>NC_044343.1:6875000-7500000 GCF_007399415.2 Gopherus evgoodei
TCCACTTGCAGCAGTCAGCTTGAGTTGCGTATTAGCAGGTGCCGTCAGACATCTAACAGGGGTCAGTGAACAGAAGGGATTTGGAAGCAGACATGTCCCCCTTAGAACGGCTTTTCCTTGCTGCTGTTTGTCAGTGCATTGCATTATACTACTTATGTCACTTCCTTTGATGCATCACGTTAATGCCACTTACAATGGAGGGTAACTGGCAACACAGTCTGCATGCAGCCAGGCATTCCTTTTCCTTCCTGAGGCTCGCTCACCTGCAGCAGGCCTGGGCATGCTGCTTGCTAATAGTGAGAGAGAGAGAGAGCACAAGGCTGCAGGGAATACCAGGGATATCACTTCTCCTCCCCCAGCTCAGGAATAATCAGTGAATGCCCTCAACAAGCAAGGAAACTGCAAGATCTTATGTGCCCAGTGCTATAGCACAACCATGCATGCCCTGCTATCCGCTATCCCTGTAGAAACGGTGTGCACTTACATAGCACTTTCTACCCAGGGATCTCAGAGCAATGGGGTTGGGGGTGGGGAATAACATTACCCCAGTTTCATAGATGAAGAAACAACTGTACAGAGAGGGGTGGTGGCACGTGGTGAGTTGGTGGCAGTCAAGAACAGAACTCAGGAGTCCCACTTCCAAGTCCCCTGCTCCGAACGCTAGAGAATGCTGCTTTACCCCACCACCACGTACAGCAGTGAAAGCAAGATAATTGCTAACCCAGAGGTTGCCCTGGGCTAATCTTTTCCTGAAAAAACTAATTAAAGGCACCCCTCCCTCTCCACCCCAGAGGATTCCCCCGGACTCCTCTCTGAATACTGAAAACCACCCAGAGCCCAGCTCGCAGGAGCTGATCAAAGTCTCTTTCCCTCCCATCACACAATCATCTTTCCACGGCACTAAACGGTACAAGAGAAAGAGCGGGGGCTGGGGGGGGGAACCGCTGTGAGGATCAAAGCAGCTGCACTCACCGTGTGATCTGGGGGTGCTACTGTCGCAGGAGGCTGAGAGCTTGGATGAAAACAAGCCCCGTGATAAATATCTGACAGCTCCCACCCCGCAGTCATGAATACTCCCCCACTGGCTCCCCATCCCCTCGTCCTCTCCTGCATCTCTGATCTCTGCTCACCACCCAGTTGCCCTGCCTTCACCTCCTGCGTGGTGCTTTCTACTGTGCTTCCTACCGCTTAAGATCCCTCTCCCCTACAAACCAGGCATACCTCCTGCTTCCTCCTCCCCAGAAACCGAGCCCCAATCGTCCCTTTCTCTCCTGGGTCTCGGCTTATCTTAGACCCTAATTCCGCTCTCAGTTGCAGCCGTGTAAATCTGGAGTATCCCCAAGTAATTGAGAGCTGGCTTTAGCTCTTAGAATGGTCAGATAGTGTAAATCAGCGTAGGCCCATCAGGGTCCACGGAGCTATAGTGATTTACGCCAGCTGAGATTCAGGCCTCGTGTTTCAATCATGAGCCCGATCCTGAGGTCCTCGTTCAGTTTTGACACAGTGTCTACTCAGGTAAAACTCCCATTGGCTACCGTGGGAGCTTCACTTGCATGCCGACTAAGTCGAGAGCTCAGGAGTTTGCTTTTTGTTTGTGAAGCCCTGTGTAGATTTTCCTTACGATATATGGTACATGGACACTGTGGTGAGAAGTGCCTCTGATGTCCCTAATGCAGACAAATAATTGATATCCAACAATAATCTATTCACTCAGGCCAATACACTCCAAAGTGGCCACTAATTTTGGAGACCTCAAAATTTAGTGACCCACCCTGAGATAACTGGCTTGTTTAAAACTGAGCACCCAAATCTGAAGGCACCCCAAAATTAGAGGCCCCTTTTGAAAACGTTGGGCCAGATCCTCAGTGGATGGAAATCACTGTAGCTCCATGGATTTCATAGAGCGATGCCATTTTACACCAGTTATAATAATACCTAGTTCTTACCATCAGTAGAGCACAAATCCCTTTACAAAGGAGGTCAGTATCATTCTCCCCATTGTATAGATGGGGAAACTGAGGCACAGAGAGTAGCAGTGACTTGCTGAAAGTCACCCAGCAGGCCAACGGTAGTGCTCGGAAAAGAACTCAGGTGTTCTGAGCCCTAGTCTAGTGCTCTGCCCATTAGGTGACACTGCTTATCAGATGACACTCTGGCCTGCCATTGAGTTTAATCTCTGACCTGAGTACTCAATCCAGCTGTTCAGATCTACCTTTTGGATAATGTAATGATGCATTAACCTAGGGACCAAATTGTCCAAGGCTCTGGGCAGCAGTGAGCAAAGGGAAACACCCAGCAGAAAGGTGAAGGTGATTTCTCACCCTACTCACATAACTGGGTGTGATGCTGTGTGTCCTATTGTTTGGGGCCTGGTGACATCTGTAAGGCAGCAGGTGAAACTGACATGCAAAGTTGCATTCAGACCCAGCTTATACCACAATGAACGAAGATCATTGCGGAGGGCTCAACACCCGTTCTGAATTTGGCCCTACAAGCATAAATGGAGGCTGGGATTTTCAAAGGTGTCTAAGAGAGTTAGGTGCCTAAAATTCATTAACCCTGCCAAAAATACTACCCTCTTGCATGTGCTGATGGGACCAGATTACAAACCCTGTGTAAATCTAGAGTGACTCCACCAAAGTTATTTGATTGATTCTGGATTTACAATGGCATAAATGTAAAGAATTTTGGCCCAGGTTGTGCTGTTTTGTTTTTTTTAAATGGAAATTAATTATTCCAGGTCTGCAATGATCTATAGCCAGGCCTGGCTGTGAAAGCTGCGTTAATTGCTATGTCAGATATTTCACTGCCCATTCCTTCCCGAACACCATCAGCTATTGTAATAAATTAATAAAGGCTGGACACATACCAAACTTAAGAATGAAAGCAGAGAAAGCATTGTCGTGAGGAGAGGGATACCTGTCACTACAGGCAGGTTCCTAGCAGATGGCTGATCAAGCCTTACCTAAATGCTATTGGCAGGGCCTCAGATGTGGGTGAGATTTGACCCTTATGATCAGCTGAAGGAATATCTGAGAGCAGAGCCAAAGGAATAGCTCCTGACAGTATTACTAAGTATTTTTAGAATGAGGGAGAGAAAGAGAAAACAGATATAGATATTTATTCAACCCTTCTGTCATCCCATTGGCTTGATTGGAGTGCCACTGCAGATGTGTTTGGCCCTCGGTATGTGGACATAGATAGTTGCGCGCGCGTGTGTAATTTTTTCTATTTAAAAAATAATGTTCTCTGAATCATTTTCACAAATAAGACAAACCCTGTATGTTGCTGGCAGGACGATTACCACTGTCAGATCTGACGGAGGCACCGGCCCTGATGAATAATTCATGCAGGCTAATTATAACCAAGCAGGATTTCTGGTGTTAGAGACTTGGGAATCTATGGTTATCCGCGGCCTGCACAAATCCTTCCTTGACGTCGAGGCAAGCAAGAAGCTGCAGGAGCAGTGATGGGGCTGGGGCGATGGGCAGTTAGGTAGCTCTGACTTCTTGTACGTGCAATGAGTTGGATGGGGACTCAGTCCTGTTCCTTGTGAGACAGCTGTCCATGCAAAACCACCCTCACATGTCACAGTCTTTAACGTATTTACCCTCACAACACCCCTGTGAGGCAGAGAAGGCCTATTAGCCCCATTTCCCAGCTGGGGAACTGAGGCATGGAGACGCTAAGTGACTTGCCCAAGGTCATGTGGGAAGTCTGTAGCAGAGCAGGGCCTTAAACCCAGGTTTCCCAAGCTTGAGACCAGTCCCTAACCATGGGACCCTACTTTCTCTCAGAGATACTGCTGTCAGAGCTGCAATTAATTGGCACAGAAAGTGAGCCTCAACAGAATGGAATGTGGAAATTCGCATCACCCTCATCACCCCTTGAAGCTCTTTGATGATGTGCTTTGGCAGGACACCTGGATTTTGGGCATGGGAGGGCAAGCACTGCCACTGGTTTTGCAATAGTTAAGGGCCATAGTGTCTAGGAGTGAGAGCAGAAGGCTGGGCATCAAGAGAGCAGAGCTCCATTCCTAAGTGGGCAAAGTATTCTTATCATGGGCTGTGCAATCTTGCCTCACGACTTTCACTCAGGGACAAAGCCAGGAGTCCTTCCCAACTGTATGTATTTATTGCTTTGTAACTCAGAGGGAGTGTTGCCTGCATGAGGACTTTGGGTTTTTGCCCAGAGATGTGTAGATACAGGAATTCAGTGCAGTGCAGGGACAGTCTATCGGCCAGTGGCAGGGAGCTCGGAAGCTTTGGCTCAGGTGCTTTGAGGTCCTTGGTTTATCTGCCAGGAGCAGGCAGCCCACGAGAGCACTGCCATAAACATAGTGAGAAATGCAGCTGTAGATAGAGCAGATCTAGAGGAACTCATTTGGGGGGGAGGGGGAAAGGTGAGCCAGGGATTGTACTGCAAGAGGTGGCTGCCTTCAGGCACCCTCTTCAAGTGCCCCATCTGCCTTCAGGGGTGTAGGATCCCATGGTTATTTTTAAGCCTGTACCTAGAAATATGAGTGGATGGAGGCGCACCAGGGATATTTCGTGATTGTGGCTGGGAGGTGAGGTAGGACTGGGTGATGGGGAATGTGAGCAGAGGGGTCAGATGACAGCGAACGGGAGGGAAGGAGAGGTGACTGCAGACAGGAGAGACAAGCTCTTTAATGATGCGATCCACACTGAAAAAGTTTGGGGACAAAGATCTTATCTAAGTGTTTGTTAAAGTCTGGCTCTTTCAGGTTTGTTGGCAATGCTGCGCACACACAAACACGGTCTCAGACTAACTTCATTAACAAGCGACATAAGAACATCTTGTGCTTGTTATAGAGAGAAACCACGTTATGGAGTTTTGCCACTCATCCCCCTGCACTACAGGCTGGATGTGCCATACTGTCTCTCCAGCCCCCTCCTTTCAGAGAGCCTGAGGCCACACTGGATCAATGCCACGCAGCCCAGCTGGGAACCAGAGATCTGTCAAAAGGAGAGTTTCATCCCTATGGGCAGCAAACCCGCAGTGTAACTTTTCGAGGAATCGTGGCTAGAGGAGGAAATGAGAAAAAAGAGCAGCCTTTGGAATGGAAGGCCCAGGCGTGTGTAAATAGGCCCCTGCGTTATGCAGGAAAATATCCTCCCATGGGGATATAAACAAGCAACTTGATGCAAACGTATGCAAATACATGTGTCAATCAAGGCATTCCCCCCCCCCACCGCTCCACACACACATCCTACATCCTTTGTGCCTACCTTGCAGCAGAGAATCCTGCTCCACTACCTCTCCAGACCAGTGGGCCTCCTGGCCTTGGTCCAAGGATCCTGTGTTTAAGGGGCAGTCATAGGCCCGGTTTTTGTAGCTCTTCTGCATGTCCACTGGCCTCCACACTGCTGCAAAACTCTTCACCCCCTAAAAGTCAGGGTAGGGGGTGGGGATCAATGTTGGCTGCACACTTTTATGGAAGAGGGGGGCACAGTTATTAGCCGGCACAAGTTCTGCCTCTTTTTAAAGCACTCCTGTACCCTCCTTTCTCCCACACCTCCCTTTTCAGTGACTCAGCAACAAGGAATGATGAGATTCCTCCTTTCCCTGTGCCCACAATGACACATCTCCAGCCACCAGCAATGGGGCCCTACATGTCAGCACATTGGTCCAGGGGTCTTCTCCAAACAGCTGCCCAGCTGGGGGTTGTCTTCTCTCTCCGTTGTAGTTAGGTTAATGGCAGGCACAACACTGTTCTAAGCCCAAGGTGCAACCTGTCTATGTCCCCCTTACGGCAGTTGTGTGGAACGAAAACATTCTCATTCTTGGCTCGCACTGTGGGTGCCCTCCAGCTTTCAGTAGGGCTTGGCTGGAAAACAATGGCACGCGTCTATGTTGAGAGAAAATGAAGCCCCCAACCTAGCGTGTGCGAAGTCCATCCCAGTGCAGCAAAGCCCTCAAGTGCTTGCTTCATTTCTAGCGACGTCAACTGGACTTAAGCACTTGCTCAGAGTTCAGCATGTCCTTACAAGTGCTTTGTTGTATAAGGATGGCTGAATCGGGGCCCAGATGTGTAGTGGTGGGGAACAGGAGAAGAGAGGGAGAAGATGATGCAGGGCTAAATTCTGAAGGTCAGTTGCACCAGTGTAAATGTGGAGCAATGTCACAGACTTAGTGGAGTTACTCCAGGCCTACCCCAGTATAACTGGGAGCAGAATAGAGGTGTGAGGGAGAGACAAATTTAACTGGTGCTAGTTTCTCCAGCAGAGTTCTAGTTCAGTGGACTCTGCTGAACCTGAACGCCACTCCTAAAAGCTTTGATGAAACTCTCTGCTATGAGAGTTTGCTGCTCCGGTTCAAAGAAACTTGCTATTCTGTGATAGTTCAGGGACTTGCTACAGCTTTTCCCTGCTGCCAATCATCAACTGGAAGATACTAGCATGGGTGAAGGTCAGATGAGGATCCCTGCTCAAAGTAACCTCCTCAGCAGGAGTTAAATTCTGCATCAGACTTCAGTGAAACTACAAATGCCTCCCTGAGTATCTCCTCTCCTCTTCCACAGCCAGCTCTAGCCAGAGAATGACCCTGAGCCCAAACTCCAAGGCACTGATTGGAGATTTCAAACCAATTTCCAGGCTCTGCGCTGCACTAGGAAACCCAAGCTAAGGATAAAGGTCAATGAAGAGTGGAGACTCCATGACCACAACTCCACTGTGTCAGAGAAATGTTAAAGGGCACATTTCTTTAGGCATGACTACTCCATTAATCTTCTGCAGGTCGATATCAGATTTCACCATGTTAGCGCCGGGCATTTTGGTAGAGTTCAAGACCCGCTGGTTTAAACCAGAGTGCCTCAAGCTTCCCTGGGTATTTTATTACATCCTGACACTTTGAGAAAGAGTTGGACAAATTGGTGTGAGTCCAGAGGAGATCAACAAAAATAATAAAAACATGATCTCTGAGGAAAGGTTAAAACAACTGGCATGTTTAGTCTTGAGAAAAGAAGACCAAGGTTATGAGCAACAGAATGAACGTCTCTAATAAGCAGAACTTTTGTAAACAGCATATATGCTAGCACTTGCTTTGAAACAATTCATATTCTTGCAAGCAGAAAGGTAGCAGGAATTGTGTAGCAATAACAGATCATCAACTGATGGGAGCTTTCAAGATTTCAGTCACTTTTTTCAGTGCAGGGTATAAAAATCATCCTCCAGAGTCTTTTCCTTCTCTCTCCTTTTCCTTCCTGACATATGTATGACATAGACTCCTGCCCTGCAAGGAGATTTTTTCCTCATGAGTTCCGAGCTCAGTGACATTCTTCATTGTATTTGGGAGTGGAAAGGGGTGTGCGTATGTTTAAGTGGGACTCTTTGGTGTGAAATTAAAGCTAAAAAATCATTTAATTTACAGATGCAGCGAGGTCACATTTCTTTATTCCTGGAAACATATGGCACTTAGGATAAATTGAAAGAAAGGCATTCAGATACTATAGGAGTTGGTGCAATGGAAGACACCAGACTGGATAGATAGATGCCAAGGCATACTCAGATGATTATCATGGAATAGATGCCTAGATGATTGACAAGTAGATAAATATGATGACAGATTAGATTGATGGGTAAAAGAACCATCAGACACATGGATGAACATGATTTGTTGAGGAAGAGTCAACACGGCTTTTGTAAAGGGAAATCATGCTTCACCAATCTATTAGAATTCTTTGAGGAGGTCAACAAACATGTGGACAAGGGCGATCCAGTGGAAATACTGTACTTGGACTTCCAGAAGCCTTTGACAAGGTGCCTCACCAAAGGCTCTTAAGCAAAGGGAGCAGTCATGGGATAAGAGGGAAGGTCTTCAGATGGATCAGTAACTGGTTAAAAGTTAGGAAAAATGGGGTTGGAATAAATGGTCTGTTTTCACAATGGAGAGAGGTAAATAGTGGTTTCCCCAGGGATCTGTACTGGGACCAGTGCTGTTCAACATATGATCTGGAAAAAGCGGTAAACAGTGAGGTGGCAAAATTTGCAGACAATACAAAATTACTCAAAATAATTAAGTCCAAAGCAGACTACAAAGAGTTCCAAAGGGATCTCCCACAACTGGATGATAGGGCAACAAAATGGCAGATGAAATTCAATTTTGATAAATGCTATAATTCTGATTTGGCAGCATTTACCCCCCACTTTGCACTGGTGGAAATGATGACTAACAGTTCAAAGTGTCTGATGGAGATAAGTCAATGGAGCTGTGCTATTTACACCAGCTGAGGATTTGGCTCCGCAGACGTGTTCCCTTCCTTGTCCAAATTCCACATGCTGCTTTCCCTGTGCAGACAAAGTGCAATCTCTGTTCCCAGAGTCCTCTCGGGAAAGTGCCCTTCTAAAGACAAATGCCTCAAGAAGCCAATTGCATCATAATAAACTTGGATGGGAAGAAGGTTCCCAGGTGGCCTAACTCAAAAAGATGAGACAGTAATGAGAGCGTACAGGGATAAGTCACAAAAGAAGCTGCCATGGGAATGATTTCAGGATGACTCTAGCGCTGAAATACCCTGGTTCTGGGGTTGCCTCCTTGCCACATAGTTGTAACAGTTCATTTTAAGTTAAGATATCTAAGACCTGGGCCTGAACCCAAAGCCTGGATCAAAACCACCCCAAGCTTTGGAGGAGTTGGGGTCTGGATCTCCACTGTCTCGAGCTGAGAATGTACCAATTGATCTCTGGATGCTGTGAATTTCCCTTAGTATTTCTCAGGGGTAGTGATGAGTTTCTCTTGGGTAACAGAGGATGATTTGGAGCTGTGTCTTTTTTAATAACGTAGTCCATTTCAGGTAGAAGTTGGTCTTTCATCTTGGTTCACTATGGTGCCTCATCAGAGACACACAACAGACAAATATTAATGATAATTGTGAGTTGTTAAGAACATTTTACTAGATGCCCAGAAAGACAAAATAAAAAAAAAAAGGATACACAAATTAGAAAACCAACCTGGGTTAGAGGAGAAGTGAAAGCAGCTATAAATAATAATATTTTTTTAAAAATGAAAAAAGAAGGGGAAGTAAATAGCAATGAATATAAATTAAAAGCAAGGAATTGTAGAAAATTGATAAGGGAAGCAAAAAGACAGCGAAATCTACAACCAACAGATTTAAAGACGAAAAGAAGGAGGGTTTTGTATATATGGTAGGAACAAAAAGACTACTAACAATGCTACTGGTATATCACTAGATAGAAAAGGTAGAATTGTCATTAATAATACAGAAAAGGCAAAAATGTTAAATAAATATTCCTGTTCTATATTTGGGAAATAGAAAGATGATGTATTCATATTACATTATGATGATCAAATATTTTCCATTCCAACAGTAACTCAGGAGGATGTTAAATAGCAGCTAGTAAAGTTAAACATTTTTAAATAAGCATGTCCAGATAATTTGCAACCAAGAGTTTTAAAAGAGTTGATTGAGGTGCTTTCTGGATAGTTAATGTTGATTTTCAATACATCTTGGAAACCTGGAGAAGTTCTAGAGACCTGGAAGAAAGCTAACATTGCACCAATATTTAAAAAGGGTAAATGGGATACCCAAGTAATTAAAGACCTGACACTGATCCTGGGCAAAATAATGGAATGTCTGAAATGGGACTTGATTACTAAAGAATCAAAGGAAGGTAATATAATCAATGGCAATCAACCTGGATTTATGGAAAAATAGATCTTGTCAAACTGACTTGCTATCTATTTTGATTAAATTTTAAGTTTGGTTGACAATGATAATATTGATGTAATATACTTAGACTTCTGTAAGGCTTTTGACTTGGTACTGCATGACATTTTGATTACGAGACTGGAACCACATAAAACATGACTAAACAAAATCAATAGATTAAAAATTGGCTGATAGGTCTCAAAAAGTAATTGTAAATGGAATCACCATTGAGTGGATATATTTCTGGTAGGGTCCTGCAAGGACTAGTTCTTGGCCTTACACTATTTAGCATTTTTAATCAGTGATCTGGAAGAAAATATAAAATCATCACCGATGAAGTTTGCAAATGACACAAAAATTGGGGGAGTGGTAAATAATGAAGAGGACAGGTCACTGATACAGAGAGATCTGGATCACTTGGTAAACCAGGCACAAGCAAACCATATGGATTTCAATACAGCTAAATGTAAAGTCATACATTTAGGGACAAAGAATGCTGGCCATACTTACAGGATAAGTGACTCCATCTTGGAAAGCAGTAACTCTGGTGAAGACTTGGGGATTGTGATGGATAATCACCTGAAAATGAACTCCCGGGGCTAATGTGATGCTTGCATGTATAAACAGGAGAATATCAAATAGGAGTGGAGAGATTACCGTATATTGTCTTTGTATTTGGCTACTGAAATGCTGTGTCCAGTTCTGGTGTCCACAATTCAAGGAGCATGTTGATAAATTGGAGAGGGTTCAAAGAAGAGCCATGCGAATGATCAATGGATTAGAAAACCTGCTTTATAGTGATAGACTATAACTCTCAATCTATTTAGCATGTCAAAGAGAAAGTTAAGGGGTGACTTGATCAGTCTAGAAGTGAGGAACAGAAATTTGGTAACAGCGGGCTCTATATTTCCCTCATTTTAGTCTAGCACAAAGAAGGCTGAGGGGGGACCTGAGAACAGTCTTTAACTATGTTAAGGGCTGTTCTAAAGAGGATGGTGAACGATTGTTCCCCATGTCCACTGGAGGTAGGACAAGAAATAATCAGCTTAATCTGCAACAAGGGAGATTTAGGTTAGATATCAGAAAAAACTTGCTAACTACACACATAGTTAAGCCGTGGAAGTTGTGGAATCCCCATCACTGGAAGTTTAAAAGAACAGATTCGACAAACCTGTCAGGGACAACCTAGGTATATGTAATCCTGCCTCAGTGCAGAGGTATGGACTAGATGACCGCTTGAAGTTCCTTCCAGAGACTAAATTTTTATGATTTCTATGCAGCCCTGGCTGATGATAGGGAAGATAATGAAAGAGGAAGGTTAGGACACTGATCTAGGGGCCTTGGGTTCCAGTCCCTCCTTTGCTGCAAAATTATTGTAGGACCTTGGGCAAGCCACTTAGCCTCTCTGTGCCTCAGCTCCCCATCTATAAATGGGATACCCTACTTCCCATGAGTGTGGTAAGGCTAAATACATTAACAATTCTGGGTTGCTGAGGTACTGCAGTCATGGTGACCAGGTCAGTACCTAAGGATGCAGATTATGAGGCTTACGGTTTTCATATATCCCTCCAGCCACAACACATTTCAAATCCCCTTGCTTCTCATCTAGCTGCGACCACCTCCTCTATTTTACAGCAAGGGAAAGCTGCTAGCTTGTCCAAACGATTTTTCAATTTAAGGCAGATTAGGAGCAACATTCTACTGGGACTAATAGTGTGTAATCTTCTTTACATTTCTCCTCTTGCTTTATGAAGAACAGTTCATTGCAATGGCGCATTTCACACTCTGATGCTGATATTTCAATTTCCTGCTTAAGTTACAATGAAAATTGCCCACACGGCTGATGCTTCCATGCAGAATAATTCATGTTGATTGATGTTATTTAATTCCCTCGGGATGCAGCTAATGATTAGGAGACTCCAGGAAATTTAAAACCCATGTCCTACCTGTGGACTCCTCTAAGCTCCTTTGGAAGGATTTGAAAGGCTTGTTATTTCAAACAGAAAACACCATAGTTAATTTCAACCTCCTGCTCCATATCCCACCCCCTTTCCTCCCACTCCCATCAAAAAAATATTCCTTCCCCCCATCAAAAAAGAAGAAAGATTGAAATTCCTTAGCATTATCAAGACCCTCAGAATTGAGTTGACATTGACGCAGCCCTGTTGTGGGGATGTTTGCTCGACTGGAGCTGATCAGAAGGATGCTGTATTGTCCGAGGAACATCCCATCCAGATCCCTAACCAGGACTTTGAAACAACCAATTGAGCGGAAACTCAGCCCTGGGTTTTATTTTATATTGATCCAAGTGCCTGCTGGGACCGACTTTGGGGGGCTGATTCTGCACATCATCCTGGTGTCGTTCAGGAGTAATTGCCTCAAAGGCAATGGAGTGACACAAGTTTGGCACTTGGCTAAGAGAGAGGAGAATCAAGCCCTTGGAGTATAAGCAGGGCCACGTGGCTATAGCTAGGGTCTGCTCTGCTCTTGCCTGGCACCTTGGGCAGTTATTGACACTGTAGCGGGGTGGTTACCTGCTCTAGCCCTGGCAGGGTAGAAGCCAGCCCTGAGAGAGGGTTAGGGGCTAGGAGAAAAAGCCCAGGCTGACTGGGGAAGGAGCTACACGTGGCATGCCCCAATCAGGGCAGCTGGGCCTTATAAGAAGGCCAGGGCAGCCAGAAGCTGAGCAGAGTCTCTCCTCTTGGCTGTGGAGGGAGACTGGCCTGGCTGCAGGGGAATAAGGGGGTACCTGGGAGTGACGCAGGGCTGGGGAAGAGCCAGAGGAGCAGGGGAGCTCCAGCCTGGCGACTCCTCAGGCTGCAGAGCCTGGTCCTAGGCCCACAGAGGTACTGGGTGGTAGAAGGCGGCAGCAGGTCAAACCCCCTGGCCTGTGATGAGTGGCTTTTATACTGCAGTCTGCCCCAGTGAGTGGGCTAGGTGAGGACCGGCAGTAGCCCAGACTGAGGTGAGGTGGGGGTAGTGGGTGGGGGCTCCCTGGGGGATGGAGATCCACAGAGATTGTTGGGGTATTGCCAGGAGGCAGCACCTCGGAGAGAACGGGCACCAGGTTCCGGGAGGGGCATGGGGGCCAGATGTGGCAGATCACCGGCCTGCAGAAGGTGCTCCGGGCTGGAAATCAAGCTAATTCCCAGAGAGACCAGCAGGAGGGGCCATAGGAGTGAGTCCCAGCCCCATTACACACTCTTGCAAAGGGACCACAAAAAGGGTGTAAAACTCTACCAGCATCTTACAGCCTTGGTGCACTTGTTTGCCTGGTGCAGGGCAAAGGAGAATCAGGCCCAGGAAGTGCAGGCAAGGTCAGTAAAGCTGGTGGCCACTTACTGAGCTGTCAAGTCACAGCATCTTCATTTAAGGAGCGCCCCATAGCCCAGAGCACAGCCGTGATGACAGGGCACTGCTGCAAAGAAGCTCCCAGCCTTCACTCCTGGCAGAGCCCCATGTGTGAGGCTTGGTCTACACTTCTAAGTCATATCAGCTTTGCTACGTCAGTTAGGAGTGTGAAAAGACCACCCCTCCGGCCAGTGTCGTTATGTCAACAACCCCCTCAGTGTAGACTCGGGTGTGAACTGCTCCAGGTATTGTGACACTCAGCATGCCTGGCAAGCGTGTACACCCCATGCTGCTGCATCTATACTGCTATTTTTTGCAGTGCTAATGTGGGTATGTCATCCCAACCTTGGTCTGCAGTATAGGCACAGTATAGGCACACCTTTTCTTTAGACTGTTGGGGTGGAGACTGTCTCTTGCTATGTGTTTGTACAACACTTAACACAATGGGGTCCTAATTTCATTTGGGGACCTCTAGGTGCTGTTGTGATAGATAATGGTATTCACAGGCTTTCTGTTGTGTGTTGGGAGGCAAGTCTTGTTGCTGGAGAAAATGCTACCAGATCAGGAGGGTGCAGTGTTTTAGGGCTTTTCTCTAAACAAATAAGAGAGGGTATGAATTTAAAGCACTGTTGCGATTCCAGATTAAGAGTATCCCTATGGAAAATTAGTCTAGAATAGCTATAGAAGAATAGTTATTCTGGATTAGCCATGCCGGTCAATTCCCCTGTGTAGACACATCCTTCTATTCACTTTGCTTTTGCTTAAATGACTACACAAGGTGCAGGCCAATGGTGAATTCCACTCAATGAAGTTACTCAAGATTTACTTTGGCCACAGCGAAGGTCAGGATCTGTCCCCGGAGATCTGACAGGCAAGTTGCCAAAACATCAGCATTCCCTTAGAAAATGGGAAATAGGGCAGAGCAACGCTGTTTCAAAACGCTGTGAAATCTTCTCATCAAAATAATGCCACATGCTGTCACGGCAAAGGGAAAACAAATGAGAGCTACATGATGGCACCGCATGAAATGTAAAATGTTGTTTAGTTAAAACAAAACTCTTTCAAGGCATCGGGGAAGAGGGAGAAGTAGGGAGGGGGGAAAGCAAACATTCTGCGCTTATTTCTTAAAAGATATTCAAACTGGCAAAACTGTTGAGGTGTGCGGCATCTCTGTAGCTGATTCCACTGTGTGCCGCTCAGCGATACACAATGCAGTGAGAGGTAATTACTGTCACTCAGGGAAATGGGAGCCCTTCGCTTATTACTTTGCAGCGTGCTTCACTCTTCTGATAACTTTCCCCCCTTGCAGCAGTTCTGAACAGTCACTAGATTACAAGAGTTTATTAATAGCCAGAATAAATAAAGCCAAATGGGAACCTGGCTTCTTACTGTGAATTTCTTGCTTTATTGAAATACCAAGATCAGGCCTCTGTTGTGTACACAATCCCCACCTCAAAGAGTTTAGCCCTCTGGTACATGTACGCGAGAGGTGGAATTTCCAGCTTAGGTAGACATGTCTGTGCTAACTCTGATTGAGGTTTTCTGAGCTTACCAGTTGTCAGGTGTCAGCCTTCCTCATACACACACCCCAGCTCTTCATAGGGAACACCTGTCCTCTTCTCCCTCCGCTGCATCTGACAGCAGGTGCTACTGGAATACGAATCTAAACGAATAGTAAAGCCTCCCTGCTGGGTAAAAACCACCATTTGGGGAAGTCTAGCTGTCTACAGATGGAGGAAAGTCATAGGAATCATCATGACCTTACTACTAGCAGATCATCATCAGTCTAGTCCAGTATCCTCTGGACAAAAGCAGCCACCAGTACCCACTATCTTGGGTTCTGACCTGGCCCATTTTACTAGAATACCTCATCACACCCCTGTGTAGTTGGGGAGGGCTACTACTCCTGTTTTACAGATGAGGAATTGAGGGACAGAGAGGCTAAGGTGCAGGTTCTTAAAGGTATTTAGATACCTGATTCCCATTTAAATCAAAGGGAGTTAGGCACCTAAATACCTTTGAGGATCTGGGCTTAAGTGATTTGCCCAAAATCCCACAAGAAGTCAGTGGCAGAGTAGGGACTTAAACCCAAGTCTCCTGGCACCTCGCTTAGCCCTCGCTGCTGGATCATCCTTTCTCTTTATGCAGCCAAGGCAGGTGCAGGATTCCCTGAAGTGGACCATTAAACCAGGAAACCGAGACAGACGCCAGAAGGTGAGAAGAAAAGAAGGCAACATTTAACAAGCAAAGAAGACAGAGAAACATGTGGACATAGAAAGATATTTCTGCAAGTGCTTCTGTAATCTTTGCTTCCATCCCTTAATAGCAGAACCTACTGCGGAGGCTTAGCAATAGATGCCAGCCTTAGACGCAAAGTGACAAGCTAATTTTGGAGCATTGCACGGCTATAATTTTGCAATTTATTTTTTATCATTTTAACATGCTGATGGAGAGGAACCGTATCCCAGGCAGCGGGTGCAGCTCGGACTTGGGGCATAATTTAGAGTTAGCTTTTGAAAGGGAGAGGCTCGTGCCTTGCGATATTTATGACGATATGCTCCTGGAGCCGCAGGGCCCATATCTTATTTGTTTGCCGTTCAAACAAAGGCTCAGGAAATTGGATGCTGTTCCTGTCTGGTGAGAACATCTAGCCAGTTGCAGAGAGACAGCTGCTCTTTGCATGTCTCTCCAGCGCGGTGATGGGAAAAGTGGTCTCCAATTCAAGACGACCAATTCGCCTCGGAAAGTGCTTTGTCCCTGAGAACAGTCTAAGGGCCTGAGTGCAGAAACTGATGGAAGTACAGCGTGCGTGGTGCTTGCTAGGCAAGGCTTAACTTTTTGCAGGATCAAGTCCTAAAGGACCCAGCCACTGCTTTTCTGCACTGCAATCATAATCTGCACCGATTCTTAGTGTTCCAGTCGTGCAGAGAGGGCCCAGCCGCAGACCTACTACACCAGTTGGTTTACATACACAGAGACAGTCCCTGCCACAATGTGCTGACAGTCTAAAAAGGCAAGACAAACCAAGGAAAGATGATTATTCCCATTTTACAGATGGGGCGTGGAGGCACAAAGAGAGGAAGTGACTTGGCAAAGGCCACGCAGGGTGTCTGTGACAGGGCCAGCGATTACACCCAGGTCTCCAAACCACAAGATCAGCATTCCTGTTTCTTAGCAACATATAAAGGCTATAAATGATGGTTACATTGTGCTTTTTGCTTTAGCGTCTGTAAACCCCACAAAAGGGCAGGTGGGATTAGACAGGGGTACAGTGAAAGTGAGATCATGAGCTCTGTAACTAGGGCCCAGGACTGATTCTGTTCCAAGGGGTATTTCCAGATTCTTTTATCAGGAAACCAATGGAACTGAGCTTTCCTGAGCGCAGCACGAGAGCCAGAAAAAAAAAATATGGAGATATACCTATCTCGTAGAACTGAAAGGGACCTTGAAGCCAGTCCCCTGCCTTCACTAGCAGGACCAAATACTGTCCCTGGCAGGTTTTTTTTTTTATTGCTGCAGATCCCTAAACGGCCCCCTCAAGGATTGAGCTCACAATGCTGGGTTTAGTAGGCCACTGCACAAACCACTGAGCTATCCTTAGTCCAAGCTGATCATTTGATATAGAAAGTCTCATTTGTTCCACCACAGCTGACTGACTTCAAGTCAGAACCTGTTCTTGTACAAAACTCACTTCCCCATTCAGCCCAGACAGGACTGCAAAAGGCCAGCGATGCAGCCCTGCTTTTAACGATAATCAGGCTACAGATGAGGGAAGTGACAGAGGAGCAACCAAAGTTGGGGACTGGAACATGAAGGCAAGAAAGTGTAATTCTGTGCATTGGCTCTCTACCGAAGTGAAAAAGTGGAATAGTTCTTGCTTTCAAAGGCAAACAAGTTTCAAACCATCAGTCTGGAGGCTACCCAGAGCACCCACTCCATGACAGAAGCAAACTAGAGGTTGTTCTAGAGAAGCAAAATATTCTCTGCTGAGAATTTGAATGTGCATGAAAATTTCCCATCCCAGGTTCTGCAGTTTCTCATTAACCACTTTAAAGAGTCCACATTGTCTCTCCACAAAAGCCAGGCACTTTGCAGGGCATATCAACTAGCTGAGCTATGTGGATTAAGTGACAACAACTTGAAGCTGATCCAAATGTATCTGTTTCTTAAAGATCTCTCATCTCCATTTTAATCGCTGAGCTCCCCAGCCAGATTGTGCTTGGCGCACGGTGAACAAATCCTGCGTGCAGCAAAGACCATCCTGATCTCTGCCTGCATGCCAGGTCCTCAGAGGGTCAGTTGTGAGTCAATGGATGTACTCTGTGCAATGTGTAAGAGTTCTGGCCACTGCCCAGGTGCCAGGCACGCAGAGGGTAGGTAGTGAGTCATGGAACATGCTGTGCAAAATGCAAACTATTCTAAAAGCTGCCAGTTTGCCAATCCAAGAATAACAAGGGATGAATTGAAAAAATATAGATACATCCCACCCAGGCTGTCTGAGGTTTTATTTCACTGGGGTGTTATTCATAAAAACCGTCTCTTCTGCCAATGGTGGTTTCTAGAGAGGGCTGCAGACTAATGAAATTGCCTTTTATACCCAATGTGTGAACAAGCTGCATCCAACTGCAGGAGTGGGGCCAGATTCCTCACTGTCATTTTTCTGTGGGTGGTGATAGCCGGGGCCTTATGGACTTTGTAGTGAATGGGACCTAAATTCTCTGGCACTGAATTCAGGGGCAATCTAGAATTTCTGTAACAGCTCTGAATGCGTTTGAAAATGGAGAGCGTGACAGCAAGGCTAACAGCAGTTGTGGGGAGGCTTGCCCCTCCAGAACGCATGACCAGTCACAGGGCACGGAGTGCAAGGAATTAAATAAACTTGAAGAACAGTAAAAGCAGCAAAGAATCCTGTGGCACCTTATAGACTAACAGACGTTTTAGAGCATGAGCTTTCGTGGGTGAATACCCACTTCCTCAGATGCATCTGAGGAAGTGGGTATTCACCCACGAAAGCTCATGCTCTAAAACGTCTGTTAGTCTATAAGGTGCCACAGGATTCTTTGCTGCTTTTACAGATCGAGACTAACACGGCTACCCTCTGATACTTGAAGAACAGTGGAAATAGGGGAAAGGCTTTATAGAGTCAACTGAAAACTCCCAGCAACTCTGAGTCTTCTGTTCTAGTCTATTCCGATTCTTATACCACCCTCATCACTGTAGTATCTCAGCGCCTTTCAGTCTTGCATTAAGTGACATGTCTAAGATCTGTGCTACACAGTTATCTGTCTACAGATCGCTCTGCATCCATAGATACTCACCATACTCCTAACATATCACAGCTTCCATTTACCGATATATGCCACACATAACATACACCCCCAATGAACTGCTCCCCAATGCAGAGAAGATGCAAAAGGAAACGTGTATTCTAATGCTATGCAATAACATCCCTCTGATAAAGTTCTTTGAAAAAGCACCACCTCCCAGTTACCTCTGTTAGTTGCTGTTACATTTATTTAAACTGATGCGCTACACTGAGATGATTCAATATAAGAGCACGGTAGAGTAGGATCCCCCCTTTGCCATGGCTCTGTGGTTCCATGCCCGAGGTCCCAGAGCCCTAATGGAAAGCTGCCTCCCCAAAATGGCAGGAGCTTCACGAAATCTGCCGGTAGGTGCAAGTCACAGCCCTATATAGGATCCACACCGTGACACTAGGTGGGATGCAGGCTGGATCCCGAAACGAGGCGTGTGGCTAGCCAGAACGAGGTGGCTTGTGGGAATTCCCAGGTTTAAACCCTTCTATCCATAATCCCCAGACAGGATAGACAAATTCTCCCACTATCCCCACCCTCAGGATTCCCAAAATGGCACAACTTGCAGTGGGGCTATGAATCATGGGAAGTGCCCCACAAGCCTTTAGGTCTAACACTAGCGTGCAGCATCACCATGGCACAAGACTGTTAGTTTGCAAAGTGGCCACACTGCCGTGGGCTGGCCTCAGTCGAGATGACTGAATTGAGATGGACTCAGTCCAGGTAAGCCTATAGCGCAGATGTGCCCAGTGTGGGCAGAGAGTAATGAGTGAGGCCTGCGGGTGGGAGGGGGTTGTTTCAGAGAGGGTTTGGAACAGGCTGGTGATTCAAGCCTGAGGGAAGGGCTCAGGTTGCCTGCAGAGTGGTTTGGAAATAGTTTGGGTGATCAAGGCAGATCCTGAAGGAGTGAGGGCTGGGGAAGTCACCCCTGCCCGCAGATGAGTTGTTGTAGAGTTAAGCATGAACATGATCATCTCTTGTGGTATTTAATTTAGGATTAAATTAATTTTGATTTGACCTGCCCCCACAAAAATTTTTTCAACCGGCCACAGAGTTTTGTGTTGATGATGCAGAATCGCATTAGGGGAATTGTCAGGGTGACTTTGACAGCGGAGATTTCTGGTGCTCAGGAGGGGCTTGAACTCCTAGTTACCTGTCCCCTGAGAGCAACCAGTTGTCCCACTGTCCTTCTGTCCAAATAGCTGCCATTGCATCCAGTATGGTGGCTAAACCTCATGAGATGTTTGCTTCATCTAAAATGATCAGTTGTGAAACAGTTACTGTTCACCTGTAATTTACCATCACTAGGTTTCAGAGTTAACATGCATTGAGATGAGTGAGATAGTTCACACCTATTTGAGAGCTCCTGTTTCAGGCTGTATGCTAGCAGGCCAAATGACACAAGTTACCTTCTGTGCACAGTTGGATGTTTGTTTGCAAATGTAATGGGTAAAAACATGAATAGTCCCCCTTCTTCCCCCAGTCTTAGATTCTGCTGCAGAAATCTGTAGCAAAGGGCAAACACTGCAGCAAATTCCACAACAACAAACTTCACAAGACCCTGTTAATAGCCCTACGTGCTTCTTCTCTCTCCCCCACTCACACGTATCCAATTCCCAGGGGGATTCATGTTTGGATTCCTCATCTTCAGCTCCTTCCAATAATTTGAAGCTGCATCTCTGTGCCTGCACTATCAATATTTAATTTTCTTCAGCATGCACAATGAGACTGCAGATTGTAACCTGAGCCTATAGCTTGCTCTGAAAGGGGAAGAGCATGGATGCCAGAACCCATTACACCCTCTGATGAGCAACTAGTGGGTTTTGGGTGTCCAGCTTGAGACACCTTAAAGGGTGCTGACTGTAAAAGGGTAGGTGGTCAGCACTATCTGAATAGCAGGCCCTTGCCAGAGTCTCATTGCTTGCCCAGAATTGGAGGCATTCAAATCACCAGTCATGTTTAAAAGTCTAGCCACAGCATCGGCTCAGTTGGGCCTTAATCTCAGCTGGGTCTATGGCTTGGCTCATCCAGTTAGGAACAGCATTGCCTAAGGAACAAGAAAGTGGACTTGTGGGTTTTTTCCCCACCTGCCTTTGAATGATCAGGTATAGGCACCGGGTGGAATCAAGAATACAAGAGCTGGTGCACCACTGATCTGAGCCTCTACAGCAAATTCTGTCCATGTGCACAGGAGTGCGTCATAATAAATAATATTTATGCTGACACAGCACTTCCAGCTGAAGAACTGAGAACACCACAAAGGTGAGTCACATGAGACGGCTTGGCAGAAATCGCTTTTTATTTTTTATAATATCGATAAATAATAGTGATGGGGTTTTTTTAAGCATTTTAAAATTTGTATCTATTTAAATTTTCACAGTTGCACAGAATTATGCATTTTAAGCATTTTATCTTTATGTTTATTGATTTCAGTTTTCACAGCTGGGGGAAATTATAGAGGGACTAGCTAAGAGAGAAGGGTCAGACAATTATTTAATGACACTAGACACTGAGATTTGGAAAGTGAAAGCTACAGAGCCATTAAATCTCAAACTGTCAAAAATATACAAAGTAAATATCCCTAAATCAAACCCTAATAAGTTCTCAAGCAGCAATTTTCATATTTTGTCTGTCCGCAAGTTTCTATTATCATTGATGAAAATATTTTTACGTCAGTTTGTATGTGTTCAGCAAAATCAACATTTACTGATAAAAATCTAACCCTTCCAAGCATATTCATGTATGTATTATTATTATTGCAGTAAGACCTGCACCTGGAACATCTAGCCATGATCAGGGTTCCATTGCACTAGGTGTGTTACACATAGAAAGTAAGAGAATCCCTGCCTCAAATAACTTGTAGTCTCAGATAGGCAAAGGAGTTTGAACAAAGGAATGGCCATACTGGGTCAGACCAAAAGTCCATCCAGCCCAGTATCCTGTCTGCTGACAGTGGCCAATGCCAAGTGTCCCAGAGGGAGTGAACCTAACAGGTAATGATCAAGTGATCTCTCTCCTGCCATCCATCTCCACCCTCTGATAAACAGAGGCTAGGAACACCCTTCCTTACCCATCCTGGCTAATAGCCATTAATGGACTTAACATCCATGAATTTATCCAGTTCTCTTTTAAAACCTGTTATAGTCCTAGCCTTCACAGCCTCCTCAGGCAAGGAGTTCCACAGGTTGACTGTGCGGTATGTGAAGAAGAACTTCCTTTTATTTGTTTTAAACTTGCTGCCCATTAATTTCATTTGGTGGCCCTTAGTTCTCATATTATAGGAACATGTAAATAACTTTTCCTTATTCACTTTCTCCACACCACTCAAGATTTTATATACCTCTATCATATCCCCCCCTTAGTCTCCCCTTTTCCAGGCTGAAAAATCCTAACCTCTTTAATCTCTCCTCATATGGGACCCGTTCCAAACCCCTAATCATTTTTGTTGCCCTTCTCTGAACCTTTTCTAATGCCAGTATATCTTTTTTGAGATGAGGAGACCACACCTGTAAGCAGTATTCAAGACGTGGGTGTACCATGGATTCATATAAGGGCAAGAAGATATTCTCCATCTTATTCTCTATCTCATTTTTAATGATTCCTAACATCCTGTTTGCTTTTTTGACTGCTGCTGCACACTGCCTGGACGTCTTCAGAGAACTATCCACGATGATGCCAAGATCTCTTTTCTGATTAGTTGTAGCTAAATTAGCCCCCATCATATTGTGTGTATAGTTGGGGTTATTTTTTCCAATGTGCATTACTTTACATTTATCCACATTGAATTTCATTTGCCATTTTTGGCTGGAGCTTTCAGTGAGTTGCCCAAGTGAGTCACTGGCAGAGTTTGGAATGTAGCTCGTGAGCTGTTGCTAGCATCTCTGTTATCCTCACTGCTGGCCAGGGAAGATGGAGTGCCTGAGGAAGGTGGGCCAGCGGTTAGGTTGCTAGTCTAAGGCTTTGGAGAACTGCATTCAAGTCCCAGCTCTGTTACAGAATTCCTGTGTGCCCTTGGGCAAGTCACTTAGCCACTTTGTACCTCAGTTTTCCATTCTGTAACATGGGAATAAGAGCACTGTCCTACCTCATGGGGCTGCTCTGAGGCTTGGGACAATAATAATTGGGTTGGGCTCAGCTGCTTTGATGGCTGGGGCCAGATAAGTATCCCAGACAGACAGAAGGAAAGCAGAAACCTGGTGACAAAGGCCACTCGCTGCTTCGCCAAGACAAAGTCAGGCACTCAATTCCCGTGTCTCCAAGTGGTTCTAGTCTGATGTGCTCAGAGCAGCGTGCAATAAGGTATAATGCAAAATCTAAGGCACAGAGAGCTTTGTTCTAGTTCAGAAGAGATCCGTTTGGGTTGTTTTGTAAAATCACATCCAGTCTTGCTTTGGAAAAGAGACAACTCTTTTGTGTTCTTAACAAAACACTGGGAAGCCACTAACAGCTGCTTCCAAATACGAGAGGATCATTCGGAAAGGGTTTAACTAGACCCTAAACCTCTATTCACACAGCTCCAAGAGTTACGACTCAAATAACAACCTACAGGCAACTTACCCAAAGGCCCCTGCAGTTGCATGAATATGATCAGCTCAAAAGTCATTGGGAAAAAACCTACGAGGTAGTTCTTCTCCCCACCCCGAATTTGGTGGAGAGACACACGGCTGGAAATTCTGTAAATGCCACAGATCTAAAAGCAATGTTTAACCCCCTCCCCTCTGATCTGCAAGGTGGAAGGAAACAAGTAGCAGCAAAGAGATCAGTGTGGCATGTGGCTGCAGCCACTGTGGGTATACATGCTGCACACCCACAGACGAGGGAGGGAGCTTGCAATCCATCGCAAACATATAGTAGCAAAACTAACCGTTATTTGTATTAGGGTTGCCATGGCTACCAAATTTTCAAGGCATTGAGGTGGAATTATTGTGTGTGTTCTGAAAGGCTGGAGATAAAATATGACCCCAGTGAGTGTTGTGCTGACTAATTATACAACGATCCTTGACTTCAAGCTCTCCTGGCTGCTGCAGTGGAGCAGGGTTCCTGGGCTTGTCGTTGTGTCGCAAGGCACTGCAGCAGCAAAGCATGAAATAAAAAGCCATAAACAACTGCTCTGGAGCACCAGCAAGGTAGCCAATTCAGAGCCCTGGTGAAGTGTGTGTTGCATCGCCCTCTAGTGGCTGGTCCACAGGAGTGTATTATAACCTACCACACCTGCCAGCTAATGGAATCATCACTCCTTTAGCTCACAAGGAAGTGCTCTGTACTGAAAATCCTGGGCCATGTGCCCTATGTAAAATGCTGCAGATCAAAATGGCTTTTTTTGTGTGCAAAGGTGTAAATGATCATAGAAAACACAGGCGAGGAGGGAATCAGGCCCCTGGAGTTCAGGCCCTGCGGAGAAATGATGGCAGTGGAGTGGGAGCTGTTATCTTAGCATCTGCAATAAGTGCAGAGGACTTGATGGTCGTCTTGCAGTGGTGTAAAGGAGGAGACGCTCCACTGATGCAAATGCCTTGCACCTTGTGCTGTCCTTTGGCCCAGGGCAAAGTGGGTGTGATCTGGTATTGTTTCCAAACCCAGGTGTAAATGACAACAGAAGGTGTGAAGGGTCAACGGAGGTATAATCATCCGAGGAAATTGTGTTCTTCTTTGACAGCATCTCCTGCGTCTCTGTCTTAGAGCCGAATGGCTGCTGAGTGTTAGCCAGGTCTTTAGCCCTGTCCTGGGGCACTGCTGGATATCGTCCTCAAAGCTGCATGCAGTCCGGCCTGTCTTTCACACTTGCGGCCTAATAAGTCACCCTCATTTCCACAGCATCCCTTCCTGCCCCCCAGATTTTTCCAGTGCAAATGCCCATGGCTGTTTGCACCCTCCATATGGTTCTGTAGTTAGTGCAAGGGGCAACAAGATGCTTGATTCATAGGCCAACATTTCCAAAAGCAGCCCCGGAGTTTGGTGCCCACCTTGAGGTTTATCTTAATAACGACCTCGGCGGTGCATGTTATCTGAAAGCCAGCACGGCCTTCAACACAGTGTCCCCTTGCTAGGGTGGTGATTTGGTGTCCTCTCTAGGAGGAGAATCTCTGTTGAACCAACAATGCTACTTCCAGCAGTGCTGTGAGTCTCCTGCCAGGTCTCCCATTCAAGTACTGAATAAGCCACCCCCTACTTAGCGTGGGAGGTCTGACAAGATCGCAGCCCACGGTGGGTGGGCTACAGACAAATTCTAATGTAAGAAGAGGGTGCTGGTGGGGAGCCGGGGGAATGAACATTTAGACAAATGAGCTGGAGTCAGTCACTAACTTTTCAGAGGCTCCTACAGCTGGTGCCCCCCCGGCAGGAGCTCAGGCCAATGCCAGGTGATAATGCAAGAGGAAATGAACTGTTAGGGAAGCACTGTGCTTTTCCCACTTGCATTTGAGGATTCCCAGCAAACCAGTGCAAGTGCTTGAGGCAGAGCCAGAAAGTTTCCCTTAACTGGCTCACCCTGCTGCCTAGGCACCATTTAACAGAGGGGGCCGGATTTGTGTAAATCTGTCACAGAGTGGAAGGCCAGAAGGCACTGCCAGCTCATCTGAGCACCTGTAAATCACAGGCCACCAATGCCACCCAGCACCAGCACACTAAACCCAACAGCCAAGAGGAGCCCAAGCATTACGGTCCCAGGAGACTAGACTATTTTGTGCCACAGGCAGAGAATAGGAGGGCCAAGGGGACCAGTGCTTGAGGCCCCTGAAATGGCAGGAACATGATATAATTGATTACCTGATAATCCCGGCAAGTGACCTGCACTCACACGCTGTAGAGGAAGATGACCCACCCCCATCCCCGAGGACACTGCCAGTGTGACAAGAGGGAAAAATTCCTTCCTGAGCCCACATATGGCCATCAGTGAGACCCTGAACATGTGAGCAGCTGAGAGAGAGAGAGCTGGGTGCCACCTCAGAGCACCAGCCCACTCCATCTAGGGTTCAGCCGTGGCTATCTCTGGTGCTTCAGAGGAAGGAGACTAAAAAAACCCTGAGAATATATTGGGTGGGGGAAACCCTTCCTGACCCCTGCAGGAGACTGGCTGAAGCCCTGAAGCATGAGCTTTAGGAACATAAGACGTAAATGGCAGGGGCCCCCAGAGCTGCTGAGCCCTGTCCTGCATCATCACAAGCAGCCCCATCATACAATCCCACTTCTGCATTTGTCCTGCTCTCTCTGGTATCGTACCACTGATTTCCTTGGGGTCCATCCTAATTTTCTCTGATATACGTGAGAGGAGAATTGAGCCCTCTATATTTAATCCCTCCCCCTGCCTACAAATTATCAAACCAGCTGGAGTAAAATGGAGAGAGATGTTGGCTTGAAGGTAATTTGAGCAAACAGCATGTGGCTCCTTCTCTGCAAACAGAGCTGGGGCTTTGGCAACTACAAAGGTTTGAATTGATGCAGTGATTGTCAGACCCAATGGATAAGGGTAGGAACTGGGAGGCCAGATGCTTCCAATAGCTGACCTGGGGCTGGCTTCTCCTAGGTTGCTTTACGTGTCAGTGTGAGGTGATGTGAGTGTCAGGAATCAAACTGTGAATGTTTTCTCCTTCCAAAGTGCCTCATCCCCTCCTCTCAGTTTAATTGGTAACTTACCACCTGGATTTTTTTCTTTTTCCAAGAGCAGGTGTAACCCACGCACCACCTGGGTGTGGTGCTCTGTCCCCTTCTCGGGGCACCAAGACCACTTAGAGACTGAGTTTGCTACAGCCTTAGCTAAGTGCCATGTGGCATTCAGCTCCAGAGGTCCCAGGTTCAATCCTGACAAGCAGGTCTCTTGGCATTACATAGGCAAATTTACATAACGTATTTCCTGTCTGTGTGCTTTGGTGATAGACCCTTCCAGCAGTGCAAATCCTGAAGCTGATTTCCTTACACAGTTCTGCAGCTCACATCACCATGCACTGGGGGTGTCACAAGCAAAATAGTGTTGCACCAGTCTAACCCCCATTGATTTCAGTTAGTATTGTAGGATTGTATTATAGTAGCACCTCAACACTCCAGCTGATCTGAGGCCCTGTTGTGGAGGGTGCTGCACAGACACAGAGTGTGAGACATTCCTTATGTGGAAGATTTTACAATTAAGGGCTTGTCTTCATGGCAAGTTACTTCGTGGCAAACCAGGTGTGAATCCAGCCTGTGTGGACACTGCAACAGGGCACTGAAAGTCCTTGGCTGACTAACCCCTGGACTCCAGGACTGTCACTGCACTGTAGCAGTGTCCACACAGGGCATTGCTGCATGGCAGGATATGGGTTCACACCCTGGCCTGCCAAGCAGTAGACTGGCCCAAAATAGAAAAGACAAAAGGCTGAGAGAAAGGAAGTACCATTCTGTCCATTTTATGAGTGGGGGAGTGAGGCTTAGAGAGAATAAAGGCCAGATTTCCCAGAGGGCTCTGCGCAAAGGAGACACCTCTGACCAGATTTTCCAAAGAGGGGAGCACCCAGCACGTATGAAACGAAAGGGCCACTTGCTCTGGTGCCTCAGTGGGAGCTGAGCTCTTTTGAAAACCTGGCAATGAGTGACTTGCCCAAGGTCAGAGTAATGGGGAGTACTGGCCCTTTAAGAGCAAAGGGGGCCAGAAGACCCCATTTCAGAGTGTCAGAATAAAGGAAAGCCTAGAAAATGGCCTGGTGGTGGAAGAGAGGAAGTGTTCCTAGGAATTAGGAGTTGGCAGGGGGGACAGGGGGAACTCCAGGACACTGTTCCTTTAAGGCTCATGTAGGGCGGGGCAGGGCACCCCTCTCTTCCAGCCAATCAAGAGGAGCTCTCTGCAGGAGGGCAGTATATAAAGACTGCCTTTTGAGTCAGAAGGGAGCTGCTGCAGGAGAAGGAAGTCAGGACTTAGCTCTAGCCAGAAAGGGCTGGAACTGGCAGCATTGGGTGGAGCAGGCCGACGGAGGAAGAGCTCTGGCTGTGGCTGAAGAACTGGAACAAAGTATGAACTGTTGAATTTCGGTTATGGACTTTGATTTGGGAGCTCTCTGCATATTGTTTTGTCGTTAAGGACTTTGAGGACCATGTGGACTCCAGAAAAGGACACAGTGAGCTGTGATAGAGACTCTCTGAAGTGCTAGAGGAGGCTAATGGGGCAGGGTGCCTGTAAAGTGACCCCAGCCACAAGGGGGTGCTCAACTGACTCCCCCCCCAGTGCGTTTTTGGTAGACCAAGGAATCAAACTCTGGTCTAGTGATTCCCAAGCTTGTGCCTGAAACAATCCATTCATCCTTGAGCCATCCCCTCAGTTTACTGTTTGTTTACACCTCGGGACCCCAGTCACAAACCAGGACCCCACAGTGCTAGGTTCTGTAGAAACCCAGAACAAGGAGATGGCCCCTACCCCAGAGAATTTCCAGTCTACGCAGCTTCCAATCTAGCGCTTCTTCAGCAGGGCTTTGCCTGGCCGGTAGATGAACAAGCGCCAAACCTTGACTCAGCTATTATCTCATCGGACAAGGAAAAGCAGCTCAGCATTCAGCTGTCAACACACTCCCTCTGACACACACGCACACGCACATCCCCATTAGGAAGATTAGTACCTTCCAGCCAGCTGCTGCAGGTACTGCATGGGCTCCTAGGGAAGGAGTAGAGCAAGTGTCCTCTGCTTGAAGGTCACCGGCAGTGAAGCTCCAGGCAAAAGAATGGGCAAAAGCACTCGGAAGATTAATGGCACTTCAAGGTTTAGATCTCTGTGCTGGGAGAGTCCATAGGGAGAGCCAATAAATGCTAATATGATTTTACATCCAAATGAATCATTTAAAGGAGTGAATTCCCCTGAACAGCCCTATACATGGGCCATGTGTCTGTTGTAAGGAGCAGAGGAAACAGTCCCCACTGATTTACGGAATGTGTAATTAAATAAATGGAATCCTATTTTTCGCACGCTCAGTCTGGTCCTTACTCTGTCCTTAACTCAGGCAATACTCGAGGAGAGTGAAGTGTAGAGCGTGAGCCCATCTTTCCCCACCGCTGCCCATCCCTCGCTAGTACAGAGAGAGGAGAAAGCTTCTTACTGCTGTTAGCAGATGGGGGGTTCTGCTTTCGCTCAAGAGGTAGAAGTCAGGGGTTTGGTTGGGGGTTCAGTCCCTCTGTGGTGGGGGTAGTTATTCATAGCAGACATTAGGACCTCCGGGTTTGACCTTGCTTATGTAATCTGGCACGCAGCTGGGCAATTGCAATGCTTGTTAATATTAATCCTTACTTCCCTGGCCTCTGTCACCACAGGACCCGAGCACCTCAATCTTCCATGTATTAATCCTCCCAGCACCCCTATAAGGGAGAGAGGGGCTATTATTCCCATTTTACAGAGGAGGAAATGAAGCCCGGAGAGACTAATGGCCAGATGGTTAGAGGCAGATGATTAAAGGATCTGACTTCCATTAAAATGGATGAGAGTTTAGAGCCAGATATTTAAAGGCATTTAGGCACCTAAGGGACTTACTCAAGATCACACAGAGACAACGGCACATCCCCAAACTGACCCGTGGCCTCCCCAGTCTCAGATGAGTGCCCAAGAGAACGCCAAGTGGGGCGAAGGTTGGTCTTATTTTCCCCCCTTGCTGGAGACAGGGAAACTGAGGCACAGCCTAGTTATTATTTGCACAAAGTAGGGCAACAAATCTGACCTTGCCCTTGGAAACTTGGCAAAAAGCAGACATTTTGCTGTTTAGGTTCATTTAGGGTGACCAGGTGTCCCTATTTTATAGGGATAGTCCCGATATTTGGGGCTTTTTCTTATGTAGGCGCCTATTACACCCCACCCCCGTCCCGATTTTTCACACTTGCTATCTGGTCTCTTAGGCTCATTCCAACCTGACATTCAAAAGCAACCTTCCACTCCCACCCTCTTTCCCCTCTGCCTTGAGGGCCAGTTCCTCAAATGATGCCAATCAGGGCAGCACTCCTGACTTTGGTGGGGACAGGCCAATTTAATCCAGAGCAGGATCTGTTCCTTAGTTTGCTGAAATCCTTCAGAGACCAACCCACTGAAGTTTGTTCCCCAGTCTTAACCCCAGTTTCCCACTGGGAGATAAAACCATGCTTTGCCTGGGAGGGTAGAAATAGGCTGAAAGTTCTCCTACTCCCTTTCCCTCACTGCGGAAAGCATGGAGCAACAGTCTCCCACCCCACATTGCTTTTCATGAGTGGGAACTTGCTCACCCCACTTCCTCCTCTCTTGCCATGTCTGTGGGAACGTCCACACTGCAGCCGAGGCTGTGCATGGCAGCTTGTGTAAACACACACCCCAGGGCTGTAAACCACATTAACCTTATGGGGCTTTTTGTCTCCGTCTAGCAGTAGAAGACTGTAAGGTAGGTTATGAGTCTGCTGCTGCTGCCTCCAAGCTAACAGGCCTGGTCCTTTAACTCAAAGCAGTAGAGACTCACAACTTCAGGTCAAGGAGCCAATCCGTGCAAGTGACCCAACCTGTTCTGTTCATTCCCTCTGAAGCACTTGGCATTGGTCACTGTCAGAAGACAGGATACTGGGCTAGATGGACCATTGGTCTGACCCAGTATAGCCGTTCTTATGTTTTTAACCAGCAACATTATTAAGCATAGAAATCATAGAACTATAGGACTGGAAGGAACCTTAGTTGGCCATCTGGTCCCAACCCCCGGCACTGGGGCAGAATATGGATATCTATTGAACCGTCATCAGATCTGAGCATGTCATAGCATTAATTTCCCCAAAAAAACCCTTGCGAGGAAGGAAAGTATTTTACAGACACAGAGAGAGGGCAAGTCATTTGTCAGAGGTCCTGCAAGGGAATCTGTGCACAGCCAGTAGCTGAACCCAGTTTCTTATGAGTTCCAGGCCAGTTTCTTAACCACAAAACCATCTTTCCTCTCAAACGGTACCAGGAGCTTTGATTTGGGCACTCGTAATGAGATTTGGCAGGTAATTAGCTGTCCCACCTATCTCTGGGAAGATCAGATTGTGTCTAGAGACAGGCTGGAGCTACAAAGTTTATATGTGGATCCAAAACTCATGGGATGTGTTGAGCTCTGGGCCAGCCTTTTGATTCCGCCAGTTCAGAACTGCCTGAGGTGCATGAATCTTTCATCCCAGGACGCCTGCTCATCCAGCCTAGCTGCCTGCCACACAACAGTTAATACCGTAATACTCTAAGGATTTTGTTTAGAGTTTTATAGCATTACATGCCAGCCTTACTGGATTTAAATGGTTTAAATTAAATGGGTTATTTAATGGATTGTCCAGATTAGGGAAGAAATCTGCAAAGGCTGTTACTTCAAGGGGCGAGACTTCAATGGGGGGAAAGGATCTCAGCCCAACATTAGCACCCCGGAGGGCGCACGAGTCCTGCCAGGCCCACGCGTGTCCTTTATTGACATTCTCTCATATGCATTTAGCCAGGTTTGTGTTTAGTTTAATAATCTCCTGAAAGTTTAATTGTTGCTTTAGTCATCCATGACCTTTCCTTCTCATCTGGAGACATATTATTGCTAATCTACAAATTTCAAGAACCAGATTTATTTGCAAAACCAATTATTCTGCTATGCAAATCTCCTCTCCTCTCCCAGCTTGCTTGAACAGGGCCTCTTACAGCTGCCATACGATATAGACACTCTTCAAATATTTAAATGTAAAATTTATCTTTATTTCTTTCAAGCATGCCCAGGTTCTGTGTGGTGCAAATTTAATTAAAATCTTTATAATCAAATGCAGGTTTCCTGACCTTGATCCAGTCTTGGGTGAGCTTAACCTCCCAGTTCCTCCCTGAAACAGCAGGGCAACTGGCGCTCGCAGCTCAACAAAAATCAGCTTCATTATAGTAAACTTCTAATGGGAGAACAAGTCCTCACCATGAGTGTCAGCCATGACAGTGTCAGTTTAGTAACGGCACACAAGCACAACTTTCAGAGGCTGTCTGGAGGCTCCTCTTAGGGCTGGATTTTTGTTGCTGTGATTGTTGCTTCTAACAGGAAGCATAGCCGGGATGGGCAGAGGTGGCTTTATGCCAACTTGGCACTTGCCGAATTCTGGCCTGCCAGCCACCTATGCAATCCAGAGCAATTCGGGGCCCCCATGGGATGCTCCATGGCCCAGAATAGCTAGAACTATGTCCTTATTCTGGGGGTCGTGCAGGCAGGTTGTGTTCAGTTACCTACGCTGTCAGAGCCAGCTCTAGCCATTTCGCCGCCCCAAGCACGGCGGCACGCCGAGGGGAGTGCTCTGCCGCTCACCGATCCCACGGCTCCGGTGGACCTCCTGCAGGCATGCCTGCGGATGATCCACCAGAGCCGCGGGACCAGCAGACCCTCCACAGGCACGCCTGCGGGAGGTCCACCGGACCTGCCTGCCGCCCTCCCGGCAACCGGCAGAGCGCCCCCCATGGCATGCCTCCCCAAGCATGCGCTTGGCACGCTGGGGCATGGAGCCGGCCCTGTACGCTGTCCATGTACCTTCATGAGGACCTCCTGCTGTGGAGGGGATTCCCCAAGGGGTCTGTGCTGCCGGAGCGGTGTACAGGGGCCATGGTAAGAGAGGAGAGAATCGGGGCCTCTTCAAGTGTTAAGTGAGAGGGGTTCTTGGTGATGCTGAGCTAGTCCTTTAGTGTTTTACCTGAGTAAGAACTAAGCTGTTAGCTCAGGATCTGGCCCACGGTCTTGAGAGGAAATTGTTCCTAGGTGGTTGTCGTCCATGTGATTGCTGCTCATAAAATCACCTTGTGACACAGGGACTGGGTGGTGAGGAATCCAGCAGAGACAGGCGTTGACAAGGGAAGGGGCATTAGAGGCAGAAAGCAACCCAACAGGGAGGGGTTCAGCGAGAGCCGCCATCTCTCTCCTGTGAGAGGCGCTGGCATTTTGTCCATGAGCTGCTAACAGGCCTCCATTCTCCACACATTCTCCACAATCCTGGGTACCCCATCATCTCGGGCATTGGCACTCTCACCGAAGGACTGTCTGGATATGTGGACTCTCTACTCAGACCCTATGCCATCAGCACTCCCAGCTATCTCCGTGACACCACTGATTTCCTGAGGAAACTACAATTCATTGGTGACCTTCCAGAAAACACCATCCTAGCCACCATGGACGTAGAAGCTCTCTACATGAACATCCCCCACAAAGATGGAATATAAGCTGTCAGGAACAGTATCCCTGATGATGCCACAGCACAACTGGCTGCTGAGCTCTGTGCCTTTATCCTCACACACAACTATTTCAAATTTGATGACAATATATATCTCCAGATTAGTGGCACCGCTATGGGCACCCACATGGCCCCACAATATGCCAATATTTTTATGGCCGACCTGGAACAACGCTTCCTCAGCTCTCGTCCACTCACGCCCCTTCTCTACCTGCGCTACATTGATGACATCTTCATCATCTGGACCCACGGGAAGGAGACTCTGGAAAAATTCCACCACGGTTTCAACAGCTTCCACCCCACCATCAACCTCAGCCTGGACCAATCTACACGGGAGGTCCACTTACTAGACACCACGGTGCAAATAAGTGATGGTCACATAAACACCACCCTATACCAAAAACCTACCGACCGCTATGCCTACCTTCATGCCTCCAGCTTCCATCCCGGGCACATCACATGATCCATTGTCTACAGCCAAGCACTGAGGTACAATCGCATCTGCTCTAACCCCTCAGACAGAGACCAACACCTACAAAATCTCCACCAAGCATTCTCAAAACTACAATACCCGCACGAGGAAATATGAAAATGGATCAACAGAGCCATACATGTACCCAGAAGCCTCCTACTGCAAGACAAACCCAAGAAAGAAAGCAACAGGACTCCACTGGCCATCACATACAGTCCCCAGCTAAAACCCCTCCAGTGCATCATCAGGGATCTACAACCCATCCTGGACAACGATCCCTCGCTTTCACAGGCCTTGGGTGGCAGGCCAGTCCTCGCCCACAGGCAACCTGCTAACCTGAAACATATTCTCACCAGTAACTGCACACCGCACCATAGTAACTCTAGCTCAGGAACCAATCCATGCAACAAACCTTGATGCCAACTCTGCCCACATATCTACACCAGCGACACCATCACAGGACCTAACCAGATCAGCTATACCATCACCGGTTCATTCACCTGCATGTCCACCAATGTAATGTATGCCATCATATGCCAGCAATGCCCCTCTGCTATGTACATCGGCCAAACTGGACAGTCGCTACGGAAAAGGATAAATGGACATAAAGCAGATATTAGGAACGGCAATATACAAAAACCTGTAGAAGAACACTTCAACCTCCCTGGCCACACTATAGCAGACATTAAGTTGGCCATCATCCTGCAGCAAAAAAACTTCAGGACCAGACTCCAAAGAGAAACTGCTGAGCTTCAGTTCATCTGCAAATTTGACACCATCAGCTCAGGATTAAACAAAGACTGTGAATGGCTTGCCAACTACAAAACCAGTTTCTCCTCCCTTGGTTTTCACACCTCAACTGCTAGAACAGGGCCTCATCCTCCCTGATTGAACTAACCTCATTATCTCTAGCTTGCCTGCATATATATACCTGCCCCTGGAAGTTTCCACTACATGCATTTGACGAAGTGGGTATTCACCCACGAAAGCTCATGCTCCAAAACGTCTGTTAGTCTATAAGGTGCCACAGGATTCTTTGCTGCTTTTACATTCTCCACATATGCTTCCCTGGTGTCTCACCTGGCTGAATGGACTATTTCAAGCCTGTCACCTGGGAGAACTGTGCTATGACAAGTCCTGGGAGTCGGACTCTCTGCAGAGGCATTATCCCCTCTAGAGAAACCCTGCTGCAGATATTGCACCGCGCTCATCTCCTGGTATGCAGTCTGCGCACCCTGCAGTGGTGCAGCCTGTGAACCCTGCCTGTTATATCTCCCGGTGGCATGCTTTAGCCCCTACACCTAGCTGGCACACCCATCTTCGTCCTTCCATCCGATAACCCAGATAAAACACTGCACCAAAACACTCCTCTTCTAAATCTTGACAATGTACTAGCCCACCATCCCAGCCAGAGCGCCGGATCCTGCCTTCAGTAGCCAATGGGTTTGCCTACATGGGAGCAGCATTTGGCTAGGAATCTCTAGCCCAGTTATGATTTTATATAGGATGAGTAGATAGCAAGTGTAAAAAATTGTGATGCGCCATTTTGTTCGGACACGTAGAACCCTGGGCTAAGTGCTTTTTATTTCTAGAGACTGACAGAAATAAAATAGATCCAACCGCCTCTATCCTGTGTTTTTTCCAGTCATTGTCAGCACTGGAGTAAATCCCTAGTTGGTTTATATTTAATAGGGTTAATAAAATGCATCCAAATTATAGTAAAGTGTCCAATTCCTGTGGAACTCATTGCCATGGGATGTTGAGTTGTCCCAAAGTATAACTGGGTCCAAAAAGAAATGGATAAGTCCATGGAAGATAGGTCCATGAATGGCTACTAACCAAGATAGAGATGTAGGGATGGTCAAGGACACAAGGAGACCTTAAGCCTCTGACTGCCATAAGATGGGAGGGGAAGACAGGAATGGATCACTCCATAATTGTCCTGTTCTGTATGCTCCCCATGAAACTCTGATGCAGGTCACTATCAGAAACAGGATACTGGGCCAGATTGACCATGGTCTGACCTCAGTGGACACTGGATCAGGCCCTAAGTAAACAAGAATCAATTGTGACACTGTCGAGTTGGGTATCGTTAATCATTTCCAAAAGATGGCTGGCCCATAGCCACTGAAATCAACAGGAGTCTTTGCACTGGTGTCAATGGGCCAGCCCCAGTTGGAAAGTTGTCTTGCCCAAAATTATGTCCAGTTTTATTTCTTCTCTTTCAAATAGGGGAGATTCTTTAACGTGTCACATAAATGGAAGGTTTCAAACACCGTTTACCCCAGAAGACACGTGGAGAGATGCTATTCTCCAGGTCAATTTGCGAGTCATTTACTTTGTCAGTCAACCTAGTTTTATTCTCTCTGAGACAATATATCTGGGTTATAAACCTTAAACTCGAAACATAACTCATAAAATTTAGTGACGAGGCTGTCATCGTTAAGACCAATGATCCTTAACCCCTTATCTAACTCTGGAGGATCATTCTCTCCAGTCATCAATTTAAGCTTGTTTTTAAGTAATTTTTTTAAAGGCTCTCTCTTTGCAAGAAATGGTCACTAATTCTACCATCATTTCATGTATTAAGTGGCACTAATTTAATAATAATAGTAATAATAATTTATTGAGATTTCCCAGCAAATTCTAGTGCAGCACAATTAACATTTATTAACCAGATCCCCACAGCCGAGCAAGATTGCAGAAGCCCTTAAGTGCAGCAGAACCAGAGTTTAATTTATTAATGCTGGTAAATGCACAGATGAATGGGAGTCTGGCCTAATGGATAACGCAATGGCGCTGGAGTCAGGAGACCTGGGTTTTGTTCCTGGCACTACAGGATGTTGAACAAATTACTTACCCTTTCTCTGCCTTAGTTGCCCTGTCTGTAAAGTACAGAGTAATGATGCTGACCTTCCTTTGTTAAGTGCTTTGAGATCTGTGGATGAAAACTGCCGTGAAAGAGCAAAGCACTACTGTTAAGAGAGACAGAGAAATAGCATTAGGAAGAGGAGGCAGTGTAGTCTAGCGAATAGGACACACATGATAGAAAGAACTGGGTTTGGTTCCCGTCTCTACCACTGACTTATTCTGAGTCCTTGGGCAGCTCACTTCACTTCTGTAACTTGTTTTCATCAAGTATAAAATGGAGGTAATGTCTACCCACCATGGTAAAACACATGGAGATTTAAGGATGTGTATCTATGTACCTAGCTCAATGTTGAACCAGGTTCTCAGCAGCCCCCAGTATCAATGGGAGTAGGGTGACCAGATGTCCCAATTTTTATAGGGACAGTCCTGATATATGGGGCTTTGTCTTATATAGGTCCCTATTACCGTCCACCCACTGTCCCAATTTTTCACACTTGTTGTCTGGTCACCCTATATGTGGTGGGAGGGGCACAAAAGAGCCGGTTGCAGCTTTGATCCTGATGCCATGTTTCATTCCAGCCCCCATACTTGGCATACTTTAGAGCAGCCTTTGGACTGCTCCAAAGTACACTAGCTGGCTATGGCCCCTCCAGGCTAGTACTCAGATCCATAATAGCCAGAATAGCACAAAGAGGCTGGGGCAAAGCAAGAATCTGCCCTGATATTTACAGTGAAAATTGTCCTGGAAAACGAAAAACAAACTCAACCAGCCCAGCAATATACATGTCCAGGAACCTCTGAAGCTAACACAATGCCAACAAAAACACAGAGCTCCATCTGTCAACTGGGAAGATGCAATTCACAGAGGGAAGGGAGTCTCAATAACAGACAGCGCTATGGAACCAATTTGCTTGGAGATGGCACACCATTTAAATCAGTCAGGGCTCAAAAGACACGTAGCTTGTGTCAGAAGAGCGTTAAACTGATTGTAAACTCATCACTGACTAACAAAAGATAGGGAAGACAAAACAATTACAAGCAGATAATGAAATGCGGAGTCAGTAATATAAAATGAGCCCCAAAAGGTATAAATCAAAGTTAGCTGCATTTAAAACAGCAGGATGGGCTGCAAAGTGGCTGGCTGGTTTGCCTGGGTTAAGATAGGATGTAAGATCATAGGGATTTGCAAATCCAAGCAGGATGGGCTTGTGGCTAAGACTTTAGACTGGGACTCACAAGCTGGGTTCCGTTTCTAGCTCTGCCATCAATTCGCTTTGAACTTGGGCAAGTCAGAGAAATGCTCTGTGCCTCAGTTTCCCCATCTGTAATCATCCTGGAGAAGCTCCGAGCTAGCAAGAAGCCCATATCCACAGCTCCCCAAAGATTGGCGTGGATTTGGATCCAGTGCTCTGGTTCAGGCCCACCTCAATATATCTCCCTTGCTCACCTAAACACTGGGGATGTTTGGATTTAGATTCAAATTTGGCAGCTCAGGTCCATCTCTAATCTCATCACAGGTCAGTCCTGGCCTAGGCTGCTGCCCATGTCCAAACTTTACAAACCACTACCTTGTTCTCTTTTCCTGCCTGCCAAAGAGGAAGGAGTAAGGCTAAAGGCCTCATCTCCCATTGCCCTGCATATTGTGCAGTCATTTACACCACTGCAACCTGAGATGTAAAGCCCAGCTGTCCTGCTCTGGTTAGTGTTCACTCTCACTTTGCAATGACAGGAATCATTGCACAAGCAGCAGGGCAATGAGGAATCTTATCAGGCCCTAAATCAGGGCTGGGCAAACGTTTTGGCCTGAGGGCCACATCTGTGTATAGAAATTGTATGGTTGGCCATGAACGCTCCCGAACATACTGCATCCCTGCTCCTCCCGCTCCTTCCCAACACTTCTAGCCACTCTGCCGCCTAACAGCTGTTTGGCGGATTTTAGGACTTTCTGGGAGGGAGGGGCAGGAGTGGGGACGCCGCGCTCAGGGGAGGAGGCGGAGAAGAGGCAGGGCAGGGGCAGGGACTTGGGGGAAGGGGTGGAATGGGAGTGGGGTGAGGGCGGGGCAGGGGCGGAGAGGGGTCAAGCACCCACCTGGCAGAGGGGAAGTTGGCACCTATGGTCCGAGCTCTATAGTCCCAACCCAAAACGCACCTACGTCAATGGAAGAACTGACCAACAGCCCTTGGGAGCCAGGCCTGTCTGTACAGAGAGCTCTTGGAGAAAGGAAGCTAATAATTTCCTTGGAATCAGCCGGGCTGGCTTTTAGAAACCCCTGTGGGAAATGCTTCTCTCCCCCATCTCCGCTGATTAGCTTTTATCATTACCGAGCCCTCCTGGGCTCCGTAGCCATTAGCTAATCGTGTGATAAGAGATGAAGAGCAAAACCTAAACATGTTCAAGGCCATTAACAGCGATTCCCCCCCAAAGCCCCTGTGTATGACACAGAGACAGGAGGATGTCTCACACGCATCTCTCTGCCCGCTCGCGAGATGCTGGCAGGAACCTGAGAGACCTGCCTTTTACTTAATCATGCAGATTCAAGTTGTTTTAAGGTGAGAAAAAAAAATTATTAGAAGGAGCTGTGTTCCAGCAGCGCTGCAAAGATAACTAGCACTTTCCCAATGCCCTTAGAGAGCTAGGTATGGCAGAGGGTAAAGAAGCATTTTGGAAGCGTTTGTTGTATGTGAAGCAGAGATTTCTCTTGTGGGAAGGTCAGACAGGCTTTCTTCAGGTCAACCAAAATAGAAAATGCCCTTGGGAGAAAACTCTGTGGTGGATTTTCTGAGCTTTGGCTTCTGAAGGAATCTGTCCAAGAGCTTCAGGGTGAATCCTGCTGTGTGTCTGAGCACCAGGATGAGGATGAAGTATATTCCTGATTCTTCTTTTGAGGAACTCAGTTGCCCCAAGTTGAAGCAGGAGATGTTGCCATCTTCATATTCTGATGTTTCCGTTGCTTGAAGGAATAAAGAGATGCTGATAATCCTTGGATTTGGAGTTGAGTTTATTCTAAGGAGCAACCCACGCCGATTATGTCCAAGATCCACTTATTTGGTGTCATATCGCTCCAACATTTCAAAATTTCCTGCAGCGTGTCCTCTGTGCGAAAAACTGCATCCGACTGGATCAGCCTGTCATCATAATTCTTGGAAAGAGGCAGAGGGTTTTCTTGTGTTATCTCCTCTGTCTCTTGTATCTTTTGAGCTATGTGATCTGCCCCTTGCTGGTTTGATGATAATCTTGTACTTCTTAGCTAATCAAAAGGCATGCTCGGACCCAGAGTAGGGTCTAGAGTTCCTTTTTTGGCTCCTGGAGGCCTTCACAATCTTCTTAGTTTCCTCCCAGTTATTGTAAGCTCGTTAGGGGCAGGAAGCATCCTTTTGTTATGTGTTTGTCCAATGCCCTGGGATCCTGGTCCATGACTACGGTTTATAGGCACGCATGCATTACAAATAAATAAATCAGAATACTACCTTAAATACAGTGTTAGGCTTTCTATACACAAGGTGCAGCCATGCTCTGTCAGGCCAAGTGACTGATTTCCAATGGTAAGGTAAAGAAGCAGAGTCTCTATGGGAGAGCACAGTGTGTGTGTGTGTGTGTCTGTGTCTGTGTCTGTGTTTCTTTTGTCACAACAAGCAGAATGAATGCAATGGTAGCTGCCACTGCAGACAGATGGTTCCTAGAAATTTAAATACACAGTGCACTGAACCCAAAATCATCACATTCCTTATAGCTCCTCCCCCTATAAGATTGTGACTTCACTGTAGGATCAAACAGGCTTCACAAACAGCGAAGGAAGCACAGAAAAATGCCAGCCTGGAATTCATTTCATCTCACATTAAATGTTCTATTTGCTCAGGTTTGCTCCGGTGCAAACCCAACATAGTGACTGTACGAAACGATGCATCAAACCCGCACTTGGGAATTTCTTCCTGTGGCAATCGAGCTGAAAATCCCTTTTTGATTTCCCCCTCCTCCTGTAGCAAATGGTCTCTTTCCCCAGTCATCTGTGTAACATTTCAAGATTAATGTCTGATATGTGGAAAGACAGAGAGTCATTTGCTGCCTTTTTAACAAAGCTTAAAGCTCTTTAGAGACCGAGTTCTATGTTTGGTGTGATCAGTTGCCCGAGTGAATACATTTCAATTGTTCAGCCAGTTCCCTTCAAAGAACGGGTTAGCAAAACAAATAGTTACTGAGGCTGCTCTTTAATGGATTTTGGTTGATTTCTGATAGACTTCCATCTGTTTGTATTGTCTCGATCTCTCTTTTCTTTACATTTGCGTAACCCGCATACCTCCTGGGTGTGGGGTTCTGTCCCATCTAGTGGCACCAAGACCACTTACAGAGAGATTAATGAGTTTGCCCTACAGCCTTAGCTCACAGCCAGTTGGCTTTTAGCTCATGTGACAGAGGCTCATGCACTAAACTCCAGAGGCTCCCAGATTCAATCCCGCCCGCTGACAACTGGGGTCTGTTGGCATTGCATTTGCACATGACTTGTGTTTGTGAACAGAGCTTGTATTTAAAGACAGCTTGTAACAGGGCAAGAAGGCTCTGTTGGGGCTGGGAATTAGGAGACCTGGCTCTGCCAGCGAGCTGCTTTGTGACTGTGCACAAATCACTGCCGCTCTCTTTGTTCCCCATCTGTACAATGGAGATAATAATATTGCCTTTCTTCCACTTTACAAGCCCAGTCACACACATCCCTGGGCACCCTGCACGTGACCCTCTCAGGTATGCCATCTTCTACTCTCTACCACCTTGCGACTGCCCATCCTTGGGCCCCCTACCCTCCCCAAATCTAAAGGCCCACTCCATCTCGGGAGGATATCTGCCTTGCATATTTAGCTTGTAAGCTCTCTGGGGCAGGGACTGTCCCTCACTATGTGTCTTAGCATAAGGAAGCCCTGACCTAGGCTGGGGCCTGCTAGGTGTTACCGTAATACAACCAATAGCAGGAACTCAGAAACTACGGTGATGGTAGCCATATGTGCAGATTGATTAGATAACTAACTGGATTAAAAATGTTGTTTGTTTGTGTTTCCAGTGAGTGACCAGAGCAAGGGATTGGCTTTTGTATTCTGCTCTGGGTCAGCCATTGACTCGCTGGGTGACATCCAGCATGACCCTTTCCCCATCTGTAAAATTAGTGTGTTTTATACTCAGCCACCTCACAAGGGCGTGGCTACTATTAACGTTTGTGACGTGTTCTGGGAGCTTTGGGTAGAAGGTGCTTCACGGGAGGTGCAAAGTATTAGCATTAATGTAGCAGAATGACAGGGCTAGCGGAATGACGCAGAAAGGCAGCAGTTTACTGCACTGTGGCTTTAAGAAGAGGTTGTGGGTGAAAAGGAGGAAACACACCTGGCCACTTCTTGGGGATTGTTTAATGTGAAGTTCGGGGATAAAAATAAGCATTTTTTTTCAAAGTGCAGACAATTAAAAATAAATGAAATAAACGAGGCTGGTTTTACGATTAGGCACTGGACCGGGAGTCAGGAGATCTGGGTTCCTTTGGCAGGTGACTTCATCTCTCTGTGCCTCAGTTCCCCTTCTGTAAATGGTGTAGTAATCCTTTCACCTTTCATCTTGTCTAACTACATTGTAAGCTCTGCAGGGCAGGGCCTGTCACTCATTATGTGTCCGTACAACACCTAGCACAGTGGGGCCCTGATCTTGGTTGGATCACACAAAAGGGGCCTGCCCCGCGGTGTAAGTTAGAACATCCCTTGAAGGGAATAGGGCATCACACTATAGCCAGGCTCCTAATCTAACCCCTGCACCAGTGGCTTGGAGCGGGGGCTAGTTGAGAGCCCTCATACCAGCCAGGGAGGGCACCTGTGCAGGGGATATCAGTTTCCATCTCCTCTGTGACCCCTTTATGTTGCCCAGATGGAGCAAAGGGCCATAGTGTGATGCAGAATCAAACCCCAAATTGGAACTGTGACCAGCCCCCTCCCACCCCTTCCTTGTGAGTCCCAGGGACATCAGGGCACTGCTGGGTTTGTGCAGTTGTGCTTGGAGAGGTGGCTTTGGAAAAATAATCCAATAAAAGTCATTTTCCTGCTCATCTCCCTGTTTGTCTGGCAAGTCAGATCTGCTGATGGGGCAAGTTTTTGCTGACGTTTAGCATTATGGAGCAGTGCAGTTACTGGAGAGGGAGCTGGAGTCTGTTCTGGAGGGGGGAGCAGGTGAGGGGAGGGGCTGATCCCACAGGTATGATCAGTGGCAGCAGGCCAAGAGAAAAATGTCTGGAAGGGGCAAGTTCATTGTACTCTCTGACACACCTCCCAGCTGTGGGATCCGCTCTTTTTGGCTTCGGGGCGGCTGCAGGATCAGGCACTGAGGGCCAACTGGGGCACCACCTGTGCCAGGGCTGTAAGATTGGGCCCTATAGTAAGCATCTGGGGCAAACGTGGCTGCTTTTACAGCCTCTCCGCAGCCAGGAGAATAATACTCGGGCTAGTCAATGAGAAAGAAGTTTTAATGTAATAAACTCTCATGAAGAGCCCAGCATGACTCTGTCAGACTCAAGTGCCCTACAATATTCCAGGCTGCAAATGCAGGACCAACAACGTGCTTGTTGGTACAGCCTCAAGCCAGAACTAATCAGACATAGACACCATTTGCTTTCAATAGAAATTATATTCAAGAGGCCTGGCTCCCGCTTGCCTGGAAGGATGGGACATGGAACGCAATGATGCGGCAGCTGGATTCGCCCAGTCGCTCTCAACCGCACAGCGCTTCAATATCTCTCAGTGAAATCAGCTCTCCCTCTAACTCCAGGTTATGCTGACTCAGCACTTTGCCCCCCACTTCGTCCTAGGAAGGCGGCGGGAGATGGGAAAAACACCTTTTTTTGTGTGTGCCAGCTTGTAAATAATGGGACGTGAAAGCAGAATCAGCAGCACTCAGGCTGGGTTGCTGTAAACCTCTTCGCATGTTGGTGATGCATTAGGACAAGAAAACAGTCCTTTCCCTCGCTGAGCTGGCGCAGTGATAACATTAATTAGCCTTTCAAGAGGCCCTTTTTAAGCCTAGGAAAGCCGATGTCACTTGGTTTTGTAGTATCAGCAAAGGCTCATAAAAAGTGCTGGGCTGAATCCAAGCATAGGGACATTCTGATCTCAGTGGCACTGGGAAGCAATCCAGAGAAACTCCACCGATGTGCACAGAGTACTGATTTACATCAGTTCGTGGGAATTAGCCGCCGGAGATAATCTGATCTGATCAGTAGGGAAGGGTAATGAGATGCATTGAGCTTGCAGCCAGGATTCAAACAGGATCACATGCACACAGATTGGTCCTGGAGGCTTGGTCTACACTCAGGTGTGCTGGAACAAGGAGGGGCCAAGAGGCCATGGCCCTCCCACTTTTCACCATGGGCCCGGCCTCCTGCCCCTTCTCTTCCTGCCTTTGATGTCCCCGCGCCCCACCCTGACCAGGCTGGAAGCTGGAGCCGGCCCAGGTAAGAGTGGCCTGGAGGGGTCCAGGCAGCTGTGGGGAGTTGTGGACCTCCACCTGCCCTGGGCGGGGGGATCGAGGGGTGGGGACATGAGCTGGGGGCTGCTCTTGGACCCCCCCGACTCCAGATAGGTGGAGTAGCCCAGGCTCCCGCACTCCAGCATCCGGCTTGGCCGGGGGTGGAGCCTTGGGGGGAAGAAGAGCAGCAGGGGCGGGACCATAGAGGGGGCGGGGCCTTGTGGCTCCCCCTCTTTTAGGAAGAATCCATGGCCTCGGTCTACACTTAAAACTTTTTTTCAGCATAGCTAATTCTGTCAGGTGTGTGAAAAAACTGACACCCCAGACTGACGTAGTTATGCTGACAAGACCGCCAGTGTAGATGCAGCTAAGCTGCCAGAAGAGGGTTTCTGTTGATGTAGCTAACATTGTTCGGGGGAGGTGGTGCTCTTAGACCAGCAAAAAATCTTCTGTCAGTGTAGGCTGCATCTACACTAGAGGGCTCTGCTGAGATAGCATGCAAGCACAGACTCTGTCCAGGTTTACAGAACAGGGTTAGGGCAACATAAGCTGCCTTGCATCGACCTAGCTGTGGAAGTATCTTCACTTAAATTTGGCTTCCGCTGATGTAAGTGCCTCTTTACGCAGACTTAATAACACCACCTCCCCCAGTGGTGTAGAGTCACGGGCGATGAAATTAGGTCAATGCTGTGTCAGTGTAGACTCTGCGTTGCTTACATCGACTGTTACTGGCTTTTAGGAACTGTCCCACAATGCCCCACACTGACAGTCCAATCTACAGAAGTGCTCCTGGAGAGCGCACGCGCTGCCAAAACGAGGAGCCAAGCGTGCGCGCACACAAGCCATTTAATAAGTGCGGTGGCTGTATGCCGGCATAAGTTAAATCGACATAATTCTGTAGCATAGTCATGGCCTCGGTAGTGTAAACATAGTCTGAGTTTGAAGGAAATCTGGTTAACTTGGTGCGAGTTATTTCTGTCCACTAGGCTATATGTCTAGTACAGCCAATCCTGCCATTCACGTCCACCTTCTAGAGTCCAGTAGCAGAAAATTCCATGGCTCGCCTAATATTCCTTTGCCTTTCCCCTGGTTATTTTTGTTCTTCTATATGCCTCGTAAGCCAGCGGCCCTGAGTGAAATGAACTCCCCATTAAGGGGCTAATCTCCTTAGCAGAACCAATGATGATCTGGAGCACTGCTCGGCAGTCTAGGCAACAGCCCCACACCCCCCTTTGCCTCCCTTGTCCTCATTATCCTCATTGTCATCAGTGTTAGTCATTTCATGCAACTCCATTATGTTCCTTAGAGTGTCCTGCGGTAAAGACGCTTCCAGCATTATTATTGCTTCTGTGAGCTTCTTTATATTTCTTCCCCAGCCCAACAAGGATCTAAAGAGCCACTTTGCAGGTAACATATTAGCAAGTGTCTGCTTTTTTATCGGCACAATATGGGCCCGTAATCTGATGGTGATAAAAATCGGTCCCCTTTGCGGCGGCGCTTATCATTTAATTGGAGAGAAGCAGCACATTTGTTTGTTAATAATTTTATAATGGGTGCTATCTGCCGGGGACCCCCTCCAAGGAAAGGCGTGCGCAACTGCCGTTGATGCAAAATATCTCCCTGATAAAATGGGATTTATGGCTTTTAAATGTTCCTGTTATTGTTTGCAAAGCTGAGGGTTCCTCCGGGGCACGCAGCCCATTTATTCCACCAGCAGCCACAAAGCTGTGTGTTTCACATGGGATTCCCCCACACTCCTCCCAACTAACAAGCCCTATGCCCAGACCCATGTCCTGTTAGGTGGGCAACTGGTGGTTTTGCAGCAGCTTCCGTTTCAGCTTTAACCAATAGCCCAAATGTTTGGACGACGTGACTGTGTAGCTGTTCACACGGTCTAAATGTAGTCCCCTAGGTTCTGCTCACTTGAGTTCATCTCTGCTCCCACATGTTTGGAGAGGAGAGAAAGAAACACCAGCTGGGTTCCAGTGTGGTGTTAAGGGGTATATACCAAAGGTTTGCGTTTTGCAGTGAAAACACCGAGGGCCTGCTTATGGTAGGGAAATTAGTATAACTACATAGAACGTATGGCTACATTGGAGCTGGAGATGTAATTTTCATACATGTAATATCCAGGGTTGCTGGAACAATTTTTACAGCGAGGGTGCTGATGATGGAAACCATGTATTTGGTATTTGTTATTCCTACTTCAAGCCAGGGGTGTGGCAGCCACACACCCAGCACCCATAGTTCCAGCCCCACTGATCCATGCTAGCTTTGACTGAGCTAGCACACTAAAAATAGCAGTGGACTAGCTGCCCCAAATACAATCCCGTCTGTGCCTACATACTTGGCATTGGGAGCCCATGCAGCCACCGCTACGCTGCTATTTTTAGCATGCTAGTGCAGTCAGAGCTAGTGCAGGTATGTCTTCCCAAGCTGGAAGTGACAGCTCCAGCTCTAGTGTAGACGATACTCATAGACAGAGTCTCAGTGCAAAACTGGGTTTGCACTGGGATAGCTACACTGCTGCAAAGCTCCCTAATGCACATGGTCCCCTACTAAATTATTGCTCGTGGGTTGTTTCTTTCATTAAAGCAGGGAGAGCTGGTGCTTTACCAGCAGTACTTTCATTTAAATAGAAGCTAACACATCAGTAACTAGGGCCTTGTGTTTGCTGCTGCTGCCTGATCTGCCCTTGCAATCCTCCCTTGCAACTTCAGCACCTCATCTCCGAGTCACCCTGGTGCAGATTCGCAGGGCTTGATTCTGAGTGTGTTAGCCCTCACAGCACTGCCAGCCAGCCCCAAGTGTTCAAAAATCATTACTTGAGTCCCACCCCAATCATGAGATCAGCTTAAAAACCACGAGATTTTATAAAAACAATATATCTGAAGTTCCTTTTTTTACTTGCCTCCTGGTTTTTGAACCTTCGTGGTGCGCTCAGGTCACATTTTCAAGTTTTTCTCTGCAACCAGGAGGGCTAGAAATGTACTTTTATTTATTTATCTATCTATTTATTTATTTATTTATGAATACTGAGAGTCTCACGTATTGACATGATGCCAGGATCTTGAGCTGTAAGAAAAACACCAAATATGCTGAGACATGTGAGAGTTGGCAACACTGCAAACACATGCCTCCTGGATTAAACCATTCAAAGTCAATGGGAGTTATGCTGGTTTTCCATCACCAGACTTACTCACACCTTCTTGTCAACTGTCGGTACCGGGCCTCTCTCTTACCACTTCAAAAGTTCTTTCTCCTCCCTTGGTGTCCCTGGTTAATTGATTTATCTCGTTAGACTGACCTGACACTTGGTAAAGCAATCCACATCCTTTCATGTATTTATACCTGCTCCTGTATCTTTTACTTCATGCAGCTGATGAAATGGGTTCTAGCTCACGAAAGCTTATACCCAATAAATGTGTTAGTCTCTAAGGTGCCACAAGGACTCCTTGGTTTTTTTTTGCTGAAATCATGCTGTTATCTTGTTAACATGTTGCAGCAGATTCCCAATAGGGGGTGCTGGAGTAAAACAGTATTGGTCTGGATTACATAATGCATGCGAATTTAGAGAACTTTGCTTTAAGGAGGTCTTGATGGGAGAGGATGTGGGGGATGAGAGAAAAACAGAATGTCGCATTGTCTTGGCTTTCTCTTCTTGAACTCTGAACACTGGGCTTCTCTAGGCCTCATTCCCATTGTCCATTTGTCTGTCTCTTTGTGTGCAGGTGGACTGCCTTGCCCCACCCCTGCTTTCTGAGGAAAGGACTCAGAATGAGACAGGTGGAGAGGAGAAAGTGAGTGAGGTTTCCAGAGAGACCAGGAGCTCAGGAATTGCAATTGGTGGCAGCTAGCCAAACAGCAGAGCATCTAGCATGTATCACTGGCTTCTCAGCATGCTCCAAAGAGTTCTCTTGCTTTCCTCTTACATCCCCTATTTCAAGAGCTGGGGGAAGTCTGTGAGTTGTACAGTGGACATGGACCAAGTTTCCAGTGAAACTAGTGGTCCTTCAAATCAACCTGGGCTGAGCTTTGTCAGCATCCTTACCCCGTTATACAGATGGAGAAACCCAAGGCACGCAAAGCTTAAGGGCCCACCTTTTCAGCAGTGGCAGCTGATTTTGGGTGCCTGGATTTGTAAGACACCCACAGAACAGCCACCAAATTTTAGGCTCCCGGGTTACAGAGCAAGTCAGTGGAAGAGCTGGGAATGGGACCCAGGAGTCCTCGCTTTTTGGCATCATGATATTTTTCAAACCTCTTAGCCCATGTCAAGACTGCAGCCAGAAGCATGCTTCCCAGTGCAGGTAGACAGGCACGCGCTAGCTCTGCTCAAGCCAGCGCACTAGGAATATCTGTGTGGCTGCAGTAGCACGGTGGCTTGGCTAGTCGCCCAAGTGCAGGCCATCTGATCCCTTGCCTATGTACTCAAGTGGCTAGCCTGAGCTGCTGCCCACGCGGCCATGCTGCTAGTTTTAGCATTCTACTTCAAGTGGCACTAGCTTATGTCTGTAGATCCATGCTGTGAAGCACCCTCCCAGCTGCAATGTCGCCAAACCCAAAGAGAGATGTAAGACGGCTCCAAGAACCGGGGAATCAACAAGAAAATCAGCTGCGGCGTCTCCTTTAACAGCCAGCCAAGAAATATCCCCCTGGTGCTGAGTTGATGAAAGTATGTCGGGCACGAGAGGAGGTTCCCCACTTCAAGTGATGGCTTTCATCTCGCCATGTGTCTGGCTGCTTAATAACTATTAGACTGAGGCTGTTTTCCTTTGTTTAAATGTAAATGATTCCATAGGCACTCAATCAGAGATGGGTCACCATGCAGCTAAGCAGCCTTTCATTAAAATGATTTGGACGGGAGCCAGAGGAAAGCTTATCAGAACCCCCCTCCCCCCCCATCACCACCACCTCCACCGCCTTGCAGCCTCCTGCCGCTCTGTCATGTTTATGCATCTCCTAGGGGAAAAAAATATAAAAGACTGATTACATTGGAATTTGACCTTCTCACATCTGGAGGGGGCTATTAGGGTGTCAATCAAGGCACTTGGGATGGAGAGATGTTCTTACAAAAAATCTTTAATCACACTTAACGATGGCTCCGTAGGAAGCGCCCGGGCTCCAGGCAGATCCTGGTGCAGGCGTTGTGCTCTCAGAGCCAAGCGGCTGCTCGTTTCTGAACGGGCTCTGACTCAGCCACTTGATGCCGACTTGCACTTTTCTTGGCCGAGAAGCAGCTGCCACCCATTTGCACATGAAACAAGGGCGAGATCCCTTGTTTCGGGCTGTCTGGGAGGAGCCGACCAGCCGGTTTTTGATGCTAAGTGCCGTGTAGGGTCACGTGCTGGATTTATGACAGCCATCTAAGGTACTTCCATTACCATAGGATCTGCGTGTCTTACAGCCTTTAACATGTTTAGCCTCGCAACAGCCCCGCAGAGGGATGCCAACCCTCCAGGATTGTCCTGGAGTTGCCAGGAATTAAAGATTCATCTTTAATTAAAGATTATGTCATGTGATGAAACCTCCAGGAATACATCCAACCAAAATTGGCAACCGTACCCCCGCAAAGCCATGCTGGGAGCCTGACTTTGCACAGAGGGCCTAAATTATTTACCCCGGGTCATACAGGGAGTGGATGGTAGAGTCGGGACCTGAGTAAAAGTCTCCAAACACACAGGCTAGCATCCTGATTGCTCACCCATCCTGCCTCTGTGGCTGCTGCCTGAGCCTTCCCAGCATTTCATCCCTCAGCATCTCAGCCACGTCCCCTGTTCAGGTTAGCGCTACTTGAAAAATGATGATTCTTTTTCTTGCAAAATTTCAGGGGGGGGGAATATGTTTATTTGGGAATTTCTGGTGAACATTTTTCAGCAAAACACTGAAACATGTTACTGAAAATTACACTTGAAAACCCAATATTTTTTAGCTGGAAAATGATCAGTTTTGGGACTTGGTTGCTTTTCTTTTTTTTTTCCTTAGAAAAATTGGCACATTGGATTGGAAGCTTTTTGGGAGCGGAGTTGGTCCTGGCCCATGCCTGACACTCTGTGGGGCTACTGCAATTATTATGATTTCAAGCAAAAGGAAATTTTTTCCACACATTCTTTTCATTTTGCTCCAAAAGCCATTTTTTCATCAAAAGATGTTTTATAAAAAATAAATTCTGACCAGCTCTCATCTAGATTAGGCAAGTTGCCCTGGTGTGACCAAAGCCATGTGGTGTGAGCCCCGAAGGTAGAGGCACTTAACCTTGGTTTAAATTGGTTTAAATTTAATTTGGTGCATTACAGGTTTGACTTTTCTAGTCTAAACCAGATTTAGAGAATTGGCTTCCTGGGACCTAATTCCTCCCTGTACTGAGGCTTGACTACTGCCGAGACTGGTGGGAGGAGACATATATCTCCTTGATTTCAGCGCTGCTGCAGGGAGAGGGGTGAACTACCTGCCCGAACTTGCATCAGCTGCTCATGACCTCTGTGGACCTTGCATCGTGTGGGTCAGATCCTCAGCTGATGTAAACTGGCCTGGCTGCTTTGAAGTCACTGGAGCTATGTTGATGTGCACCAGCTGTGGAGTCTGACCCTGTGACTCCATTTTCACCTGGGCAAAGGCGGGGGTGTGTGTGTGAGACGTGCTGACAAACCGGAGTTCTCTACTCCCGCCAGTGGGAGCGTTTTGCACTGACTTTGCCCATATGGCGCCCTGATCTAGTGTACATGACTGCACAAGGAGAATCAGGCTCCACCATCCTTTCCAGATTGACACTGAGAGCTGGCTTTCTGCTTGCTTTAGAGTCTGTCTACACTGCAAAAAAAGGTCCGCTCTTAACTCAGCTAACCCGCATTCAGGAGTAACTGTCGACAGAATTTGGCACAACGTGCAATTTACAGGGCTCTCTTAGCTCCCAATGAACGTGTCCCAGAGGTTTCCATAGAAGAGCCATCTGCTTATACCAGGGCTGCGTATGGCTTAACCTGACTCTTTTTCCTGGCCTGGATCTCTGGGCTTGTTGACTCACACTTGAGGTGGCTCAAAGCACTGAGACATGGGGCAGGAGTTCCCTTCCCAATGTCCCTCTCTTTCTCCCTGCCAGGCCAACCCCCTCCAGCTCATCCTTCTCTGCTTAAATTCTTCATCCCCATGTCCAAGGGTGTCCTACTTTTTATAGCCCAGAATGAGGGTTAGCATTGACATGAGTGATGATGATCATTTGATATAGCGAGAGTAAGAAGCTAATTAAAATTTAAAAGTTCATGATTTCATTAGACTCCTGAAAGATCTGGCTGTCTGGACTCATTTATGTAAGTTTTAAAGGAATTTTACTGCTTGGCCAAAGACTCTGGATTCACAGATCTGAAGCATGAAATACTCTGTATCCACAAAACAGTTGTGATGTTGGCAGAGGCAGACCAAGCTAATCCCATGGAACATGCTACCAGAACATTCTACCATGGAACATGCTACCAGAACATGCTACCATGCAACATACTACATAGTCCCTTGACGATGACCTGTAGGGAATACCCCCTAAACCCCCATAGTTCTGAGAGGGAGTTATCAAATTATGGCTACAAGCCAGTGGTAAACTGATTTAAGTGTTTCCAGACAGAGGTTGCCCCAGTTTAATTATATCAATAAAAAAGCCTGTTTAAATTAAACTAATGTTTTTAGACAAAGTCTTAGTCCTTGATTTCAGGATCGTACTAAAAATGGCAGAACCATGAACCAGAACCAGAACCAGCCCGGCCAGGGTTGAGACGTATATTCCTTGGGCCGAGGGCTCTCTATTTGTACAGCACATAGGACAATCAGGTAGGGTGACCAGATGTCCCAATTTTATAGACACTGTTCCGATTTTTGGGTCTTTGTCTTAGGTAGGCTCCTATTACCCTCCACCCCCATCCTGATTTTTCGCATGTGCTGTCTGGTCACCCTACAATCAGGTCTTGGGCCATGACGGGGGTTCCTAGGTTCTACCTCTATACAAATAATAAATAGTAAGAAAAGAGTGTCCAGGACAGAGGTGGTGTCTCCAGTGGGGATGATCCCAAATCTAGCAGCAACCGGTTTCCCCACTGGGGCCTTCCTAGGGTCTTCCTGCTCTTCCAAAGTACATTATTCTGCCTGGTTACCCAGCGTTACAGACTTACAACCCATAAACTGCCTTACCATACACTGTCTTCCTACAGGTTAGTACACCCTGTTCGCCTGAGCTGCTGCCCATTGGTTACACTCTGTGCCCCAGTGGGTTGTCTCCCTGCAGCCTGTTGCACTGTGCTGCACATCAGTATAATCTGCATCCCAGCACCCTGGGCCTAATTCATTGTCCTGACTGATGTCCCTTTAAACCAGCTAGGCAAGACACCTCTGCAGCACTCCAGGTGCATAGAGTGTTCCAGGATGAGCTGGAGGGAGTGGTGGAGGAAAGTGCAGAGTGGGCCATTGAATAGCATGCAGTTCAGGACTCCTGCGCCAAGAGAGGGACCCCCGCACCTCCTGAATAGGAGAGGCCCAAGCTGTCTTCCTTTTGTCCTGGCAACGGTACTTGGCTGAATCTGGCCACTTCTCCCTGCGTCTGTGCTCCTGCCCATCAGATCCTGCTGCTCAGCCCCTATCTAGGGTGACCAGATGTCCCAATTTTATAGGGACAGTCCCAAAATTTGAGGCTTTTTCTTATATAGGCTCCTATTACCCCCTACCCATCCCGATTTTTCACATTTGCTGCCTGGTCACCCTACCTCTATCTCACACTGCAGCCTGCTGCTCTGTGCTGCTGCCCATCAACAGAGCTTGCATCCCTGCTCCCCACAGGTGACTCCGACCAGCGGCCTTGCAGAATCCACTCATTTGTAATCTTTTTTTTTCAATTAAAAGTGTGTTTTTATTGCATCTCTTATCTCTCTTCATACCGTTAATATTTATGCTGCCACAGACTCTAGCTTCTTTGCACTAGGATGACGAAGTATTTTCTGTTTCGCTGCTGCTGAAATTTAGTATAATCATTTTTTTAAAAAAATCACAGCCTCTCTTTGCCCTGCTCTGACACTTCTACTAATTTAGAGATGGGCCCAAACCAGACCCATTTCTCGGACCCCCTTCACCAGCCTAAACCTCAAGGTTGGGACCCAGTTGGGCTTAGCTCCGATTTAACCAATGGCTTAGATGTTGCCAAAGAAGACCAGGCCCAATGTGGTTTCACTCCCATTTGTATTGAAACAGCACCTGAAGTCCTTAACTAAGGTCAGCACCCCATCATATCGGGTGTTGTGCAAACACACTGTGAAAGCCAGGCCCTGTCCTAAAGACCTTAAAACAGGGGTAGCCAAGCTGGGTATCTGGATCCTCATGCGGCTTTTCAGAAGTTAATATGTGGCTCCTTGTATAGGCACCGACTCCAGGGCTGGAGCTACAGGCGCCAACTTTGCAGTGTGCCGGGGGGGGGGGTGCTCACAGCTCAGCCCCTGGCTCTGCCACAGGCCCTGCCCCCACTCCACCCTTCCCTCCCATTCCCCTGAGCCTGCCATGCCCTCGCTCCTTTCCCTCCCCTTCCCCTCCCTGCCTCCTGCACTCCATGAAACAGCTGATCAGGAGGTGCTGATCGGCGGGGCTGTGGGTGGGCAGGAAGTGCTGGGAGTGGGGATGGGTGGGGGCTGCTGATGTATTACTGTGGCTCTTTAGCAATGTACATTGGCAAATTCTGGCTCCTTCTCAGGCACGGGTTGGCCAACCCTGCCTTAAAACCTAAATAAATAAGTCAGAGAAAAGGGAAATAGACTCTAACTGGTCAAATGCTTTAGCCAAGGTCACACAATGACTCAATGACAATGGCAGAGTCAGCCCTCTGAGTCCCAATCCATGGCCGTACCTGTTAGATCACACTGACTCCTTCAGCTTTGTGTTTGCCTCTCTTTAATGATGCAATCATCTGCTCTTCATCAGCGCCATCTTCTGCCCTTCCTGCATTCTGCCCCTTGGTCTCTCTTTCTGCCTTCAGCCGTAACTTTGTCCCCAACATCAGAAAACAGAGGATACCGGGAGGAGCTTGTAGCTGAGTTTTTGAAAACATCAGCCACAGGAGAAGGTCCTTCATTGAGCTGGGAGAGGTATTTTTCTACTGACCACCTTCTGCTCTTTGGTGTACAGAGTGTGTCTCCCTGACACGTGGCATCAGTCAGTCATAGGCTGAGCTATCAATCAGGATTGCTCTTCTGAATGCCCGGCCTATGACAAACGGCTTCTGGGATCAGAGAGGTTGTTTACTGTGCCCTATGTGTCTTGTTTACCCCTCAGGCTTCTTAACCCAGCATCCGCTTGCAACAGGGTGGCTGCACAGTCGTTTCACATTTTGAGGAAGGAATTAACGTGTCCCACCTGTCCATGACCTGTGATCATGTTCCTTTCCTATGCAATGTGTGTGGGATAACAGTGCTCCAAGACACAGATGGTTCCTCATCTCTCCAAAGCATTTGATACTGTGAGTCTATGGCAGTTGAGTGACCAGCTTTTGGTAAAGGCAGGGGGAGGGAGGAGTCCTTTTCTAATTCAGATTGTGTAGCAGAACCCTGGTTCATTTCCCTCTCTGCCCAGAGAACTGGATTCAAAGTCCCTTGGGCTCCCCAGTGAATTGTAATAATAGTGATGTCATTAGTAATACTTCACCAAGAACAAATTGGGAAACTGAGGCACAGAGAGAGGAAGTGACTTTTCCCTTGGCCACACACAGCAAGTCAGGATTAGAATCTAGGAGTCCTGGACTCTAACTACTAGGCCACCTGGTCTCTGAGCACAAATGTGGACATCTTTAGTCCTGCATCATAAAGATGCCAGACTCTTGTCATTCTTTGTTTGGGAAAGGATCAGGGCCGGAATGGCAGGCGGCATTGCAGAACTGCGGCGTGCCAGGCAAACAGTGCATGTGGACAAAAGTTCCCAGCACTAGTCTGTCTACTCTTTTGCCACTACCGTTATGAGCTCTATCCCCTCACTGCCCCTTTGCTGCACACAGAAAAACCTTGTTTGGCAGTGCCAACACATTTCCAGGCACTGGTTTCTCACAGGGAAATGGCTTGTGTTCAATATGGGCCCCAAATCACCCAGGCTTAACCCCACTGGCATTTTACCTGGGGCAAACTTTATCCAGCTGATTGTAAGGATACCCCTGTCCTTGGGCAGAAGGACCTGACTTCGACACATAGGAGATCCTGCTCTACCTCCTTTTGCCTTTGGAGCTGAGTGGTGCTGGCTCAGTATTGACCTGGCCACCAGCCAGCATTGGATTTCCAATTAGTAGCACAGACTCATCCCAGATAAGAGGAGACTGAAGTCCTCGCTGAAGGTCAGGGAACTTCAGACATGGTGAGGCAGATTTACGGCTGGCCTAATGCCAGCGAAGCCACTTGAATCAAACCAGGGAGGAACTGGGCCCGGTGGGTATAACTCTTGTCCTCGAAGAGCCTATAGGATGCGCTGTTCTCCAGGGTTGCGGTTGATTCTGGACCCTGCAGTGGCAGGTCTGCAGAGAGACAGCCCCACCACGTCTTGGAAGAAGCTGCCAGCCATAGGGAGCACAGAGGGGCACTGTCATCCTGAGTTAATGAAAGCACGTGTCTGTGTGTGCGTCACTCAGATATGACATGGCCAGGGACTATAAGCACGCAGAGAGATAGCTAAGGAGGAGGGCTTAGCATGACCAGCCTTTTCCTCCAGATGCAGGGTAAGACCTTGGCTCTAGGTGGATTGTGCTTGTGGCTCCTTGGGTTAGGAGTAATCTCCCCACCCAGTCATGGGCTTCCCTTTATCCAAGGGGAAGGAAGCTAGGTCTTGGGGTTCATCAGTCCCTTTTGCACTTAGTACTGAAATGTGCTGGCTGCCCACAGCTCTCCTGCCAGACTCTGACCCAGGTTTGCCAAGGCACCCATGCCCCAGCCCAGCGCATGATGTTTAGGGCACCGGGTCACAGCTGACATTTTGATCGAGTGCCTTGGCTAGGGAGGTGGCCTGCTAGATGGAAATAGTGACAAAGCACAGAATCTTATTACCGTTTTGGAACTTGAAACATTTCCCAGTTGCTGCTTGGGCACAGGTTCAAGATTGGAGGGGAGAAATATTTTATTTATAGTGGCCCATTCACCTGATTTAGAGCCGTTTCTGAGAGATCTGTCCACAACAATGCTGTGGAAGAGAGGGGAGACAGAAAGGTCTGTCCCTGGGGAAGGAGGGGATAGATGGCCTGCGAAAGTGTGGGTGTGAGAGAGACAGAGAGAGAAGGAGGGAAAAGGAGGGAGACTGTGTGTTGGGGGGGGGGTGTGAGAGCAGGCAAAGCCCAGTGCAGGGTATGCACATTCCAGCCAATCATCTGAAGCCATGGAGCAGGAGTTGATTTCTGAGTAATTTCCCACTGAAAGAAACATTGTTTCTTGGAATGGGAATTATTGTCAGAGTTTCTTGAAGTCGGGGTTCTCTGTCTCGGATGCACAACAACCCCAGGGGTTTGCAAATGGCAAATTCAATTCAGGGACAGACAGGGGCTTCAACCCAGCACTGAATCCAAAAAACCCAGCAGCACTGCTCCTCCAGGCCTGGGCGTAACCTTGTGGGGTGACGGAATCACCTTATCAATAGTTCCCCATCAGAAATTTGCACGTAAAAAATCAATTAACTCCCATTGTTGTTGATTATATATCAACTATTTACATAATTAATTATTATATCTTTAATAAATTATATGGAGGAGAGCTGGCTGGCAAAATATAGCCGTATTTATGGCATCATCAATTATTCTGAAGAGAAGGCAATTATACTAAATCTTCCTTCCACCTACCTCTCCTGTCAAGGGAAATATTTTCCCCGATTCAGAGCCCTGGAATTTTGCCTCCGACATTACATTACTAAATTGCTTAAGCAGCATTTTAAATAACAAAAAGGGATATCATTTAATTTTTTTGAAACATGAAAATCAATAAGCTGTCCTTCAGCGTCGCTGAGTGATTGGCCAGGGCTGTCTCTTTCGGAGCTAATTCAATTTCCAGTCCTATTCAAAGCAGCGGAGGCTTCAGAAATCATTAGGCTGATTTTAAGAGCTCATCTGGGACCCCAGAGAGGAATTCCTTTGATTGGATTAAATACCTTGTCCTTTTAGAAAGGGAGATGTATTCCCTTCATTATTTGGAGACAGCGCCTAATCAATAATCGTTCCTCATATTTATGGTTGTATATTGTTGGCTACAGTCTTTTGCATGTAATTTACAGCAACCTGAAACCCAACTGCTCCGGGGAGCTCCATTCTGCTGGGGTGTTATCCCTTGTTGGCGAGGTGCCCAGCTAACCTAGACCCACCCACAGAGCAGCCTTTCCCCACTCTGCGTGGCTAGAAGGAGTTTCCAATGTGAATGGATCCACCCAGTGGCCCTATAGGGGTGGCACAGTTGGCACGACTTTTGGGGACAGGAAGGCTGGGCGCATAGGTAAGGAACAGGCCCAGGGCTCTGGAGCTGAAGGTGCAATTTCAGCTCCACTGTAGATTTTCTGCTGTGTGATTTGGTCTGTTGTGGAGTCATTTGCACTGCGTGGTGCACCCCTGCTTTGCACTGCTGTAAATGACTGCAGAGGGCACAGGGCAATGGAGAACCAGCTCCTCTGCACCTCTGGTCACCATGAGTGTGACTACACAGCCTGCGGCAGCAAGTTTCCAAGCCTTGGTCCACAGACGCGGGGTTGTGCTACCGAACTGAAAATAACTGGGTGGACAGTGCTGTTAAGTTGCGGCTTGGGCTCTGAGGCCCACCCTGCTTCCCTAGGCTCGAGCTGCCACATCAACCCAGTGCTGCAGCCTGAGCCCAAGCCGCTCGACCTGGGCCCGGAGGCTCACTGCCCCAGGCTGTGAAGACGTCCCCCGTGTGTCCAGAGAGGGTAATGCTGCTTCCTTTGTTGGTCTTTTCTATTTACATTTATCGTCTTTGGAGTAGGGTCTGTCTGTCGCTGTGTGTCTGTACATCACCTGGTGCATCAGCTGGGGCCTTTAGCAGCTACTGTGATAGTAATCTATTTTATCTGTTCCAGCAGTTCCTTGCTGGCCCAAACAGGATCAATCCCCATTGTGTGAGGCTGCGCCCTATGGATTTAAGTGCCTTCTAAGACTTATTTTACCCCTCTTGTCACAGTGATGAATTCCATCCCCATTTATTTCTTAAAATTGCTGCTAAATTCCTGCCCCACCATGTGTTGGGCCCCACACAGGCTGTTCACCCCGTAATGGGCTTTACGTAACTAAGCGAGACAGCACATTGGCACCAACCACCCCGAACCAGTGTCTTCAGCTTCCCGATGCTGCTGTTGAAGGAGGTGGCAGCCAGGATATTGCCACTGAAGTGCTAGGCCCTGATTTTATGCCTCTCTTGTGCCACTGATAGGGTGACCAGATAGCAAGTATGAAAAATCGGGGTGGGGTGGGGGGTAATAGGTGCCTATATAAGAAAAAGCTCCAAATGTCGGGACTGTCCCTATAAAATGGGGATATCTGGTCACCCTAGCCACTGATCCAATGCCCATTGAAACCAGTGGAAAGACTCCCATGGACTTCAGCAGGCTGTGATTCAAGCCTGCTGTCAGGAATAACGCCACTGAAATCAAAGGAGGTGGTACACTGGGGTGAACCTGATCTAACTGAGGCCAGGGAGGAAGGTGGCCCTGTGGGTAGGGTGATAGGCAGGGGCGGCTCCAGACCCCCAGCACGCCAAGCACGTGCTCGAGGCAGCAAGCCGTGGGGGGCGCTCTGCCAGTTGCCGCGAGGGCGGCAGGCAGGCTGCCTTCGGCAGCTTGCCTGCAGAGGGTCCGCTGGTCCCATGGCTTCGGCAGACCTCCCGCAGGAATGCCTGTGGAGGGTCCGCTGGTCCAGTGGCTTCGGCAAACCTCCCGCAGGCATGAGGGGTTTGCCGAAGCTGCGGGACCTGCGGACCCTCTGCAGGCAAGCCGCTGAAGGCAGCCTGCCTGCCATGCTAGAGGCAGCAAAATGCCTAGAGCCGCCCCTGGTGATAGGCCAGAGCTTCGATGACCTGGGTGAAAGTCCCAGCTCTGCCATAGACGGCCTGTCTGACATTGGGTAAGTCACTCAGCTTTTCTGTGCTTCAGCTCCCCAGTTGTAACATGGGGATGGCAGCATGTCCCTGGCTCACAGGGCTGGTGTGAGGCAAAATATGTTAAAGGCTATGAGGTGTTCAGATGCATAGTCATGGGGGGCCATATAAGTGCTGTAGATAGATAGATAGATAGATAGATAGATAGATAGATAGATAGATAGATAGATAGATAGATAGATAGATAGATAGATAGATAGATAGAATGAGACAGCCTCATCTGTATGGAAAAGTCCTATAGAGTCAAATAAGCAATGATCACCTTACTATAGGCTTTGCAAGCCATTCTATAGAACTGAATAGAGCAGTATGGCTCTGCTACAGAAAAAAAAATATAGAGAAAGGATCTCGTTCTCCATTCAGTTCCATAGGTTTTTAGAGCCATTCCTATAGAAACACACTGGTTTCATCTCAATACATGCTTCCGTCCATGGACCACAAAGTATATTAGGCATATTAATGAAATGAGCTTCACAAGCCCCATGTGAGGTGGCTAAATTTAATTACCTCCATTTTGCAGATGGGAAAACGGGGGTAAGGAGAGGGGAAGTGACTTGGCAAGGGTCATGTGAAATAAGCTGGTGCTGCAGCTGAGAATAGAAATGCAGTCTTCTGATTCCCAGTTCTGTGCCCTATCCACACGCTCATCCATCTCCTCTAGAAAAGGAAATTTCTCCCTCAGTCTATACATCGGTGTATTTTTCTTTGAGCTTTCATTTACTCGGGCCCCAGATGCAACAGAGCAAATTCCAACCTCAGTCGAACCACCATAAACAATGCACAGTTTGAAACATTTTCTTCATCCTTCAAGATTATTGCAGCAGCTGTTGATCACATTAAGTTGTAAGTGTGCTGTCTCCATGGAGACTGCAGAGTCTCCCTGGGTTTCCAGTTACCATATGTGGTTTCTGACTGAAAGCAGAGTCACCCAATGAGTCAATTTCTGCACCATGTAATGAAAGGCCGAGGATGTCACTGGACTCTTATGTGTAGGATCTGCAGCTATTTATATTTACACTTTCTTAAAGGGAAATTGTGAGGGCAATTGATGTCTCCAAGTTTTGTAAAGCCCTTGCAAAGCTCAGGAGCCCTCTTTCTTTCTGAGCAGACATGTTTCTGTGATTTCTTTCTTTCGCTTTTACTGCTGCCGGTTCAAAAAAAAAACAAAAATTATAAGAGGGAGAATTTGTATTTAAACATTCCCCTGTGTTTGCAACTCAAACATTGTGCATATATATTTATCGGCACACACAAACCCCTTCTCTTTTCACTCCCCAAGTAAAGAGCAAAAAACTCACCCAAAAAGTAAACAGCGAAAAATAAATAATTTAAAACCTTCCCTTGGTTTTAATAATCCATGGTGCTGCTACAACAAAGGTAAGGTCATTATTTTTCTAAAATAATTAGATTTTAATTGGAGAGCATCTCATCGGCATGTAAAATGACAACAGTAACAGGAAAGTGTATATCCCCCCCCCACCCCCGATCCCCTGATGTAAAGTTACAATTAGATTGGCCTGCAATGTTCATTTGTAAGAAGATTGGAAACTCTGGAATTCTGTCATTTAAATGAACATTTATTTAAAATCTTGTAATGAAAAAAATCGTAAAACCAGCCTTCAAATCCTTCTGAAGGCAAATTAAACTCCCGGACAGATAATGGCAAGAAATGAGAAAGCTCCTATTGTTAATACAGTTAGAAGAGCAATAAAGAAATGGATCATTTCTTCCCTTCTCCCAGCCTAGCGTGGCAATCTTCATGGACCTACAGCAAGTGGGGCTCTGGCTGCATCCATCTTTGTTCAGAAGACATGGCCTGGGGATTTAAACACAATGGAAAGTGGATATTGTGTAGACAGAATACTGCTGCCTCCAGATAATCCTGCCTCAGAATAGTTTGTTATTTTTTTCTCTTTTCCCATTTTCCAACCAGACCTTTCCATGAAGTCCCCATGTGCATTTCCCTTGCAAAGTGGCTGGCTTCACTCTCAGCCTGAGTAGTGCACATCTGCCCAAGTACTCAACAGAAAGTGTAGTGTGAGCCAAAGGCTCACCACCCCGTTCCCTGAATCTCACTACCCAACAGCTACAAAACTGGGCATCGCTGATCAAAGAGGGATCAGCAAAGGCAGCTGCTGTGCCGACCCTTCGGGGGCCCCCTGCTTGACTATAATATCAGCCATGGAAATGTTCAGCTCTGTGTGTAAGGCCAGCAATAGAGGAGAGTGAAGTGTACCGTTCCCATATGAAACTATGCTGTGTGCTAATGTCATTTTCATGGCTCCACGTGGTCACTGCGGTCAAATGCGAATCCTTTTCCATAGAGAGGAATTTACCTGCACAGCTGGGATGGACAGAGCTAAAGAGAATCTAACCATAACTCTTAGTCCCGTACTACTCAGCAAAGATGACTCCATTGTATAGATGGGGAAAGCGAGGCACAGAGCGAGGCAGTGACGTGGTGAGGGTCACACAGCAGGGGAGTGGAACAGTCAGGCATGGAACCCTGGCTTCCGTACTCTCAGGCCAGTGGCCTATCTGCAACCTCCTGCCAGTGGCTTGCTGTTCCTTAGTGTAATATATCAGTGTCTGGGGGCAGGTCTACACTACAGAGTTAGGCCGTGCAAGGCAGCCTACGTCAACCTAACTACGGAAGCGTCTACACTTAAATTTCCCTCCTGCTGATGTAACTGCCCTGCTACACCAACTTAATAACTTCACCTCTCAGAGCGGCGTAGAGTCAAGATCAATGTAGTTAAGTCAATACGGTGCCAGTGTAGACACTGCGTTGCTTATGTTGACTGTTCCTGGCTTTCAGGAGCCATCCCACAATGCCCCACACTGACAGTTCAATCGATACAATGCCCACCTAAGGAGCAAAGCACAGACACGCACAAGCAATGTAATTACTGCAGTGGCTGTATGCTGACGTCAGTTAGGTCAATTTCATTTTGTAATGTAGACATGGCCTGGTCGTTTTTCTTTCCTTTCTAGCTAATGGCTCCCTTTTCCACCCACGGCTCAGTAAACTAGAGCCACTGCTTGTGCTGCATCTATAACAGAGTCCGGGCCCCCTGCACCAGTCATGGCTAACAAGCAAAACTTGCAGGGTAGATTGGTTCTAAACGTATTCCACCATCATCAAGTTAGAGCCTCAGTGAGGCCAAGCATCTGGCCTTGCATCTTCTGTGCTCAGGTAGATGAGATCCTCTTTACATGGCAGCATGAAAGAACTTTGGGATGAGCGTACGTGAATTGATCTCCACTTCGCAGGCCGGAAGTATTGACCATTGTAAATGACAATTGGGTCCTCTCTTTGGTCCCACCGACACTCCATGCTTTTTCTCCCATTTACAACAGTTTTACAATAATGTGGGGCCCACAGAGCCCAGACTACTCTTGGATAACCACTTTCCATGCCCAGAGCTGGCCCTTTAAGGGCGTTTCTATGCTCAGGCCTGTTGAGAGGAATTTGGGGGCCCTGATACATCGTGTTCGTGGGGTCCCACCCCCTTCCATTTCACCTTGTTTGCACAGATGCCATGGGAGCCTCCTTACCTCGGGGCCCTGATACAATTGCCTCCCCTTCCCCTCCGTCTCGTCAGCCCTGTCTACACTGCAGCTGCCTAGGAGTGAGCTGCCCAGCCTGGGAGGCTGGATCCCCAGTGCAGTGTGGACATAAGGTCAGGGCCGGCTCTAACTTTTTCGCTGCCCCAAGCAAAAAACAAAAAAAGGCGACTGCAGGGAGCAGTCAAGGCAGCTCGCAGGGGGGTGAAGGGCAACACTGGAGCCTGCTCGCAGCCAGGTGAGAGAGGATCCCCCCTCTGGCCTTGGGGTGCTTCTCCCAGCTGGGCAGGCGGAGCCCCTGGGAGCTGCAGGAGGTGCTGGCTCAGCCACTCCTTTAAAGGCGGCTCAGCCGGGCCGGGATCAGAGTGGCATGGGAGGTGGAGGCCGGTGCAGGTGGTAGGGAGTGGCGTGTCCCAGGGAGCCCAGCGGCACAGTGAATGGTGGAGATCACTAGTTCCTGCCCCCCGGGCTGGGGTCCATGCCCTGGCTGGGTTCGGACTGGCGGAGCACGGGGAGCCGGCCAGGGGCTCCGGAGCTGCGGACCGGGCTACCAAAGAAAAAAAAAAAAAGAACCATGGCAGGGCAGTCGGACAGTGCTGCCCCAAGACTGGCTGGAATGCCGCCCCTTTCGATGTGCCACCCCAGGCATGTGCTTTCTCGTCTGGTGTTTGGAGCTGGCCCTGCATAAGGTGCCCGGGGCTTAGCTGGAGCCTTGACTTGGTTATAGCTGGTGTGGAAGCAGGGCCAAAACCTGCAGTGATCAAGTATGGCTTTCTGAAAGAAGGCAGTAGCTGGGGAGCGGGGAACCCAACAACACACAAATAAACAAACGGCTCCAAACTAAAGAGCTGCTGGATTTAATCTGACAGGGCCTGGGATGCTTCATTTGACACAGACTGGCAGCAGCCTGGTGATTGGCAAGTGTTTGGAATAATGGCTCTTTGGATTGTCATAACATTGCACGATCATCTGGAGAGCAGCGCAGGGTCTGTTAGCCTGTTGTAAAAATGAAACAACTTTAGCTGATGAGAGCTGTCTATCAGCGGGAGAAGGGAAACATAAGACGAGGCGCCGAAACAACACTCATCAGGTCAAGGGACGGAACACCGTTCGTTTTCAGAGCTCAGTCATCTTAATCTGCTACGGCAGCCTGGGGGCTGCGTGTAAACGGGTTGTGTTAGCTTCGCTTCTCAAAGTTACGAGCCTTTGCCAAGGGGGGAGGGGGAAGAAGGCATGATCTAGGTTAAACCACAGATGCGGCGTGGCTGTATTAAAACATGGATTGTGCCTAAGACATTGGAATTGCCAGAGCATCACAGAGGAGCAGGGTGTGCACAAGAGGGATGATGCAGTGGCTAAGGCACTGAGCTGGGGCTCTGGAGGTGTGATTTCAGATCCTTTCCTGGGAATGGGGGTAAGTCACTGAATCAATCATGCTCTGAGTGTTCCCAGCCTGCAAAATGGAGATTATGCTTCTCTACCTCGCAGGAAGAGAAAATCCCTTGATGGTTTTGAAGCGCTCAGCTACTTAGATGGGAAGCCCCTTGGAGCAGGGACTGTCTTTTTGTTCTGTGTTTATACAGCACCTAGCACCATAGAGTCCCGGGGGACGGAGGGAGCTGGAACAATGTGTGTAGTGGTGGCTGAGAACCACTGAACCAAACTGTAAACCCTGGATATGAAGGAAACCACTTCAAGCCAAGAGGGCAGGGGTGGGGCAGGGAGGGCTAGCTCCCCCAGCACTCCTAATTCCAGCACCTGTGGGTCCTGGTCTGTAACTAGGGCTTCTAGGTGCTATGGTAACGCTATGGTAATGCAAATAATAATACTAATACAGTTGTGAGCAGGGCAGCCCAGAGGATTACGGGGGCCTGAGGTCTTCGGCAGTGGGGGCTCCCCACCCCCGAATTGCCGCCGCAGACCCGGCACTTCGGCAGTGGATCCCGGGGTGGAAGGACCCCCGCCGTGGGTCTTCGGGGCACTTTGGCGGCGGGTCCCGGGGTGGAAGGATCCCCCGCCACCGGTCTTCAGGGCACTTCGGCGGCGGGTCCCGGAGCGGAAGGACCCCCCGCGGCCAAATTGTGGCCGAAGACCCGGAGCAGAAGAAGCTCCGGGGGCCCAGGCCCCATGAGAGTTTTCTGGGGCCCCCAGAGCAAGTGAAGGACCACGCTCCAGGGGCCCCGAAAAATTCTCGTGGGGTCCCCTGCGGGGCCTGGGGACTGGGGCAAATTGCCCCACTTGCCCCCCCTACCTCTGGGCAGCCCTGGTTGTGAGCCATAGGGAGGTAGATAATGGTCCATCAAGCCTGGTATTTTGTCTTGGCTTATGCCCGGTACCAGCTGCATCACAAGAGACTATCTGTGCTTCATCATCCCGATTTGTAAGCAAGGAATGATGCTACTCACCTCCTGGGAAACATGCCTTGCAATCCATGGCTGAAAAGAGCTAACGGGTCGTTATTAAAAGCCTTCCGCTCTGGCTGCCTTGCTGTGCGCTGTACAGTTGTGATCTGAAGTCATTACATTGGAGCGGCTGGGCTTCGAGTGTTCTGTATGTTTTAGCTGCTGTGCTCATGAGTTGGATCTGACATGCTGTTATGCTGTTCGCCTCTTTCGGGTGGCATGTTGTGCCTACAATTTTCTAATCCTGTTGTGTTATTCTGAGCTCTTTGGTGGGCGCTGGGGCTGAGTTTAGACTGTAGTGTCTGCTGTGTAGTTATGCTATTGTGCTTAGTATTTGGGTGCTAGCTTTGTGCTTAGTCTGGTGCTCCTGCGACGTTACAGTCAAGCTAGGATTAGTGGTTATTTTTTCCCTGTTTTGGCTGTGATACTTATGCAGTTGTTTTGCATTCAGGCTGTTGTGCCCAACTGGCCTAGCTTAGCTTGTTGTCCAAACTGTATTTACATTGTCTGTCTCTCTCAGCTGCTTCGGCTTGCTCTGTCTGGTTTTAAAGGTTGTGCCTGAGCCCTGGACCAGGTTCTGTTTTACAGTCAGCGGAGAAGATATTTCAAAATTAGCCAGTCTCCGAGAACCTTATCTTTAATCTGTGCTGCTATTGCCTAGTGTGCTTTGGAAAATTAACAAAGCACCAGCCTACTGCACAGTGCAGCAGCTATGAATCTTTGCAGATAACTACATTTACCCTAACAAGAAAAACTCAGGCCTTTTGGCTTTTCAGTAACTTAGGATGCTGGCGCTGTCCACACACCTCATTGGATCAGGAAAAGAGGAAACTCTCCAAGGGCCAGTGGGCTAAAGGAAATCATCATATGAACTTGTATGCTGATCAGCTACACCAAATCCCTCCTGGGATACCACTCCCTGCCCTACCTCTTTATATTCCTCACCTCTTCTAAGTAAATGGGAGTCAGTCAGAGGCATTTTTTAAAAACTGGCTCCTCTTACTTAAAGATAATTTTTTTTTAAAGGGCAGCTGGCGAAACCTTCAACCCAGTTGTTTAAACTGGCGTCATCTGTTATTTCACATCCTTTTGCAAAATGTTCCATTTTATCTGAGTTAGAAACAGCTTTTCTCTGCTGGAAACATGCAAATATCGTTCCTTCAGAAAGAAGCCACCAGATGGGAGCTTTATAACTGTAGAGCTCAGTTTTCATTGCCTGGAGTTGCAAAAAAAACTTTGAAAATTCTTGTTTATTCCCGACAGTTTGAATATGTTCCTTTGCATGGGCTTCTGGCACGGAGCCACGCGGTTCTAATGCGTAGGCTATTTTTCCATCCAGGGATCAAACCCAAATGACTGCTGCAGTCTTTGGCTTTCTGTCTACGGCCCTTCCTTTGCAGAGGAAATTTACATGGCAAAATTGCTTGGTGTAAATTGTTTTTAAGGTGAGCTGGTGTGGGCATTTAATCTCTGCAAAGGTGCTGGCAGGCTGCCCTTTTCTGTCTGCTGTTATTTCTCCCACTGTTCATTATATTTGATATATATATATTCACATACACATATATATACATACACACACCCCAATATTTTTGTAAAGTTAGGCAGAAATTTTTCTACCCTGAGAAATGCAGCAAATAAAAAATTTTGTTGGAATTTTATAGCGAGGCTAAACAGCCACACAGCTTTAAAAAAAAAACAAACCAACAAAAACCCTCTGGAAGAAGATGGACAGCATAGTACAAAGTAGGCATGATAGCCTCATACCTTCAAAACAAGTTAAGCAGAGGAATACAGAACCCAGATGCAGCAGAAGAAATAAATTCTTCATGGATCCATTTATAACAAGTCTTTGCAATGCAGTAAGCTAAAAGAAGACAGTAGGCAGCCTTCGCATATTAACTCTCAACTTTCCTGCAACGAACTGAGGCTTTTTAACACGTACTATGCTTTACTTTGTGTGCTAGTTTTGATCGTGTTCCTACCAGACCTTGACTAATCCTTTGCACAAAATTTGATCCTCTATGGGTTTGATTCTTCACCACCTTGCACCCGTGTGCAATCATTTGCACCTGTGCAAAGTGTGTGCAGACTGGGTGTAAAATGCTGCAGTAAGCAATTTCACACCTGCCTTGCTCTCACCTTTTTTGAGGGACTCATGTAATCTCTGTGGGCCTCAATTCCCCATCTGTACCAGGGAGATTATAATCCTTCCTGTCTGTCTTGTCTATTGTAAACTTTTTGGGGCAGGGATTATCTCTCTCTATGTGTATGGGACAGCACATAGCATAGTGGGGTCCTGATTTTGGCTGGGGCCTCTGTTATAAAACAAATCATCATAATACCAATAATTGTAACTCTCTATGGATGTAAATGATGATACAAGGCACAAGTCAATGGAGACTCAGGCCCTTCCATTCAAACTCAGTTTGGATCCCCTCATTTTAAAACCAGTTTCTCATTTTTCGCACTCTCTCTGCACTATTTGGGCCCTGTGGACCCTGGAAGAGTTGAAATATGCACCTTGTTCCCTGTATGTTTGTTTGATCTGTTTTGTTTTGTCACTTAGACCAGCAAATAATGGAAAAAACGCCACTGAATTCACTGAACTGATGTAAATGAGATCAGAATCAGACTCATATATGTAATAATTGCATATTGCAGTTATAAACATTTTCAGTCAGATCAAATCTTCCTAACAATGCCACATCTATTTAACACGCCCAGGAACTGCCCAGATTCAGCTAACACGTGCGTTACAGCTTTCCATTTGAGTATGAATTATTGTCTTTTTCGAAATACATCCAAGCACTGGTGCGTCTGTCACTAGCTGCATTAATACGAAAGGCCACTGTTGAGACTTGCTCAGCTAGGGGCATTTATGAAGTGCAACTGAGGCACCTGCCGGTTCCAATCAAGCTCAGGTTGGTAGTAAATGAAAGATGATGTCTGTATGCCCCAGTGGAGGTCTGGTGGCAGGGCAGTGTGATATACCTGTGTTTATACTGCCCATAAGCTACCTGTTGTATGGTTCGTTAGAGACCCCACATGCCTCCATGAAAGGCAGTGTGGTCTAATGGATAGCGCCCTGGAGCGGGACACTGGAGATGTGGGTTCTACTTCTGTCGCTGGCCTGCCGGGTGTCCTTCGGCAAGTCACGTCACCAATTTGTGCCTCAGTTTCCCCATTTGTAAAATGGAGATAATGATACTGACCTCTTTGTGCGAGAATGTTGATTATTATTAGTGCATGAGCTTGAAAGCAGCTAAAGGTCAGTGGAGTCAATCGAGTCCTGCTGTAAGTGGATACAGTGCCCGCTGATTACAATGGGTGCTGCACTGGCATAGCCTGGCCGAATCTGAGTGGTGACTCAAAGCCCACTGATCCCGCTCTTTGCTCTGCAAGTCCTGCTAGCTCAGGACATTGCATGAAGGGCCTCCCTTCAGGGAACAGACTAGTTCCGCTGGTTGTGGCTGTTGTTAACTTACATCCGGTATTTCCCGATTCTGGCAGCTTAAGCCTGGAGCACCATGGGCTGAGCTGAAGTCAACGGGAGTTTTTCCATGGACACCAGTGGGCCTTAGAGGAGACCTCATTAGAAGAACAAAGTGACTCTTATCCATATCTGCAGGGGTTTGGGGACTGAGATAAATGAATCTGGGATATTTCTGCTCAGAGAGCTTGGAACTGTTTGGAAGACATAAATCCACTGGAAACTCTGCTCAGAGGGGTGCTGGAGGGGCCTCCAGGCTGGATGGTGGGGCTGAGGAGTTTGGAGTGCGGTAGGAGCTCCGGGCTGAGGCAGAGGGTTGGGTATCGGGGGGATGAGGACTCTGGCTTTGGGGTGAGGCCAGAAATGAGGGATTCAGGGTGCAGGAGGGGGCCCCAGGCTGGGGCAGGGGGTTAGTATGTGGGGTGGAGAGTGAGGGCTCTGGGGTGGGGCTGGGGATGAGGGTTTTGGGGCGCATGAGGGGGTTCAGGGCTGGGGCAGGGGGTTGGGGCATGGGAGAGGGTGCAGGGTGCCAGCTCCAGGAGGGAGTTTGGGTGTGGGGCAGGGGGTTGGGATGCAGGAGGGGGAGAGGAGTGTGGGCTCTGGGCTGCGTTTACCTCAGGTGGCTCCCAGAAAGCGGCCGGCTCCTAGGCAGAGGCATGGCCAGGCAGCTCTGTGCACTGCCCCCACCCACAGGCACCACCTCTGCAGCTCCCATTGGTCTTGCTTCATGGCCAATGGGACCTGTGAGGCCAGCCCACAGAGGTCCCATGGCCACCCCTTTGCCCAGGAGCCAGAGGGACATGTTGGCCACTTCTTGGGAGCTGCATGGATCCAGGTAGGGAGCCTGTCAGCCCCACGCCAACCGGACTTTTAACGGCCCAGTCAGGGGTGCTGACTGGAACCGCCAGGGTCCCTTTTTGACCGGGTGTCCAGGTAAAAAACCAGACATCTGGTCACCCTAGTCTTGGCTGAGGAGAGAAAGAGAAAGTCGTGGAGTGAGGCCTGCCAGTGTTCAGTTCACCAATCCCTGCTGCTCTCCCAAACCTTGGTCCCTCCTGCTTATCTAGGGCTTGGGAACCAAGGTACTTTCTGAGACATTGGGGATCTCCAGCTCCATAGCTATTACCCGACTGGCTCAGCCCAGTGGCCCATCTAGCTCAATATCCTGTCCCCAGCAATGGCTGCTTCAGAGGAAAGGGCGAGAAACCCAACAGCAGGCCGCTATGGGCTAAGCTGCCCCCGGGAAGTTTCCCCTGACCAGATAGTTACTAGCTGGTTTATGTCCTGAAACATGAAGTCAGTGGCAGCTGCAGGTGCTCCTGTGAACCTACCAGGCCCTCAGTATTTTGCCAGAGCAGGAATGTCCAAATATTGCATGGAGGACCATCTGTTTTCAAGATGCCCCAACTGGAAATGAAGGTGACTTGAAAATGATTGACAGGGGAAGGCTTACCCCTTGCTGGAAAAGAAAAGCCTCTACCAGCCAGGGTCTGAGTAATGTGAAGCCAAGTCCTGTTCTCTGGAGACTAATCGAGAAATAACAGAGGCCTGATACTTCCTCCTGCTGCTAAATAATAATTAAACATTCCTAAAGAACAAACGACGCCAGCATTGTGGGGGGGCCGGGGGAGGAGGGGAAAGTCTTTGCACTTGCATCTAACATGTTTTCCAGATGAATTTCTCAATGATCCGATTCAATCTACTGTAAAAACTTCTGAGGGAGAGAAACCCTCAGCGCGTGAACCAAAACCAACAAGCTGGGAAATATATTCATCTTGGGGGCAGGGGGGGAGGAATATCTGGTTTCACCTTTGTCCTCCCACTTTAATATTTACAAGATATGCAAATTCCTTTGTGTTTCTCCTCCGTAGCAAGGCGACAGGGCCTTTCTTTGACGCGTAGAAGAGCTCTGTACCAGCCAAAGGACTGGGTAGTTATGGTCCTTGACCAATATTGTCTCATTGTTTTCGTGTATTCCCCCATCTGCCTGTATCCATGTGTTGTTTCTTGTCTTATAGTTAGGATACATCTGTACTTCAAGCAGAGAGGGTGCAATTCCCATCTTGCAGGGATGTACCCATGCTAGCTCTGATCAAGTTAGCAAGGTAAAAACACAAGTGTAGCCATGGTGACACGAACGGTGAGAAGGGCCAGCCGCTGAGACTACGTACCTAGCACCTCGGTTGGGATTATACTCGGGGTATCTAGCCCCTCGCATCAGTGCAGCTGCACTTCTGTTTTCAGTTGTGTTAGCTCGGTCAGCAGGGGAACATCTCCTCGAGCTGGAAATTACTCCTTGCAGTGTAGACAGTCCCTTAGATTGTAAGCGCTTTGGGGGCAGGGATCATCTGTTCTGTGTTTGTACAGGGCCTAGCACAAGTGGGTTCTCGTCCATGATTGGGGTTCCTAGGCACAAATTTATCTCAAAAATAGACCATCCCTCATTGGAACAATGGAATGGCCAATCTGGATCAGGCCTAAGGTTCATCGAGCCTCATTGCCCGTCTCTGAAAGTGACTGGCACCAGATGCTCCAGAGGAAGATGCAAGAACACACAGTAGCAGATGTGAAGTAATCTGCTCTTTACGTTAGGTCTCACCCTGATCTGTAATAGTTGGGGATCAGTTTAAGCCCCAATGCCTGAGTTTTAATATCCCTTACAAAATGTTGATCATCATTAGTTATGATAATTCTATTTGTTCTTTTTTCAGAGTGGGAGCCGTGTTAGTCTGTATCAGCAAAAACAAGAAGGAGTCCTTCTGGCACCTTAGAGACTAACACATTTATGTGGCCATAAGCTTTTGTGGGCTCTAACCCACTTCATCAGATGCATGGAGTGAAAAAGACAGGAGCAGGTACATGAAATATGTACATGAAATACATGAAAAGATGTGAGTTGCCTTACCAAGCGTGAGGTCATTCGAACGGGACGATTCAATTGACAGCAGGATACCAAGGGAGGAAAAATAACTTTTGAAGTGTTAATGAGAATGGCCCATTTCAGACAGTTAAGAACATAAGAATGGCCATACTGGGTCAGACCAAAGGACCATCCAGCCCAGTATCCTGTTTACCAACAGTGACCAATGCCAGGTGTCCCAGAGGGAGTGAACCTAACAGGCAATGATCAAGTGATCTCTCTCCTGCCAACCATCTCCACCGTCTAACAAACAGAGGCTAGGGACACCATTCCTTACCCATCCTGGCTAATAGCCATTAATGGACTTAACCTCCATGAGTTTATCTAGTTCTCTTTTAAACCCTGTTATAGTCCTGGCCTTTACAACCGCCTCAGGCAAGGAGTTCCACAGGTTGACTGTGCGCTGCGTGAAGAAGAACTTCCTTTTATTTGTTTTAAACCTGCTGCCCATTAATTTAATTGGTGGCCCCTAGTTCTTATATTGTGGGAACAAGTAAATAACTTTTCCTTATTCACTTTCTCCACATCACCCTTGATTTTATAGACCTGTCATATCCCCCTTAGTCTCCTCTTTTCCAAGCTGAAAAGTCCTAGCCTCTTTAATCTCTCCTCATATAGGATCCTTTCCAAACCCCTAATCATTTTAGTTGCCTGCCTCTGAACCTTTTCTAATGCCAATTGACAAGAAGGTGTGAGTAACAGTAGGGAGCAATTAGTATTGGGGAAATTAGGTTTAGGTTTAGGTTATAATGACCCAGCCACTCCCAGTCTTTATTCAGGCCTAACCTGATGGTGTCCAGTTTGCAAATTAATTCCAGTTCTGCAGTTTCACGTTGGAATCTGTTTTTGAAGTTCTTTTGTTGAAGAATTGCCACTTTTAGGTCTTTTATTGAGTGATCAGGGAGATTGAAGTATTCTCCTACTGGTTTTTGAATGTTATGATTCCAGATGTCAGATTTGTGTCCATTTATTCTTTTGCGTAGAGACTGGTTTGGCCAATGTACATGGCAGAGGGGCATTGCTGGCACACGATGACATATATCACATTGGCAGATGTGCAGGTGAATGAGCACCTGATGGTTTGACTGATGTAGTTAGGTCCTATGATGGTGTATCTTGAATAGATATGTGGACAGAGTTGGCACTGGGGTTTGTTGCAGGGTTTGGTTCCTAGGTTGGTGTTTTTGTTGAGTGGTGTGTAGTTGCTGGTGAGTATTTGCTTCGGGGGGGGGGGGAGGGCTGTCTGTAAGCGAGGACTGGCCTATTCTCCAAGGTCTGTGAGAGTGAGGGATCATCCTTCAGGATAGGATATAGATTCTTGATGATGCTCTGGAGAGGTTTTAGTTTGCGGGCTGTAGATGACAGTTAGTGGTGTTCTGTTACTTTCTTTGTTGGGCCTGTCTTGTAGTAGGTGACTTCTGGGTACTCCAAGCATCTGATGAAGTGGGTTCTAGCCCACGAAAGCTTATGCCCAAATAAATTTGTTAGTCTCTAAGGTGCCACAAGGACTCCTCATTGCTTTTGCTATTTGTTCTTATTATCCATTCAAACGTCCAACTCCTTTTGAATCTTGTTAAATTCTTGGCCTCAGCAACTTCCTGTGGCAGCAAGTTCCACAGTCTAATTACGCATTGTATTCAAAAGTATTGCCTGATATCAGTTTTGAACGTCCCATCTTTTAATTTAATTGTGTGTCCCCTTGATCTTGTGTTATGAGACAGGGAGAACAGAAATTCCCGCTCTCCCTTCTCTAAACCATTCAGGATTGTATAGACATTATCATTATATTTGTCTCGTTTCTAAGGTAACTATCTCAATCTTTTCAATCTCTCTTGTTACAAGAGTTTTTCTAGGCACTTGTTCATCACCTTTCTCTTCACCCTCATCTAAAATCTGTAATATCCTTTTTTGAGATGGGGTGACCAGCAGCTCACACAGTACGGTAGGTGAGGCTATAACTTTATATGAAGACATTATGTCATTCCCCGTATTATATTCCATAACATTCTTGTGTCTCTTAGCAGCTTCTTAGTTTTTTTGACCGCAGCTGCACTCTGAGCACAGGTTTCGAGTTGTCTGCAGTGTCATCCAGATTCATCCACCAGTAATGAAACAATGCTAACAGACATTTATATATCACTTTTCACATGGCAGGACTTTACAAAGTACCTTCATTCAGAGATAACGTCACTCCCCTTCTCTCTGATGGACCGTGGCAGCTGTTTAACAGAGCATGGGAACGCTACACAATAGTTTGGGTGTGGCTAGGCCCAGTTGCTGCCCTGGTTTACTTAGGCCTGGTCTACACTACAAGGGTAAGTCAACACCAAGCAGCTTACATTGACCGAGCTGTGGATGTGTCTACCCTTAAATTTCCCTCCAGCTGATGCGCCCCGCAACGCCTACTTTATAACACCACCTCTCTGAGCGGCACAGAGTCAAAGGATATGTCTACGCTACCCGCCAGATCGGCGGGTAGTGATCGATCTATTGGGGATTGATTTATCACATCTAGTGTAGACGTGATAAAACTGATCCCCAATCACTCTGCCGTCAACTCCAGAACTCCACCGCAGTGAGAGGTGGAAGCGGAGTCAACAGGGGAGCAGCATCAGTCGACTCACCGCCATCCTCACAGCCAGGCAAATAGATCTAAGATACGCCGACTTCAGCTATGGTATTTGTGTAGCTGAAGTTGCGTATCTTAGGTCGACCCACCCCCTTAGTGTAGACCTAGCCAAAGTCGATGCTGTTAGGTTAATGCAGTGTCAAGCTGAACTGATATAAACTGGGTATAAACTAATATAAGTGTGTCCACACATAAAGTTCCATTGGATTAACTAAACTGCTTTAAATTGCACCTTTCTGATGCAACGATACTCAGCACCGATACCAGCAGCCTAGTGTTCAAATGCTCCAGCAAGACACAAATGTTGATGGCTATAAGCCGAATTCACGCCCATCACCCAAGCTTTGTAGTGTAGATGCAGCCTTAATGAAACCAGATCAACATTGCATGCAGGCCAGGGTAGCTCTTCAGTGGTGTAGCTGCCTTGACTTAAATGGAGCTATGCTGATTCACAGTAGCTGAGGATCTGGCCCAGGAAGTGAAGAGTATCACTCATTCACCATGCCCTGTATCCCGGGCAGCCAGTCATACTAGTGCAAAGTGAGGGGGAAATGCTATCTGCTCAGAATGGGGGCATTTTGTCCTCACTTGTGGTGCTGTGTGAATGACAGGATAAGGAAGCCCTGTATTCAGTTAAAGACCCCACAACAACCTGCCTTAGCTGCTGCTCATCTGCAAGATGGAGTCTTCGATGCCTCCTACCCCCACACTCAGCCACTGGTTCAGCATTGACCCAGCGGGAAATTCACAGCTGTCTGAATCACACAGGCAGTGCTTGGAAGTCACCCATCCAGGTAATGATACAAGCAGAGTGCTGTTTAGCTTGTGAGAGGTTCATCCCTCATGGTAGTACAGGTGCTGAATGTAGAAATAGCTTTTCAACGTTTGCCATATAGAAGAGAAGATCAGTGAGACTTGTCCTATCAATGGCCTCCAATACTGTCAGGGTAGGGGGCTGGCTCATGAATAATGGGCACCGTGGAGCTGGCCTTGCAATTCACAGTGCACATGGGACCCTACTGGCTCCAGAGTCTGAGGAGTCAATTTGGTGCTGGGGTGTAGCATACCCACCCCATGATTGCATAGTCCTGGCCAGGGCTCAGGGAGACCCTGCTTGTTGACACCACACCAGGCAGCACAAGCTGGGAGCTAGAGAACCAGAGAGACCCACAGGGTCTGTCTGTGTCCAGCAGCATTAGCGCAGAATTCCAATTACAACTGAATCTTGATTCCTCTCTATCACAAGAGATCTGCCATGCCCTCACCTTTCTCCTCCTTCAACCTGGATGGGATCCTGCCCTGGCCTGCTAGCATCTTGGGTGGGGCTAATGCTCTCCTCCAGGGACCACTAGATTGGATCCCAAAACATCTCCCTCCACACAGTTTTTAAAAATTCTTTCAGGCTTAGTGAGCTCAGGTGTTATTAGTGACCCAGGTTAAGCGTATTTCTGTATATTACAGAAGCACCAATCACAGCTCTCTGGTTCAGGTCACATTTTACACCAGATAGATAGAATTATTTTAATCTCCATCGTGCCCTTTCAGGTTACAGCCTCAAGCTCAGAACACAGCTCCGAGTCTCAGATGCACCTTCACAAATACCATCTTTCACGCTGCTTACATTGGCATTTTCAGTTGCAGCGGCTGTTCCTCTGGAGCTACCGAAACGGCTTTTTTAAAATTGCAGGAACTTCGGCTCACCTTGGTTCATGCCTTTTGTATTCCGCCCCCTGCCCCAATAATCCCTTAAAGCTACTGAACACCTGCAGTCGCTGTTCCTCGAAGTGTCTGTGCCATATTTCGTAGTGCCAAGGAGATCTTCAGTAAGAGAACAAGGGGCCAGTCCATGGAATGGTAAGGGAACAAACTCAGAGTGCACTTAAGCAGCTGCTTAACTTTAAGCACGTGCTGCAGCCTGGGACTTAAGCACATGTTTGAAGTTAAGCACCTGCTTAGTGTTTTGCTGAACTGATGGCTTAAAACTGGTACAAATACTTTTCATACAATGCCCATCTAGCCTGTGGATTTCATTACCACAGGATTTCCTTGAGGACAAGAGTTTCACAGGCTTAGAAGAAAAAGAATTAGACATTTATTTGCATCATGAGAACATCCAGAGTTATAATAATAAGGATGAATACGAAGTAAAGGTGCGTTTTGGCATGGGCGGCGGGCGAACCCCCCCTTTGGGGAGGCTAGTCCCCTGGCCCCACCCCTTCCACCTGAGGCACCACCCACAGCCCGCCACTTTCCCCCCTTGCCTGCTGATGCCTTGAGCTGCCCCCCCATGATCCCCAGGCCAGCCCAACTCATGGGGCTGAGCCCCCCCTGGCCTGAGCCACCGCGGGCTGCTGGCCAGCCAAGCCCCAATCCCCAGGCTTGAGCTAAGCCCCCACTGGCTTCAGGGAAGCAAGAGTGGGGCCTCGGATGGAGCATGATCTGGGCCAGAACCTGGGTTAGGGGAGGCTTTGCCACCCCTTGGGCTATTATACCCGCCACCCATGAGTTTCGGGAGGGTTATACGTCCTCCTTCTTATCCATGTATGCCTAGGTATGGCAGGCAGGGAAAATCTCCATTGCAATGTCCTAGGCCTGATCATATAATATATTCATTATTAGTATTATTATCGATGCTGTAGTAGCACCTAGAGACAGCAACGAAGCTCAGATCCCCCTTGTGCCAGGTACTGTGCAAATGTGACCCACACACCTTGTGGGTGTGGTGTTCTGTCCCCTCTAGTGGTACCGAGACCACTTAGCAAGAGAGAGAGAGATTAATGAGTCTGCTCGACAGCCTTTGAGATCTACAGCTGGCTTTTAGCTCATGCTGTAGTGGCTCCTCCACTAAGCTCTAGAAGTCCCCGGTTTGATCCTGCCCGCCTACAACTGGGCTCTGTCGATGTTACACAGACACATAGCAAAGGACAGCTAGCTCCTGCTCTCAGAGAACTTACAACAGCCCAAGGGCGGGACCGGACACGAGCACAAACTTGCCCGAGTTCCTGCAGCCAGGAGCAGAACCCAGCTCAATTGACTCCTTGTCAAGTACGCTATTCACTGGATCATGCTTCCTCTCCATGGCACGCCAGCATAGAAGAGACAGCCATTCATCTCAGAATTCCCATCTGCCATGGGTCTTCATTCTGGCTCTTAAAGACATTTTAATGCCATTTCCCTGTATTTACTTGCCTCCCAGAAAGAAAGTGTTTGGCGTTTGTTTAAGTATCTTCATTAGACCTGAAACAAATACTGCATCATTTAACTTTGAGGCTTTTGTTGCTGGTATCAGTCTTGTTTGGCAAATCACAGCCTTGAGACTGCCTCTAACCCCTAATAAGCAAGCAAACCGTTATTCGTCCACCTCCCCGCTTCCCCCTAGCTGCTGTTATCTCTGTGTGAAACTGGGAATTGGAGGAAAGAATGACCTAGCGATTGTCTAAATCAGACTGGTTCTAATTTACTGGAATATGGTTTGAGCAGCTAATGTAGCACCTACTGAGAGGGAGATGGAGCTATCACCATGACTTCTGTGGGCTAGGAACATTCACTTAAATGGCATTGTCTGGCTGCAGCTCACTGGAGGAGCTGTGGCCCCGCAGAGAGCAGTTAACCCTTGGAGTGGGAAATTAGGTCAGAAGAAGTAAGCTTCCAACTGCAATTGGAAAAGTTTACTTTTCACGGCAAATTGGGCCGCCTGGTTGCCTGTGTCAGTTTCCAGGCTGCCTCGTACAACAAACAGCAAAATCGTTTATGGAATGCGCACAGAGCTACAAAAACAAAGATCTCCTAAAAATCCCAAAAGCCAGCACGCCCTTGCTGCCCCCTTCCCTAGTGTAGCACCGGCTCAGTTGTTTGTCAGTTTCACAGGGCTGAATTAAGCGGCTGATCTCGCTCTAGAGAGGAAGGACACTCTTATGTGTCAAGCACTGGATTAGAAGGTGACCTGGGCTCAGTTCCTGGCTCTACTGCAGACTTCCTGTGTGATCTCAGGTGACTCACTTCATTTCTGTCCTTCAGTTCCCTGCCTGTAAAATAAAATGCGGGTAATAATCCTGCTTAGGTTGTAAACTCTTTGAGGCAGAGATTGGCCTTTATTTTGTCCAGGTACAGCACCTAGCGCAGTGAGGCACCAATATCTGTTGGGGGCTCTAGAGGTGTTTGTAATATAAATAAACATGTCAGTAAGGAAAGCCAGTTCAAGGTATTGTCAACCCTATGCTCACAGCGAGGCCTGAGGGGGTGACAGAGAAGAAGGAAATCTTGCGTTTTTTTCAGGTTTTAATGTGAAATGATTTATTTATAACCAAAAACTGTAGCGCTTTTAAAGGTACTTGTCAGCTGTAGCTTTCAAAGCACTTCATGTAAGCGGGGTCAGTATCAGCAGCCCCATTTTACAGATGGGGAAACTGAGGCACCAGGGGATGGGGGCTGTGACTGACATGAGATCACACAGTGAGTCAGAGCTGGGAATAGAATGCTGACTCAAATGGGTCACCTAAAACCAGTAGCCACTTTTAAAACCATTGGGTGTGATGGACACACTAGCGGAGGATCTGGGCTAGTGTATGTTAACCTGGTGTTTGATGCCATTCAGCAGCTGGAAAAAAGTGGGGAGAAGCCAGAACCATGGACCAGCCAGTTCTCTGAGAACCTTCCGCAGGGCTCCATTGGGCCAGTCTAATCTACAGCCCACACTCACGGCATCACTGAATTGTGCATATATAATAAAGGGCTGTGGCTGAGACTCTAGGAAGAGGCCCAGCTATTGCAGAGCCAAGCAAGAAAGCTCGATTCTCATCTCACTTGTGCTAATTGGACACCAGTGCAAGCTGGAGCAGAATGAAGCCCTGAATCGTTTCTAATTCCTCTTACCTGCTGTAAAGGTGGTTGCACCTCTTTAGAAATAAAGTTGCATGTGCCTACACAGGAGAGATGAAAGGCTTTTAAGAAATGCAGAGAAAAATTGCTGTCTCTTACAGTGCTTATCCCAATGAAAGGAGACAAAAACTATTTTAGTGGCTATTGCATCCTAAGCCCTGAGAATTACATGCAGAACCACTGCTGTGGTGTGCATCTGGCTTGCTTTGGGTGGTGAGGCTAGAGAGTGGAGGAGGAGGAGGCCATGCCCTCTTCCTCTGTCCATGAAATGAAAATCACCCCTCTGCAGAGCCGTGCTAGTGCATGAGACCCACAAGTGAAAGGGAGACCATGTGGAGTAATGGTTAATGCACGGGAGTAGGCGTCAGGAGATGTGGGCTTAATTCCCAGCTCTGCCACTGATTTGCTGGCTGACCTTGGTTGCCCCCTCTGTGTGTCAGTTTCCCCCTCTGTTAAATGCAGATAATCTTTCATAAAATGCTTCGAGATCTACAGATGAAACGCGCTAGCTAAAAGCTAGGGATTGAGCATAAACAGAAGGGGATAGCAATTAAGCTAGTGTCATTGTACGAACCAAGGAAAGTGCGAAAAGCCTGTGCTTGTTGTGGGAAGCAGTTATAGCCCAGTGGAGAGAACACGGGCGCCTGGCTTCTATAGCCACTGATCTGCTGTGCGACCTTGAGCAAGTCATTTCCCCTCCAACCATTTGCCTGTCTTGTCTATTTACATGAAAGCTCTTTGGGGCAGGGGTAGTTTCTCAGTTCGTGCATGAACAACGCCAGCACAATGGGGCCCTGATCTTGGTTGGAGCCTCTAGGCACTACCCTAACTGCTCACCACATTAAAATACTTCAAACCCCTTCCCAGCTTGAGCTAGTATTAGCAGCATGTCTTGGTTCCTGTAATGACTTTTACTGAGCTGATGGGGAGGAGTCAAGGGTGGTACGTCCTGCTCCCTCTAGCAAGCAGGCTCATCAACGCTTTACTGCAGGTTTCAATCCAAAGGGGTAATTCGGGTCCCATGGAAGTCAACGGCAGAATTTCCATTGATTTAAGCAAGGCCAGGATTTGACCCCAGATCCTGCAATCCTTCCCCACACACAACATGTATTGACTTCAATGGGCGCTTTGCCTGTGGAGGAATTCAAAAAAGCTGTGGGCCAAAGGAAGATAGGAACCACTCCATTGGATCAGCCCAATAGCCCAGCTCGTCTAGTGTCCCGTTTTTGACAGTAGCCAAAACATTTGAGAGGAAGGTGCAAGAATCCACTTAGAAGACAGGTACCTGGGACAGATTCTTTCTGAGCTCCCCATCAGTTAGAGTTTGGCTTCTGTCTTGAAGGACAAGGGCTCACACGCCAACCCCTAAGAGGGGCTATGACCCTTTCCATAGGTTAGAACCCGAATAGCCCTGGGACTTGTCTGTCTTTTCCCAACAATGATGTAAGTGAATGTACCACTGTACTGTCTGCAAGGCTGCCTTTGAGCTCCACTGCCTTCCCACACAGCGATTTTGTGCAGTTGCTTATTTCTGCTGCTTCCAAGATTTAGCTGCAGGTAATGGTCATGTTCCCTCCATTAATGAAGAGCAAATGGCAACGCAAGTAACGTCGCACTTGCAACATGAACTATCATAGTCAGGAAATAGCTGGAGTTTAATCTTCTGCAGAGCCAGCGTTCCAGATTAAGCTATTTGTAATTCTTTTACCTTGCAATACACCAGCTTATGTGCAGGTACTGTGTAACCCTCCAATTTATAGCCTGCCGTCCAGCAAACACATGCGCAGCTCCCACTAGCCTCTGAGGTTTAGGAAAGCATGAGCTCTTTGGGCATGTCTACACTGCACACTAAACCCAGGGTCTGATTCAGGTTTAAGCCCAAGGCTCTCTTCTGTTCACACACAAATCAATCTGGCTCGGGTCAGCAAGCAATCAGGACCTGTATGCTAGGTCTCAGAGACCGTCCTGCTGTGTCTCAGGCCCAAGCCTTGTCACTTTGCAGTGTGGATGCAACGCTAGCCACAGATCTGAGTCGGAAGGGCTGCATAGTCCAGTGTGGATGAGTTAGCACAGCTGTGAGACCCGGGTCCAGCAGCTGTAAACCAACGTGTATAATGTAGTGTGAATGCTCAAACATGGGTTTGGAAACATTGAGTCCACAAGCCCAGGTCCACCAGGCAAAGAGTGAAGCCATATCAATGAAGCGCACTGCTTATGTCGTCCCAGTTCCCGTTTAAGAGTGGTCTCAGGGTATGTCTACATTGCAAAAGAATACCCCTGTGACAGCAAGTCTCAGAGTCTGCTCACAAAGCTCGTGCTAGGGGGCTAAAAACAGCAGTATAAATGTTCTCAGTAGGGATGGATTCCAGGATCTGAGGTCCACTCCCGCTGCTGGGAAGGTCTACACCGCAGTTTTTAGCTCTGTAGTGTGAGCCCTGCAAGCTCAAGTCAGCAACTTAGGGTGTAAGCTACACTGCTGTGGGGTCTTTTTTGCAGTGTAGATGTACTCTCAGTTCCCTTTACAGCTCTGATAGGGTTTGTCTACATGGGAAGATCCAGGAAATTAATCCTAATTTACTAACAGAGTGAATTTGAAGTGGATTAGTAACCCCATTAAACCCCGTGTGAACAACTTCATTCAAAATTAAAGTGGCCTTAATTCAGTTTAGTTTAACTAGTGAAATGAATTAAAATAAGAACAATTAAGGTCACTAATTCTGAATAACGGCCCATTGAGGTCAGTGACAGGAATAGAGGGCCAGATTCTAGCCCATATTAAGTCGCCTTTTCATTGCTTTGTGGCACAAAATGAGACTTACCCTCAACTTGCAATAAGGTTTCATATTTCACTTCAACTAACGTACATATTGTTAACAGCTCTCTCATGCTTGGCTGCATCCATCAAGGAAGAATAATCTCTATGTAAAACACTAGACGTCAATTTCAATTTTGTTTAAGAAGTTACACACGCCGTAAGGAATGTCTAGATGCTACGGTGATGGCTGTAGAGATGCCATACTAGATGGCTAGATGGAGAGAGGGAGGTTTGTTGCAGGTAAATGGATTCAAGGTGAAATTTGCAAAAAGTGCCTAAGTGACTTAGAAGCCTATGGATGCATCTGCACAGCAAACCCCCCCCCCCCCCCGCAGCAACGAATGTAGACGTTTGGGCTCACACACCAACAGAGCATTCCAGACTGTACACTAATTCTCCCAGGAAATAATGATTTTCTGTTATTAAATAATGTAAAATGACTGAGGTGATTCACAAAGCATTTCTATTAACACTAATGGACCCGTGATTAATTTTTTCTTTATTTTATTATTATTATAAAACTCGTCTCCAATCTCACCCCCCCCCCCAATCATGTCTCAGTTCTCAGGAGAGGTAATCAAGTCTTCACTTGCATGTTTCATTATTCAAAAGGCTCCGCATCACAATATGATAATGGGACAGTTTCATAATTATGCTTGAAAAAAAATCAGAAAGAGAGAGAGAGAGAGAATGGAGGGAAAGAGAGAGATTTCTAGATGCTTTTGTCTCGTTCAGTCACTCAGCAACTAAGCTATGGTTTAAAAACAGAGAGGACAATTTCCACTTAACGTTGTTCAAGAGGCTGCATCTTCATGAAGTTCACTGCAGAAATCTCGTCCTCCCATTTAACCCGCCCTCATTGCCTGCGACAGCTTAGTACTTTAGCTTTCACCTTGCCTCTTGACCGCTGTGCGTTGTCTTTGGTTTCTCATGCTTTCCCAGCCCCAGTCCAGTCAACAGGGTGTTAGGGTTAGATTTCAGAGACCAGCACTCTCCTTCTAGCTCTGCCGCTGATCTGCCTTGGGGCAAGTCACGCCACCAATCTGTGCCTCAGTTTCCCCGTTGGTAAAACAGGTATAATGCATGGTTCTGAAGCCTTGCTTTGTAAAGTGCTTTAAGATCCATGAATAAAATGCGCTAAGCATTATTATTATGGTCTCCAAGGTGGCTGCATAATTGCCTACAGAATCAGCAGCCTGAATTCAGTGGCAGTTTTTGAGTGTGAAAGGAAAGCAGAATCAACCTATTCTTTGTTAATAAGCGGTGGGAGCCTTCAGGATATAAAGCGCTGTGGCATGACAATTATGAATGATTGTTGTATTATTTCTGCTAGAGCCATGCTAACATATTGCCAGATATTGCTAGAGATGTGTCATATTGGCAAGCAATTACATTTTTGCTGGGTCTAGAAAGAAGCAGGAATTTCTGCGTGGAAATTATCATTCAAATGAAAGGCCTTTGCTGAAGCGTCAAAAGGGTGTTGGAGGCAGAAAACAGCTGGATTGCAGAGGAAAAATATGTTTATCTGCAGGTGACTACTGCATGTGGAAAGGCAAATAGAGGTCTCCCTGTCCCAGTCTCAATTCCCCAGGCAGTGGTGCCTAGTGGTTAGACTAGAGACCTAGGCGTTAAGGCTCCTGGGGTTTAGTCCCGGTTCTGCTAGCAACTTTCTTATGTGATCTTAGGCAACCAGGTTAACTGCTCCTGCCTCTGCTTTCTCTGCAAAATGAGGGTAATAATATATTTACCTGCCTCACTGGGGGATGGGTGGTGAGGTTTAATTCATGCCTGGCTGTAAAGTGCTTTGAGATCCACAGATGACAGGTGCTATGAAGGGCAGAAGCCTATAGCCTAACATGCTGTGGCTGCTGCTTTCTCTCAAGCATGTTTCTAAGGTGCTGTTTATACCCTGTAACTAAACTGGGAGCCACTCCACAAACCATCCCCTTGTGTGGTTCTTGCAAGGAGGGCAATGCGTTGCAGCCCAGTCCGGTCAGGTCAGGGTTAATGACTGCATAGGTTGCCTGCCCTTTGCGTCATTCCTCAAGACTGAAAAGGAAATGACAGGCCACCCCTACGTCACGTGTTCATCCCATCAAACGCAATAATAGGTCTGGCCCCCATGTCCCTGGTCATCTGCCTGCTTAGCCAGGGGCTGCCTTTCCCAGCCCTTGCACCGGTTCCCATTCAGTAGCAAGTGCCCAACTCTCTGCTTTGTTTCCGTGCCAGGAGACACCTGGGTGTCCCCCTTGGGCTACGCTCCAGTGGCTGTTCCAACCATGGGAATGAATAGGCTTCTTGTTACCGGCAGGCGTCTCGCCAGTAAATCGGCACTAAGGGAAAAAGCAACAAAGCTTTCAGGGGTCCAGCCACTTCTCCCTAAATTCCCTTCTGCACCAGGGATGGTTTGTTTCTTGTGATCAGCCGGACACTTGGCCCTGTAATACCAGGACCATATAGTAAGTAGACACAACTTCTGGGCAAATCCCAGTACTGAGATGCCCACCTCAGGGTCCTCCAGCATTATAAGCACCGACCGCGGCAAAGCCTAGACCAAAAGCACGGACCCAAGCCTCAGGGATGTTTGACCCAGATCTAAATGCTATGGGCCAGGGCCAACCTAGTCAGATATTTGTCATGCTTTCCAGCTTGTTAGCACCGGGTATGCAAGACTCTGAAAGCGTTTTTACCTCAGTGGGTCAGTATCATGATCCCCCTTCAGTGGGGTGAGGAAACTGGGGCACAGAGGAGCGGTGACTTCTCTGAACTCACACAGCCACCTCAGCAGCAGAGCCTGATAGCGAGCCCCCTACCTGATCACTAGGCAGACCTACTCGGAGAGTCTGTGGGAGAATAAAAGCGCCTCCCAGGGTAAGACAGGACAGGGCTAGGAGCAGTTTGGTGCAGGATGGGACCAAGGGCTTCTAGAGGCTCTCTGTGCTCCTTGAAAGTCTTCTTCTTTGTGTTGCAGTAGCTGCTAAAGGCTCTGATAAGCAAAGGATCTGGGCTCCAATCCAAACTTTCCCACCCCCTTGGGTGTGTGCTTCAATACTGTTTCCTGGTTCAGACATTGGACTGGGACTCGGGAGCCCAGGGTTTAATTCCCTGCTCTGCTACTGACTCCTCGGGTGACCTGGGGGCAAGTCTCTTCACCTCTCTGTGCCTCCATTTCTCATCTGTGAAACCGACATAGAAACCCTATCTTGCCTACTGTGCTTCTGCCACTAGGTGTATCTACAACGCCTAGCACAGCGGGGGCCTGGTCTCCGTTAGATGTTGCTGTAATACCAAGGACCATAAAATCTAAATTTGAACTGATATTCACAGCAAACCATTTGCATCATTCACCCAGCTCGTCTCTGTCCACTGCCTACTTCTCCGCTCTTCACTTTCACCATCCTTTCCCTCCATCCAGCTAGCACTCTCGCCCTTTCTCTCCACAGGGGCTGCTCTAACTGATGACTAACTGGCAGCCTAGAATAGCTACACTTTTGGCTACACCAGGGCAGCCCAGAGGATTCAGGGGGCCTAGGGGCTTTGGCGGTGGGGGTCCCCCGCTGCCGAATTTCCGCCAAAGACCCGGCACTTCGGCGGTGGGTCCTGGGGCAAAAGGAGCCCTCACTGCCGAATTGCCGACAACGACACAGAGCAGAAGAAGCTCCAGGGGCCCGGGCCTGTGAGAGTTTTCCAGGGCCCCAGGAGAGAGTGAAGGACCTCGCTCCAGGGGCCTGTAAAAACTCTCGTGGGGCCCCCTGCGGGGCCTGGGGCAAATTGCCCCTCTTGCCACCCCCCATCTGGGCAGCCCTGGGTTACACCCCCTCGTTCTTCTGCCCACGCCCCCAGTAAGCCCTGCAGGCGGGGAGGGGAAGATATAGGACATTTTAATTGGCTCAGCGCTACCAGAAAGTGTCCTTCATGCTAGGCACATTCTCCAGTGGCAAGACGTGGTTGGTTTCCAGCTTCTTTGCACCAGAATGTCTCGGTGTAAGAGTATTGAGATATTCAATGGTAGTGAAAGGCAGTACATTTAAAACTGACAGTAGGAAAGACTTTTTCATACACTACACAGTTAACCTGTGAAACTCACTGCCACAAGATATCTTATTTAGGCCAAAAGCTTAGCAGGATTTGAAAAAAGTTTGTCCATTTACATAGAGAACAGGAACACCCAAGGCACTAATAGTAAGGATTTTTAAAAAGCAGGGACCTAATGCCCCACTGCCCTGCACCTTGTGCTATCATTTAAGCCAATAAAAAGTGGGTGTAAAGTATTACCCAGTCAGAATGGTAGTATTTATCCCACTTTGCACTAGTGTCAGCGACTGCACAAGGTGCAGGGCAGTGGAAAATCAGGTCCCAAGGGCTTTGGAAGGATTATAAACCCTCATGCTTCAGGACATAAACCAACTTCTAACTATTGAGGGTCAGGAAGAAATATGCCCCAGTGGGAAGGTTTTCTCATAACGGCCTGTTGCAGGATTTCCTGCACCTTCCTCCTAAGCAGCTGACGTTGGCCACTTTCAGAGACAGCAGAGTGGAGTAGATAGACGGCTGATCCAATCTGGCCTGGAAAGTCCTCTAAAGGGACTGTGACACAGAGCAGAATCAGGGTCTGTGCCTCAGGAGAATGAAACCAAAAGGTTGGCCTGTGGGCTGATGATGGATCCCCCTTGCCCAGACACATTCCTCAGGCTCTGTTTCAGCAGAGGATAATGTCATAAAACGTCTGTGTCCTTTTCCCTAGTGATTTAAATACAGTGAAACAACTACATGATATCCACATAAAGCTGTTTGGAGCGTCAACTGACTGTGCATCTTCCCCACAAATACTCCAGGGTGAAATCTGTTTAGATTGAGGGGCGATAAAGGAACAAACCTGCTGCCTGAATGGAACGGCTGCCAGTGTAATAGGCACGGCCGCAGTTATCAGCCCTGTTAGACAAAGAAAGCTGTGAAACGCAGCAACGCTTTCTGAAGCGCGTGCCACTTGCAAGGCGTCATGATCTTCTTAAGGAATAGCTGATAAAGGCAGAGGCCTGTTCGAGATAACAGGTATCCTAAGGCTATGCTTTAAGAGGAGAGCAGAATTGTGCGACGATCTTTACCATAAAAGCAGGCGTGCAAACCTCCTCCCCTTGTACTAATACCTGCTTGCATCTGCAGGGACAAATCTACCTTCAGATGTGTGCAGGAGGCATTGCACGTGGGTAACAGATGTCAGAGGAGGTGCCGTGAGCAGCTGCTGCTCCCACCTGAAGGCAATAGGAACTGCGGATGCTCAGCACCAAATCAGTCCCAAGGGTGGGGCTAGCTTCTTCAAGGGCTAAGCTAAAACCTCCATTTGCCCCTCTTCTGGCCCCAGCCCCTGCCCGCTTGCTTGGCTAATCTGCCTGCTGTCTTGTCTAATAGGGTAGGTCTACACAGTAGTTGGGGTGGGTAATTCCCAGCCTGAGTAGACATACCTGCACTAGCTCCGATCAAGTGAGCATGCTAAAAATAAAAGTGGCAGCACAGATGGTGACTCACCCAAGTACAAACCCAGGGGTCAGAGAGGATGACTAGCCTGAGCTGCTGCCTATGTTGCCGTGTCTACAAGGCTATCTCTAACACGCTATCTGGAGCAGCGCTAGTGCGGGTCTGTCTAGCCGAGCTGGGAATCTCCCTCCCAGCTGCTGTGTAACTGTACCCTTAGACTGTAAGCAGTTTGCAGCAGGGGCTGTCAGTTCCTGCATGGGTGTACAGCACCTTGCACAATGACCCCCCTGACCTGGTTGAGGCCTTTAGGTGATACCACAATAATCATCGTCATAATAATAAGTTGGATGAATTATTCCCACTGAAGATGCAGTCAGCCATGGCTGGCTCAAACATCGGAATGTGTGAACAAGCACGATCTGCATTACTAGCTCCTAGCCCACGACTTCATGGAGGAAGGTGGTCTTATGGTCAAGGCGATAGACTAGGAGATAGGAGATCTGGATTTAATTCCCAGCCCTGTGTGACCTGGGGTAAGTCACTTAAATTGCTCTGTGCCTCAGTTCCCCCATCTGTAAAGCAGGACTAATACATCTGCCTTGTCAATTTCAGTTGTAAACTGTAGTAGGGACTGTCTCTTACAATCTGTTTGTGTAGAGCCCAGCACAAATGAGACCTAGTCTTTTGTGGGAGGCAGGTTTCTAGGTGCTATTGTAATACCAATAATTGTAATAACAGCTGCAGGCCTGATTCACTACTCATGCTGCCTTTACACCGGTGTCATTCCATGGACATCACTGCAGTCCCTCCTGATTTACAGCAGTTTGCATGAGAGGTGAAGTGGCTCCCCTTCGAGTTGTTTCTAGCAGCATTGTAGGGCACAGTTATTTCACTGCAGTGTTTTCCTGGAGAAAACAACACCATTTGTTTGCCCACCCATGACAAATAGAATTTCTCATGCTAACATCAGCGCCAGAGTTCAGACATTCACCTATTGGAAAGATGTCCAGCTCCAAAGGAAAGTTAATCTTATTTGAAAAGATATAATTAGAAAAACACACATGCAAAGTCTCATTGGAGACTGAATTCCTCTTCAGCCAGGAAAGGATTTATTTATACAGCAGCGAAGAGAGAAAGGTTTCGTGGGGGTGGGGGGAAGGTTTTGAACTCTTCAAGATCTGAGAAATTTTTGGTCCCAGGTCCATTTTTGGCATCAGATTTTTGACAAGATTTCACTGCACAGAAGTAAGCTTTTAATCACCGAATACGCAGGCAGCCGCGACTGACAGCATGTCTCCTTGTTCCAGAAGAAGGAGGGGCGGGGAGGGGAATGAATAATTCAAATGATAATTAGCAGCACAATTATTCCCATTTTTAAAGTAACCTATGAGACAGAACATCAACGAGTGACTCACCGGCGAAGTATAAACAGAAACAGCCTGCACGATGCAGCCGTTCTGCTTAGAAAGGGCTGGTCCTGGTACAGTGGAGATGCCTCCTGCTCTGGTTTCACATTGGCACTGGATAGCTCTCCCACCCAGGGTTGGTGCAACCATTTAGGCCACCTAGGCAGTCTCCTAAGGCGCTAGGATTTGGGGGGCGCCATTTTCTTCGGCAGCGACAGCAGCAGCTGGATCTTTGGCCGCCCTGGTCACCGCTGACATTTAGGCAGAGAGAGCTGGGGCAGAAGAGCACGGGGAGAGCCGCCTGCAGCAAGTGAGATGTGGGGGGGCGCGCAGGGGAACTCCCCACCCCAGCTCACTCCTGCCCCGCCTCCTCCCCGAGCACGCCGTGGCTGCTTCACTTCTCCCACCTCCCAGGCTGGCAGCGCCAATCAGCTTATGCGAGTGAGGCCAGCCTGGGAGGTGGGAGAAGTGAAGCAACCACGGCGTGCTTAGGGTGCTCGTGCGCAGAGCAGGGGTGAGCTGGGGCAGGGGGGGTGCCTCAGGGGAGAGGGTGGGGAGCTGCCACAAGGGAGGCACCTCAGGGGAGAGGGTGGGGAGCTGCCGCGGGTGGGGGAGGGCGCTTCAGGGCGGAAGGGGGAGCTGCTGTGGGGGACGGGCAACTCAGGGCAGGGACGTGGGGAGGGGGAGGACGCAAGGTGGAAGTTTTGCCTAGGGCGCGAAACATCCTTGCACTGGCCCTGCTCCCACCAGCTGCCAGTGGGATCGCAATTGACCTGCAGCTTTTCAGCACACCTAAAGAAGGAAAGGGAACTCCAGAAAGGAAGAAAGTGGGGACAGAGCCCGGGTATTGTATTTGAGTGGCTTGCCCCCACTCCTGGAGTTTCACCCACCACTAGCTAGATCAAAGTTAGCTCAGGTATGGCTGTACGTGCTGCAGTCACCCTTTTGATTGCAGTGTAGACATACATAGTGTATGAAGCCAGGCCGGGGTATATCGGGGCCTTGTGGCTAGGGAAACTGGTCCTGCCTCTGCCACAGACTTCAGGTGTGACCTTGGGCAAGTCACTCGATGCCTTGGCCTCATGTGAAGAAAGGGAATATTAATCCTTCCATTCTCTGGATGGTCTACTGAGATTGTAAAATCTTTGGGGCCAGGGGCTCGCTCTTGCTGTGTGTGTGTGTGTACAGAAACCAGCCCACTTTGATGTTCTAGACAAACAATCGTCAGTAATGGATCTGAGCGTCCCTTGGATAGCAAGGAAATCAGAAGGCAGTTTTGGCAGCTGCATTTTGTGCAGACTGAAGTGGGAGGTGAGATGAGGGTCTGGGGGATGTGGCTACACTACACACTAAGCCCAGTTCTGTAGGACCCTGGGCTTGTGGACCCAGTTTCCAAGCCTGTGCTTGAGCATCCACACTGCACTGTAAATCTGGTTTGATACAAGTCTCAGTCGTGCTAGTGCGCCCATTTTGCACTACTCAGACCTTCTGATTTGGGTCTGGGGGTAGTGCTGCATTCACACTGCAAAATGACAGGGCTTGGACCTGAGTCGTAGTGGGACCCAGACTCTGACCATGCCCCTAACAGGCTTCTAGGAGCCAGGTCCTGCATGCTTGCTGATGGGAGTCAGACTGATTTGTGTGTGCACAAAAGGGGGGCTTGGGCTCAAACCAGAGTCAGAGACTGGGCTTAGTGTACAGTGTAGACATATCTGGGAAATCAAAGAACAGGAGGTGAGAGATCATCAGGGTGCAGGCAAAGAGTTGGAAAATCACATATGTATTTGGTGTGGGGTGGGGGGAGGAGGGCTGTAGTTTTGTCAGTTACATACGTGCCCAATAGGGGCTATCAGCCATGTCAGTTTTCCAAACCTGCTGCTTTAGAATACTTAGCCCCTTTGCAGAGCTTTTCTTCTGTAGGTGCTTTACAAAGGAGGTCAGTAGCATTATCCCCATTTTACAGAAGGGAAAACTGAGGCACACAGGGGCAGTGACTTGCCCAGGCCACCCAGCAGACCAGTGGGAGAGCGAGGCATAGCACCCAGGTTTCTTGAGTCCAGCCTAGTGCTTTATGCATTTGTATAAACCCTTTTGAGGGGGTTCATCAGCTGATGCAGCCGACACTTTACCCTGAGTCCCACTTCAACCCTGCCTGTTTTCTCTGCAATAGTCCCAGTCAATTGGTTACAGGACAGTCAGTTCGTGGCCTTCACACAGTGCAGTCACCTCACCAGCTGTCACCACAGAGTCCCCTCCATGCCTCAATTTCCCCTGAGTGACCCAACCTGCTCCACTCAGGGCAGATCTCAGGGCAGCTGTGTGGAAGAGAATAGCTTGAGATCTGCAGGAATCTGCACAAGAAGAAAGATGTCTTTAATTTGCCTGGTAATGATCAGTATAAAATCAACTCAGAGCTTGCATTTTCATGGCTGCATTCTAACAGAACTGTGCTCACAGCTGAGCGGAGGGTGCTTGGAATAATAGGGAGTAGGGGTAGGGTGAAATACATTAGGCAGCAGCCTCTTTTCAGGTCATCAAGCACCAGAATTGTACAGTATATGCTGAGCAAGGCTCAGCTCATCAAAGGTATTTAGGCACCTAACTCCAATGGGAATTAGACACCTAAATACCTTTGAGGATCCAGGCCCTGCTGCCATGCACTTCTAGTGCAATCACAATGGCACTAGGAGGAATCATTATGGGATTACAATGGCTGTTTTGGTATCGAGTTAATAGCACCAGGAACCACCATGATCTGCTGTATATGGGCCAAGAACCACAGAAGCGCTGTTATAGCTAAGACTGGGGCCCACTACTTAACAGCCAGTTTTTCTAATGCAATTCAGGTCCCACCTTCACAGACGCCGTTGACTTCAATAGGCTTTTACTAGCCCATTCAGTGGGTTTTCAGCCACAGCTTTCAAAGCTTGAGTTACCAGAAGCACTTGCCCCATTGCACAAATGGAGAAACTGAGGCATGATGACTTGCCCAAAAGAACACAGCTGAGGCAGGAACAGAATCCAGGTCTCCAGCCCACAGCCACTGTCCTGCTCACTAGATCTCGCCAGCGCTTTTGTTGACAGCGATTTTAAGAATGCTTTAAGAATGCTTCAGACTGTGTTGGGTGCTGTACTAACACAAGCTGATGCAGTCCCCACTCCAAAGAACTGATATGCATTTCAAGCAGGCAGTGCTCCTTTAACAAAATAATTAAAAGGGGTGAAAAAAACCTTCTGATGAAATGGACCAATTGAAATTATATAGCAGCTGTTACCATCAATGTCTGTGTTTGCTTCATTTATTGTAGTCGGTTTAATCTTGTCCCTGCAATGCTGAAAACATTTGACTCACCTTCTGTTTTTTTATTGGTATAGTATCATTTTGACAGCTATTCTGTTGGCTGTTAATAAATATCTGCCCTTTCTATAATCAATCATAAAACAAATCAAATGGCCTTTTCACTTTTTATTGACTTTAAGCCTAACAAATCTTTTACTGCCATATTGAATTTCCTCATGTATTAGCAGCGAAAGGAGAGAAAAGCAACCATCACTGCTGTCTCTAGTGCAGTATAGAAGACGCAGCCCGGGGGGGGGGGAGGGAGGCAAATGTTGCTCTAAGGACACTGGGCTGGGAGTCAGGGGATGTGGAATCTATTCCTGGCTCTGCCACCAACCTGCTGTGTCAAAGAATCATAGACGATTAGGGTTGGAAAAGACCTCAGGAGGTATCTAGTCCAAACCTTGCTCAAAGCAGGACCAACCCCAACTAAATCATCCCAGCCAGCACGTTGGATGCCATTTTACTCTGCACAGTGTGACCTCACATGTACGGCGCACACAAGGGCACGATGCACGGAGGATGCCATTTTGCAGTACCAAGTGGTATCCTCCATGCTGTCTGGGATCCCAAGAGGAAATAATTCATTAAAATGGGGTCATGTGGGCAAAAAGTTTGGGAACCTCTGAGAGAACTGATCTCACGGGATGTGATGGGACAAGGCCATCTGGTCAGTTCCACATAGCTTTCCAGCCAGGCCGATGGGATGAGCTCAGAGTGGCTAGTTCTTCCCCGTCTAGCTCACTGCCAAACTGGGAGGGTGTTATCTAGTGGGGTCCTGCAGGAGTCGGTTCTGAGCCTGGTACCATTCAATATTTTCATTCCTGACTTGGATAATGGAGTGGAGAGGATACTTATCAAATCCCTGGATGACACCAAACTGGGAGGGGTGGAAGCACTTTGTATGGCAGGATTAGAATTCAAAACGACCTTTAGAAATTGGAGAATTGGTCTGAATTCAACAAGATGAAATTCAATAAAAACAAGTGCAAAGCACTTCATTTAGGAAGGAAAAATCAAATGCACACCTACAAAATGGGGAATGACTGGCTAGAGGTCATACTGCTGAAAAAGATCTGGGAGTTAGAGTTATTCCCAAACTGAATATGAGTCAACAATGTGATGCAGCTGCAAAAAGGGCTAATATCATTCTGGGGTGTATTAACAGAAGTGTTGAATGGAAGATATGGGAGGATATTGTCCTGCTCTACTCAGCACTGGTGAGGCCTCAGCTGGAGCATTATGTTCAGTTCTGGGCACCACACTTCAGGAAAGATGTGGTTAAATTGGAGACAGTCCAGAGGAGAGCAACAAAAATGACCAAAGGTTCAGAAAACCTCACCGTGAGGAAAGGTTAAAAAACTGGGCATGTTTAGTCTTGAGAAAAGAAAACTTGAGTGGTGACCTGATAACAGTCTGCAAATATGTTAAGGGCTGGCATAAAGAGGACGGTGATCAATTGTTCTCCCTGTCCACTGAAATTAGGACAAGAAGTCATGGGTTTAATGTGCAGCAAGGGTGATCTAGGTTAGAGATTAGGAAACGCTTTCTAACTCCAAGGTTGGTTCAGCTCAGGAACAGGCTTCCAAGGGAGGCTGTGAAATCCCTGTCATTGGAGGTGTTTAAGAACAGGTTGGACAAACCCATGTCAGGAATGGTCTAGGTTTACTTGGTCCTGCCTCAGCGCAGGGGACTAGACTTGATGACCCCTCAAGGTCCCTTCCAGCCCTGCTTTTCTGTGATTCTGTGGTCTGTCTACACCGGGAGCTGGAGGTGTGATTCCCAGCTTGACGAGACGTACCCACGCTACCTCTGATAGAGCTAGTGGGCTAAAAATAGAACCTAGCTGTACCAAGACAGGCTAGCCACTCCATGTGGGTACCCATCCCAGACACTAGACACAAGCTTAGGGAGGCTAGCGCCTCCTGCTGCATGCGCAGCTGCAGCTCCAGTGCTATTTTCAGTGATCTAGCTCGACCGGAGCTAGTGCGGGTGTCTTACACCTCAGCTCCACGGCTCTGATGTGAGATGCAGAAGGGCTCCCAGGGTTCCACTGGTGAGAGTCAGCATGCAGGAGAGGATGCAGAAAGGACACAGACTTCAGCTTCTCCTTTGAGCGATCAAGCAGAGGCTGTCAGCAGCATCCCCAGGTGGGCTCTATGCAGGGGACATGCTAAGGTCACACATCAAGTCCAGAACATAAATAGGAATAGAACATAGATCTCCTGAGTCCCAGGGCCATTACCCACCCAGGGCCCTAGCCTCAGAGTCAGGAAACACAAATTCAGTTCCTGGCTCTGCCACCGACTCCCTTTGTGCCCTTAAGCAAGTCACTTAGCTGCTCTGTCCCTCAGTCTCCCCAACTGTAAAATGGGGGTGATATCACTGCCCTCCCTTCCAGGAATGTTGTGAGGTGCTCAGATACTACTATGCCAGATAAGTACCATAGATAGACAGACTGCACAGTGCTGGCTTTCCAGCCTCCCAGGATCAGGCCCATACTAAGTCAAGAACTACCCTATAAGCCTCACTCTCTCTATTCCAGTGGCTTTGGGGGCTCTCTAGTGCTCCTTGTCCCTGCCTGTCACTAACTCCATGGCCCAAGCTCACCCCTCGCCCATCAAGCAGAGCCATGGCCCGCCCCAGCTGTCAGGAGAGGAGCACGGGAAAGAGAGAAGAGGAGTCTGCATGATGGCTCCTTGGAACACAGGGAGCTGAAAGCACCAGAAATAGCAACGTGGAGACATGAATTAAACACGCAGCCGTCTCTTGCCTGTCTCCACAAGCGAGTTCAGCTCAGGGCAAATTGCTCTTTTTCCTCCCTGGATGGGGGAAGGGAGGTGAGCCTGGGGAGGGAGACAAAAGGAAGATGCAATTAACAAGCAAACCCTGCTGCAAACACTTAGCAATAGCTCTCTCAGAAGGGGATGTAACAAAGGCAACCGCTCCCTTCATCAGGCCCAACACGCTTACACTAGATTGCTGAACAGGCTGGCATGTTTTCATAGGGCCGGACAGATGCAAATCTCCCCCTCTCCTCTGTATTATCCCCCGCAAAAGCTAAACAAGCCAGTGGCCCAGCTGGGATTAGAACCCAGGAATCCTGCTTCCTATTTCTGTTCAGCTGTGGCCTGAGTTTGTGTGGATTGTATCTCCTCTCTAAGAGCTGGCTCCAGGGAGGATAAGGCCCTGGACCCAGTTCCTCACATGTATCTAGGCTCCTAACAGGTGCTACCTTTGAGGACCTGGGCCCTGCTGCCTACGTCCTAGTACAAGATTGGCCCCATTAGTTCAGATGAGAGTGGCTTGGGTTGACGATTGCAGCTGCAACCCCGAGTAACCCCAGGGAAGAATTTATCCCATGGCAATTGAGATGAAGTACCCCGCAGGAGCTCAATCCACGTTTGGGATTCTCTTGCACCCAGCAGCAATGATAGAAAGCCATTTCAGCAGGGATTCTGTCCTCTCCTACCAGCCATGCTGGGTTCCCTTGTACCAAAAAGGGACTGGACGTATTGGCAGTGTGCAGTACGCTCCCCAATTCCCTACGATCCTGCAGTCGGCCAGCCCAGGGGGCCTCCTGATGCAGGGGCTCTGCCAACCAGGGGGAGACCATGGGGCATGGGTACTGACCCCATGCAAACTCGCTGGGCTGTCACCCTGTATGATAATGCTGTGAAGACCACATGGAGAGGGGTTCTCAAGACACCTACTGTTTAGAGTGGCCCAGGTTTCTTTTTTGGGGGGACAAATCCCTCCCTTCAACAGGACAACTCAAAGGAAACCTGGCAGTGGGATTTGTCCCCTGTAGGATCCCTCAAGGTACAGACGAGAACTCGAGGGCATTCTTCACTGAGGCTGCTGGACGTGGACAGACCTTGTGGTTCAACCTGGATCTCCAGCTTCCAGGCTGCATTGCCTAGTGTCACCTCCCTCAGGCACAGCTTGAACTCCGCAGTCACGGAAAGGATGGCTGCTGCCTGTGACACATCACTGTTTGCAGGTTTCTCCAGGGAAGCGGGTGACAGCACCCTGTTATTTAGGGAGTTCCTGTCCCCTGCAGTATCACATACTGGGCAAGATCTTAAATGAGACTTGCTGTGATTCTTGCTCCCATGCACAGGACTTCCTGCCCTCTCCTGGGCGTCCTGTGAGCTCTGAGCAGGGATGATCCACAGGTGGGTGTATGCCATGCCCTCAATTTCCCATGGTTGCATGAGAGACAGCTGGCATGGGTGGGGCTCAGTCCCTGCTGTGCTGTAGGGGAAGAGATGGAAAGGTCTGGATCAGGAAAAATACAGGGTCTGTTCTCACACCTGTGACACGCCACCCCAAGGCTTCCCTTCCTTCCACATGGAATCTGCTGCTGCCAGCAAATGTCTTGATTCCATTCAAAGACAAGGCGGAATATCAACCTCTTCTGGGAGTCGCCGGACCCGGGTGGATGTCTGGAGAGCCGTGTCTTCCATGCCAAGCTGGGCGGCGGATGATTAGCTTTGCTGACAGCCGTCTTGAGTGGATGTGATGGATGGTGCCTCAATCTGCCTGAAGTGCAGAGTCTATCTTTGCCTCAGAAGCTCCACCAGGCAGTAGTGCTCACTAAGGATTAGCCTGACACTTGTCTGCCGCTCCAGGCCTCAAGGCAGCTCAGGGAGTGAGGGTGGAAATGAAAGAAGCAATTTGAAGAGTTAGAGCTTAATGGAGTTGGGGGATCCAGGAAAGCATGGCTGGCTCTCCCTGAGAACTAATGACTCAAGCTGCTGATAGTGGCCTAGACTGGCCTCTGGCTTTGCACTGGACCACAGGAGAGTCCTCACCTTCTAAAGGGAAATCCATGGGAATTCTCTGCTTGTGGCAGTGTCTCCTCCAATATATCCAGGCCAGGGACAATTTCTATATCGCTCACATACATACACAATTAGTAGATAGAATCACAATTATTATAAATCACATACATCTACACAATTAGTGTGCGGCTCAGACACACAATTAGGAGACAGAAGTACAATGATCACAGAGATTGCAAACGCCTACACAATTAGGGTACAGATTACACACAGTTAGTAGATAGAAACACAATTATATAGCTCACACAAACATACCCAATAAGTATGTGGCGACTATTATTCTGTAAATCACACACAAATGCACAATTAGTACATAGATCCCACGCAGTTAGTATATATAGACGTGGCTGTTATCTAGAGCACATGCACTGTTAGCATACAGATCGCACACAGAATTAGGATATGGAGGCGCACACGTGACATAGATTTTACACAAAACCCATACACAATCAGTATACAAGACACCGCTATTATATAGATCACACACCCAGTTAGGATATAGACACAATTACACAGACCACACTCACACTTGGGGAGCTAGGGTGAGAACCCCTTTAACCTTGAAAGACACAGGCCTCTAGCCCCTGAGCTAAAGAAGACCATATGGCTGGGCTGCCTAGTAGCGGGTCTCTTATCTTCTGTGCGGCTCAGGAACTGGAGGCAAATTTGCTCGCAGAGTCACAAAACTGGCCTGTTACCAAGAGGAGGCAGACACGGCTTTGCAGCAGGGCTCAGAGCTTTATTAGCCTCTATTCCGTCTCCCTGCCCTGGCAAGGAGCTGGTGTAGACACAGCCCGGAATGGGGGTACATAAGTCAGGAAGGTCATAGAGCCCGTTGTCAGGATGCCAAGAACAGTTAGTCCTTTTTGCCCACTCCCACCCAGACTGGCCACTTGCCTTTGTTTTCCATAGGAGCTGCCCTGCAGTGGCATGCAGAGAAGAGAGGGATCCCGCAGGGGGGATGAGGGGCGACTGGATGCACAAAGCACTTGGGACCCCCCAGTTCCTTGATGCGCCCTCTGCCTGTTGCTCTTCCCATTCCTGCCACTCATGGGAGCTCCCCTGACCCATGCCATGCCTGTACCCACTGGAGCTGTGCCTCGTGCATCCCTCTCCCTTTCCTGGGACTAGCTGGCTGCTCTCTTACCCAGGGAAACCTCATCCTGCTGGGCAGCTCAGAGCTTCAGTTAGCGTGCTGCTGAAAGCTAAGGGAAGGGCTTTTCACCCATCACCCTATAGCTGGGAACAGGGATTCTGCTGCCTCTAATTCAGGACCACCAAATCCCTGTTCTCCTTGACAATGGAGGTTTTTGCTCCTTCTGGCAAAAGGTTAAGTTTTGCTCTGGATGGAGGGCTTTGGGTTAGTTGCTGAGCCTTCTCCAAGCAAGCCACACCTGAATCTTTCCCCTTTCTTTGAAAGTCTTTCCGTTACAGCGCTCACAGAGCTGGTTCCACCCCACTAATGAGGTAGCATTATCCCCCTGTTGCAGCTAGGGAAACCGAGGCACAAAGATGGGACAAACTTTCCCACGATCATCCAGCAGATCAGACCCAGGTCTCAGCCCAGTTTCCAGTCCACCAGACTGTACCGTTTTGCTAAAGGAAGTGGCTTTCCATTGAATTGTCACAAATGAACAGGGAGCTACTCGGCAAGTCAAATATGCTTCTTCTTTGGACAACATGTGAAACCCAGCCCAAACTCAGCCCTTCCTGTTACAAAACCAAAATACAATCAGTCAGGTCTCCCAAAGCCTCTGGCGCAGGCTTGGACCATCCTTCCCACAAGTCCCCCTTCTAAATCTCATGTCGCTTTCCCCAGAAACGCACAGCAAACAGCAGACTAGACGGCTGGAGATGTTTCTCCAGAGATGCCACAAATCACAGCAGACTATTTCTGACGACTCAGGGTTGCATCTCTGTTGGTTGATTCATCCAGACATGCTCTTTGCATGCATTGTACTTGGAACTCCCTCCGGCAAATTCCAGGATCTGGTATTTTAGAGGGGAAGAGGTTTTTTTTTTTTTTAAACCTCTTGTTTCAGCTCAGCTGTTCACAATCAAACTTTCCCTGAGTGCTGGCAGCAGCTTCGCAAGCCATTTCTGTTTGATAGCTCAAGGTTTTATTCACCTAGATAATGAGTTTGGCAGGAGTTTAATAAGTGTCAACTGAAAGGGAATTTAGGAGTTGTAAAGATAAATTTGTTGTGGTGTTTTTTTCAAAAAATATCTCAATATTCACTCCGACAATGCAAGAGGCAGGCTTCTAAGTCCATATTCTATTTATTTGCAGTAGGCTCTTTCAGGCACTGTAAATATCTCAAAGTCCCCAGCGAAAATCCCACTGCATGTAAATTCCATCTATTTTTTTTTCTTCCTGGATGACGTGATTAGATTAACATGGGGGGAAAGGGGAAAAAAAAAAAAGAACAAAGCTTTAGCAACCAGGCATTTTCTTTCCAGCACAATGCAGTCATGCAAAAAACGAATTCTTTCTCTGGCAGGACAAAGATACAGGGCCCTTGTGCAAAGTTCTGAGATAAAAAGGGAGTCTTAGAAAAGGCTCAGCTGGATTTAAGCACCTGCTTTTTTTTTTTTCAAGCTCCTTAATTTTAAAATCCCCCTCTCCTTAAAGGCGCCCTGAGCAGAATCTGAGGGCTGCAAAGGTGCATCAGGTGCACTGGCCGGCCGTGTGGCTGCTTGGGATCTGAGGCCAGGCCCATCAAGAGAAATTTTGTCCTTTGGTACATCATGTTCGCTGGGACCCCACCCCTCCCATTTCACCCCAGTTCCTGACAGTGGCTGAGAGTTCTGCTGCCCAAGGGATTTAGATGCCTAGTTCCTCTCAGCAGATTTCAACACTGCAGTTTGTGTCTGTTTTCCAGGTAGAATCTCTCTTTAATAATAAAGGGGCATTAAACCCACTCCCAAAGCTCGTTTCAATGAAGGCATTTTGTGCACTGTGTGAAAGGCACATGCAGGGGCTATATTGCCTGGTGTTTTCGTCGGAGCCTTTCCGCAGCCTCCACAGACAGGTTCCAAGTGCCATGATCTAAGGGGCACTAGGAGCCAGATTCAACCCTGCACTGCTCCCAGCACAGTGAGGCAGAGCAGGCAGTTTGCACCTCTCTTCTCCAGCAGAGCAGTACAGCTCCCAGCACAGGTTAGAACAGTCCTAGGCAGCTTTGCAGGGGCTCACAATTGCCAGGGCACAGGTCCACCCTGGTTATGTCCTTCCTATCTCCAGCCCGTCCCCTCTTCTCTGTCTTTGCCCTGGGCCTGGTGCTGCTGTTCAGGCCATGTTGGCTGGTGGAACTGACTCTGCACATGAACACAGGAGCACCTTAAGCTGAGGGAATTCCCTGGGGGCCCCTTAAGCCACCCTATCTGATGTCACTCTTGATATACCCCAGCATAACTCCAGGGACTCCAGCGGAAGGAGCAGAGACTTGGGCTCCCAGTTCTCCAAAGCGCCATTTGACTGGTTGGCTGAGCTTTCCAGGTGATGTCACGGCCCTGCACTCTGCTTCCAGGGGCACCTCATCACAGGGGAAAGAAATCCTTATGCCAATGATGTGAAATCCCTGGTGCAGAAATGGCCTCCGTTTCTTCTACTCAATGCGACAGCCCAGAGCACCAAACGTCAGTTTCAAACCAAGCCAGGCTGCTTGGAAACATTCTTCCCTGCTAAATGATGCCCAAGATGGCAGAGATAGTCAGGGCATTTGGGTGAGGGGAGTGGGGAAGAGAAAATTAACGAGAGTTGGGAACTACCCTCTCCCCCTCCCAAAAGTGTCCCTGCCCCAGCAGCAGTTTGAGGAGTTATGGTCTGTTGCAAATACCTGAAACTCAGGAGACTTGAATCAGGACCTCAACATTGGGTCAGGAAGAAATTTTCTCTCTGGCAGGTCCCGAGGGAATTTTACCTTCCTGTGAAGCACGGGACAGGACTGATCTCTTAGGGTCAAGTGGGCATATTCCATAGGATCAATCACGGTCTTTCATGCCAATCTCACTGTAGGGTCTTGCCTATCGACCACTGTCGCTTCACCAATAATAACTCCTAGCGTAGACAGGCGAAATTGCATTTGGCACTGGGGCTGTTTATCCTGGTTTCAAGCCCTGGTGCAAATTGTGGTGCAGGATGATTTTGCCCCAAGCATTAGCAGTTTGCATTACATCCATACTCGAAATCCCTGCAGCAGACATGGCCTAGGTTTCTTCTGCTCAATGCAGCAGTCCCGGGCATCGCACGTCAGTTTCAAACCAACCCAGGCTGCTTGGAAGCATTCTTCCCTGCTAAATGATGCTTTCTGCCTCTCTGAACACTCTGTTACAGACCCAGCCACCATGTTTTAAACATCAGGATCAATACAATACTTAGCCAAAGGCATAACGCCATTTACACATGGACAGATACAAATATCCAGGCCCAGAAGGAAATAAGCCATCAGAGCTCAGTGGAATGTTATTGCCATGAAACATCGCTAGGGTGGAGGGATCTTTCCAACAATATAGGCTCTTTGCCTGCCTTTCACTGGCTGTGAGCAGCTAATTAGTGCTAAAACACTACGTCACAGCACCGATTTCATACTCCGTCCCAATCCATTTTCCACCCCCCCCCAATCCCTTTAAAGTGGAACGTTTTTAAGAAGGATTTGGGGGGAGAGATGGGGGAACCGTGTGTTGAGTCAAGTATCAGTATGTTTCTATTCCAAAAAACAAACCCCCGAAGTTAAAGATTATTTACATTTTAGATACGGGTAACAACCATAATCTATTTGATTGGGCGAGGGTTGAATTAAGTACCAAATTTATCTCTTTACATTGTCAAACTTAATAGTAGTTTAAAGATAAACCTCATTGAAACTCCCGCTTCCCTGCTGGGCTAATTAACACCAATTTAGTCTCTTAAATCTTTGAGGGGTGTTTCTGTTCCAGAGCATTGGCAACAGGCAAAGCTGTTCTAATAAATCAGAGCAAAATCTAGGCCAAGCGGCACAAGCCAAGAAACTCTCTGACCAGGTGCAAAGGGTTTCCAATGCAATAAGGGAGGTAAAAGCACTCGGCTGATTAAACACCGCTACTGGTTCAGTGTCTCGTTTTCAGGCCTCGGCACTGATGCAGCCGATAGCATGAAGCATGGCCTGTCTACTGGCTTCCTTGTGTTTCACCTAGAGCTTGGGTTCTGCAGCAGCAGGGCCATGAATTGGGTCAGATTCTTCCCTCCTTTGGGGCTTGATCTTTCCCGTTCCAGTGCCAATCAGGAACTCCGTTGAAATCAATGGCGTTACATCAGGCATGGGATTTGGATCAGGCCCATTGTCTTTACCCCGACAGAGGCTAGATTGATCACCTGGATGAAGATGAAAAAAGACTCAAGGAATGTAGGAACTGCCCCATCAGAATATACCAAACACCCATCGAATCTCTACATAGCCTGAGACTGGACTCCTCAGAGGAAGGCGCAAAACCCGCACAATGCATTGCACTGGGCACCACAACAGGAGTAAAGATTTACCATTCTTCGCACATCTACACCGCTCCCAGGTAGGGGGCGCACAAGGGCAGCAGTTTAGTGCAAGGGGCCCTGGGCTGCAATCACAACTGTGCTACTGGCCACCGTCAGCTGCGGGGAAGAATCCTGATGCCAGTGTATCCAGTCTGTGTGCAGGGGAAAATCACTGAGCCCGAACCAATTAGCCCTTGAAAGACGAGAGGCATTTGTGGGCAGAATTATCCTTGACACAGAGGCTGTGATTCTGGGTTGCATTGGGATCCCTGGAATCTGGGCGGATCCACCCACTGGGAAATCCCTCCACCGCTTCCCTACATTGCACCAGGAGTTAGCCTCATAATCCAGCCACCTAAAGGTGGTTTAAACTGTCCTGCCTGGGCCATGCAGCACAGGATCAGGGCCACATTCTTTCCCTTGCACCAATGGATGACGGGAGGAGCAGTAGAAGGAGAGTCAAAGCTTTGAGATGTGCCGTGCATGCAGGAGGGGGGCCATGGAGAGTGCCACGCCAGGGAAAGACTGTGCCACATTTAATTAGCTTTCTGTAAAACCAGATTATTTTTAGCATTAAAATAATCTCCAAAAGGGGACTCCTCCAAATGAACTACAGAGCATGCGCAGGGCAAGGAAACCATTAATTGATTCCTTATTTATCATCCTCTGCAAACTACTTGGAAGATCTGAAAACTACTTCCTATTGAGCAAAGGGCTTATCCCTGGGTTAAAGGAAGCCTCCTTTACCTCGAATCCACCAGGTCAGAGGAGGGAAAGGACTAAACTGCTCCTTATTTTCTCTTATCGGAGAACGAATTCCTCACCTGACTGCCCTGCTCTTAACACCGCTGCATTCTGACCACTCTAGGCTATTTCTGGAACGACAGCAGCGTTCCTGAGATGAGCAGGAGAAGGAGTCAGTTATTAGAGGTTGTTTCTGGGCTTTAATCTATAAACCAACTTAGATTCGGGGCCTGGTTCTTCTGCCATGATTGCCAACACCCATGATGGTATTGTAAGCCTCGTGATTGTTTGGTCCCAACTCCTGGAGTCATGGGAATAGGTGAGACTTTCAGTTGTCATTTTAAAATAAAAATAAGATTCTAGCCTGCCTGGTTGCAAAGACAAGCCTGAAAACGTGTCTCGGGTGTGGCCTAAAGGTTCAGAAACAAGGAGGAAAGAAAGTGAATCCAAAATTGTTACTTGTTTAAAAATCTCATGGTTTTTAGCCAGTCTCATGATTTTGGAACACAGGGGGTTGGCAGTGTGCCCAATGTGAATCGGGAGTAACTCCAATGCAGTTGATGGAACTACCCCCATGTAAACACACAATCACATCCACTGCATCCCACAAGAAGCAGGCAGCAATGGTTCTGCTCTCATGCTGGCACAGACTGCAGTGAAGTTACCCTTGATTTACACTGCAGTAAGTAGAATACTTAGCAGAGTTGGTCAACAATTTTCCACCAAAGTGCTTTTTCCAAATCAAGTCATGGCAAAGCTATGAACTGTTCACCACTGTCCTATCCTCCATATTGCTTCCCGGGCAAAAAGCATCCCAAAAAGTACTTATCTCCCCTACCTTCTCGAGCAACCAAAACAATTTGGGCTCAAGCTAGCAGGCAGTGGATAGAAGAGGCTCTGGATTGCTGGCCCCAGAACCAGTCTTTTTTCCATCCAGTCACCAATATCCTGTAACAGGAGACTTCAGCCAACGGGCGAGTGAAATGGAACCAACCAGCTGCCCAGGGATGCCAGGGTTTGAAACTGCTACATGAAACCAGCTTCATGGCGCAGCTCTTCCAGGTTCACGTGGATATTTCATTCCCCCTACTTACCCACCGATGATTCAGTGGTAGCATGATTTAATAGAAAGCACAGCACTGGGGAACCAGGAGAGGTGTGGTCTATTCCCAGCAATACCACTGACTTGCTGTGCAATCAGGGGCAATCATTTATCCCCCTTATGTCTCAGTGTCTTCACTGATTTAAAAAAAAAGGATAAAAATTTATACCTCCAGATTTGCCACAGTACGTTTCCATAATGGACCTGCCATCGGCCACCTTTGGGAGTTGAACCTGTGACCTTTCCCACCAAAAGTTCACAATGAAAGGAGTCAGTCTCTTCATTATGAGGAACTGTCAGGCTTTTATCCCAGCCACTAGAGGGCGCCATGACCTCAGGCACTTACCGTCCTACGGTTCCATCCAAACCTGGCAATTTAGCCAACAGAGAGAGTTTTGTTTTCATTCCTCTGCAGTGTCCAAGCACCACCTCACACCTCGGCAGCTCTCTCTTTGAGACACCTCCTCTGCTCTATTGCACTTCTCATCCCTCTCAACAATCCCACCCTTGCAGGCAAAGAAAATATGGCTCTTTATTTCCCTTCCTGGGGGACTTTTGCGATAAAAATTATACATTCAGCCATCAAAATTGCCTCATCCGCCTTTCCTGGAGGACGGGAGAGAGGCAGAAATAGACCTGCAATTGCCGATGGGAAAAGAAAGCAGGAAAACAAAGCTTTGCAGAAGCACCGGGTCTTAATTTGGGTGTCTTTGTTCTGCCAAAATGGCTTTGCTCACCTCTAACAACATCTGGCGTTTCCTTGATCTGAGGTGACAACCTTCCCCTCTCTCCGGTGTCTATAGACTTGTCTACACCTAGCTCTGTGTTGTAGCTTAATCTGAATTGGTTCTCTAAGGGCTTGACCCTGTGCCCACTGAAGTTAAGGGCATAGTTCCCATTGACTTCAGCGGTCACGTGGAGCCAAATGCTGAAGTCTGTTTACACTCTGTTCTTAGCATAAGGATAGAAACCCTTCTTCTGAGAGCACACTCCAGCCTTTCACTAACGGGGTTCTGATGGGAAGGATGCTCCAGTGGAATTCTTGTGTATCCTTGGGCCAATGACTTAGCCGCTCTGTGCCTCAGAGCCACGTCTGTAAAATGGCAGTGGAAGCACTGCTCCGGCCCCCGACCCACGTGAGGTGCTCAGATAGTAATAGAGCAAGGGGAGGGTTAGGAAGAAATGTCCCCCTATGCAAATGATTATTCCATAATAGAGTGAGACTTGGCGGGTGAGGAGATAGCTTTTACCAGACCAACTTGTGTTAGTGAAGGAGGCAAGATTTCAGCTCCTCAACAGAAGCTGGTCCAATGAAAGATGTTACATCCCCCATCGGCTCTCTCTAATATCCTGGGACCAACATGGCTACACCAACGCTGCAAGCTTTCCATAGCTGTCCATGTGGGGCTTGTCACCCCTTCTTCGCAAGCATCTGGCCACTGTTGGAGGAAGGAGACAAGACTGGACAGAGCACCTGTCTGATTCCATCTTGCAATGCCTGGCTCCCTACAACTTCAGCTGGGCTTGTACTGAATTGCCATTGTCACCCTCAAGGTTTTATGTCCTACTTGCTGGCCAAGGCAGTCTGGAATGGGTTCCCTTTGGGCTTCAATCCACATGCCCTGTAGAGCAAGCCGAAGACCGGACCAGGGTCACATCTAAATGGGCCACATCTACCACCTACGCAGGCCAGACTAACTCAGCCAGCAAAGTCAGTTATTCAGCCTTCGTCTCCTCCCACCAGCCCTGCTAAACCTCTTTCCTGGGAGCCAGCGCTGTTTGATTTTGGCCCAGGCTGGGTTCCGAGGCCGAACACATTTTCGTGAATGGGTCTGTGAGCTGTGGTGTCATTTTTCAGAGAAGAGAGAGCAAGACAGGGAAAGAGATGACACATTTCGGTGTTTCATTCACAGGTCTTCCTTGGCTTTGATTAAGCGCATCTCAGGCTCGCCAAGTGCGGAGGTGGGAGTGGTGGAAGAGACTGGGGCACTGAATTCAAAGCTGACGCACGGGCCGCAAAAGCTACATGTCGGCGAGTGTCAATCGGCGCCGGTTACGTGCTGAGGAGGCGGAAAAGCAGGGTTCTAGCAGGACAAGCATCTCGCAGAAAGGAATTGGACAAAACACAGCAGCAGCTTCCCTATGGTTCCATATTGGATTCACTTTGTTAGCTTGTTCCAATTTCTTCCTAAACTGCAGGGTTGCATTTCCATGCTTTCTCTTTCTTTCTGATTTATTACTGTTATTAACCATGTTCATTACAGTAATGCCTAAGAACCAACCAAAAATGGGGGCCCATTGTGCAAGGTGCTGTACAGACACATAGTAGCAGGTGGTCACTATCACAAAGCGCTTGCAATTAATCTTATTTGTCCATCAAAGGACCCTTTAAAATCTTTACCCTTATCCAGTCTTTTGCATTGAGTGTGCCAACCCTGCACATAGCAAACAGCTAAGGGCATTTGCTGGGATTATTACTGCAGTATATTCTTGAGGCCCCAGCCAAGATCATGTGCTAGATGCTGTATGGACACCAGGAGAGACAGAGACCTTACAATCTCAGTAGCAAAAATGGAGAAAGGAAGGATTGTTCTCCCCTTTTTTCAGATGAGGCAAAGAGAGATCAAGGAATGTGCCTGTGGTCACACAGGAAGTCTGTGGCAGAGACAAGTCAGACCAAGGGAGGAAGAAAGGAAAGATTATCATCCCCCTTTTACACATGGGGATCTGAGACCCAGAGAAATAAGTGACTGGCCCAAGATCATACAAGCGGGCTGATTCTCTACTGCCCTATACCTTGTGGCATCAGACACAGCAGTGCAAAAGGCATGCAGCACACTAGCAAATCAGAACAGTCAGCCACTCTTCACGGGTGTAAAGGAGGACACGTGATTTGGGGCAATGAAGGCTCAGACCCAAGAGATGTGTGGCAGAGGCAGAATTGAATTGAATTGGAGACCTCTTGCATTTTAGTGCAGTGTGTTAAAGATTGACTCCCAGTATTGACTCCCCATGTTCTCTTAGCACTGGTGCAGCTGTACCAATGTGAACGCTAGTGCAGACCTGCTAGTGATGCCTGTGCTCTATCTTCCACGGCATTCTGACCATTGCTCCTTCATTTCGCTTTCTGACAGCATTACTAGCCCAGGGGACGGGGGACCTGTAGATGTGATATATCCTGATTTCAGTAAGGCTTTGACACAGTCCCACATGATATTCTCATAAGCAAACCAGAGAAATGTGATCTAGATGAAATTACTATAAAGTGGGTGCAGAACTGGTTGAAAGTCCCTACTCAAAGATTAGTTATCAATGGTTCAGGGTCATACTGGGGGCATATATCTAGCAGAGTGCCTCAGAGGTCAGTTCTCAGTCTGTTACTATTCAATATTTTCATTAATGACTTGGATAATGGAGTGGAGAGGATGCCTATAACATTTGCATATGACACCAAGCTGGGAAGAATTGCAAGCACTTTGGAGGACAGGATTAGAATTCAAAACAACCTTGACAAATTGGAGAAATGGCCTGAAACCAATGAGATGACATTCAGTAGAGACAAGTGCAAAGTACTACACTCTGGAAGAAAAAAATCAAACGTACAACTACAAAACGGGGACTATCTTGGGTAAATGTAGGTACTATCGCTGAAAAGGATCTGGGGGTTAGAGTGGATCACAAATTGAATAGGAGTCAACTTTAGCAAAGATGTGGATAAATTGAAGAGAGCCCAGAGGAAAGAAACAAAAAGGATCAAAGGTTCAGAAACCCTGATCTATGCAGATCGGTTAAAAAGCTGGGTGTGTTTAATCTTGAGAAAAAAAGACTAAAGGAGGACCCGTTAACAGTCTTCAGCTATGTTAAGGACTGTTATAAAGAGGAGTGTGACCAATTGTCTCCATGTCCAGTGAAGATAAGACCAGAGATAATGGGTTTAATTCACAGAAAGGGAACGGCACACGAGCTGATTTTCAGTGGCACTCACACTGCCCGGGTCCTGGCCACCGGTCCTGGCCACCGGTCCGGGGGGCTCTGCATTTTAATTTAATTTTAAATGAAGCTTCTTAAACATTTTAAATACCTTATTTACTTAACATACAACCAGGGCCGACTCCAGGCCCCAGCACGACAAGCGTGTGCTTGGGGTGGCATGTCGCAGGGGGCGCTCTGCCACTTGCCGGGAGGGCGGCAGGCGGCTCCGGTGGACCTCTGGAGAGTCCGCTGGTCCCGCAGCTCTGGTGGAGCAGCCGCAGGCACGCCTACAGGAGGTCCACCGAAGCCACAGGACCAGCGGACCCTCCGCAGCCACGTCTGCGGGAGATCCAGCGGAGCTGTGGGACCGGCGAGCAGCAAAGCACCCCCTGTGGTGTGCCGCCATGCTTGGGGCAGCGAAATGGCTAGAGCCAGCCCTGCATACAACAATAGTTTAGTTCTATATTACAGATTTATAGGAAGAGACCTTCTAAAAACGTTAAAATGTATGACTGGCAGGCGAAACCTTAAATTAGAGTGACTAAATGAAGACTCGGCACAGCACTTCTGAAAGGCTGCCAACCCCTGGTCTAGGGTTATTTGGTCCTGCCTCAGCGCAGGGGACTGGGCTAGATGACCTCTCAAGGTTGTCTCAGACCTGCGTTTCTATGATTCTATCACTCTAAGGCTTTGGGTTCTATAATGCAAAGATCCTGATGGGGATAAGCCTGGAAAGGACACCAGGGCCAAACCACTACAGATCTTTGGGGAGATAAATTCCTAATCCCGATCCAGGTCTGAGCTTTGTGGCTGGGAAGATAAATTCTGATCAGAACACTGAAGCCAAATCTCCTTGAACTTCGGGGTAGTTTTGGATCCAGATGCAAACGTCACGCCTCCAGTCCTTCTCTGGGGCTGCATTCTACCTGGCCCCTGCATGGATGTCAAAGAGAGGCCAGAATACAGGAAGCTGCTTCTTTTACTTTTAGTGTTTGCCCTTTACACCCCAGCTAAGGGAGCAGGTTGAGAGCAGAGCCATAACCCCACTACTCCTGTCCACTCTGTTCTGCAGTTCCCAGCTTGGAAGATGCGCTGCACCTTCTCCACATGTGGTGGGGTTACTACCAGCTCACCTGGAGCCACATAAAGAAGAATTCTGGCTGAATAAGCTGCAATGTAACCCCATCTTGCCCCTCCTAGCGTGCACTAGCTGCAGCCTTCCCGCTGCACAGCTCCAGATCAAGGACCAGATGCCTTGTGTAAATACGGACTAGTGTAAATACAGACCAGTGTAAACACGGACTAACTCCATCACACCTGGGGAAGTTGTTTTTTCCATGTTAGCAAGGGCAAAATGTGCCCAAAATGTGCCCGAAGTCCCTTCTCCCATGATCCATCACCAGACTTGGGGACGGCTGGTGCCCTTCACCAATACACATATTGCTCAGTGGCTACTTTGCTGACAAACCCAATCTCACTCCCTCATCCCAGCAAACTCCCAGAGCAGGCTGGTGGAGGAGATGGGCTTTGATCCCAGTGCACAGCCAACTCATGGGATTTTTTGAGGGGGTGGAGGCATGGATGGCTTCAGTCTTCCCACAGAGAGTAGAGCTTTGCAAGCTGTTTCTGCTGTTAGAAGGGTCATGGATGGAGGGAGGTGGGGAGCAGAGGAGGCGAGTGATGCGGTGCCTGTGAGACTGGTGCAGCCTTTGGTTGTTAGAACAAGAGAGAAAGAGAGTGAAATATACCAAAAGGGAAAAAATATCCCCACGTTCCCCTTAGATTTGCTTTTTTCTTGCTTGCTTTTTTCTTATTCTTTTTTTCTTTCTTTCTTTTTTTTTTAAAGCTCTTGGCTCAAATTTATCCAAAAGGGAAGAAAAATAAATAAATAAAGCAGAAAGCTGTTAGGATTCCGTCTGCCTCTTTTCAGCCTCGTTCATTTCTAGCCGTCGCCTGAATGAAGCGGAGCTAATGTCCCAGTGCATTCCAGATTAAGCACAAGTGCTTTGTGCAGATAAATTGAAAAACCTCAGCCCTGGAATACGGACTTGTGTACTGGTGCTGTCAGGTTATAAAGAGAGAGAGAGGGGCTGTCTACAGAAAAGCAGATAAAAAAGAGAGAGAGCAGTTTGTCGGATGCTTTTATGTCTTGCCGTAGGCATGAGATGGCTTTCAAATGGGAAAACATGAAACTGCAACACAAACACACACACACAGAGTGCAGTGTATATACATATGTACATACATATGTACACAGAGTACAAGCTATGTACATACTATATATAAATATATACACACAGTAAACTCTATAAATACTATATAGAAGCACAGAATAGTCTATATACATACACACAGAGTACAATACACACACAAAGTACACTCTCTCTATATATAACACACAGAGAGTACAGTCTATGTACATGCTCTCCACAGAGGTCCCCAAACTGTGGGACATACCCCCCTAGGGGGGCATGGAGGAATGTTCACTGGGGCTCGGCTTTCTGGAATGTTGTGGTGTAAGACCACTTCATTTCTTACTCTCCAGAAGCCGAATGCACAAGAACAAAAAACAGAGAGAGAGAAAGCAGACTGCTCCCTAAGGCCAAAAGGCACAATTTCCCCTACCTTGTTCTAGCTGGTTCTTTGCAGACTGAACACTGAGGCCACAGATTGCATGCTACCCTCCGAACCCCCTACCCTGCAAGCAGCACCAGGAAACAACTTGAAATTTAAAGTGATAGCTGATCATTTAAACAATTTTTAAGACACCACAGATAGTGGCAAGAATGTGTAATGCCAGGGTTCCCAACCTATGGGCAGGGATGGTCCTGCCTTTCCCATCATGCTAGATTCCAGACAGTTGTCGGAGTGTCTGGGGACAGAAAATTACTTACAAGGAGAGGCTGAGGGAACTGGGATTATTTAGTCTGCAGAAGAGAAGAATGAGGGGGGATTTGATAGCAGCTTTCAACTATGTGAAAGTGGGTTCCAAAGAGGATGGATCTAGACTGTTCTCAGTGGTAGCAGATGACAGAACAAGGAGCAATGGTCTCAAGTTGCAGTGGGGGAGGTTTAGGTTGCATATTAGGAAAAACTTTTTCACTAGGAGGGTGATGAAGCACTGGAATGGGTTACCTAGGGAGGTGGTGGAACCTCCATTCTTAGAGGTTTTTAAGGCCTGGCTTGACAAAGCCCTGGCTGGGATGATTTAGTCGGGGTTGGTCCTGCTTTGAGCAAGGGGTTGGACTAGATACCTCCTGAGGTCCCTTCCAACCCTGACATTCTATGTTTCTAAGATGAGTCACTGGGTGCAGAGGAATACACAGAGAGGCAGCGCTAGGTGGAGGTGCTGGAGCAATGAGCCATTAGTGGGAGTAAGTGTCTGAAGAGAGCAGGGAGAGCTGTATTGAACTGGACCCAGAGAGGAACAGGGAAAGTGGAAGAGCTGCGTGCGGAGGTGGGCACATTCCACTCCGTGCAGAAGCTCCCCTTGCTAGTGACAGCGAGGGCCGCGTTCCTATTTTAACTGTCATTTAATTAACTCTCTGTTTCAATTAACTCCTCCATTTGCCTCATCTCCCTTTGATTGAGCTAAACTGGTCCCAGAGCCCCCTTTAAAAACCGTTTCCACGCTGACTGGTGGGGGTGATAGAAATGACCCATTTCTAGGCTGGCTTGGCCCCCACTGGGCTCAGACCCAATTGGTGGCCTATCGGATCCCAGGCAGCCGTTCTGAAGATAGGAGCATGCACAGGGCTTGGGGGAGGGATCCCAGTGGGGGCCAGTTTCCCACTTGGAGGGTTGCAAGTTAGCACGTCACGGTGGGAAAAGGTCAGAGGCCAGTGGGGCAAAATAAAATCATTTCCCATCCTTGGTCCTAACTTCCCCCATATAGATATAATATCAATCTAGCCTATGATCTTTAAGTGAAACCGACTTTGATCAATACCCGTTCAGTCTATTCAATCAGCATTTCAATTCATGCCAGAGAAGTATCATTCCATTCAGCACAGAGAGACACACACACGCAGAGACAAATTTTTAAAAATCCACCTTCCCCCCTCACACACAGCCATGAGACAAGACTCTTCCAGCAGGCAGCTTCTCCTGGTGCAGGAGTGAGGTAGACAGGTCTGGAGAACTGATGCCTCACAGGGACTAGGTGTCCAACCCACTGCTGTGTTTTTAACAAAGAGAGTGTGACTCTTGCCTGTGGGGTTTTTCCCCCTCCCTAAATACTTTGGGCTGGATTCATCTCTGTGTTGCCAGAGGGCCTGAGTGCAGGTGGCTTGCGCCTCTCCTAGTCATGCGTCTGCTTCAGTGGTTCCTGGGGAACCTGCAAGGGGGCAGAATCTCTACCTTGGCCACATCCCCTCCTATCTCTGCTGCACCTCCTCCTCTAATCCATCCTTAAAATGCCTCCTATGCCCAAAGAAGGCTCTATGCCTGGGCATATTCCCCAGAGGGGGGGCCCTTCCATCTCCCCCTTTGTGCCAGTCTTAGGACACCGACCATATGGCAGAGATGGGCTAATCGTAAACATTTACTGGTGCCAGCTCGCACTTTTCCCAGCCCTTCCAAACTCCATGCAGGAGCTGTCTGCAGTGGTAAGGAGCCATGAAAACCAATGCTCCCAGATAACCAAATGCTGCAACAATAGGGCACGGGACTAGTTCAATGCCCATTGAGATCGGTGGGAGTTTTTCCATTGTCTTCAGTGGGCATTGGATCAGGCCCCAAACAAACAGTGATGCTGCATGGCTTGGGCTCCTGGCGGTGGAATACTGGAACATTTTGGTTGCTAAGAGAAATCTGGTCCTGAATTTCCCTTCCCCACACACATGGGCATCAGGTGCAGCTTGGCCTGCAGGGCCCAAGGTCCCCTGGACCCAACAAAGCAATCATCCTCACTGCCCAGGGAACAGGAGAAGGGAGGGCTTAGATGGGAGGGAGGGTGGAGGGTGCTTTTAGGAGAAGAATCCATTTGTAATTACTGAAATAAACAAGAGTCAGGAAAAAATGCAAATGGCTTGTGTTGTGAATTACATGACAGAAGAAGTGACAGCTTTTTATTAGTGTGATAACAGCAAGGAGTTTTAAAATAGAATAATCGGTGCAACAAAAGCAATTTTCATTTTGAATTTTCATTTGAAATGGCTGATCTCATTTTAATCAAGCGAGTCATCACAAAATGCTTTTAATTACCAAAAGTCAAGAGCTATATTGTAATTTTAAGGTCTACTTTCAGACTGGTGATCAAATTTATACAAAAGAGGGGTATTTTTTTTTTTTTTTTTTGCAGACACACTCAAAGTCTGTGTTTGCCATTAAGGAGAACAGTTGTTTATTATGAAGTGTTCTCACCTCATCAGCAAATGCAGAATGAGCTTTAAAGCAAAGATATTTTTTGTAAAAATCTGGGTTTGTTTATTTTTTCCATCTCCTGTGTTTTTTGGAGCAACCTAGCTGCTAACTGAAAGTTTGACTTTTTGTTCTTTTAAAGGCATTCTGGAAAGCTGCAATGAGCAGAGGGGTTGGAATATTTCCCATAGGAAAGGAGAGACGGATTTTATTTCACCATCTACCGTAATGCCAATGAAAAGGCTAATCTTAGGCTGGGTTTCAAGCATAAGCAGCTCTTTAGAAGGAAGTGGCTATGACTGTATCTGTTTTGGGGGTTAGAACAAGGACTAGGGAGTCAAGGGGCTCTGCCATGAACTCAGAGGACTGTAGTGTTACACCGATGCAAATCGTTACCATTCAGATTTCAAAGTGCTTTACTCACACTTTGCACATGTGTTGGTGGCAACACAAGTTGCAGATTAACAGAGAATCTGGCCCACTGTGCTCTTGGGAACATCTGCTCGATGGCTCTTATAAACGGAAGAGAATAATAATTTCCTACCTCAAGGGGTGCAGTGAGGCCGAATCCATGAGCTGATAAGACACACTCAGATGAAAAGCACTATTGAGGGATTGTGTCTTCCACTTATTTGATAATACAGTGGTTACAGCAGAGGGCTGTGAATTGGGATTCCTGGTCTCTGTTCCTGGCTCTGCCACAGACTTACCGTGTGCCCTTGATCAAATCACTTAATGTCTTCCTCCACTCCAAAACCAAGCACTTTAGAACACTGACCATCTTTTCATTGGACACAATGAGGCCCCACTCTAGCTTTCTAGGCACTATCAAATTAGTAAGAATACCATTCCCCATGCAGGGAGGCGGCGAAGCAGAAGGCCTCAGGCCAGCAAGTATCTGCACAACGCAGCCTGCAGGACTGGACAGAACTTAGAATCACCAAGGTTTCGAAGGCAGTTTAAACTCTATGCAGGGGAGAAATGCAAGCTATTGTCATGAGTATCCTACAGCTGCCAGCCCCAAGATAGGAAAAGCCACACGATACTTCTTTTTAAACCCCAAACTCAGCGGTGATAGCGATTTAAACATTGGCATCACAAGACACCTCCAACTTTTTTGCTTTGTGTGATCCCCGGTACAGCACCTTCTGTTCTTTGCCCTCTGCGATTCAGACCCATCACAGAAGAGTGATGAAAGGCGCTTGCAAATATATTTTTGGAAGGGAATCTATTAAGCGGTTCCCATCGCTGGGCGCTACTTGAAAGCTGTGCTCAGCAGAGTGACAAGCCACACTTTGGAATTCTCCATGGAGGCGGGGACCAGGCCAGCTCTGCAACACAGTGCAAAGCACAACATAGCTCATTAGGTAGGAGAAAACCAGCACCTTTCAGCTTGAGTGGGCTGGGGAAGAGAGAACCTGGAGAAACAGCCTGGAATGAAAGCAGTGAGAAGAGACGCTGCTGTGCTATAGGGCTGGAGCAACGGGCTATCCTTGGGATGGCCTCAGCCATTTGAGTGAGGGTGAAGGAGGGGAGAGGTGAGTCTGCTAGTCAACGTTGGCTAGCGAAGGGTTCCTTTTCCCATCCTCCAATCGCGAGGGCCTCATTCAGGCTTAGCTCAGGCAAACGCCCATTCCAAAGCAATTATCCATCACCTCACAGATCCCACCTGGTCCCTGAGCTTGTATCGAGCCAAGCTACCTCTCTGGATGTCTGTTTGGGGGCTGTGCAGAGACAGGTGGGCAGACGATTGGAGGGAGCAGAGCCCCAAAACAGCACCGAACTCTCTCGCCATCGTCCCTCCCAGAAGGATCTTTCATTGCACAGGGGTCCTGTTTGGCTCTTCTTGCCAGCTAGGTCCCCACACCCGGCCTGTCTACCCATGAGCTTTGGACCTGAGATCAGGAGCTGGATCATCTGCAGTGCAACTAGGGGTAAGCAGTCAAATTTGGACTTGGCTCCAAGCCCCTACACCGTGGCTTGTGCTGCTGCTGATTTGCTCAGCTGGCCCCAAATGTTCTTCCATGAAACGAGCCCCGCCCTTGCTCCATTTGAAGTCATTTCAGTGTGTGCAAAATCAGTCACTGCCCTCACCTCTCCTTCTCCCACCTTTCTGCCATTCCCTTCTATACTTCTCCCAGAACATTAGAAAGGGACGTGCACTAAGGTTTCCAATTTTAAATCAAAATGGGGGGCCTCGGGTTGCAAAAGTTTGAGAACAGCTGATCTACGACATCTGTGTTAGTAACAAACGTGAAGCTGATGGTGGGGGGAGGCGGCGTATAAGCGGTGATGGTGGGACGTTATACGGAGATGCTGTGGGGACTCATGGAGCAGCTGTACCCTAAACCCTGGTAGGTTTTTCTGGCAAGTCCAGGGCGGAAGTCGATCTGCAAGGATATAGCAGCCAGACTCACTTCAAGTCAGAGCAGCTGTGGAAAGTTACCAACCTGACTGAGGTTGACACTGCAAAGGCAAGACAGAGTGGCAAGAGCTCAGCCCTGTAGCGCAGGCGACAGCCTCCTATAGTTTTGTCATGGCAACAAATCTGAAAGCTGGACCTCCCACTGGCCATTTCCAGCCACAAACCTTTCATTCAGGGCCTCCCGGGGAGGAGATTGGCCAACGGTGCTCAACTATAGAGATGATTTAGTCTCTGTGACTGGTGCCTGACAGGGACTAAACTGAGGTCACTTGCCAAGGCTCTGATTTAACCATGGCAAGTGGATGCCCACAAATTTGAACACATTAGCTTGGTTGGAGCTGCCTACACATGGTCCCTTGTTATTGTCCAAATTTTTCCAGGATACATTTACTCTTGAATCAAAAAAGAGACACTCTGAGTCCCTGTGTGTCTGGAGAAGTGAGATACCAGCCTATTTGTATTTCAAAACAAAGGTTCTCTCTGTCTCTCTGGGCCTCGGGGTGCAGAGAAATTAGGCCATTCAGCTGCCCAGATAGCAGCCTGTTACCCTTCCTCATCCCCTGTCAGCCTCTTGATTGGTCTTTTGGCCTCTTCTTTTTAACCTGTGGCTCAGCAAACATGTCATTGGCACAGCGCTCAACAGATCTTAGCTCCAGAACTGGGTTCTGATTGATGCTGCATGCACACATTCTTCCAAAAATTCACTGCACCTTAGGAAGATAGCTGAGATAGGGAGACACGTTTGCTCCAGTAGTTTGGGATCAAAGACTCCTAAATTCTTCTCCCGGTCTTAACACTGGCTCTCACTGTGACCCTGGGAAAGTCACTTAAATCCAAACTGATCCTGGATTACAGGTACCTCTGCTTTTCCGAGAATAAGTAGATGTCTATCCTTGGAACCTGTCTACATGCCGCCTTAGGCCATGCCAGCTGGGGGGGTAAATTCTCACATGCACCAGCATATTGCACACTAACATGTTGTACCCTAAAAGTTTACTAGTGCAAGTTCATATAGTCCCAAGTGCTACATTAATGTCCACCAGGGAACTTTTAGTGCAGGCCAGCAGGTCACACGGGCCAGTTTGCAGGCAACATACTCATGCACGTTAGAATTTACGCCCCAGCTGCTGCAGACTAAGGCAACATGTAGACAAGTTCCAAGTGTAGACGTCTACTTCCTGGCTGAATATCTCTGGCCTCTTATGCAGATTATAGGCCTTTTGTCTAGATTAGGCAAATGAGCAGTGGTTTAAAGTAAGTTCGTGGACATGTGTCTGGCTACGCTAGGAGGCTAGTGATGTTTAAAAATGTGTCAGCTGGCTGAGGTCAAGTATAAGTTCCTCCATAGGGTTGATCCTGACTAGCTAGCATGTTCTTACGGGTGTTGCATGAGCCCATCTTATGCCAGTGTTTTAAAGCATGTTAGCCAACACAACTGTAAACACAACTTATTTTCCTAGTCTAGAATGGGACCCCCATGGCCCTTTTTCTCTGGTGATGGAGTCAAAACTTTCCTGATTACTTTTATAAAATTCATTCTTTTTTCTTTTTTCTTTTTACATAAAGAAACAAGCATTCAAACAATACAGAAGCATCAGACATGGAAATGAACTGAGCCTTCAGAGGGCAGATTTCTCCCTCCATTAACACCAATAATAACCATGGAACTTAATTTATATTCCCAAAAAATGGATTTTGGACTGACACTGAAGGCAGAAAAGGGGGAAGTTTTCTGAAATTCAGAACCTCATGTGTGGAGACTGGGTTAGGAGAGGAGAGTGGTTGCAATAGGCCTTCCCACAGTGCTTTGTGTCTCTCTATAGCCGTTCCCCATTCCCCTCTTAGCTGTCCAGTGTTTATATCCCTGAGAAGCAAATGCTCTCCATAATGCCCAGAAAGAAACCAGGGCCATTGAGGGCACATTTTCTCCGTGACTGAGAGCCAGATCTTTGGACATCAGACACACGTCACTGAGATGAGGGTACTTATTGTCCAGTTCAAGGCCAAGCAGCAAGTGAATCACTTCCTAAGAACTCACCAGGGGGGTAATGCTGCCTGCAGACACCAGGCCACCCTGAGCTGAGATCCAATTCTGCCTCACTAGCTAAGTGGATTAGGGCCTAGTCAAGATTTAGGTGAGAAACCTCTCTGGGAAAAACTGAGATCGGGCCCAGGTTTGGGTTGAGAATGAGAGCAAATAACAGGAGGAATGTAGATTTGGATTCGACCCCTGGCCATCTCTAGACCTTCAGAAAATCACAGAGATTCACTGTGAGGCAAAAGTTTGGGCTGGGCCTTTTATAACCTTGGTTCCTCCATCTCTACTATCCTAGTCCTAGGGCACTTTGACATTTGGACAAGGAAGCTCCCCTCGAGCCAACAGATGGCTTAGTCTGATCAGCAAAGGACTTTCATCTGATAGAAGGAGGTTCTCCGGCCTGTGTTATGCAGGAGGCCAGACAGATGACCACAACGCTCCCTGGAATCTACAAATCCTTTCCATGGTGAGGTCAGATTCATTCCTTTTCAGGAGCTATTGCTTGGGACGGAGGCAATTCTTGGCGCTTTCCCTCACCGCTTCCATTTTCTTCCCCCCACGCTGGGCTCTCCATTGCAATGAAAAATTGTGTAGTGCGTGCCTGGGCAAGTGTCTGTCTGTCTCTATGTGTCTAGGGTATTTGTGCATGCACCTTCATAGGCACGTGTCTTGGTGTCTCTCCTTTCTGGAATGATTTCACTCACCACTTTCCTGATTTCATGCCCAGAATCGAAAAGATCTGGGTATTTATCTGCTGTGCCGTTTGAATGACTGACTGGGTTTCACTCTCCCTAGTCTCTCTAGGAATGGAGAAGACATTGCCCATGCTTTTTGATCCACAGTTTTTATTTTTTTGCACAGGAAAAAGCTGGGGGAATTCAGACACCTCCCCCACAAAGTGTCAACTTGAGATTACAATACCAAAGCTTTTGGGAGACCTGGGAAGTATTTAATGTCAGCTCCATTTGAGCTGAGGCTTTGAACTCTGCATTCTTCTTTTCTACACTGTACTTGTGACTATTTGTCCTCTTTCATCCCACCCAGATCCCTCAGCAACCCCATTTATCAAATTCTTCTCACCACAGGCCTGACCCAAAGCCCAGTGGAGATTTTCTATTGAGTCCAATGGACTTTGGATCAGGCCAATGGCTTATTTTCTCCCACCCCTAGACAGACAGACAGACACACATACTACTTTTGCATGATCTTCTACTGCCTCCTTTGTTATTATTAACAGCTAGAGGCCCACCTGAGAACAGTTGTGCTGGATGCATTGTACAGATACATAGTGAGAGACAGTCTCTGCCACCAAAGAGTTTACGGATTGGAGAAACAAAGTTTGAAGCAGCTGCGCCAAGAGACAAAAGGATTTACCCAGGGGCACCCAGTTAGTCTGTGACCAAACTGGGATTATAACCCTGATTTCCTAACTCCCAATCCACATTCCTACATCACACTTCTCTCCACCCTATTCACTTTCCTCCACTGTATTTATAAGGACATAAGAACAGCCATACTGGGTCAGACCATTGCTCCATCTAGCCAAAGGTGGGTTAGGGTTTTGTGGGGCCCTGAGCCAGAGCAAGTGGGGGGCCCTCCCCATGCCCCACTTCTTCTGCCTGCAGTACCCGCCCCCCCCCGGTACAACTGCCAGGAAGCAGGGTCGGGGCGCAAGGCTTCTCATGATCCCCGGCAGAAGTGCTGGGTAGGAGGAGCAGGTTGGGGTGCGGGGCATCCATTTTTCCAGAGGCCCCCCAGCTGGCTGGGGCCCCTGGCCATGGGCCCCATTGGCCCAGTGACTAATCCGCCACTGGATCTAGCCCAGTATTATCCAACAGTGGCCAGATGCTTCAGAGGGAATAAACAGAACAGAGCCATTTCAAATGATCCACCCCTGTCACACCATCCCAGCTTCTGGCAGTTGGAGGTTTAGGGATCCCTGGAGCATGGGGTTGCATCCTGAACCATCTTGGCTAACTGCCATTGATGGACCCATCCTTCATGAGCTTATCTCATTCTTTATCTGATTCTCATTGTGTTTCTCCCTTTTCTTTACACTGAAATCTTCTCTCCCTCCCTGTCAGGGATGGTCTATATTTCCTTGTTCCTGCCCTAGTGACGGGGCTGGACTAGATGATCTCAAGTCCCTTCCAGCTCTACATTTCTATGAGTCTGGGAAAGTCAGGCCTTCAGCTCATGCAATGTCATGGAATGAATGGGAGCCATGAGTACCCTAGGGCTGGCAGCCATGTAGACATAAAGATCTCGTTTTGGGGGATTAAAATTGAATGCGGTCGTTTAGCACTGAAATAGTTCAAAACACATTCAGCAAGAGGGAAAAGAAAAGTGTCTGTTTTTTTCCCCCCTCCTCTGTCTCTAATCGAGCTTTCTGTGCATTTTAAAGGATTCAAAGTGAAGAATTTCATGTTGAAAACATCTTTCCGGTGTTAAAGATCTGCCTGTTCTTTTGGTGTTATCACAGGAACACCGGCAGTGCCATACCCCGTCACGCCACAATGGTCCCTCTAGCCCAGGTTCCTGCCTCTGATTAGTGGTCACTACCCTAGACTTCAGAGTCAAGTTGGTCAGAATCTCCCAGCTGAAAAAAATTCCCACTCAAAAACGGTGTTTCATTAATAAAAGATGTCCATATATCATAAACCCAGAGATGATCGTTGGGATTATGTAGTGACATCCTGTATGCAACACAACACATAGGATGTCCCTGACTAATTCCTGGTTGATCTAGAGCATATCTTTTAGTAAAGCTTCTAACTGTGATTTTAAAATTTCCGAAGTGATGGGAGTACCCACTATAACACTTGGTAACTTGTTCCAATGGCTAATTACCCTCATTGTTAAAAATCTGTGTTTGAATTGGGATGAATTTGCCTAGTTTCTCAGAGAAATGTTTGTTCCCCATGTACGTACTTATAGACTATGATCAAGTCTCCCCTTAAGATAAATAGATTAAGCTCCTTGAATCTATCATTATGATGCAGGGGTTCTCAAAACTTCACTGCACCACAACCCCCTTCTGATAACAAAAACTGCTACATGACCCTAGGAGGGGGAGACCAAAGCCTGAGCCCGCCCGAGGCCTGCTGCCCCAGGCAGGGGGGCCAGAGTCAAAGCCAAAACCAGAGCCCCACCACTCTTGGCCAAATCCCAAGGTCTTCAGTCCCAGCGGGGGCCTGTAACCTGAGCCGCCTCCACACTCAGGACTGAAGCCCAAGGGACCCAGTAAGGTTAATGCCAGCCCTTGGTGACCCCATTAAAACAGAGTCGTGACCCACTTTGGGGTCCTGACTCACAGTTTGAGAACCGCTGGTCTAAAGGTTATGTCTGTATTGCAGTCACAGGTGTGATTGCAGCTCAAGTATTGCAACCCACCTGCCTATGAGGTTTACCATCTCATGGCAGAGGACCAAGGTCCAGAAGTTTGGAGCTGGGCCACCAGAACCTTCGGGTCAGGTGGGACCGCGAATCATGGAGAGTGTGGAGTTCATCTACCTAGAGTTCAAAGGGTCATAGCAAACCAGATGTTCTTCAATGAATAGGTCTTGCTGCCTCTTACATGAAGTCCATGTCTAATTTCTGGGTGCAGAAATGTCCCTGCGCTGAGACAACGATCAGGATCTATCAAGCCTGTGAACTACCTGTGTCTCTCTACAGGTCAGAAACCCAGACCCTCCTACAGGCAGACTTGGAGCAGCTCCTTGCACTCATATGCTCTACCAGTGCCAAACTCTGCGTATAAAGTGCTTTGATGTTGTGCAACACGTCACGATCCTGACAAGATCTGGCCTTCCTTCAGGCACCCATCATATCCAAAAGCAGCATTGCAGGTTCTTCAGCCATATCACAAGAACACCACGCACACCGTGCGTTCAAGCACTCCACTGATGTGCGAAGGGGTGCGTGCCCTGATCCTATCCGAATCCACCTGCAGGGCTGCTGTAGAGATACGTGGATTCATAGGATTGAGCCAGATCCAGTCCCTTTGCTACACAACACCTGGTGCAACGCCATCACTCATCGTCCCTGTGGCTGGCGCAATGGACCTTAGCAGACTTTGCGTGTGTGTGTGTGTGTGTATGAGAGGTAGATATACCAGAGCTAGCTTTAATCTTGGAGCAATGAAACCAGCAATATCTTCTAGCCCATAGAAGCTGGGAATGGTCGACAGGGGATGGATCACTTGATTACCTGTTCTGTCCATTCCTTCTGAGTCCCCTAGCACTGGCCACTGTCGAAAGACAGGATACTGGGCTAGATGGACCCTTGCCTGACCCAGAAGGGCCATTCTTATGTTCTTATGTTCTTATTTGAATAGGTTCAGAGACAGACAAATATGAGGTTGTCCGTCCACTATTCATCCTTGTGCAGGGCTACAAAACCAGTAAAAGCCTTCCTAGTAACCAACACAGGAGCCCCTGCTTTCAACCACCACTTAAAAGTACATCCCATGGTTTTTATTATAATTTTTGTTGGATCTTGTGGAAGTAGAGCAAGAACGGACAGGGAGTTGAAAGGGATTTCAATGCAAACAGTCTCTGCTGTGAGCAAGAGTCAGGCTAACTGTAACCCTAATAACACGAGATTTGTAGAAGTGAGGAGGGTGTGAGGCGACTGGATAAGAACTGTGTGAGAAGTTGTTGCCACCGGATAAGAACTGTGTGAGAAGTTCTTGCGACCTTGTGTAGTTAAATATGGAATATAGACTAGAGTCTAAATAAGTGAGGAAATAAGATATCAAGATGACCTATGTATAAACAAAATGCAGTTCTTGCTTATTATTGTATGTAACAAAAGGTATAAATGTCTGCTGGAATTGTTTACCTGTAGCGAGACCTGCCTAGGAGGGAGAAACCCTGTGTCTTAGTGCACTCTCTCCCTCTGTGCAATTGCTTGAGAGAATAAAGTGTCTGACTTTCCTGCACCCAACCAGAGAGTGAGAACTGTTTTTCTCTTACAATCTTTTAGTTAAAGAGTTGCTCTAGCAGGCAGCCATTTTTTTAAATTTCATGACAGGTTTCTTTGCACCATCAATCATGGGAAATCAAGTGGGCAGCTTCCATTCATGGAAAAAAACCTTGACAAAGAAGAGTGTAGAAATTATACCAGGAATTCCTCTAATCACTCATTTTCAGCTGCTAATATGCCTGGAGGGGTTTGCATTTAGAAGAAACCTTTGTAAGTATCAGGTGACAATATCTCATGGGGCTGCAGAGAAAAACAGAGTTGCTATTACTCTTTGTGCTGTACCTGAATGGCTGATTATAATTGACAGATCTATATATAGCATCTTTTGCAAAAAACAAAACCAAAAAAAACCCATAAAAACCTCAATGCCTTTTGCAGAATAGCAAATTATACACTCTGCTTTCCCTACCAGTGAAAAATGCAGCCACCTTTGGGGTGGAAGCTACTGTAGTGTTGCCAACAACACTACGATACAAATTCGGACAGGCAGCATAGAATGTCTCATCCACTTAAAACAATGGGGAATTTAAATGGGCAGAACATCTACCCAAACTGGAAGCAGGCATGCACTATGCTCCCTGCCCAGCAGAGGTGAATTGCTTGGAATCTAAAAAATCTAGCCCCTTAAAAAACAGATTCACAACAGGCACCCACAAATGTTCCTTCAAAATGCACAGGTGTGTGGGTGCACACGTGCAGAGGCAGCACGGTCTTATAGGCAAGTCAGTCGACACTGGCATTGGGAGACCTAAGGTACGTCTTCGCAGCAAAGAAAAACCTGTGGCGGCGAGTTTCAGAGCTCACGGGCTAAAAATAGCAGTGTAGACATCCCAAGATCCATCCTGGGTATCAGAGCCCAGGCTCCAGCCCCGACGGGAACATCTACACTGCTTCATGCAGGAAGCAGCAAGACCTATTTGCCACAGAATGTCGGGTTTACTGCAACCGTTTCAACTCTGCTTGTAGCCTAGGTAGATGGATTCATCAACGCTCTCCACACTACTTGATTCCCCCCTCATCGGGGGCTCTAGTGGCCTACCTCCAATGCGGGCACGGAGACTCGACGACTCAGGTGATTTTTTGGGGGAGCAGACATATCCCTAGGTTCTAATCCTGGCTCTGCTGCTTACTTCAGGTCGCTTCCTCTTCGTTGCCCCACAGTTTTCAGAACTGACCCCTGATTTGAGCACACTAAGCTCGGGCTGGTTGTCGGAGAGCTGAGCACCGACAACCCCAGTTGACATTGACAGGAATCGCCGAAAATCAGGCCCTAGCATGTCTCAGGTTGGGCACTCCAAAGTCAAACCCAACTTGCAAAAGGAAGTGCTAAGAACAGAACCAAAACTCAAGTGTTGGGGCATCCCTTTCTTCTGTTAGTCCTATTAGCTCGCAGAGCCATGCTCAGGCTTAACTGAGGATCATTAATTTAGGATGATTACTACGCTTCAGAGAAGGTAACGTGTTTAAGATAAGGTCTTTTCGGCAATTTGTCCTGTGAAAAAGAGGCAGACCAGTGGCTGTCCTTCCCCTGGTGACTGTGGCTTGGCTGCAATCAGAACTGGAAGTCTATAACAGGTCCTGCTCTGTTTTGGGACGCTCTGGTGGCTTACAGCAAAGCAGTTAAAAGACAATTTACTCTGGTAGGGAACTGAACTGCCTTGTTCCTCGACAGATGCTCGGGGTGCACCTGGCCGACATATATTACAATTAGTACAGGCTTGATTGCATGCTACAGTTGGCTCTAATTAGCCTCTAAACACCTTCAGAAAGGTGAGTTTTAGAATCACAGGTTGGCTGGCCCTTAGTAACTACAGAGCGACCCTGCTATACAGGCACAAACGATGAACAGAGGCTTCTGATCTTTATGGCCAACTCATCCTCATCTCTCTGCAGCGACTGCCAATTCTGAATCCCACCGCAATTAACCAGTGAAATTTATTGCTGCAGGAATTTGGGGGTGAGGGGAGTAAAATTCAAAATGGGATTGGGCATTCAGAGCTACATCCTACCCCTTGGGTGCATGTGTACAACAACCATTCACTTTAACGGAACTAGCCCATGCATAACAAAAGACCTCTAAGGCCTGGGAGCAAGAATAGCACTGGAGTTTATGCTACCAAAGTGCCAGTAAAATTAAAGGGTTGGCAATCCTCATATTTCAGGGCATAGACTGGTCACTAGCCAGGGTCAGGAAGGAAGCTTACTTCATGGTACCCTATTGGTTAGGTGCATTACAGGGGGCGTACACCCTCCTCTGAAGTATCTGGCACTGGCCACAGGTTATTAGACTAAATGGTATTTAGGCATCTAGAGATGAAAATAATAGCCTAGTGGGATTTTCAAGAGCACCTATCTTTAAGTACCCAAATACCTTTAGAAATCTGGCCCTAATCTCCTATTTGCAGGGTCTCTGAAATCACCTGGATTTCACTTGAAGCTGCCAAATAAAGATGAATGCCCATGAAAGCTGAGGTGTTTAGCGCTCACAATAAAGCATGAAAAGGCTGAACCAACCAATAATTACCCTCAGATGACATGCCCCACTACGGGCACTGTTCAACCATAACAACAGTCAAACCCCGACTTCCAGCAGTCAGGTGACAACGGTTAGGCAGTGAGTGTGCTAAGGCCACTGCTCAGCGTGCTTGTCTCATCGTTACTGCTATGGTTTTGCTGTGGACATTTTTAGTAAATTTCACAGCCGAGGTGCAGGAAATAAACAAAAATTCAGGGGGAGCTGGCAGTTAGGGCCAGCCCCCAAGACAGAAGCTTCCACTGCAGGTGGGTGAGTAGTGGGGGGGGCTTGTCGTGGACTTTATTCCAATTTATGAGTACTGTGAAAATTGGGACCTCCATGCAAAAATCATAGCCTCACTCATTGTTTCTTTGTGCTCCCATCTGACGGTATCCACCAGTTGTCTTTTACTCGGACTGTAAATTCTTTGGGGCAGGGACTGTCCTTCTGTTCTAGATTTGTACAGCCCCTAGCACCGTCAGGTCCTGGTCCACGTTATCACTAATTCCAGGTTGGACTCCCTGGGGATGTCAGCTATACATGATGGTGGTCATAGCTTCAGTCAGGACAGTTCTGATCAGTTGATGGTGGTTCTAGCTGGTGATGGAAAAAATGGGAATTTCCCCTTGGTTGAACTACTTGGAAGCTGCTTTGGGCAAAATCAGCCCTGTAAACCAGTGATGCTGCTTTGGCCTGTTGTGTTACCTGGAGAATCAGAAGGGAATTCCACAGCCTGAGAACAGAACACACAGCTCAAACGTTAGGAGTTTCTACCACACATGGAGCATGGGTCAGGAGCTCTCTCTCTCCTAGGCAGGAAACAGAATCCACTGGGTCCACTTCCTACAAGGCTGCCATTCCTAGTGGCAGCCAACCAACTGGCTGCAAAGACTTGCATCAGTCCCAGCTCAGGAAGCTTAAACAATATGCATCATTTAGGCAGCTCAAGGAGCAGGGGGGGAAAAATCTGAATTGAAAACAGGCTGGTGTTTCTGTCTGCATGAAATATTCAGCACAACTCTGAGTCCTGCTGCGTGTCAGGGCTCAGGAGCGCTGCATCTCCTCACTCCGCAATCAGACACCGTGACAGCTCACAAAAAAATAACAGATGCACAAGGCGAGAGATACCAGTTCAGGTCAACTGCTACGATGAAGAGGTATTTCTCAGCCTCTTCAATATTTAAACTGGGAATGAGACACAGTGAAACCTGATTGCTAATGGTTTCCTGCCTTGCACCGCTGAAGTGACACTTGTAAATTGGAGGAGCTGCTGTGGTAGCTAAAGACACGCAGTGAGGATCAGGGAAGGAGTATATTCCTCTGCAGCCACTGGAGGTCTAAATCTGGAGCCTTCCCCTGCACTGTCTGGCACTAAGGCAGCACAGGAATGGGGAAGAAAACGTATGCTGTCTCCCAAGCAATCTGCAGAACTCTAAGGGGAACCCTTCGCTATATGAATAGACTGTATGGGCCAGATTGCGGTGTCAGTTACCTTGATGGAAAGCCAAAGCGAGTCGATATGGGTAACTGAGAGCCAAACCTGGCCCTTTAATGAGTAGGGTCCCTGGGCCAGATCCTCAGTCCCCCCCTCCCCGAGGGCTGGTGTCAGCTACCCCAGCAGTAACGGTGCTTGAGGGACATTTCTGCTGGCTGAGTATGGCCAGAGCACAGGGCGTCCTGCTCACGCAGGGTGTGTAGGGAGGATTCCCCAAGGCAGCTTTCCGGCTTTGTTGTGCTCCCCTGTTCTGGCTGGCTAGGGAGCAGGAACCTGCCCCTGCTACAGCTGCATTAGCAACCACTGTGATGGAAACAACAGCCACCAAGCATGCCCTGCCTGCCAACTGCTTCCTACCATGTTGTTGCTAACACACATCAAGCTGTAGTGCAGATGAGGTGTCTTGAATTCTAACAGCAATTTAAGACCATTTTATTTTTTCAGACTGAATTCTCCTGGTGCATTTCCTCTCCCCTGCTCCCCCAAGGAAGTGCCACTAAGAATGTTTTTATCCATACACTCGCATCCCCCCCAACCCGCTCAGAGTGGATGGGAGAATTAAAAATCACCCGTCAATTTCTCAGTTATTGCAAACAAAATGTCCTTTATGGAAATGTGAAAAGTAAAACCACATATTGTGTGTGCTTATTCCCATAAAATATTTAGAAAGCGCCTAACGTTTTTATGGCTGTAATTAATCTTGTGTCTTGTTGGTGGAGAGCAGAACATAAAAAAATGACTCGGGGATCTGACAGCTCGCTGGATTTTCCAGAGCTGACATACCACGGGCCCCACGCTCGCCTAGGACTGAGGAGAGGGGTGCAACTGCACTATGAGCTTGATCCTGGGAACCTTGGAAGGATGGGATTAAGGGGTCCTTGATTAGGCTTCCAAGAGACCAGATGTCCATTCTTGGCTGCATTATTGGCTCCCTTTGTGACCTTGGACAAAAGCTTGGGGTCGGCTTTGTGCTGCTTGACTCTTGCTCTGATTTGGCAGCTGAGACAGCTCCTGGTGGAAGTTAGAGCAGCCCCCAGTTGCTCTAACTGATGGCAGCCCATCCCAGCTTGCCAAAGGTCCAGCCCAGAATGCTCCTCGCACTATGCCCGGTCCTCAGTCCACCCCCTTTTGCCCTCCCGTGTCCTGCATGGTGGGAGTTCTACCTTGGCCAGTTGTGGCCCCTCCTCTGGATGGTTGGAGCAGCACGTAGGGGCTACAATCTGTGCCAGTTTCCCTGGGTGAAACAGATCCCACCAGATCTATGCCCCACTTAAGCCTTATACAGAGCTGTCCTTCTGCACAGAGGTGAATTGCATACGGGCTGCCTCAATTCCCCAGGAGGACAATACATCCCTACCTTGCAAGGGGTGTTATGAAGACCGCTCCATTAATGCATACGAGGCACCCACACCCGGCAGTGATGAGGCCCATGGAAAAAAGCCTATAAATAAAAAAGCAATAATATCTCAAAATTGCTTTTGAAGAAATATTGGTCTATAATAAAACATGAGAACAATCTCACATGTTCTCTGCATGAATCACGGAGTTGCTTCAGCACCAACACCAAACAAAGAACTTTATTAGACAAAGGACAAGAAAATGGTGTGGTTAAAACACAGGGCTGGGAGTCAGGACACCTGGGTTCTCTTCTCTCACCAAGACAGGGAGTGCTAATATGATCCATAACTGGCATCATCTGACAGATCCTGGCTTTGGTTCATGGTGTAGATGGACCTATCATGCCAAGCGTGCTCTGGCCTTTACCATTTTAAATCTCTGATGGGAGCATGACCTGAGGAGGAGCTCGGTAAAATCAGGTTTTAACCCTATTTACACACAGCCCCCCACTGAAATGCAGCCACTGCTGGGATGCAGTATGTTAATTGTTACAGGTCAGCTGCCTCCTAAGCATCCCAGTGTGGGCACGGGGTGATGCTGCAGCAGCCCTGCCTCAGTTTCCCCCTTTCCAGGCTCCTTAAACGCCACCAGTGCAAAGTCCATAAAACATTCCCCTGCTGGTTCTAATGTATTGATATAAAATTCAAAACACTCAGCTCTGGGTCTTCTCTCAAGAAAGAGTCCAAGATCTCCGGCCCCCTGGGGCAGTCCCAGGCCTTCTTTGCTTTTGATAGGCCACTCCCAACCCTATCTGGCAGGATTCCTTTTCCCCCTGCTATCTCAAACTCAATCTTGCAACTTCACCCAGGAGAGGGTCCAAGCTTTCCGGCTTCACTCAGGTTCCTTCCGGCTTTGGGCAGGCCAGTCTCAGGCCCCCTCCCTCTCTCTCTGTTTCCTGTTCCCCTCTAGCTCTTTGCAGAGACCAGCGACTCTCTGTCAGGCCCCATACAGGGGTTGTTAATGCGGCACAGATGGGTTGGACCAGTTCTCTCTTCAAGAGCCCAGTCCACCCTGTGATGTTAACCCTCTGGCATACAGCACGTTAGTTGGTGTAGCCAGGACACAAGGGCTAACCCCTTCCTTCCACCAGCAGTCCCAGGGGATATTTAACATCCAGACAGAGCAAACAGACAATTGGTGTTAAGGTCCCATCTGTAAGAACCATTCGTGGCCAAGTCTCCATCTATCTAAGACAAAAGGACAACGTGCTGAGCTGAACCTCCTGGCATTTTGAACCAGGGATTCAAGAGAGGCTAAAGAAGAGATTTAGCCCTGGCAGAAATGGATGCAACTTCCATTGGATCTGATCTGATTATTAATACTTGCTTGATTGCAATAGCACCTAGAGAAACCAATCCCATGGCGCTAGGTGCTGTACAAATAGATATGGAGGTAGCCCCTGCCTGGAAGAGCTTGCAATCCAAGTATAAGACAAGAGACCCTAGTTTCTCCATTGAAGTCGAAGGATGTTCTAATGCAGTGGTTCTCAATGCACGGTCCAATCAGCACACAGCTGCGGCCCATGTGACATCCTCCTGGCTATACAGGTAGTATATATATTGTATAAGGCTTGCATAAAACATATGCGGCATATGTGGCTCACAGTGGTAAATAGGTTGAGAACCACTGTACTAGCATAACTGAGAGCAGCACCTGGACGTACGTGTGTTGAACCTCTCACCTGCCCTTTTGGTGAGGATGATGAGGTGCAAACCTGCTGTGCTGGTTACACATGATTCCCAATCCCAGGGAAGCTGTTCTGTGATAGCTGATAGCTCGGGAAACCCTCATGAGACCTAAATGTGAGAAACGTAGCTGCGTGAACCACACCCATGAAAATGTCGTTGGATGCACACGCAAAAGCCTTATGAGACATGGCTATGAAATCGGCGTGAGACGGGAATTGTGAAGTTCTCATGAGACTCAAGCATGCAAATAAGTGTGAAAACTCTGACACGTCTCCCTAGGAGCAATCACAACAGGGCCACGGAAGCGGGCAGCAAAGTAAGAGGGAGCTCTGGAGGTAGCGGGCACCTGCCAAGGTGGAAAGGGAAGGGTGCTGTTACTAAGAAAAACCCAGATGCCGAGAGGGCTGGGAAAATTGTCCTCCTTTCACCTATCCTCTCTGATGGCTACCAGGACCCTCTCTCTGCTGCTGACTTCGGACCTATTGCATATCCTCCAGCATGGAAGCTGCTATTTTAAGCAACCACATTATTCTCAAGAAGCAGGAGGGGGTGAGGAATCCCACAGCAGCCACATGGTAGAGTAGGGCCACCAAACAACAGATCTGGGAGCACAGCCCATGTGATGTCCTAGGAGACATCAGACCGACAGGGATCACTAGCAAACAAAGCAGTGAGCTGGCTGGTGCCAGCTCTCATTCAAGGGTGGAAGCAACAATGATTGGGGTGGCAAATGCAACCCGTGGATCAACGTGTGTCCCTCTCGCTATCCAGCCCAGAGAGGATGGTCATCTGCTACCTCTGTCTGCTTGGGCTTTTAGCTTTGAGGCTTCCTGGTTCGAGCCCTGAGGTGTCAGCTGCCATGTAAGTGGGGTTTCATCCAGGACCCTCCACCCAGAGGGTGGATGTAACCTGCTGGTGAGTGAGTGTTATGTGTCCCCTTCTGTGCCTCGTCCATAGAGGATGTGAGTCTGTTCTGTCGCTGTGGGGGAACTTTTAGCTCAAGCTTGTGCTTTTTTTTGGCTCTGGAGATCCCCGGTTCAATTCCCAGTGCGTCGGCCACAGCCACCTTGAGTGAGATTTTCTAAAGCTCTCAGCATTAGCCTAACGCCTCTCGCTGAAGCCAATGAAACTTTTCCCATTGACTTCGGGGGAGGGGGAGAAGCTTGGCCGTTGTTAATCACTTTGAATAATCTGACCCCATAACCCCACATTTCAGATCTCCATCCTTCAAGCTCCTCGCTCTCCTTCCTTCTTGTAAACGAATTCTACAAGTGTCCATTTGACCCTGCAAATCCGAAAAGCAAAGACTCACGAGCGGCAATCCACACATCCCCTCTCGTGGGAGCGTTGTGAGGCTGAGTTAATGAACGTATGGAGAGACAAGTGGGGGGAGATCAGATCTTTTATTGGTCCAGCTCCTGTTGGGGAAAGAGAGAAGCTATCATGTCTCCACCAATCTCTTCTTCTGGGCAGAGGCCTTCTTCAGCGCTACATAGCTCAAAAGCTTGTCTCTCTCCAGTAAAAGATCTTACCTCATCCTCTTCCCCTCTCTCTAATATCCTGGGACCAACAGGGCTACAACAACGCTGCCTGCATTAATGACTGTTTGTCACAGGCCAGGAGAGGGCTCAGCAAGGAGGCAGGAGATGCTGCCCTCTGCTATATGGGACAAAGCTGACATGAGCCAATCACTAGTGCCCATTCCTGACCCCAGTTTTGGGCCACACAGGGAGCAGAGTGTGGAGACCGAGCAGGAATTAAGGTAGAGCAACATGATCTGTCTCAGCAGCTCAATTCCAACTCCCTGCTAGATGGGAAGGTAACCATGAACGGAGGGAGGGGAGAACATGTAACAGACCACAGTGTGGTTTCTAGCCAAGTGCCAGCTTGCAGATTGGTAAATACCGCGAGCACCATGTAAATTTATAGCCTTGTTTATTATTCCAAGACATCTGGGCTTTAATCTTCCTTCCGAACCAAACGAAAGGACACAGCTAACGGTGCCCGACCCGGGAGGCCAGTTACTAGGCCATCACGCGCGTCAGGAATGGCAGATGGGCAGCCGGGAAAATAAATGGGGTAAAACAAGAGCAGGTGATGCATTACATAGCCCAGCGAACAGCCCCAGAAGAGGAAGCCCATAAGCAAGGCCTGATTTTTCCCAGGGTGGGATGGGGAGCAGCCAGGCACTGCTGAAGCCCCTCTAAAGCACAAATCCCTCCTCCTCCGCTTGGATCTCACATGTTCCCATTGGGTGTGTGTGTTTATGGGTTTTTTTAACGCAGCTGAACACTGAAGCTGGCTCTCTCGCCTGCAGATGCTCAGCGTCAGCTGCCTCCGGGTCCCTTTAAATAGCCATGGCTAAATCACAGCTCTGTCAGGCGATGCTCTATTTAACAGAAACAGAAGCTGCCCGCCTCCTCCCGCAGCCGCGGCCCGGGGAATCTCTTCCTGAGTCCATTTTCGCAGCGAGTGGCAGCAATAAATAAAATCCATCCGCTCAGTCCTTGAAGTGCCTCCTGCTTGATTACTTTTGCAGAGGCTCTCGCCAAATGTGCAGCGGCCCGGCTGCCAGCAGCCTGTCCCTCGCCCCCTGTTACAGGCTGGAGAAGAAAGGCAGCAGCAGCAGAGACTGAAATGGGAATCAGGCACCGTAGCCGGAAGGGGCTAAGCAGTGATGGGAGCCTGTGGTTTTCTGTCCCAGTAGGGTGGAAGCGAGTTGGAGTTACACCCAGAAGGATATACCAGTCAGAGCCTCCTGCATGGTGAAATGTACAGTCAAAGCTCTCACGTGGCTTTTTGCAAGAGCCAGGAATGTTAACCCCCTGTCTTGGCCAGATTCCAGCAAGGTTAATGGCATTCCACTTGCCTGGTGTTCATTCATTTTGCAGCGTGCGGAGGTGTCGCGGTAAGGTGCATTCTCATAAAACTGCAGGAGGGAGAGGCCTGGCAGGCAGGACAAGTGGGTTCCATGCTCAACTTGGTTGACAACAGGCAAAGCCCTGGCTCTTTCGGTGCCGGTATTCACCCATCTCTTGCAGTCATAGAATCATAGACTCTCAGGGTTGGAAGAGACCTCAGGAGGTATCTAGCCCAACCCCCCTGCTCAAAGCAGAACCAACCCCAACTAAATCATCCCAGCCAGGGCTTTGTCAAGCCGGTCCTTAAAAACCTCTAAGGATGGAGATTCCACCACCTCCCTAGGGGAGCCATTCCAGTGCTTCACCACCCTCCTAGTGAAATAGTGTTTCCTAATATCCAGTTGCTGAATCTGGTCCATTAACTCTATCACCGGTTCACTCTCACCGCAGAGAAAACGATCAGAACATCACCAGGAAAGCACATTATTTCATTTATCACTACTATCAGCCCCAACCAAGAGCAGGGCCCCACCGCGGTCAATGCTGTATGCACCCCTACTAAAAGACAATCTGCCTTGAAAAGCCAATCACAAGAGAAGGCAGTGTTTCCCAGTGGATAGAGCATCAGACTGGGGTTCTGCTACTGGTCGAGCTGGGGCACATCATTTCACCTGCCCATGCCTCAGTTTCTCATTGTGATTAATGATACTGACCTCCATTGTCAAGTGCTTTGAGATCTTCTGATGCGAGGTGACAGGTAAATGTTGCCTCGCATTAGCTAATTAGACATGACAGACACATGGTGGGAGGGGAAACAGAGGCCCCAAGAGGCAGATGAAAAAGAGACAGAGTGCCCTTGCCCCTGAGGGTTCTGCTTTCCCAGTAATAATTCTGCCAGCTCTGAACACTTCCCATCTGGAAAAGACAGACATTTTCAGACAATTTATCCAAATCTACACAGCGCAAAGTAAAGATTGGCCTGATTTGTTATTTCAAAATATGCTTGGCATAAACCAACACTGAGCCTACCTGTGACACAGAATCCCAGCTCTGAATCCCCTTCCCCCCGCACAAAGAACATTTACATCTGGATCTGAGCAACACCACGCAAAACCCAAACATAGGACTTCCCGGAGCACTCCCTCTGCTCCCATGGAAGCCACCGGGTAGGATTCCCATTGACTTCCGTCACAGCAGAGCAGGCCAACGCCCAGCTCACTGGGAAATCCTGCCCTACGTCTGACCACTCTCACCAAACTCTGGAGCCCTTTGGACTGAAGTCCGTCTCTGGTTCCCAATCCCAGCAGCTCAGGAACACTTTAAATAATATCAGCGCAATCGTATTTGGAAGAGCGCCACTTCCTTCCCGGGCTGAGTATTTTTGGTGGCTTGAAGCGGAGTTGATTCTGTAGATGTCGCAAGCTCTTCACACCTAAGTGTGGTATATTTAGAAAATTGTAATGAGGGTTGGTTGAGTAACATAAGGGTTTGCATCTTCCATTGGGACCCATTTCTCACACTTTGTAGAGAAGACACAGAGTATAGAAAGAGGGTTTATTAATGAGGCTGCCGGACACAGGCTCCCAGGCTGACCAAGACAGCCTGTGGTGCCCAGACTCACCACTCGGGGTCTCCCTAACTCCTTGCCTGGACCCAGCAGTGCATGACACACCTCCCCTGCCATGTTCATTTGCACTTCTCCCAGTGCCCCCGCTAATTAAAAGCACATGCACACCAGCCCTTCTTTCAGTGGCTTTTTGGAAGGTACCTTTGGGAGTGCAAAACACCAGTCCAGCTTTAGCTTTTCTTCCACCAGTCCCATCTGTCACATGCAGACAAGTCAAAGACATAGAGGTCAAGATGGAAATACCTTCCCTGGGACATTTCCAGGAGGCCCAGGCAGCGTCCAACCTGTAAAAAGCCTAATTTGCAGTGGATCCCATCTAGGAACAGGAAGGATTTCACAGACAGGGACTCCGGAGGAGGGAAGCCAGTGCGGGCCCATCCTCTCTGTCTAGTAAACCCCCCACAGTCACAGAGGAGCAAGAGATCAGAGCAGTGCAAATGCCAGAGAGCAGCACCAATGCAGCCAGCTCCTGTGCATGGTTTTGTTTTGAAACCAGTGCTGTGGTAGGAGAGTCCTAGATCACACAAAGAACAGATGCTGGTTATTTTAAACCCTACTGTAAACTCATTAAAGCAGCTGTCTGCCATCCCCCGAAGATGACTGAATTAGAATTCAACTCATCCCAGAATATTACAAAAATATATATGACCGTTTGGAAGCAAACTTGTTTGCATTTCAACAAGCTCCATCTGGGAGCCCAGGGACCAGAGGTTTTGGGTGGGAGGGGATGAGGGGATTGTTTCTCATTGTCAAGTTAGGGCACAATTCAGTTGTTTTCAAACAAGTCACGCCACGACCTGCCTTTGATTGAACCTCTCTGGCTCTTTTTGCAGTAATGAGGCCAGATGTTTCCGCATCACTGTGGGAATCTTGAGCACCGGAGAAACTCACTACAGATAACCTGGTGCTCCTCAGAAGGTGCGGACTGGCAGAGGGGAAGCCCTCCTGATCTCCTGGGAATTCCCCTCTGGGGATCAAAGGGTTAAAAAAAGAAATGCTACTTCCAAATCCAAATGTAAATATAATAGTCCCAAGAGGGAAGAGGGGAGCAGCTGCTGGTGGAGGGTCTTGGAATACAAGGCACTTTAAATATGTTGGCTTTAGACCACACTTTCTGGCTACGGATCCCACAGTGCTTTTATCAGGTCTATTACATAGATGACGGAAGTATCTAGTAGCCCCAGCTGAGATCAGCTCCTCATTGTGCTAGGGGCTGTACCAGAGATGGACCCTTACAGTGTGAATAGACAAACATAGACTCTACCAGCACTCAGCTGAGAAGGGTATCATAGTCCCTGTTTTACAGACGAATTAAAACTGAATCCCATAAGAAGTCAACCTGCAGCCATGGGCTTAGAACCCAGGAGTCCTGACTCCTAGTCGCCCTGGTCTCACCACTCAACAGTACTCTCTCCCAGATCCAGAACACAAGTGTCCTGACTCTTCCTCTCCCCAGCTTTCTAACCACTAGGCCCCACTTTCCCAGAACAAAGACAGTTGGGTAAACTGAGTCATGGGAAGGTGAAGTGAGTTACCCAAGGTCACCCATTGTCAGTGGCAAAGGGGAGATAAAATGAACCAAATGATTGGCATTAATACTATGCCCTTCTCTCATACCTTGCCTCTGAGGAGCCTGAAGTGCTGTACAAATGTTAATGCATTCACTTCTAGCATATGCCAAGGAGGTAGGTCGGCACTGCAAAGGTGGGGAAACCGACGCAAAGAGAAGTGAAGCAACTTGCTCAGGATCACCCAGGGAATCCGCGGAAGAGTTGGGCGCAGAACCCAGAAGTGCAAGGCGCAAGTCCAGTACTCTGACCGCTTCCTGCCTGTCCTTTTCACAGAGCCAGATTCCATGTTCTGCACAGGGCCGTAAGGAAAGAACGGAAGAACCTTTACTGCACACTGAAAAGAGGAAGTGATAGATTTCCAGCTCAGGCTCATGAAAGGAAATCATGACATTCCTTGCCCTAGAACCCGGAGCACTGTTTTATACCGGTGCAAAGTGAGTGCACTTCGGAATGCCCAGTTGTCAAGGACAGGGCGATGGTGAATTGGGCCCAACATCTGCAATAGCTAACACCACCAACTGGTCAGTAAGATGAGAGGTCTGTTATATGGGAGCAGGTCATTCATATTCCAGGACATCCCCTGTAAAGACACTATGATAAGAAGCCACCCAGGTAACCATGATCTTTTGCATTGTGATGGTGCCTAAAGGCAAGGGTGACCACCTTTTCAAAAGGCAAAAGCAGGGCTTATACAGGACCCCCACGCACTCTGTGGTCCCACCCTCCTCTTCTCCTGCAACCCCATCCCTGCCCCTCTTCATCCCCTGAGCCTCCACCCCTCGCTTCTTCTCTTCCCCCCAGAGGCCCTGCTCCCTTCCCAGGCTGGAAGCCAGAGCCAGACTGGAGCTGGGCTGTGGTAAGAGCCACCCAAGGAGCCCAGACTGCTGTGGGGAGCCCCGGACCCTCCGCCTTCCCTCTGCAGTGAAGACTAGTACAAAGCATTCATTTAGCTGCTCTGCAATGGCCTTGTCTTCCTTGTGCGCTCACTGACTGGCAGGTGTCCTGCTTCTGATGTACTTAAAAAATAATTGCTGTTAGTCTCTGTGTCCTTAGCTAGTTGCTCTTCACATTCTTTCTTGGGCTGCCTAATTATACTTGTAGTCTTGCCTTGCCAGAGTTTGTGCTCCTTTCTAATTTTTCAGTAGGATGTGACTTCCATTTTTTAATGTTTTGACTCTAACCATCTCTTTCGCTCTGCTGTTTAGCCATGGAGGCATTTTTTGGTCCTCTTACTGTTCTTTTTATTTGGGGTATACCTTTAGTTTGAGCCTTTATTGTGGTGTTTTTTAATAATTTCCATGCAGTTTGCAGGCATTTCACCCTTGTGACTGTTCTTTTTAATTTCCATTTAACCAGCTTCCTCATTTTTGTGTCATTCCCCTTTTTGAAGTTAAATGCTATTATGATGGGTTTCTTTGGCATTTTTCCCCTAGAAGGCTGTTAATTTAATTACATTATGGTCACTATTACCGAGCTGTTCAGCTATATTCACCCCTTGGACCAGATCCTGTGCTCCGCTTGGGACTAAATCAAGAAGTGCCTCTTCTTATGTGGCTTCCAGGAGAAGCTATTCTGAGACTCAATCATTTAGGGTGTCTATAAATTTTATCTCTGAATCCCATCCTGAGGTGACATATCCTCAATATGAGAATAGTTGAAATCCCCCTTTGGAGCCTCTCTAACCTCCCTGAACATTTCACAATCCCTGTCACCAGCTTGGTCAGGTGGTCAGTAATATATTCCTACTGCTGGCGTTGAGCTTTTCCAGGAGGAGCTTTTCCAGGAGGAGCCCTTGGAGCTAAGGGCTGTGGGAAGCAGGAGTCAGTAGCAAAATAAACTAGGAATCTCCATCTCTCCCCTGGCACCAGGGAGGCAGAGCTCTGAGCTCACTCAATTTAGACGTCCAAATATTTAAACAGCAAAGAAGCAGAGGGGAGAGGGGCGGGGATTAGGCGAGTTTCATTTCAGGATCAGTTAATAGCTAAGGAATCCAAGTAACTGTTTAAAAGCTCCCACAAGTGACAGCAGACAGCTTCTGAGACCTTCTTCTCTCTAACAAAGACGTTAACCTTTCAAAGCAACTCCCAACCTCCCACCTGGAGCTGTCAAGGGACAATCCATTGTGCGATTGAACAAAGAGCCCTGGTTATTACTCGCAAGTGAATGACAAGGATGAGCTTTAAATAAAAGAGATCAATAATAATATATCAACAGCTCGCACTGGGCCTTGGAGGGTGGGGGAGGAGAGGAGGCCGGAGGGAAGGGGAAGGAAATATCTAATCCTGTGATCACAGGAGTTATTAAAAGAGTAGTTAAGAAGACACTGATTGGGCTTTTAATCTCTCCTCTCTGCATGTAGGTCCCCAGGGCTGCGCATTCATTTAACTCCAGAATTCAGTTATGGCAGAGCCACACACAGTCATCCGGGAGAGCCAGGAGACTTCTGCGCAGAAAGCGCCTCCGTGAAAAATACCAGGCTGAACGTTCGGAGCAGGGTGGTATCTCCGGCGGGTGTAAACCAGCGTCACTCCAGCTGGGGCCAGCTGTTGAGGAGCTGGCCCCTAGATTATATTAGCTACCACAATTCTGCACTCTGACGCCCCATTACTCCACTCTGACAGCATAAAGGGGATAGAGACATCCCCCCTGTGCGGGGGACCTCCCTGGCTAGTTATGGGTCTACACTGATCATGTGCTGAGCCCCCACTGTGAGGGTGGATCGGGGGCAGGGTTGGAGTGTGCTGCACAATGATAATTCTCTTGCCAGGCCCCAGAGGAGCCCCTTTGACGCAGAGTGTAAGTTGCAGCAGCCCTATGGCTGCTCTAACTTACATCAGGGGGCCAGCAGGCCACATTAAACTCACTCACACCCAGGCCCTGCCCCCCAACACAGGAATGGAGGAGCGGAGACTCAGGCCCCACCAGTCTGGTAGCATGACGGTAAATGAAGTCACTTCCCAGACTCGTCTTTTTTTCCCAAAGTGAAAGCTCAGCACTATAGTGCCCATGGGTGTAATGAGTTGGATGGCTCGCAGCCTGGGCCTTAGTGGGCAAGTGTCCCACAAAAGCACCACTGCAACTGGTCCCCTTGGTGACACTCCTGGGAGAAAGGCCTGACTGGGCCAAAAAATCAAAGCCTTCTCGACCCTCAAGAGGTGATCGCTCTGGGTCAGGCCTGCTGCCCACTGGTAGGGTAGCAAAGGATGCTGCTGCAGCTGCCCTTCTGGCACCTGGTCTGTGAATAAACCATTGAGCTCACTTTATGCTGCGCAGAGAGTTAAAAATGTTCCTAAGGAGTAACTCAGAATTGGAGCCTGGCCCATATCTGTGTGGAAGGGAGAGGAGACGACGATAGGATTTCACCCCTTTCTGACACCAGCAAAGCTTCCGAGAGACTGGGTCCTATCTGAGAGTGGATCCGGTGGATGTGAACCGGCAGAGGCAGCAGGCATCCCTCCTGCACTGTTTTCACCGTGTGGGGTTATTATCTAGATCAGGTTAGAGAAGGAAAAAGCAGGAAGGGCTGCTACAGCAAAGGCTGCCAGAACAGAGCAGGAAGAGAATGCTGATAACAACAGGATGGTTCTGTCTCCCTGAGCAGAAGGGGGACATGGAATGATAAAAGAGGTGCTCATTTTTACAGAGCTACTTAAAGAACCCAGACAAATAATAACAATCCCTTGATCTTATATAGCATTTTCCATCCTCAGATCTCAAAGCACTTTACAAAGCAAGTCAGTGTCATTATCCCATTTTACAGATGGGGAAACTGAGGCACTGAATGGGATGGGACTTGACCAAGGTCACCCAGCAAAGCAGTGGTAGAGTCAGGAACTGAACTGAGGCCTTCTGAACCTGAGTTCAGTGCTCTGTCCACTAGGCTACACTGCAGTGCAGACTAGTTTCTATGCCAATCCATGTGAGCCAGGCTGCGAGCAACTAGGAAGCCACAACAGCCTTCCAACAGGTGGGGCAAATTCTGTTCTCAGTGACTCAGCTAGAGCCTCCAGGAGACTGGGAGTAGAATCTGGAGCAGCTGTGAAAAGCTGCACTGAAATTCCTTGGGGAGGGAGTTGCCCCCTTGCAGCAGGGAGGCATGCAAACACCAGAGGAAGTTATGGAAGAAGAGAAGAAGGGTGCAGTGGGAGAGGAAGGGTGGGCCAATGGTGATGGGGTTAGCCTGGGATTCAGGAGGCCAAGGCTCAGCTTGCAGCTCTGCAAACTGTGACTCCTACGTGATTTTATGCCTCAGTTTCCCATCTGTAAAACAGAGATAAAAGCCCTGCTCTTCTCATAGGGATATTGTGAGCTTCTCAGATACTGTAGTAACAGGGGCTGGATAAGTGTCATAGACAGCTCTGAGCCTATCGTTTGCAGGGAGGTGTTTATTTAAGAGAGAAGGTCCTCAGGAAGAGAACATTGTCACAGGATAATGGTCTCCAGCTGCTAGGTAAGTGAGGAGAAAAAGCCCAAGAGTTCCCAGGGGAACTGATCTTCTGACAGAGTTCTGCTGGGATGACTATTGCTGCTAAACTGGATGAGATACGCAGACAGCATCACTTACTTTTTATAGAATACAAGGGTTGGAAGGGACCTCAGGAGCTCATCTAGGCCAACCCCTTGCTCAAAGCAGGACCAATCCCCAGATTTTTACCCCAGTTCCTCAAATGGCCCCCTTAAGGATTGAACTCCCAACTCTGGATTTAGCAGGCCAGTGATCAAACCACTGAGTTATCCTTGTCCGATGAGGCCAAAGAATGACCACGCCTCCTCCCGTCCTGATGGAACAGCAGGCATTCTGATTGGCTCAGAGGAGCCAGTTGGCTCCTCCCATCGACAGCAACGGGATTACTCAGCTGAGGAACGGCTGAAGGATCAGGCCCTAGTGTTGTAATTTAGCCAGTTGCAGAACGTCCCGATAAAGCGCACTCTCTTCTCTGGTTTCAATTACTTGGTTTCAAGTTCATAGAATAACAGCGGAGCAAATCCAGGGACATTAAGTTCTGTCCCAGCTGTCGCAATGCTGCACATGGCAGCTGCTTGGAACTTCAAGTAGGACTTGGATCCTCCAGCTCAGAAAGCACAGGCCCTGCCATTTGAGATAAAGCAGAATCTCCATTAGCAGCTAGCGGTCTAGAGTCTATGACACGCACGTCGAGCAGCAGTTCCAAAGGAGACATGACTTCTGCAGAAGACTCCATCTTATTTGAGGGGACCAGCTCACCCCAGGGATGGATAGGAAGCTGCACAGTGCCTTTTACCCATAGCTCATGGGCTTGGATCTGGCTCAAGTCATTAGGGCTTGAAAATCTTTATGGTTTGATGGTCTTTAAGGGAAATGATGTGATAGTCTCTCTGCCTGTTCCTAGCAGACTGGGTGTGGGGGTCCATGTCACAAAACATGGCCTCCTCGTTGGCAAGGCCTGGATAGGGGTGAATCTTGGACTATTCTCCTAAGCCCCAGAGCTGCAAACAGAACTATGTGGGAACAGAATTTATTTCAATGGGAGTATGAGGGTAGGCTCTGTTTGAGATCAAGGTCTTATGTGGGAAAAGCAGACTGATTTTTGGGAGAATTCAAACTTTCTCCCTGAATCTAAATTCATTTCTAGAGCAGATGCACCCAATTCTCTGCTAGTGCAGATTAACGTAGCTCCATTGACTTCAACAGAGTTCAAGCAATTTCCACCCGCTATGGACCAAGACTGATATTTGTTTTCATGCCTCTGAAAGATTTTGACAGAATCCTCGCACCCCCAGGTGTGTCTAGTTTCCAGCGAGGACCAAAGACTCAGAACATCTGTCTTGTGAGCACAAATTCACAGCAAAGCCGTGGGACCTTGGGCCAAAGTTTTATCTCACACTGGGTCACAGCTTCAGCACAGGTGCTCCTGATTTACACTGCTTTGACAAGGCCTAGGGATCTTCATTCGCACCTGCAAAAGCCCCTAAAACCTGATTGGCACCATAGGACATAGAGAAGAAATGATAAAATTCACCCCAGACAAGTGCAGCAAGGAAGAGGCAGACATTAGTAGGGACTGGATCCCTCCTTCCTACCGCAAAGCAGATTCTGAAACAACCTCAGTGGCCCCCACCTGCGCCTCCAAAGAGCTCATAAAGTGCAGACACAGGCGCCAACTCCAGGGGTGCTCCATGTTGGGAACACCCACAGAAAAAAAATAGAGGGTGCTCAGCACCCACCAGTGGGCCCTGCCAATCAGCTCCTTCCCCTACCCTCCAGCGCCTCCCACCCACCAGTGATCAGCTGTTCAGCGGCATGCAGGAGGCACTGGGGGGGAGGGGGAGGAGCAGGAGCAGGAAGAGGTGGAGCAAGAGTGGGGCACATGAGAAGGAGGGGGCAGAGTGGGGGCAGGAAGAGGTGGGGTACGGCCTTGGGGAAGGGGTGTAGGGGGGTTGGCCCTGGGGCAGAGCAGGGATTGAGCACCCCCTGGGAAATTAGAAAGCCCAAGGGTCAGGAATCCTGCTAGAAGCAGACAGGAGTGTGCATGATGAGGGGCAGTGCTGGTGGGAGAGACAGAGGCAGACACTCGCCATGTGTCCATCTCCTTTTTATTACTGGCCTAATCCAAAGATCATTGAGTCCTTTCCATTGACTCCAGCGGGCTTCGGCTGGAGCTGTACGTCCTGAGCAGAATCAAGCTCCCAGAGCAGGCGCGTGCTACGCAGCTGCTGGACCGGCATGAGCTGTGGGCGGCGCTACAAGAGGAAGCATGCCAAGGGAGGGTGGTCTGAGCAGTGGTGGTCCCACATCATCTGCACAGAGTGCAGCAGATGCAGCTTACACGCACTGGGCTGAGATTTTCTGCATGTGCTGCTGCTAACCCAGCAGCAGCCTCAGCTATTTCCAGCAGAGACCCCTCCTCAGGCCTCCATCTTGCAGGGATCAGGAGCTGTCTGCGGGTTCTGAACAGTACAACGTCATGGATTCACCTTCCACGGTGGCTGCACCCATTGACCTTCTCCTGAGCACAGCCATTTCTTCAGAGAATAAGCCATTCGTATGGATTTCCCCTGGAGATACGGTATTTAATCCTGCAGTGTACCCCTAGGGGGAGTGTCTAGACTGCAAGATAAGTCCGTGGTTCGAACTCAGGCCCAAGGCTAACCCCCCTACCATATACACACAAATCACGCTAACCCAGTGCTCAGACACAGGACCCCACGGGAGTAGCGGGGCCAAGCCTGAGTCAAGCCGTGACCCCTGGTTCAAGCCGTATTGCTTTGCAGTATAGACATAGCCCCACTGGATTGATTCTCTAGGAGTCCACCAAAAGTATCCCACAATCCCACAGGACAACTTTCTTAGTCCTCTGGACAGGGCCGCCCAGAGGATTCAGGGGGGCCGGGGGAAAGTGGGGGAGTGGACATAAAAAAAAAGGCACCATCTCCTATAGCGCTTGTACTCACCGGGCAGCGCTCTGAGTCTGCAGCAGCGGCGGGTCCTTCACTCTCTCCGCGTCTTCGGCAGCACTGAAGGACCCACCACTGAAGTGCTGCCGAAGACCCAGAGCGAGTGAAGGGCCCCCTGCCGCCAAAGACCCAGACCGCCACCAGGTGAGTAGCCAGGGAAGGGATTCTCAGCCAGGGCTAGCAGGGCCTGGGGCAAATTGCCCCACTTGCCCGCCCCCCACGTCCCCCCAGGTGGCCCTGCTCTGGATAGTCAAGTTTGGTGAACAATCAAATTTTCCCCAAGTGCATCATAAACAAAGAGCTTGAGCAGTCACATTTTGGGAGGGTGCTAGGAAGTTTGGGATATGGGTGGTTGGACTCAGGCCTGCATAATGCAGTGTAGATGCTGGAGCCCCAGGTTGGGACCCAATATTCAACAATTCCTAACTTGGGGTTACAAATGTGTGTAGATGGTCATGCCTAGATTAACAAAACCACAGCCTGCTAACTAGAGTTCGTCTAACTCTGGGCTTCCATTGCAGTGAAGACATACACAGAGCAACCTCAGTCACCACAGGGTTCTCTCCTAAGGCTTTACATTACCCACCATCACCACACGTCCAGAACGCCATTAATCTGCTACACATGATGCTACAATTTGACCCCAGAAGTGGCTGCACAAAGATGCCTTGAGGAAAGGTCATTCTTGGGAAACTGACCCAAGAACTTTAAGAAGAGCATGCAAACTGCACCTGTGTCCTGGCCCTGATCCTGAGAGCTGTCCAGAAGACAACAATTCCATTCCATGGCTACTTTTGAGGCTCAGAAATGTGGCTTTGTTCCTCATTGGAACAAAAATAAAACATTTCCACCAGCTTCACAAAACAGAACTGGGTCAGAACATCTGTACTTGGATTGAAAAATCTGAGCTTTACAGTTTGGGTTTCCCACCCATCCCCAGACAGAAATGACCAAAAAACAACCCCATCCAGATGAAAATTTCATTGAAACAGTTCCATCTCCACAAAAGGTTTTGGCTTTGATGAAATGGCATATTTCCACAACATTACATTAAGTTGAAAATATTCCAATCAGCTCCATGGGTCATTCAGGCTACGGCCCAGGAGGAATAAATATGTACCGGGCGAATTTCACCTCTTTTTCCATTTATGGAGCATCCCAGCAAAGATCATGATTTTCTATGGTATATTTACTATCAGCCCCCAAGTATACTGGGTTGCAAATGAAACCTAATTAAGGGCCAGCCTGTGACCCCGCTGACTCAGATAGATAAGCATCTATTTCTACAAATAGTGCCAGTGAAGTCAATGGCATTAGCCCTGGCAGAAAATGCTTGCCAGTGCAATAAAGATGTTCTTCCCGAGGAGAAGTGATTTTTATTCACTTTTATTTTATAGCCCTGTTTATTTTAACGGAAACACCTGAGAAACACTTGAGAAAAAAACGTTCACTGTTAAAGTTTCAAACCTCCCTTTGGCATCTTAGGGATTCTATTTTGGGAAAAAGGAAAAAAAGAACATGCAAAATCACTTGAGATATAACAGAATTATTGAGTACATCTGAAATACTATCCAGTACCGGTTCGTATACTGCCCTCATCAACATGGCATCTGAGTGCCTTCTGCTAGTGTATTATGAGTATGTCTCCACTGGAGCTGAATGTGTAAATTCCAGCGTGGGCAGACATACCTGTGCTAGCTATGATCAAGCTAGTGCACTAAAAATAGCAGCATAGCTGCAAGTGCACAGATGGCAGGACTGCTAGCTAGGGTTTCAGATGGAATTGTACTCGGAGTAGCTAGCCCATCGTGCAGCCATGGCTATATTGTTTCATTTTAGCACTCTAGCCTGATCAGAGCTAGCACTGGTAAGTCGGCTTTTATTATAGGAGGCAGGTCGGAGTAGTGTGCTGCCTGCTGGGGAAGGAAGACTGGGAGGAATGTGATGCTCCTGAGTTCCTGGGGGAGTTCATTCTACAGTCTTGTACTGCAATACAGCACAGGGAAGAAAAAAGAAAAGAAAAGTATATGGGCCGGGTCCCCAGCTGGTGTAAATCAGCACAACTCCATTGACTCGAATGGAGTTACACTCATTTGCGCCAACTGAAGATCTGGCTCCATTTCCTCTTCCAACAAAAGCCTATTTTTATTTTTCTCTACCCTCCCCAAACACCAACAAAGACAAGCTGCATTGTTTTAGATAATGGCATGGGAAGGTGTCCCTGTGGTGGAACGCAGCGTGCCCACATGTGATGTGAAAGAAGTGGGGATGCCGTTGCGGATAAAGTGTGCACAAAAAAGGACTTATTCAGACCTCCCTCCCTCCCCACCACCCCAAAAAACAAACAAACTACTGCGTTAGCCAGAGCTTTGAATTAATCACCCCCTGCTGAGCGAAGACTCTGGGCTGGAAATTGCACAGGAAGTGAAACAGTTCAGGATTCTGTTGGCTTTTAAGAGTGGGAGAGAGGGAGGCAGGAGAACTAGAGTTGTTGGTGGAAGAGACAGCAGGATGGCAGCTGTCAATAACCCATCAAGCAAATAAACATGCTGGACAGGGGGTACGGGGGGAATATAATCCTAATCACATGCATGTGGGTCATCCACGGGAACGGACCCTGGGGCCTACAGCGCTGGGCTAGAGCCATAGCTCCATGAACAAGGAGCAGCTACGTCTCATCTGCAGAGAGGGATACAAGCACATCTGGCCACACAATAGAAAATCTCTCTGCATCTCTGGGCAGCTGGGCTCTGCAGCTTTCTAATGGCGCAAAGCATGAGATTCTATCCTGGGTGGTTCAGGAATGAGCCGTTCCCTAACATGGTGGCTGCATCCACGGGCTTTCATCAGACAGGCCAGGAACCTGTCACCTATCCCACCCCTGGCTGTGGAGCTCTCCTGCAGCAAGGGTGAGTGCTGTTTGGAAGAGAAAGGACAGAGACGGGGGAGGAAACAGAGCTGCAGCTGGAGGACAGACGGGGACAGCACTTTTGCCATGTGGCCTCAGAATAATCTCCACTAGACCATCATTGGTTTTATGCACTCACAAGCTGGCAGAGTGGCCTCAGTGGAGCCTGACAGCTGAGCCTTATGCAGAGAAACTTTTCGCTCCTGTTTTCACTGCCAGGAAGCGTCAGCAAATCAACCTGCAGTGGCGAATCTATTGCTTCGTGCTGATTGATGAGACGGGCCCCAGACCAGAACCACCAGAGCCGCGTCTCTGGATTTCAGGGTGTTTGGATTCCAAAACTGGATCCAGGTGGGATATTGAACAGCCAAACACGGCTTCTAGAATGGGACATTCCTGTCAGGACCTGGAGACTAGAATTCCCAGAGATTCCCACAGTGCCCCTGGGTGGCCATACCAAGGCACAGCCAGGGAGCAGTGCGGAGAGTAGGCGCCGCAGGAAGTACCGCCAAAGAGACCCAGAGTGACAGTGCCCTGCAGGCCTCTGGTTGGCCAAGTGCCCCTACTTAAGCCTAGGGGTTGCCCCAGGGAATTGTCTGGGCAACCACACAGATTTCACTTTGTCTCCTGATCTCCAGCCTCCAACCCTAACCTGGCTCTGACCCTGATTCCTGCCTCTCACTTCTAGCCTGGTACTGCTTCTGGCCTCCAGTGTCTGACCCCAACCTGACTCTGAGCTTGATTCTTGTTTATGGGACCCGGCCTTACGATTCCCCCAACTCCTGCCCAGCCACTCCAGTCTCTGGTAGGCAGACCTCAGCCCAGCTGTGATCGCCCTGGTCCCTTACAATTCCACCTCTTGGGAGTGGGTTCAAAATCCTAATCTGGATTTGGAATCACCACAGTGGAATGCAGGCATGCCACACACACAACCCAGTTCATTACAACATCATGATCCCCATTTTACCGAGAGAGAAATTGAAGCACAATGATTAAGTGACTTTTCTCACAGCCACATAGAGACTCGGGGTCAAAGCTGAGATTCGACTCGAGAGCTTCAGCTCCTAGGGCCATGCTCAACTCTACCATGTATCTCTCTCTGTCTCTGTATGTTAATAATCTCTAGTATGAATTCATGTGACAGGATAATAGCCTCAGGTGTTACATCAGCAGATGGCCCGTGTAATATCCCCCTTGTATGGTGAACAGCAATGAGATGACAGGAAAATAATTTCTAGGATGGCACAATGCAAGCCCTTGGGGATAGCCCAGCATCATATTGCCTGTCCATAGCAATTTTAGTGGCTACATTAACAAATCCACGACCCCGTACATTAATAGACAACACTGTCACCAGCTAAACAGCTGAACCCTCATCTTAATTCTAATCTTAATGCAGTTCCCCAAGAGTGAAATTCACGCCATGCAGTGGGCCAGGAAAAGACCTCTGCCCTACCTACCTTGGAGCCATAAGAAGGAGGTAAATGATGCCTAGATTTTTTGCAGAGGGGTGAACTTTACCCCAGCAACATGTGCCCATTCTACATACTGGCACTGCATGGGCTATTCCTGGCTCTTCCATTAACACCACTGACCTCAGACAAGCCCCTTCACCACTCTGTGCCTCTGTTTCCCCTCTGTAATGGTAGTTACCTTCCTTTGCAAAACACTGTGAGACTTAAGGCTCAAGAGCACTAAATTTTAAAATAATAATAATCAATAATATAAATAATATGATACAAGTACTAAATACTAATTATAATAACAATAAATATAATTAGTATATTTATTATTATTAATCTTAACCTCTTTGCTTGTGCCATCCAGGTAGCTCTGATTCAACTCGGTTGGACCCTAACAGGACATATCCAGCCAATGCCGCAGTTTGAAGGAAGTAATCTCTCATTAAAAGTGATCTGTTTATGAAAACTCTCATAAGCAGCAAATCAGCTGAGATTAGAGGAATAAGACAATGGCATTTTTGAAAACATCTCAGAGATTTTGTAGAGATTTAGACCAGAACCGTGTAATCATCTAGTCAGGGCCGGCGCTACCATTTAGGCAGCCTAGGCAATTGCCTAGGGCGCCAGAATAATTGGTGGGCGCCGTTTTGCCGGAGGGGGCAGCAGGCAGCTCCAGTGGAGCTGCCGCAGTGGTGCCTGCGGTGGGTCTGGTGCTCCACGGCTCCAGTGAAGATGCCGCAGTCATGCCTGCGGACAGTCGGTTGCTCGCGCAGCTCCGGGTGGACCACCCGCAGGAGCCATGGAGCACCGGACCCTCTGCAGGCACCACTGCGGCAGCTCCAGCAGAGCCGCGGGACCAGCGCGCGGGGCGGCGAAATTGCCGTCCGCTAGGGCGCTCAAACCCCTAGCGCCGGTCCTGCATCTAGTGAAGGGTTTCTCAACCAAAGGGTTTTGACCCTCCAGGAAGGCATCACAAAATGCAAGTGGGGGGAATCATGAGGGAAATCGACATTTCATGAAATCTACAGCAAAGACAATCTGCACTCTCCAGGCCCCAGATTCCTTGACCCTTCAAAGTCAAAAGTGTTCTGTGCCAAACTGCTGCCAGTACACACACACATACACCCCCAATAAAGGATAGGCAATAGGCTTACCATTGCTACATTTTTCTAATCTTAGACCTTGTCTATGCCTAAAACTTAGGTTGACCCAGCTACCTCGCTGAGGGCTATGAAAATTTCACACCCTGTGCAACACAGTTAGATCAACTCAACCCTCACTCGAGAGGCAGCTGCTCCCCCTTTTCACGGGGATGGATTAACAACAGAAAATCCTCTTCTGTCACTGCAGTGAAGTGTCTACACTACAGCAGCGTAGCTGCAGCTCTCCACCTGAACTGCCTGGAATGCAGAGACACACTGAGAATAAAGGGTGGCCAAAGACTGAGACACACGAATCTAGTGTAACTTCCTTCACTGCACAAGCCGGAGAACTTCACCTCCCAGCCCAGCAGCTTGTGGTCTGTTTGGTTTAAGTCGCAGGTTCAGTTTAAATCTGTCCTGATGAGGCCGAACAAAAACGAGCTCTGGAGGATTGTAATTGTCAAAGCTTTAGCAGAGGAGGGCTTCATTTAAAGCCTTTAAAAGCTTTAGCCCACGTTGCTGCTCCTTTCAGGATTCAGTGTTGTGTTCTTTTGAAAAGCCTACACGTTTTAAACCCTCTGCCAGCCTTTATTAAATTAGCCTCAGACTTGCAAATGCACCTTGCCCTTATTGAGCCTGGTAATATTTATATCCTCAATTTTTATATGCACTTTACACACACACAGAGGAGTGGGGTGAGGGAAATCCTCCTTTATTGTGAGTGGTGTAAACCTGGTGTCAGCCTGAGTGGTGTAGAGAAATGGTGCTGTAATTAAAAGGACCGCCAGGCTATTTCAAACAGGAGAGAATAAATAGACATTTCTCTGTGTGGCAAAGGCGCCTTTCGATTGAAAACTTCATGACTGAGGATGATTAAAAATATCTTACGGCATGTCGGAAATCTGGGAGCTTTGATGAGAAAAACGTTCTCGGGAACGAAAGGAGATCAAGTGAAGGAGGAATAGACTCTCCTACACAGAATGCTGTAGAACCCAATTCATGACTGAAGATGTAAGGGGGGGGAGGAAACATGCTGCTTTTTTTTTTTTTTTTTTGCTACCTAATGGAACATGAAAAATTGTGGTGCCTCCTATGGCGCAAAGGATCTCTTTACTCCCGAGTCTCTGCTTGCATCGTTTGATACAACAAAACCAAGTGCTCCAGGAAACCATGGCAATATACGTGGAGTTCCTGTGCTTTTGCCTAGAGATGTCACTCCCGAGTTACAAAGGAAGGCAGGGTTGGAAATATTACACTGAGCAGAATTCACTTGCTGCTGTCTTTGCACAGGGGTGGTGCCAGGGAGCGAAACGTACCCTCCTAGAGATGCTTGGCTAGCTCCTGTCGCTGCTAATGGGAATGATGCATGTGTATCAAGAGGGAGATATAGATATTCCCCCCCATCCATAGCTATTAAACTCCATCTCCCCCTGAGCATGGAGCTCCTGCAACGTACCCCACATTCTTCTGGGCAAAAAAGAGCGTCAGCACCTCCTCTGAGGACCTGTTGAATAAAGACCAATCTCTGTAAGTTGAAGGGCTGGCAGCTTCTCCTAGCAAGTGGCCAGCTTCTGGTTCCAGTGACTGGATTTGTCTGAATGCAAATCCTCCCTCCCCATCCATACGTGTGTGCATTGGCCACACTAGCCCCATCTCCGTGCTCCAAACCTCCCTCGATGTGCATTCCTGGCTGCAGGCAGCGTAGGGCGGATCACAGATTCATTGGAGAGATTAGTCAGCAGAGGAGCCTTAGGTGTCTGGTCCACTCTCTCCTACCCATGGCAGGACTGACTGGGCAGCTGCTGAAAAGCAGCTACTCCGGCCCGTTGCACCACGGGAGACTTTGCACTCCAGTTTGCTGCCGGCATTCCATCTTTGCTCCCATCTGTTCGACAGAGCGAGCCCCACTTCCCCTCTGACACACAGAGGGCTCTGACATACGGGGCTGAGAAAACTGCAGCCCACGCCGGCTGGGTTGGTTTGTATGGTCACCCAGCCCAATTTTCATGTTAACAGCAGACACGGGAAGTAACAAACACACTTGGGACTGAGGTGGGGGGTCAGGACTTGCCAGGCCTCTCACATTGGGGTTGGGATTTCTTCAAAACACGGAGCTCAGGAGCCTTTTCTCCTACCGTTTAAACCCATTGAGCGTCCCAGCATGATTGAATTTTTGAGAGTCACACCAACATGCACTACAGAGGCAGCATTCACCAATCATCCTGCACGGAGAAGGGGATATCTGCATGCAGGTGTCCCTGGCCACACCTGGAACCCTAGGGGGTAATCTAGGGTCATGGGATAAACTCCTCTATTTCTGCACACACACACACACAGAAAAATGCATATATAATACACCATTGGCCGTCTCACCTGTGCTCTGCCCACAGACTCAGCTCACCTGCATTCTACCCATCAACTCATCTCACCTGTATTTTGACCTGTCTCACCTGCATTCTAACCTGTCTCACCTGCACTCTGCACAGATCCATCTCACCTGCACGGTACCAGCTGACCCATCTCTGTTAGGACTATTAGTGATATACCAAAGAGCCGTTCTTTGTCCCCTTTTTTTTTTTTAATGAGACTACCATGAAAATATTCCCTTCTTTCCCTGAAAATGAGGGTTGGGTAAAAGTAGAGATTGAAAAAGAGCACTGATCAGGAGCCCCAATCTAGTTATATCACTCCTGGGCTAATGACATGCTCCAGTGCTGAATAACATAACTTGTAACCCCTGCCTTATCCCACTGAAGAACTGGGTCTTCCCCCTGCAGCAACCTGCATGGAACTTGGAGGAAGGAGCACAAGTTGAAGGAGGGAAGAGTTTGGAGGAGGCACCACAAAGTCAGTCTGTGTGCACATGGCTGGAATGCCAGCTGCAGTTGCTGCACCTCTGCAAATAGTTCTGTTAATAAAGAGCCAGTTTAGTTTTACAAACATGGAGGCCTCTTGGGTTATTACCCAGAACACAGTGCATGAAACACCTTCCACACTCTTCCAGTGCAAGGATGCAAAGCATCCATCCCTGGCCCCAACTTCAAAGAACCAGACTGTAATATTGAAAGCCTGTGTTTTGCAGAAAAGTTATTTTAAATCATTTTGTGGAGGCTTTTTTTACTTTTATTTTATTCTATTTTTTCTGTCATCCAGAGACCTGGACACAGTAACCACGGTAACTCAGCTCCACAGACAGATGGGTTCAAAACATACAATAGCACCGATAAATATGGAATCTGAAAATCATTTTTCTTTAAACTTCAGCATTAAAAAACCACACACGTGTGCATGGCTGGGGTAAGTGGGTTTCATTGCCAGCAGCCTGGACAGAACATCATAAGACACACGTATTAGTATTCCAGTAGCACCTAGAAGTACGCTAGGTGCTGTACATACACAGAGTGAGAGAGCATCCCTGACCAGAAGCGCGTACAATCTAACTAGACAAGACAGACCAAAGGTGGGAGAGGTAATGAGACTATCTCAAACAAGTTCCAATGGCACCTTTATGCTATCACACACCATGGTCCTGATGCAACACTCTTATTAATCCAGTTTTACTCCACTAGTTCCAGAGTCACACCAGCATCAAATTGGTGTGACGGAGCAGAAAATCAGTCCCAGCGCATTCATTTGCACGTCCATCTGTTCTCTGCATCTGCACTGGATTCCTTTCCAGCCTTAGGTATCACATCACCCTGCCTCATGCTATAATGGGTGGAAGATTTCTCCATCAGGGTAAGGTAGTTAGGTAAAGTCACTGGCCTAAATTTTCATACTTCTGGATGTCCTTGTTTTGGGCGCTCAACATGAGATGAGGGCTGACTGGAAAACAAAGACTCCATTTCATGAAAAATGTGGAGATTGTGAAATTTATTTTCCTTGCACATCAGACTCAAAGCTGGGTCTCCCCTTTCCTAGGTAAGGACCCTATCACAAGGGCCTTCTGAATGGTCTGGCTCACTCTCTCTCTTTCTCTCAAATGAAATTCCATCCCGGACCTGAGACTCCTTCCTGCCAAAATTGCCACCTAAACCAATACTGAAAAATGAAATGGTGTTTTTCATCAGAAAAAAGTTTTGCCAGAACTTATTTAACCAGCTCTCCCTGAGACCGTTGAATCCAGATTTTCAGAGGCGCTGAGCACCAGCAGGTCTCACTGACTCCAACTCCAACAGCGGCTGCTCAGTACTTTGTAAAAAATCAGGCCTGAGGTGTCTCAATTCGGGCACGTGAAATCAGCTGGCCACTTCTGAAACTTTCCACTCCCTTTCCGAGAGGCTCTTGAAAATACCAAGTATGGACCTGCTTGGGTACTAACAGAGGTGAATTGTGTCAGCCACTGCTTTCGTGTTGCCTCTAGTACTCAGTAATGTACTCACAACCAGATCGACATGCCCCAAATGGAACACTGCTCTAGGGATCCAGGAAGCTTGCACTCCCTGTGTTGGGAGGAAGCCACTGGCCTGGAGTTGGCACTGTTTGGATGATGCAAAAATCAGCTTTGGACAAGCTCTGTCCAGAGTGTGTCATGGAAGGGGGAATGTGATGCACCAGTTAAGTGGGAGTGCTGGGATTGACTGGTTAAACAGCAGGGACCCTGGATTGTATTTTTGGCTCTGGGAGGGCACTGTTGTCTAGTGGGTACACCTCTGTGACTGGGATTCATGACTCTTCAGTTCTAAGCTTGGCTCAACCCCGACTCACTTTGTGACCTTGCTCAAGTCACTTCTACTTTCTGTTCCTCCATTTCCCCATTTGTTTAAAAAAATAAAAGAAGGGGGGCAGGCTAGCTCTCTCAGAGGAGCTGATGCGAAGGTTTAGCTAATTAACGTCGGTAAAATGCCTTGCGATCTTCGGAGGGAAGGGGTGAGCGAAGTGCAAATTATCATCCTCATCATCACCACCACCGCTGGGCCCGTGCTGCTTGATACACGGAGATGAAGGGAAATTGGTAGCGTCTGGGCCTGCTGTTTCTTGGCACTGCAGACCGTGCTGTCGCGCCTGCTCTTCGGAACCTCAGGATACAAAGCTCCTGTTCCGCCAGTGCTTTTCATTTCCAGCTAACCACGTTTCCTTTTGGCTCACATCAAAGTCAACACGGAGCTGGATCACGCCCAAAGTCATAATTGTTAATCTGCGCCCTTCCCCAGAAAACATGCCCCCCTCTGCATGCATGCGCCCCCCTCTCCCACAAAGATCTTCTGCTTTTCCAGGCAGTCTACAGACTGGCCCATGACATGAGGCCGGGCAGCAAGTCAAATCAGGCTATTGATAAAGGCACTCGAATGTGCAGCGTTCGTACCATATTGCAGATTGCGAGGTTCTGTCAGGGACTCCTGCTCCCGGGAAACAGATTCCCAAATTTAATCAAAATGATACTGAAAGCTAAATCTTGAGAAAAAGGCACCCAGCCCTCTCAACACCCGCCCCCCATACATACACACCCAGATACCTGCTTCCAGCCACACCCATGAATACTGCTGGCCCTGCACCCTGGCTCTAGGGCAGAGAGGAGCAGGCTGATGGGAGGACCAGGAGAAGAGCAGGGAAGGGAAAGCAGGAAAAGGAGGAGAATGAGAAGAGACCAGAGAGGAGGTTGGGAGCAGACAGGAATAGCGAGTAAGAGTTTGGAGAGGCTGAGCCAGAAAAAGAAGGGAAGAGAGAAAAGAAGAGAGTGCGTGCAGCAGAGATGGCTTGAAAGGAGATAAGGTAACCTGCTCCCAAGCCCAGCTATCTAAGCACCACCCATCTGAATGCCTAGGTGTGAGGGTTGTGGGAGCATCGCACGTCCTTGTCCCTCCCGCTACTTGGCACATGCTGGTTTATCCATCTAACTAGGACAGTTTCAGCACAGGCATCGGCCAAGTTTTCTCACAGGCCAGTGGATCCTGCTTCTTATCCAATCCACACACATGCTGCTCCTGGACCAGGCTCGGCTCGCCTCAATCCCTCGCCTAAAATCCTGGGGGGACAGAAGCAGCAGTGAGGAAACATTGGCAGTGTTTCCCGTTGTCACATTGCAAGCAAGGGCCCAGCCTGGGAAAGACCGGGGGTGGGAGTCACTCCAGTTTTATGGCAGTGTGAATGAGATCAGACTCAAACTCCCTGTCTTTCTACTGCTTCTTTCTATCATGTATACTATGAGCTCGCTTCGTGTTCTTTAATTTTTATGAAATACCCTGGTTCCAAGCCCCCACCAGCTAACTGCAACAGGCTGTTCTTCCTGCAAGCAGTGGACAAAGCAGGAGGCTGCCAAACGGCATTAGAAGGGAGCACTGCACAACTTTAAACGAGCATGTTCCCTAACTGATCAGCAACTTAACAGCGTTAACTGGGACGACTTTAAGTGAGGAGTTACTGTAGATTCTAGAGGCCCGGACCCAGATTTGGGCCCCATTGTGCCAGGTACTGCCCACACAAAACACAAGGACAGTCCTGGAAGCAGTTACATTGTAAACAGACAACACAGAGAAAGGATGTGTCAGAAACTTCATGTTGCAGGTGGGTCATGAAGAGGTGAGATGATATTCTCAAGAAAATGCACAACACAGCTGGGAATAGAGCCAAAGTCTTCTCAGCATTAGGACAGTAACTTAACCACAAAACTGTCCTTCCTCTCACTGTTAAAACACCCCAGAGGTGGCTGACTTTGCAAGTGCTTCCTGTGTTGTGAGAGGAGGAATCGCTGTTTTGCAATGGAGTCCCATCTCTAACAACCTGCTGGAGAGTTTGAGGATGGAGTAGAATATAACAGGATTGTCTTTACACTACAGGCTTGTACAGCGCCTAACACAATGGGATCTTGGTCAAGGACTGCAGCTTCTAGGCACTATGAGAATACAAATAAATAGTAAGACAATGGAGTTAAATGCCTAAACAAACTTAATTATTCTAACTCCTTGCTGGCCTCTAACCTCCAGGGCAGTACACAGGCCTTCAGTGTGCAGCCAGTCCCACCCACTCACCCTGATTTGAAACAAATATGATAAAAAATAATTAACATCCCCAAATTCAAACATTACATTATCTGCTAACCAGCTAACCAATGAATACAATTAATTTGTGCACACACACACACAAAGAAATCATCAGCAATTAGAATTGGGAGCACATTTTTCTAATTAATCAGGAATATTGTCCCTCTGTTACATGTTTAATTAGCTAATTGAGTTTGTCCCTCCCCAGCTATTTTTTTTTCATCTCTCAAGAATTTTTTTCAAACTAATTCTGCCTCCAAAAAACGAAAAATGCAGCAGTAATTGAAAAATTGATTCTGGCTCCTTATCAGGCTGTGTGTGTGTGTGTGTGTGTGTGTGTGTGTGTGTGTGTGCGCGCGCGCGTGCAAAACTTAAGGCAGTTAAGTTTTCCTTTTTCTGTCTTTCTTTTCATATTCTTTTCAGTTTGTTGCATGTGTTTTATTACAGAGCTTGTCTCATCAGTTCAACACCCACCTCAGAACCCTGCTGGCCTCCAGATTCCCCTGAGGTACTCCCATGACAGAAAGAGAAGCCATACCATAATACACCCTTGGATGCATTCATTTAAGCACTTTTTTTTGCAACGGTTCTACATTTTATCCATGCACAATGATGCTGTTTTGCATATCGCTAGCAGCCCTTCATCCAGCGATCTCCCTATACTTCACCAAGGGTTAATTAATTCTCACACTGCCCTGGTGATGTCAGTAAGTCTTATCATCTTTGCTGGTGGAGGGGTAAACTGAGGCATGGAATATTTAAAAGAAATGCTCAGCCAGTGAGTCACAGTGATGGAGCAATGAATGCAACTCTGGCTCCCAGACCCCTGCTCTAAGTACCAAGGCCCAGATCCACAAAAGGGGCTTAGGCACCTAGAAAATCACAGGACTAACCCTGCGATCCATGGAGCCTAAACTAGGTGCATAGGCTCCTGCGCAGTGAATGGGGAGAGATACACACCTTAGAATGTGATCCGCAAAGCCAGCACACTAGGTTGGAAGTCACCTAAACTAGCCAATGGGAGGTGCCAGCAAGAGGGGTGTGTGCTAAATCCTGCCCCTTTCTCGGGTTGCCGGGAGCACCTATCTCTGCCAGAAAATCGCAAACCAACTTCCCCTAGGTGTTTTGTGGGGTTAGGTGGCCTCTTAGCACCCCTACTGGATCAAGCCATTCACGTGACTTAGGCAGCCAGACCTGTCTTTCCCCGGTTCATGGATCATTCTGGGGTTCAGGCAGGAGATGGGCATCTGGACGCCTAGAGTGAGACAGATGTGCCGGTGCCCAGAGGCAGGAATGTAGGCTGCAAGGGAAATTTTACTCCAAAAACTGAAGGCATTGAATGAGTTTAGCAGCCCACAGGGTCAGGCAGAAGCCAAGTGTGAATTTTGTGGATCACACTAGTACCAAAAAATGAGACTTGGGTGCCAAAAAACAGGATGTAGGCCCCTAAGTACCTTTGTTGGTCCCACCCTAAATCATTCAAGCCTCCAGAGAATTGCCTTCTAAGGCAGAGCAAAGTTAATGTATCCCGAAGTTCGGACGTGCAGCACTAGCATTTTGGTTCCATCCATCTACGCATTTATACCACGCCCATCACCTTGGTATCTGGACATAATGTATTCTGTGATGTCGCTTTGGAATTGTGGTGCCTTTGGGGTGGGGGGTTGAGTAGTGCCCCTTTGCATTTCTAAGCAGTCTCCTTGGGCTTGTCTTCACCAGAAAATTCGGTCATTACAGAAGAGGAGTCCAGCGAGCCAATGTGATGTTAGGAAGATTTTGCAGTCACTGGAGACACAGAGAAGTCCTGTTTAATACCATGTCAACTGGTCACCATGAACCCGCATGGGTGCACTATGGTCACGTGCGGTCAGCTGACTTGTCCTTGTCAACCATGTCATATTTATCAGTGTGAGTTAACGTGACGCCTCAAGATCACGTTCAGACATGACCTAATTTGAACGCACGCCCCCTATGTTCAGAGTTCAGCCACCATTTTGTCCTCAGAGCTAAGGGCAGACTGGTGGAGGATGTGCACACTGGGTGCTCTCTCTCCATCAGGCAGACATTCCTTTTGTCTCCTCTTGTATTGTTGTGTTCTTAATCTAAAATAAAGGCTGTTTTAGCTCAGAATGATCTGATTCTTTACCCACTTACCTGAGTAGTTAATCAGGAGGAACTCCACTGAAGTCAAGAGAGTGACAACAGAGCAAGACCAGGCCTAAACTCTCTCTCCACTCTTCATGTATGGAGAAACACAGCAGAATCTATCTCTAACACATGGGTCGGCAACCTTTCGGAAGTGCTGTGCCGAGTCTTCATTTATTCATTTAAGGTTTCTCGTGCCAGTAATACATTTTAACGTTTTAGAGGGCCCCTTTCTATAAATCTATAATACATAACTAAACTACTGTTGTATGTAAAGTAAATAAGTTTTTTTAAATGTTTAAGAAGCTTCATTTAAAATTAAAATGCAGAGCCCTCTGGACCGGTGGCTAGGACCCAGGCAGTGTGAGTGCCGCTGAAAATCAGCTCACGGGCCGCCTTCAGCACACATGCCATAGGTTGCCTGCCCCTGCTCTAATACATGCTGAGCATAGTTACTGTGATATGGAAAATATGTTACAGGTGGTGTGTAAGGCCCTATATGCCAATTCCATCAAGGCCAGACATTTCCTAACCCAGCTCCAGGAAGAAAATGACTTGCCAAAATAATATCACTTCAAGCAGAAAGATCCAGCTTACAGGAACTCAACATACTAAATGCCCAAGAGGCTGCCGGAGCAACAAAAAACGGTGGAAAGCAAAGCTGGCAAGAACGAGCTTGCAAAGGTAGCTGTTGTCCTTACCTCAACCCTTCAGAACGTGTTCCCTCTTTTAGCAAACATCATCCAACAATGTGAACGAGCTGGGCGGGAAGCCAGCCCTGATGCCACAATCAGAAGCTTTGTCTCGCCTCTCGCATCTCTGACACTTGTGCAGGTTGCAGGAAAAGAAACATCCAAGTGCTTCTGAAACCGAAGGAGAAGGAGGCACCTCAACAATTGTGCTGAAGGAAATGTCACCTCCCGCACCAGCCAGTAAGCATGGCTTTGTGATTTTGTTTAGTATAGTAAGACCTGAGTGAAAAGGCATGGAAGTCATTGGGCTTTGGATCAGCCCACAGAGCATGTGGCTTGCAGTCTCTTGGGCAGGGCCAATCCAAGCAAACTTCAAGCTCCCTCTCTCTCAGCAGAAAAATATTTTTATTAAAATGGAAATCTGGCCCTCATTTAGGTGCTTAAATGGGAGCTAAGCGCTTTCGAAAATCTACTGCCAATTGTGTGGGCTGAGCTCTTTTGAAAATACGGCCCGTCGCTCTGCATTGAAAAGCACTGGGTATAATGACAGATTCACGGCCGCTTCTTAAGTCTCTGCTGCCAGCTTTGTTTCTCTCCCAAATGGGATCCACCTCTCAGCCCAACCAAGGCAGTCAGGCTGGCTCTGGGGAGTGCGTTCTGCAGACGAACAGCTGCGGGCCACATACAGCTGTGCCTGTTTTGCACACCAGCATTTTTCAGCAGAGCTGGAGCCTTGCCAGGTACTGGTTGGACCGTTAATATTTTTCATCTTGGAGTGTGGGGAAATCTCTTGCAGGTATTACACAGACCCAAAGAATGGTCAAAGGCGACTCGATGACTCAGGGCATCGCAATGGATGATATGGCCTGATTTTCAATTGCTCAGCTTCTGCAATCAGGGCCAGATTTTCCAAAGAGCTAAGTAGTCATTTAGGCACCCAAAATAAAGGGACAAAGTTTCAAAAGCTGGCTGCTGAGCTCTTTTGAGAATCTGGTGATTAGTGTTAGATGATGAGCTAGTTTGGGTGGAGCGCTTTTGGGCCTGTCTTCCTCTGTGGTTGACAAGTACCTTGTTCATGTGGGAAGCTACCGCTATCTGATTCAACAATAATTCTATAGAAGGGGATAAAGCAGCACATAGAGGTGAAGGTGACGGGCCCAAGGACACATGGGCGAGTTGGAAATAGAGACCAGGAGTACAGCTGGGTCAAATTTTTCAGCTGAAACTTTTTGTGGTGAAAAAATGCAGATTCAGTGACACCAAAACTTCCTGCGAATTTGCATCAGTTTCACCAAATTGTTTTAGTTGAACAAACCTTTTAAAAAATGACACATACCCCCAACCAAAACATTTTCTGCTGGCCTTTTCTAAATGAAATGTTTCACTCTTTCACTGTGAAATGACTTTTTGCTTAAAAAAAAAACCCTTTAATTTTATTTTAAAACCCAATCACCACCCTTGTAAAAGGTCAAAATCTAAATGAAACTTGTCGATTCTGTCAAAGAAAAATGTTTTGTTTGACCCAAACCAAATGGGTTTATTTTCACTTTTCGATTCACTGAAAATTTTGAAAACCACTGTTTATAGTTCCACCTAAAACTTTTTTTGTTTGTTTGTTTGTTTTTGGCAAATAGCCAGCAAACCAAAAACATCTGTCAATCACTCGCTCTCTCCAGGACCCCTGACTTTCAGCCCTGTGTCCTGCCTACAGGGTCATGCTAATTTCATTTAGAGAAACACACAGCAATTGACAGCCAATCAATCTCATCTCTTCCTCCTGGTTTTTTAGGGAGACCAGATGTCCCAATTTTATAGGGACAGTCCTGATTTTTGGGTCTTTTTCTTATATAGGCTCCTATAACCCCGCACTCCCTGTCCTCATTTTTCACATTTGCTATCTGGTCACCCTACTCATCTATCAAACCCAAAACTCTCCCCTCGCTCCCACCTTCCAGCTCACTCCTCAGTGGAACAAATGGGAGAACAGAGGGGCCTGTTATCAAGCTGTTACAAAGGGGTGCTTTACTCTGTAGTATTGTCTTTTGCCCTTTCTGTGAGGCCAAGATTTAGAGAGACTGTGTGGTGATGCCAGGCTTCACAAGCTGGAAGCTAGAGAACAAGAGAGATCCCCAGGGTCTCTCTGTGTCCAGCAGTCCAAGAATCCCCTTTCGATTGAGTATAGCCACATCCTGTATCACACGCCAACTCTGCTATGGCAAGGAGGTAGAGTATTAATTCTTATTAAACTAGTGCAAAGTGCACCCAGGTGATACAGTGGTGCTGCCTTCAAAACACTTGCAATAATACTAAATCATCCAGCCTTCCAATTTGGAGCTGCACTTCCCCATGATCCAGTAGCATTCCCAAGGTAACCCCCACGGATACTGCCGAGGATTCACAGTACTCCATTATACCATAAGGCGAGGCTGTGAGATACAAAGTGCTGTTCACAGAGTTACCAGGCTGTTCTCTTCCCTTTATGTGTGTACAATGCAGAGTGGCAGGCAGAGCTTGGAAAAGAGCCAGTCCTGGATCCTGGCTGGGAGGGATGGGAGCGCTTAGTCCTCAGCCCTGTTTCCATTTCTAGTAGTTGCTGTTCCCAAGTTTCCTCCTCCTAGGAGCTTAGACCAGGATCTGTGCTGAGAGCTGCCCTGCAGATCTGGAAGCAGAAGTTTGTCTAGAAGTAAGAGGCTGAATGCCTCTTGGGAAAACTTTTCTTGTCGACAGAAAACATACTCCCAAGGCCCTGTGTAAGGTGACCCTCCCTGCCCTGGCAGTAATGGCAAACAGAGGCTGAGTGCAGGGCCCTGTTGTGCAGGGTGCTGTACTAAAAACATAGAAGGAAAAAACCTGGCCTTGAAGGGCTTGTGGTCTAATCCAGCGGTTCTCAAACTTCATTGCCCCATGACCCCCTTCTGACAATGCAAATTACTACACGACCCCAGGAGGGGGGACTGAAGCCCAAGCCCACCCAAACCCCGCTGCCTCGGACAAGGGGGCCAAGCTGTCCCAGGGCTTCTGCCCTGGGCGGGGGGCATGTAAACTTAGTCCCCCTGCCCAAGGCTGAAGCCCTGAGACTTCGGCTTTGGTCCTGGGTGGTGGAGCTTGGGCTTGGGCTTTGGTTTCAGCCCCAGGCAATGAGGTTCAGGCTTCGGCCTTGGGCCCCAGCAAGTCTAACACCAATCTTGGAGACCCCATTAAAATGGGGTCCCGACCCACCTTGAGAACCCCTGGTCTAATCCAACAAAAGGGAGGGGACCAGAAAAGGGAAGAATTTTGCTCAAGGTCACCTAATGGGTTAGTGGCAAAGAGGGGAACAGAACCCAGGTCTCTTGGGGCTGATCTTCACTAGAAAATTAGATCAATCCAGCTACATCACTCAGGGACGTGAGAAATCCAAGCCCCTGAGTGAAGCAGCTAAGCCAACCTCTGTCTCCATTAGGCAGATGCAAGAATTCTTCTTATGAGCCAGCTGCCTCCTCTTGGGGAGGTGGATTAACTACAACTAGGGGACAACCCCTCCTGTTGCTTTAATAAGTGTCTACACTGAAGTGCCACAGCAACGCTGCTGCTGGAGCATTTTAAGTGTAGACAAAGCCAGGGTTTTTAAGCCAGTGGTCTGTAAAATGGACATTGCCTCTCAGCTGGGGAGTTTGGCAGTTGAGATTATTAGTGGTAAAGCCAGGAGAAAGCTCCCGGTTCACCTGACTCCTGCCATCATAGGTGACTGGTGAAAATATTCTTTGTGGGGACTGAGCAAAACTTAATAGCTCTCGCGGGGAGGGTGGCAGGGCCCACTCTCCAGGGTGTGTTGGGGGTTCACCGTCTCTAACCCAGGCAGTGTGGAGACGAGGACCTAGGGAAACAGGGATGTTGGAGATCGAGCCCACCCCGTACTCACCCCATAGCAGCGGCTCCTGTCTCGCAGGGCTGGGCCTGGTTCTGCACTCCGCCCTCACAATGCTCCATGCTGCTCCCTTCCAGATGTGGGGCTTCACCTGCTGATCTGGGCATGGGTGAAAGGTGGCTCAGAGATACATCTGGGCAGCTAAGCCCCCTCTAGCCCTAGCCACACGCCACCTATGCCACATGCCATATAAACCCTCCCATCCCCCTCACCAAGTCCAAGCTGCGCAAAGACCAGAACCACTGGAAAAGAGCATGGCTGGGCTTGACAGAATCTTTTCAAATGGCTCAGTTACATCTAATGCTGTATTTCCTGTAATACCTAGATCTCCAAGCTCTTAACGTTCATAGATTTCAAGGCCAGAAGGGACCACTGGGATCATGTAGTCTGACCTCCCGTTTAACTTAGGCCAGAGAACTATCTCAAATTAATTCCTCTGGGAACTAGAGCAAACCTTTTAGAAAACTTCCTGTCTTGATGTAAAGTTGCCATTGATGGACACTCTATGACAACGCCTGACAGGATTTTCCTCAGTTTAATTACCATCATTGTTAAACATTTGCACCTTATTTCAAGTCTAAATTCATCTAGTTTCAACTTCCAACCGTTGGATCTTTTTAGACCTTTGTACACTAGATTAAAGAGTCCCCTGTTATCAAATTTATCTTCCCTATGTAGGTACTTATAGACTGTGATCAAGTCACCTCTTAAACTTCTGCTTGTTGGCTAAATAGCTTGAGCTCCTTGAGTATTTCACTATACGGCATGTTTTCCAATTCTGCCATCATTCTCACGGCTCTTCTCTGAATCCTTTCCAATTTATCAATGTCCTCTTGAATTGTGAGCACCAGAATTGGACACTATCCCAGTAGCTGTTGTGCCAATACCAAATACAGAGGTAATATAACTTCTCTGCTCGTATTAGATATCCCCCTGTTGATACATCCGAGAATCACACTAGACATTTGGATTGCTTGACAAGCAGTTACATTTAACCGTACTGAAATGCATATTGTTTGACTGTGTCCAGCCTATCAGGCAATTCAGATCACTGTGTGTCAGAGACCCGTCCCTTCATTATTTACCACTTCCGCAAGCTCTGCGCAAACTTTATCAGTGATAATTTTATGTTTCCTTTCATGTCATTCACGAAAATGTTAACAAGCATAGAGCCAGGGACCCCACTGGAAACAAACCCGCTCAATTACATTTTGAGACCTATCAGTTAGCTTTGAGGGCCAGCGAAACAGCAGAGAAGCCCTTGATCTCTGTATATTGGCTTTGGGTCAACAATCCCCTTGGCTTCTCTGCTTTGGGTTAAACAGAGACTTTTTTTTTTTGATCAGATGCTTCCTTAATTGCCTCTTCAAGGTTTCCTCCAGACAGCTGGCTCTATTTGAAGACAGGGATTGAACTCAGCGTACAGGTCAAAGCTGCATTCAGTCGCTGGGCTAATAGGGTTCTTAGGGTAAGTCTACACAGCACTCAGCCACCCTCAAGAGCCCAGTCTCGGAGCCAAGGCCTACGCACTCAATCCTGCAAGGCTTGTCAATGTCCAGGCTTGGGCTGGAGCTCAGGCTTTGACACTCTAGAGATGGAGGTGGACTTCAGAGCCCACGCTTCACCCCGAACCCGAACGTCCACCCAGCTGTTTGTAGAGCCCTGTGAGCTCATGTCTGTAGACCCAGCCTCTGACACTCACTGCCGCAGGCAGCTGCTGCTTGCTGTGCAGATGGACAATAGTAACCATGATATGTTTGACATTGAGTGATGGCCTCAGAGGAGTCCAAGGTAGCTTTGCCATGGGAAGCATCAGACAAAGGCTGGGCTTCTCCAGCCACTTTGCTGGGGATGTGCCTGATTGTTGGTGTTGAGGGGAGAGTTCTTTGTTTCAGCTGCAGAGCTCAGCACTGGGGAAATGCTTCACGAAGAGGGAGGCTTTGGCACCAGCTGGCTAGTGAGCACCAGTGAAAGAGCCATTTGTCACCAGGAGTTAGTGGCGGGTTGCAGCAATGGCGAGTGTGCCTCCAGAAAGAGAACCGCACAGAGAGCAAGATTTGTTTTATAACAATGGAAACCCCATGAGATTTGGATTATCCCTTGGGAAAAGACCTGCCAGTGAGAGGATTTTTAATCAGCATGGAAGGATTGTGTATTGAGAGCATGGAGAATGGAACAGATCCCCCCACTGGATGAGACAATGGGATCAGCGAATGCCTGGTTGGAGAGAGGGGTTGAGCTGAGGAGTGGAGGGCTAAGGCTAAAGGACCACCCCAGAAGATTAAAGATGCTGCCTCCATGGGGCCAACCATCCTGCCGCTGTCCACAGTGCCTCGCATGAGATTCATGCATTACAGGGACCTGACCCAACCAGCACTGACTTCATTCGGAGTTAATTCGAGACCTTGAGGAAGGAGGGATAGTTGCACTCACACTTCATCCAAGATTGAGCATCCAAGATTGTTGCTAGAGCCGGTGGTACAATAGTTTCTAGGGAGATTTTTGAAACTGTTCTCATTTTGCAGGGTTCAAAATTGATCCATTTTTTGCTAACATTTCCACAACATTTTTAAAGAGAATTTTTTATCGAAACCATGTTTGAAATCAGTATTGAATGTTTTCATTTCCCATCAACCACATACAGGGAGTTCGTTTAGATACACTTCCTGGTGAGCATAAGTGAGGTGTTGTTTCTCACACCTTACTGTGCACGGGACAGCTGGGAAGGAAACGATTTTCCTTCTCCATGAGAATTTCGGAGATTTGAAAAGTTTTTCACGCTCCCAAATTGGGACAAAAAGTCAAAATCTTGAAAAATGTCATAAACCAATAACCTAAAAACATTTCAGTTTGGGTCAATGTTAATACTTTGTTTTGATAATTTGGAAAGGTTTCATTTCAATGCCAACCTTCTGTTTCTTAAAAAAATAGAGAAAGAAAAAGCCCACTTTATTTTATAATAAAGTAACTAAAATTGTAAACCAAAATCTTGTTTTGAATCAAAATTCAAAACTTTTCATTTTGAAAATGTCCAAGCAGGACATTTCAACAATTTTGAAACTTAGTTTTTCAAAATTTGTTTGAGCTAGGAGATTCTTTGAAACCAGCCATTTCCCACAACGGTGTCAGTTTTGAGGCGGAAAACACCTTCAATTGGAAAATTCTCACCCAGCTCTAATTATTACTCACACAATATTGTGCAAAATCCCCTACACCTGCAAACACACACACGCACACAGAAATCCTCTTCTGTTGATTCTATCCACCTACATATGTCTACAAAAAACATGCAACCTACCACCCACATATTGTGTAAATACATATATCAAGCTTAATGCTAGTTATTCCACATGCAGCCATATAACCTTCCTTTTGATCTTCATTAGTGATGGGGAAACCTCAAACATTTCAGTCATTACTATTGTTTCTTATTATTATTCCAGTAGCATATAGAGACCTCAATCGAGATCAGGGCTCCATTGTCCTGGGTGCTGTACAGAGACATAGTGAGAGATAGTCCCTGCCCCACAATGCTTACAATCGAAACACACAGGACAGAGTTTGTGGTTTGCTTTGGAGAAGTGATTTGAAAGTTCAGATGCAGTTTGGGCCTGTGAAGCTGGGCTGGGTAAATCCTGGGAACTGACTTTTTCACCTATTCCATAAGAATTTCTGCTGCCAGGCTGTCCAGGAAGTGCAAAGTCAGGAGGAAAAGGAAGAACCACATTTATCTGAGTGGTGTAAAACAGACTTGGCTCAAATCCAGATCCAATAATGGGCAAACGTTTGTAGGAGAGGACAGGGAGTTTGATTTTTTCAGAACGAGCTCACACACATACTTTATTGCCCCCCCTAACTTTATTATACCAATGGCGTATACACCTACACTCACACACTCTGCTCTTTGGTGTGCTGTGCTGCCCCCATACACACGCACACACCCACTTGTCACTATTATACAATAACTTGCAACGAGCCTCCGGTGTATTTTATGCACACCCACACCCACTCTCTGAATTTTATACTAGCTTTTATTGTATATTCATCTGGGCACTCCCTCCCATCTGACATCTTTAATGCACAAATACACACACACACACTTTTGGTCTATGTTACATTCTCCCACATTCTCTTCTGGTCTCCGGTTGCACTTTCCCTGCACACATAAGCACACACACACACACACAAAGCCCCTTCTGGTCTTCATTACACTTTCCCTGCACACACACACATACAGGTCACTGGAGGGTGACTGCATATAGAGAGCCACTCCAGTCACTCACCAATGCCTCTCTTTTCTGTCCTGCATTTCAGATCCCCAGTGATGTCTTACCCAGCTGTCCAAGAGGATTTTAGATGTTAATTTCTGGTGGTGGCAAGTGGGGCGGGAGAAGGTGGGGAGTATGGAAAAGAAAGGAAGGGGGAGAAATGGAAAATACAGTGGTGTTTGCTTTGGGGTTAACCAGATGATGAATTCTGACAGGTGCACACTGGAGTGAATCATATGAGGAGAGTTCTCTTTTCTCTCTGCCCACTGATGTGCCAGTCTGGCTGCTCCAGCACAATGAAAGCTGTTTCAAGGTTACTTAAGCGATAAATTATGTTATATGCTTAACGTCCCCGCCAATAACACCCACCCAGGACTTGCTCACCCTCCATTTATTTTCTCTTTCCAGAGGCACGGCTGGGAAAGCTGCTCCTTCCCTCTCAATTCATTAAGGAGAAGAAGGGGCTATAGCCATTAAATCACCCATTGAAAGGTGACCGTTGATCATTAAAAGAGCAGGTGCCAGATCCTCAGTGAGCGTCTATCTGCTGAAGTCAATGGCACTACTCTGATTTACACCCGCTGAGAGGGTCTGGCCCCAGAAGCAGCATGGGAGTTGGCGGGGGAATTGAAGTGAAATCAGACCCGAGGCAGAAATGACAGGGATGCTGGCAGAGACGCCGAAGGAGCAGTCATCACAGAGAATCAAAGCTACTCAGCAGCACTCCTTCAATGGGCCCAATTCTCCATTCCCCTCTCCTCGTGCAATCAGTGAGGGCTGGGCACAGTGGGTGTAAAGCACTGCCAAATCAGAAGGCACCCCCTTTGCACTGGAGTCAGCGCTCACACAAGGTGCAGGGCAAGGTAGAGGCAGACCCAGGATCTCCATGGACCCCCTGAGGGTATTCACCTGTGAGGGAGAAGGAATGTTGCCACTAGGCCTAATTCTGCCTTTAGTTACACTGGTGCAAATCTGGAGTAACTCCACTCATACCCAACATAATCAGGAACAGGCACAATGGGCATTTGATGGGTCTTACTGACATTTCCTTGATATCCCTCAGCCAATACAAGGGCCTTCCCTCCTCTTTTCTCTTCCTTTTACATCAAAGTGCTTTCAGAGCAACATCTGCCAGCCCCAGCGAGCCTGACTCCCTACATCCTAGGTGTGAATGACCTTAGCCCCACAGAGAAACATTCAATCTGGATTTGCCCAGGGATGGAATCTTTTTTTTTTCCTAACCCTAAACCACTGGGTGAGCCCCAAGCCAGATGTGCAGGAAGCATAGCCTCATGATTCTTATGGCACTTCCCATTCATAAAAATGCCTCTCTCCTAATCTCAGCAGTATACACAGGAATGGGTTCACAGATTCCAAGGTCAGAAGGGACCACTGTGATCATCTAGTCCCACCTCCTGTAGAACACCAGCCAAAGAACTGCCCCAAATAATTCCCAGAGCAGATCTTTTAGAAAAACCTCCCATCTTGATCTGAAAGTTGTCAGTGACGGAGATTCCACCACAATCCTTGGTAAATTGTTCCCATTGTTCATTATTCTCACCATTAACGATTTACGCCTTATTCCCAGTCTGAATTTGTCTAGCTTCAACTTCCAGCCAATGGATGGTGTTAGACCTCTCTCTCCTAGATGAAAGAGCCCATTATTAAATATTTATTCCTCATAAATATATATTGTAGACTGCAATTAAGTCTATGATCACTTAACTTTCTCTTTGTTAAGATAACTAGATTGAGCTCTTTGAGTCTACCACTATAAGGCAGGTTTTCTAATCCTTGAATAATTCTCATGGCTCTTCTCTGAACCTTCTCCAATTTACCAACATCCTTCTTGAATTGGGCACCAGAACTGGACACACAATTCCAGCAGCAGTTACACCAGTGCTAAATATAGAGTTGAAATAACTTCTCTGGTCCTACTTGAGATTCCCCTGTTCATGCATCCCAAGGTCACATTAGCTCTTTTGGCCACAGCTTCACACCAGGAGCTCATGTTCAGGTTATTATCCAGCAACCCCCAAATTTTTTGGAGTCCCTGCTTCCCAGGATAGAGTTCCCCATCCTGTAAGTATGGCCTACATTGCTTGCGCCCAGTTTACCAAGCTATCTAGATAGCTCTGGATCAGTGACTTGTCCTCTTCATTATTTACTATTCCCCACAGTTTTTGTGTCATTTGCAAACTTTGTCAATGATGATCTTATGCTTCTTTCCAGGTAATTGATGAAAATGTTAAATATTGTAGGGCTAAGAGCCAATCCCTCTGAGACCCCACTAGAAACACGTCACTCAGTGATGATTCCCTGTTTACAATTACATTTTGAGACCTGCCAGTTAGCCAGCTGTGAATCCATTTACTGTGTGCTCTGTTAATTGAATATTGTTCTATTTTTTTAATCAAAGTGTCATGCTCTACCAAGTCAAATACCTAACAGAAGCCTATTATATCAACGCTACTGCCTTTATCAACCAAACTTGTAATCTCATTAAACAAAGATATCAAGTTAGTTTGACAGGATCTATTTCCCATAAACCCATGTTGATTTTCATTAATTACATTACCATCCTTTAATTCTTTATTAATCGAGTCCTGTATCAGCCACTCCATTATCTTGCCCAGGATCAATGTCAGGCTGACAAGCCTATAATTACCTGGGTCAACCCTTTTCGCCTTTTTAAAAACTGGCACAGCATTAGCTGTCTTCCAGCCTTCTGGAACTTCTCCAGTGTCCCAAGACTTATTGAAAATCAACATGAACAGTCCAGTGAGCTCCTCAGCCAGGAGAATAACTATGGATCCAAGTGAATATATCAATGCAATGGTATGAAAACCTATGGCTCAGATGCAGTACTCTGCCTCCTGGAGGTGCAGTGCAGACAGAGGAAGGAAAGATGGAAGACACAGATAGCTTTAAGATACATTTTGGTCCTCTGGCTTCTGGGCTGCTCCAGGGGCCTAAATGAACCCTAGTGTGAAGTAAAACAAAGAGTCTGCTTTACAGTAATCTGATAAGGGCTGCTTGTAGTGTGATGTGCCTTGGGCCTGCCCCCTATCGCTCCAAGCTGGGCCCCCAGATGGGTCCCTGAGCCAGGGCTTCCAGTGGGCGTGGTATGGGAGCCTGGAGTCTCGTGTGTCCAACTTTCCCACAGAAAGTCTTCTTCAAAGGCTGGGGGCCTGATGCACCATGGCCTTTGTGCAGCCACTCACATCCGTGAAAAGCGAGCATAAAGTGCTCTCCTTCGGATTTCCTTTGCACTAGTGTAAATGGATGCACATGGTACAGGCCAAGAGGGAAGTAGGCGCTTTGTTCTATAGAGCACCTGTGCAGTGCAATCAGCACTTAGGCCGTGGTTGCTGCTTCTGTGCCGGGATCTGGGGAAATCCTGACATTAGCCAGTCTGGGTGGTACAGGCAGCGAGAACTACAGGGTCTATCTGTGGGCAGTTGCCTCAATAAAAAATCCCCTTAATGTTCATTGCAGCTGAGTCCTATCTCTCCCTTACTGCACGTCGCACTGCAGGGCCTTCTGCATCCATACTCAGCTCACTATATTCTCAGACCTTTGTGTGCCAGATGCCCTTGTTGTCAGCTGCACACAGAATTGGATGCTACATGCTTAAACCATGTACAATTAGGTGCAACTGTTTCTCCACTCCAGAAAGATGGAGTGTTGATGGAGCAGCAGTTATGGTTATGCACCAGTAAGTTTCAAAGGACAATCATGTGTCCATTGTCCATGCTGGCCGGAGCAAATGAAGATGAATGAGAATGTTGATTAAGTAAATTTAGACGCTCCATATGCCTCTATTCACAGCAAGGAGGCCAGGATTACGAGACGCATCAGAAGGGAAAATCTCCACAGGGCAAATTGGTACTTAGTCAGAATTTCACTCCATATCCCTCAGTCTAACTTGTTTCAGAGGCAGATACAAAAAATCAGGTCATCTAAGATTTGGTTAAAGATTTTAAAGGTTGAGAAATGGGCCCTGGCCATCCTCATAAAACAACAATAATGACTAACTGTGTCCTCCAATAACATTTCTCTATCTCTTTTCATCCAAGGAGCTCCAAGCACTTTACAAACATCATGTAAGTAACTCTCCCACCAGCTCTGGAAGGTAGATGAATATTTTGACGCCTGCCTCCGACACACGCACCTTACACTGAGGATGGGAAAACTAAGGAATAAAGAAGTGAAATTTTCAAAAGTGAATTTGGGTTCCCTTCTTGAGAGGCTTAAGACCTGGCTTTCAGAACTGCTGAGCACCCACAGTACCCACTGACTGCAAATGGATTTGCAGGTGCTCAGCACCCATGGAAATCAGGCCCTTGGTGTCTCAAACCAGGCACCTAAAAACTAAAGCACAATAAAATTAGTGGCCACTTTTGAAAATGTTTGCCTAACTGACATCATAACTTTTGCCTAACCTCTCTAACCACTCAGTGACAGACTTGAATGTGACAATTTTGCAACAAAAAAACTTCAAAAACAGACTCCAAAGAGAGACTGCTGAACTTGAATTAATATGCAAATTAGATACAATTAACTCAGGCCTAAACAGACACTGGGAATGGTTGGGTCATTACACTAATTGAATCTATTTCCCTGTGTTAAGTTCTCCTCACACCTTCTATGGGTCATCTTAATTATCACTTCAGAAGTTTTTTTCTCCTGCTGATGATAGCTCATCTCAATTGATTAGACTCTTCCTGTTGGTATGCATACTTCCACCTTTTCATGTTCTCTGTATGTACAAATATCTCCTGTCTGTGTGTTCCATTCTATGCATCTGAAGAAGTGAACTGTAGCTCACGAAATCTCATGCTGAAATAAATTTGTTAGTCTCTAAGGTGCCACAAGTACTCCTGTTCTTTTTGCAGAAACAGACTAACACAGCTGCTACTCTGAAACCTGACATCTTCAAAGTCACTCAGTGGCCGAGCTGGGGAGAGTACCCAGAAGTCTTGTTTTTTGTCCCTGGTAGCTGTAATCAATACTGGCTTCCATAACCATCAGAACAATAGGGTTATTTCACAGAGTGACTTATAGCTGTTATTCCAAGGAGAGCTTGTCAATATATTTGTTTTCCTTCTGATATACAGCTGCGATAGGAAGCCATGCGTGAACTTTATTAAACTTGGCTAATTTTTTATCAGTTCTGTGAGCTATTGATTCCATCCCTATAGTTATGTGGCTCGGCTTCAATCTGGAAAAAAAAAAACATTTAAAAACAAAAAGAGCAACGAATTCCCCAGAAATGCAACTAATACAGAAGGCAAATGTCACAGTTTGGATGCACAAGGAGAATCCTTTGGATCAATTGGCCAAAGACAAGTGTATTATTTAGGAGCCATTTGCAAACAGGCAAATTAAACCAGGATCATTTTTTTAAAAAAGAGAAAAGCAGCTTGACAATGGATCTGAAGCAGCTAAATGACTTTTCTTAGTACATCTAGGGCTAGATTATGCCTGTCTTCTGGATTGATGCACAAGGAAAGGGAGGACAAAAGGAGCTTGCTTTCCCACTCATGCCCCCTCTCTACCTTCGACTGAGCACAAGGAACCACTGCACCCACCAAGGGAGGAAGAGGTACAAATGTCTGGGCACACGCTGCATTGTTCTAAGGGGAGTAGCAGTGGGTCACTGCCTGGGATCCCCAAGACAGACTGTACCTCCTTGGATCATGGTGCCACCTGGGGATTCCTAGATGCAACTCCACCATGCCTCTCAGTTCTGGGCCATGTCCATCCAGCACAATCTGACTCATAACATCAATGTCTAGGGTAATGACACGGTGACCCTAAACCACATCCCCAGCTCCAAACACCCTGATCCCTGGGTCAGTCTGGGTTAGAACTTTGTGGCTCAGATCCCCCAGTCCAAAGGGCGCACAGCACCTATCTCTGTGGGCCCATCCCGAGCTCACAAAAGAGCCAGAGTGAAAGGGCTTTGCTTATAGAACCTGCGAGAGAGCTGGGGGATGGAATCCACACCACCAAGATGGAACCTACATCAGAAGCGTCCAAGGGACTGGGCTACACCCAGCTATTTGTGTGTGTTGGGGAAGAAGGCACAGGCAGATGCCTTCCTACACAATGTGGGTCTGTGTCAGCGAAGTCCCTGGAGTGCACACATTCGCCCAGCTCTGCAGAGAGCATCTCCAGGGAAAGAGTTCTGCTATGTCTCAGCAGACACCAGTTCCCCTTAGGTAGCAAAAGAAGCAAGCAGGTTTTCAAAAGAGCTCAGCCTCTTGGGTGCTGAGTGATTGGGACAATCTGGCCACCAAATGTCCAACTGGCAGCATGCCCTGCTGTAAATTATGAACCAAATGTACGGTAGCAAGGAACCAGCTCCAACCTAGGGGTGGCTGAGCGGTTGCACTTGCCCACCCATGCCGTTTGCATGCCCACAAACATGGCTGACACTGGCATGCCAATACACTGTGAAAGAGCAAGTCTAGCCTTTGATAGTGGTAGCTTTCCAGGCTGCCTTCTAGTTAACATTTCAAAGTAAACAGCTGATGCTCTTGTTTGCTCAAAGCTTTTGCATTCTAAACTGGGCGGGGAGGGGATTTCTTTTCATTTTTTTAATCTTCAAATCTTCATGGCTACGCGATACACACAAACAAACCACAAGTGTGCCTATCTTGTGAGAGGAATGGCAACAAGTGTAAAGATGCTTATCTGCAACGACAGGGCAACACGCTTTGCCACATCAATATCATGGCGCTTGCACTTGGATTAGCACGTCAGGATGGCTTTGATAGGCTTCCTTTGGTTTAAACTTAATCCGCTGGTGCTCCTCTGCCGTGGGCTGCTTGAGACCAGCTGTGAAGCATCATCGTACAAGACAGAACATATGCCCGAGTAAACAAATTAAGGCTTTCTCCAAAACAACAGGCCTGTGGCTTCCTGGAAGAGCAGCAAAGAGAAACTTAATCAACAGCAGCGGGTGAAATGGTAAAGGGGAGGAGACGGACCTCTGCTAATGAAGGTGATGCTTTGTGATTGCAAATGCTCCCTCGCAGAACTCAAGCAGAGAATGCACGGGTTGGCTTCCCAGGGTAATGATGCAGAACAGTGCACTGTGCCTGATGGAATTTGACCATGTGGTCAGCTTTAAGGGACATATAAAAGGCCTTGTCTTCACTAGCGAAAAGGGGAGAGCCTAGAGCAGGGGTAGGCAATCTATGGCATGTGTGCCAAAGGCGGTACACGAGCTGATTTTCAGTGTCACTCACACTGCCTGGGTCCTGGCCACTGGTCTGGGGGGCTCTGCATTTTAATTTAATTTTAAATAAAGCTTCTTAAACATTTTAAAAACCTTATTTACTTTACATACAATAATAATTTAGTTATATATTATAGACAGAGAGAGAGATTGTCTAAAACCGTTAAAATGTATTACTGGCACGCAAAACCTTAAATCAGATGAATAAATGAAGACTCAGCACACTGCTTCTGAAAGGTTGCCGACTCCTGGCCTAGAGTTTACCTCAACCTGCTAACATGTTAAAACTACAACTGCCTTGTACACACTAGGTTTTTAGCTTTTGTCCTGTGTGGATGCACCCTTAGGGACTTGTCTACACACACAAGTTGCATTAATTCAGTTTAAACTAAATCAGTTTAAGAAGTAATTTAAATCTGTGCAAACCATTGTGTGGACAATTTGGTATCACTTTAAACCTGTTTTATATTGGTTCTTCTCTAAACAAAGCCTTGTCTACAAAGTGGAGCCAAAATAACAGAATTGTTTTAATTCATCTTTACGAGGCTGGCTGTACCTCTGTTTCCTTTCTTGTCTCATCCCTCAGGTGTCTAGCCCCTTGCTGTTACCTATCTCAGGGAGGAACCTCATGATTCTTCCTCACTGAAGGTATGTCTCCACTGCAATCAGAGGTGTAGACAGACCCAAGTTAGCTTTTATCTATCTAGCTCAAACAACAATGGAATCATAGAAATGTCAGGGTTGGAAGGGACCTCAGGAGATATCTAGTCTAACCCTCTGCTCAAATCTCCAGACAGATTTTTGTCCCGGATCCCTAAATGGCCCCCTCAATGATTGAATTCACAACCCTGGGCTTAATAGGCCAATGCTCAAACCACTGAGCTATCTCCCAGTAAAACTGCAGCTAATCTAGCCACTCTAGTACATACCCAGGCCAGATCTACTCTAAAAAGTGAGGTCAACCCAGCTACATCACACAGGGATGTGAAAAATCCACCGACCTAACCCCTGGTGTAGACAGAGTTAGTACAAAAGAATTCTTCCATCAACCGAGCTATTGCCTCTTGGGGAGGTGGATTAACTACAGCAAGGGGAGAACGGTCCCCTCCTGTTGCTGTAATAAGTCTCTACACTGAAGGATCCTGCAGTGTTGCTGTAGTGATTTAAGCATAAGCCCCTGGCCAGGCTTCTACACTGCTATTGTAAAAGCTTTGGCGGTCACACCTCTGATTGCAGCGCAGACATGGCCTGCGAACCCTCTCTCGTTTATACCTATTGTTTGCCATCCTGCTCAAACTGGGTCTCAGGCATCTGTGGTGACTAGGGGTCACCAAATGAAATTAATAGGCAGCAGGTTTAAAACGAACAAGAGGAAGTATTTCTTCAAACAATGCATAGTCAACCTGTGGAACTCCTTGCCAGAGGATCTTGTGACAGCCAAGACTATAACAGGGTTCAAAAAAGAACTAGATAAATTCGTGGAGGATAGGTCCATCAATGGCTATTAGCCAGGATGGGCAGGGATGGTGTCCCTAGCCATTGTTAGCCAGAAGCTGGGAATGGGTGACAGGGGATGGATTACTTGGTGATTCCCTGTTAATTTCCTCTGGGGCACCTGGCATTGGCCACTGTCAGAAGACAGGATACTGGGCTAGATGGACCTTTGGTCTGACCCAGTATGGCCATTCTTATGTTCTTATGCGTCTTTCCTTCAGGAATCTGTGACCTATGAGATTAACCAACGACCTTCTTGAAACAAAGTCTATTTATTTAGCATTTGGAACCAAGCATTGGAGAAAAAAAATATTAAAACAACGCACAGCACACATGCATCTTTAGACTCATCTGAGCTTACACTTCACAATAAGCCAGGCTTTCTTCCTAAGTTACAGGAGCAGAAAAGATCCAACTTCTAGGCAGCCCAAAGCCTCTTGAATGTCGGTGTGTGACTTATCTGGTTCTCCCAGTCTGACCAGCCCTGTTCAAACTGCTGGTGGTGAACCACATGGGCTACTAGAGGCATAAAGGTTACTCATTCTGACCCAAAGAAGAGCTCTATGTAGCTTGAAAGCGTGTCTCTGTCTCCAACAGAAGTTGGCCCAATGAAAGATATTCCCTCCCCCATCTGTTAGAAAGGCTATTAGGTGGCTATGCTCTGCCACCTAGTCAGATCATTATACGGTAAAGAAATAGCACCCGAGTAACAAACTCAAACACAATATTAATCATTCTTAAGTAACATTCCAACTTTTGTACCTGCTCCACCAGTTATTTTGGTGCAAATCTGTGTGGGCACTCTGATTTTAGGTGACATGTCCTACTTTTATTGAACTTGAGTGAGTAAAAACAGACTTTGGCCAAGATCAAAAGAGGTTTGCGTTCAAAATGATTTCATTATTTTGGTTCCAGTTTGGGTGTAGACCAGTCCTAGTGTACAGGTTCATGCTAAACCAATAGACAGCAAGTTTCAAGGGATATCAGGGCATCCAAATTGTCACCAGTTTACCTAGATTGGTTTAAAATCACATCTTTAGTTAAACTGGAGCAATTCTGTGTGTAGACCAGAACTTAGGTTCTGTAGTCACATGCAAGACTCCTCTGCAGAGTCATTCTAGTTTCAGGTGCTAAAAACCTAAATTAAGACTGAAGCCACCGCTCAGCCACCCTGATGGCATCCAATCAGCCCCAACCCAGATATAGAGGGGGTGAGAGTGTGTCTTTGGGTCCAGAGGGAACTAGGACAGAGGAGACACTGGATGGAAAATCCTAGGGACAGTTTGGAATACAGAAATTGCTAGTATCCTGCCTCTGGCATTGGCCAGTGTGAGATGTTTCAGAGATGTGTAGGAAATGCCATAATGTCTAATTATGGAATAACTGACCTGCAGTGGAAGTGTCTTCTTCATCCCAGGCTGTTAGTGGTTGGCACCTGATGGGCAGTCATACCTATGGATGAGCGCAATGAAGGCAGAATTGCTCGATGCCAAGTGGACTTTCAACAGGGAGACCCGTGTTTCAGGCTCGGCCCTGATCAAATAACCTGTCGGTCCATCTCCCAGAAGAGTCCCAAAGAATGTAGACCATGCTTTAAAATCGACAATGATGTGTTATGGCAGTTCAGAGCCCAACACGGCACAGGTGAAAGCCTATCCACGTTCTGCCTCTGGCTTTTGTAAGATTGTAATATTATTGTCTGTGATCTCTTTCCTGTGAGCAAGAGACCAAAGCAGAGACCCAGCTGCTTTAATCCTTGGGCAATGGGAGACTGCAAACGTGGCCACTCCATCAGCCTGGAAATTCTACACAGCTCCGTGGAGGAGGGTCCTGCAGCTCACCTATAACTTGCAAGGGCAGGGCCATGACCAGGGCAGGGCAAACGGGACAGCTACCCTGGGTGCAAAGATGCAGGGGCAGAAAAAAGGGGTGGAAAATGACTAAAAAAATCAGTAGGAGGCGCAAATATGCTCGCTCACCTCAGACGCTAAAAAATGCCTAGTTACGGCTCTGTGCAGGAGGGTTGTGTCTGTAACCTACAGTGAAGCTGTTAGTTAAACATGGAGGCTCTGAAGACTTTGGAATTCTCTGCTTCTCTCCCATTCAGAAAAGCTTTGGCTCCAATACAGGCCTATGCATTTAAGCAGCACTGCTCCCATTTACAACCCCTGGTCCCATGCAGCAATGCTGTATATCACGGTGGCCACTGCCAAGCAAACTGAGCTGACAGCTGCGCTCTCTCTTCCCAGTCAGGTACAGAGATGGAAGGGGCTTTCCCCCAGGAACTCATAAGTGGCAGCAGCACAGTGAGTTATGGCTTTTCTCTGCTTCCCAAAGCCCACAGCAGATGGAAGAAAGATGACCAGCACCTTATATAGCTAGAGTGGGCTTAATCTTTAGTTCACTCTGCAGGACTAGCATTGTCCCACCTAGCTAGGAGCACTTGCCCTCCATCAGGTATGACAGTTTGTGGTTACTGGGGCCACCTAATGGCTCGGAACATTGCTGAAGATTGACATTGGAAAATAAATAATCTCCCTCTCTCTCTCTCACACACACACACACACACCCCTGCTGTGTTGGGTCTAAATATGGACCACAGCCATAAACTGCAGATCTGCAGCCTGATAGCTGAGAAACTCAAAGTCTGAGGTTCTCCTATCCAAGGTTTTGTTTCTTCCCGTTATCACCCTGATCCAGCAAAGGATGTAAGCACATGTTTAACTTTCAGTACTTGAGCGGTGTGATTGAAATCAGCGTAATTGCTCACATGCTTCAGGTTAGCCATGTGCTTAGGTACTTTGCTGAGCTGCTGTGACTACAAGGAGCATCTGGCAATGCAAAATCCAGAGCTGGGTCTGGATTCCCGTATGCACTCCCACTCCCCAAATTAGATGATTTTCAGATCCAGGCTTTAGCTCTGGCCTCCTCGCTCATTAGAATTGGATTGTGTGGGCTAAACTCCTTTCTGACAGCAGCGATTCCATTTTCCTCTGGTCTTAAACAGCTTCAATCCATCTTACTGCATTACAGAATCTGTGTTGATTGTTCTACTGTACTGAGTAATAACAACTTGTACTTTCCAGATTACCCCAGGGAACTGTATTCACAGCTTAGCTGCACCATGTATTCGGGAGGGCAGGCACACAACAGGGTAATTTGATTTGTCACAACAATGCAGAGAGCTTCTCCTGGGAAGGGAGGGAGATGGTGGAGCGGGAACAAATGGGGATTGGCTGCTCAGGGAAGGAGCCTGGAAGGCAGAGAAGGAAGAAGGGGACAGGACTTCGGCAAAGGGGGGGGGAAAGCCAGTGAAAGGATTTGAGGAGCCTAATTCCCCTGCGGCAGGGTGCGAATAACTCCCCCTGACCCTGTGTATGGAGAGACAGATGAGGCAGTGGCAAGTGGAGAAGCAGTGGAGGGGGGCAGGAGGAGAAATGGGGCATCTGGACCACAGAGGGGAGGGGAAATCAAAGGTTGCTAAACAGATTTATGCTTCCAGGCACCCCAGGCTTTCCCATCAGCCAATAAACTCTCCCTCCTGGGAAAGAAAGCCTGCAAGAGGCTGGAGTGATAGTCAACGGAATAACGAGTCATAATACAAACCATTGGTTGGAGCAATGGACTGAGGCAGTTTAACACTTAGTTACATTGAATTTCAGAGGTCTGTGATCCCTATCGTGTTTAGTTATTTCCCCCCAAACTATGAGGCACAGGTGCTGAGACGTGTAGTGGTAGGGAAAGGCAGTGTAAGATGTGGGATGGCGCCACGGGACTCAGGGCCCCAAATTCTACTCCCATCTCTGCCACAGACTCGGTGTGTGAACATCAGCAGGTCACATCCCTTCTCTGTGCCTCAGTTTCCCATCCGTGAAATGGGGAGGATACTTACTATCCAAACTGTCCTGAGATCCTGGGATGTACAGCGTAAGGAAAAGCTATTATTTCTTTCCGGTACAAATATCATCAAGAAAAAAGAACTTTTTGCTGACACTCTCTGGTGACACTGGTTACAGAGCACATTGATACCACAGGAGTCCAGTTGCCAGATGTGGGAACTCAAATCACCCTCTGTGCAACTGACTTCAGCAGAGCTACCTCTGGCTACTCACTTTTTACCTGTACTGTTAAGAAACATCTCTGCAGATCAGTGGTACATGTGAGCAGGTCCAGAAGTGACCGTCATGTAATCCGCTGTCTCGTTTAGAGACAAGATAATCACACATGTAACTCTGTAATAACCTGGAAGGGGGATTTTGTCTTCTCCCATGGGAAATGCAAGTGAAAGACAGGGGCAGGAGAAACCCCTGTACGTGCATGTGCTGTGGGGAGGGAAGTGAGCGGGAGGGGGTAACCGAGTTAACAGGGACTGCAGTGCACAAGGAAATCTTGCTTTCTTTCTCTGAGCCTGATTCTGGTCTCCTTCCCAACAGTGTAAGTCCAATGGTTTCAGTGATGTTATTCCTTATTTATGCTGGTGTATATGAACCCAGAATTGCACTCACTCTCTCTCCCTCTAATGGATATTTGAGATAGAGGGCCAGATCTTCAGCTGACGTAAAGCAACATCGATCCACTGAAGTCCATCTAGCTACAATGAGTTGCCCTGGCTGAGAATCTGGAACTACACTATACTGAAAGTGAACATGCAGAAGTGGTAGGGTGAGTTATAGGCTAGTTGAGCATAATGGCCCCTTCCTGCCGGAAAATCTATTAATCTATATCAAAGCATCACTCTTTAGATGGACACAATAACTCAACCCCCGATCCTACAGTGGTTTCCCTCCATTCAGAACCTTATGTTTCTGCAGAACCCCATTGACCTCAATGAGGCTCTGCAGGACTCCATCCAGGCATCGCTTGCTACAGATCAGGGAGCAGATTAGTCAGTGTGTGCACAGGGGCAGTCAATTATTTTTTGTCACAGTCCAAATTTCTTGGCCCAGGTATAATCAAGGTCCAGACTCCAGAGAATATACTTAAAAACTAAAAACAGTCATTATAATAAAAAGTACGTAAAAAGATTTTCGGGTCTGTTCAAAAGCATCTGACAATGCAGATTTGGCCCATGGTCTGCCTATTGACTGCCCTGTGGGATGAATTACGCCCACTGATCGAACTATTGCTAGCACTATAATGACATGGTTTTCATTTGGAGATCATCAAAAGCCCCCCCAGCCCCCTAGCCTTCCACAACGAATCACCATAATCACAAAAACCAACCTACTGAATAGTATTTGTTGAGAAAGTTTCTCAGATCCAGGATGGAGGGAGAGAGAGAGAGACCCCAGAATAGCCAAAATTTCCCACTGTCTGGGTAGATGCCTTAATCACTGGGCTACACTTCTCTGCCCCAATGATCATTTATTTATATAAAGTGAAATGGCACCAACAGGTGAAACTGAGAGACAGGGTCCCAAATCAGGCACAGCTGGGACTTGAAGCAGGTTCTCATAAGTACTCTAAACCAATCAGCTATGCTGAGCTGGGTATCTTACTGGATTTTGGGGTAAAAATAAAACATTCAAAAGGCCTAGATTTTGCTCCAATGCCAAATGAAAACAAAGGCACAATACTCGATTTTTGTGTATGTGTTTGTGAAATGGAATTCTTGTTTTCTGGTCAGTCCTAGCTATGAGACTTTATTGGAAGCCGGCTGCTGCTGGATACATGCAGTGAATTTAGGTTTAAGAGCACAGGGAGTGAGAAATAGGGAAGTCCCCAGAAAGCCAGGAGAATGTCAGTCATTTTATTCCAGTGTTCCAGTTCTCGCCACTAGCGTTATGAGCTCAGTATAAACACAGAGAAGCAGCATGGTCCAGAATGTAGGATAAGGGACCTAATATATATGCACCCCGCTGGGATGCTAAATACAACCATAATGCAAATCATAAAGAACAATAAGACACATTAGTTATAAACCCACAACACACACCTGGCTGGGCTGCTTTTCTAGTGCTGCAAAAGCCTTTGAATAAAACATCCAGATCTATTTCACTGTTGAAGCAGCTCCAATTCACGTTGGATCTGAGGCCAGAAATACAATCTTTGCTAGAGTTACAATGATGTCCCTGTGACAGCGCCAGTCACCTCAATATCTCAGTTGCTGATTGAATTTTCCTGGCAGGACCAGTCTCCTGTGAACTAGATTCTGGTGGCAATTACACTGGTGTAAATCCAGAGTAACTCCATGGACTTCACAGGAGTCGCTCAGGATTTCCGCGGGGATAAGTGAAAGCAATATCTGGTCTTGGTTCTCTGTGTCTACAGAGGTTTTCAGCCCAACAATGGACTGTAAGAGAATGGTATAGGAAGTGTAAGTGATCGGTTAATAGAGAGGTAAATGGTCTCTTCCTTTCCTCTAGTTTGGATTTTTGTTCAAGTGGTGAAATGGGACCGGTTCCCTGTAATTGCTCTGCTCTCTCATATAACTGCTGCCTCCCATATGTGGCTTGTTGACATTTAAATAAGTCGCAATTATATTGAGGAAGTAGATTGCACAGACCCCAGAGGATATGGGTAGAGGACACATCCAGGAATGGCTGCAACATATTTAACACACGCATGCATGACTCACGCTGATTTGCATTGAGTGTATCCGGGGGCACAGGGGGAGACACAGTTTATCCTAAACGCTGGTTGTAAGGAATACAGCATGTTCCTTGAGTGGTTTCTCTTGCAAACCATGTGCGTCAGTGAATTTCAATGGGATTTCGGTGCCTAACTCCCTTCAGCTCCATTAAAAATCTCAGCCTCTGTTCTCTTTCCTCGCTCCCCTAGACCCTCTCTTCTCCATACTCTAACCCTGGCCTCATTTCCCCTCTCTCTCACTCCTGCTCTCCACCCATTTCTCCTTCCCCTTCCACAAAGGATCCCTCCTTTGACTCTTGTCCCTCCAGCTTTACACTTGCTGCTCCGTGCCTTTTGTGTCCATTTCCCCCAAATGCTGGCCTCCTCTCTGCTTCAGTCCCTTCCCCACTCCGCCTTCTGCTCCCAGATCCCCTCTTTCCAGTTACACTCTAAACCCACCAGTCTTGTTATTGCCCCAAACCTTCTTGCTAACGGCACTAGTTATCCACCCTATGATGCCACCCTGGCCTAACAACTTCTCTGTTCAACAGTTGTTGTGACAAATGTTGACATAGAAACTGGAAAGATCGATTAGGTTTCCTAACCCAATTATTCCTATTATAGACCACTTCCCTAGGAGAGGGAGTGCAGACCAGCATTTAGGGAACTGGACTGGAACTCATGAGACCCAGGATCTATTGCTGACTCTGGGGAAAGTCATTTCTGATTGACCCAAGCTGGGAGGCTCACTGTTGCAGGCTGTGTAAACATACCCAACGCGTTACTCTAATATGAAGCAATAAGAATGATAATTTCTAAAGAGAAATCCACTCATGGATCTAACAGCAGCTCAGCCTCCCAGTCTTACACGCATGCCATGGCTGTAACAATTACAGAGCTTGGAGACCTCAGAAAGTAATAGCAGGGTAGTATTAAGGAAACCAGAATAAAATAAACTCCTTGAAATCCGATGAGCCATTTGGTCTCTGGGCTGCATGCTTCTCTCCTCGATTGCAGGATTATATTAGGAACGAAGCTTTGCTCCTTGCCTGCAGTTGCATCTGAACTCTCCAGATCCTCTGCCAATCTGATCACAGATGAATTGGAGAATGTAGGAGGCTTCTAAGGACTCTCTCTGACTGTGTGTCTGCACAGCCTCTGGCATAATGAGGCCTTGACCTTGGTTGGCATCGCAAGGTGTTACTGTAATATAAGATGATGTCACCCAATTCAGCATCAATATTGCAAAAACACGCACTAGGATATGCATCAAACCCAGTACAGGCTTGTAAAAAATGCACCAACGGGCAAAAATTCATATAAAAAATGAAGGCAGTTCAAGTTTTAGAATAAACTCTTCCAAAAGCTCAGAGGCCTATTCAGTCCTTCAGATGTTCCCACAAGACCACCCTGCTATCTAGGTGTTTTATAAGCGTGCCCATCACTATGGTGTCTGTCCACCCTCACAGTTTTCCTTCTCACAACTAGCCCATGCCCTCTAAGAGGCTCTGGCTCCTGCTGCTTCCTGTCATCTTCTAAAACTAAGGACTTCTGGCTTGCTACTACCTTCTTCCACCTTCAGGGCTGGATGGCATCTCAGGGGGCATCTCATTCCTCTCGTTTCTTTCTGCACTTCTGAAGTTCCCATCTCTCTCTCCCCTCTCCTTCCCTTGCACAAAAGCCTTGTCTCTTACTGGGACCCAGACATAGGGTCCGGGAAAAGCACAGCAGCCAGTGAGTGATGTCACAAAGACTTGGGCAGCTGCGTGCAGCTAATGAGAAAGGAGGCATCGGCTGGGAGCCATCCAGCTGGACTATGCAGTGAAAAAAACCTGCTGACAGTAGCTCTAAGGGAAGGGACTGGGAGACAATAACCCGCCTCATCCTGTCGTCGTTATTGCCTTAGAAGGCTTGAACATGTCTCACTGATGCCATCAAAGAAGATGATCAGAGCTGAGTTTTCCTACTGTTCCCCATAGAGTCCTCTGAAGCCAACAGCTGCGATTAGATAGGAACTAGGTCGGCACACTGAGAGACCACCAGCAGCTGCCAGCATGTGGTCTCTGCTGCCGACTCCTCTCTGCCTGATCACTGTATTCCTGCTCTTAGAGGCACCTATGGCTGAAGTCTTTGTTTACGTGGTCTACAAGCAGAACTCCACCTGCATAGATTTTAGAGCGCTGTCTGCCTGCCTGGGGCCTCCTGTCCCGAGAGAGGGCCTGAGGGGTTATCTGATTGAGGCAGCACCTGCAAATGCCTGTCATCCTATCGGGGGTCCACCAGCAGGCGGCAATTCCTCGGCAGCCTTCATCGTGCTCATAAGTAGGTATGACTGCCCGTTGGGAGTTAAGATCCTTCATGCTCAGCAAGCTGGCTATCAAGCTGCTATTGTCCACAATGTGAACTCAGAGAAACTGGTGACAATGGTGACCAATGTTGAAGAAATCAGGCAGAAGGTTGGAATTCCTTCCGTCTTTACTGGGGAATCAGCCTCCAAGCAGCTGAGAAGGGTTATGGGCTCGGAAAAAGGCATTCATGTCACTCTAGTGGTACCTGAACATTATCATAATCCCTGCTGGGACAATGCAAAGCTCTCCATCGGGGACACTGCTAGGCACTACTGGGATCTCCAGTTTGGATATTGCTCCACACGCATGATTTCTCTTTTCATCCAGGAGTTTGGCATGGCAATCGGCATGATCGTGTGCACCCTGCTGGTTGTGGGCTGCATGAGATGGTGCAGGAAGAGCCAGAAGATAACCGTGAGCACGTTCAAAACGGGAGACAAGTATGTTACATGTGTGATCTGCATGGCCGAGTATGAAGAAGGAGACCAGCTGAAGATCCTCCCTTGTTCTCATGTCTATCATGGCACATGCATAGACTCGTGGCTTCTCATCCAGTCCCAGTGTAAGACCTGCCCAATTTGCAAACAGCAAGTGACTGTTGCCAGATAGACCTTTGACACGGACATGCATCGAAATGTCCCTCTGCAAGTGTAAAACGTTTTAGATGAGGGAAAATAAAATGAGTTTGAGATCACAGCTGCTGGAAGTCTCTGGTGTGCACACACACACATACACATTTCACTAACATTTCCTGTAGCTTTCTCCAGGAGGAAAATATATACAATGAAACCTGTTTTACGCAGAGCCCATGGGGCCAGTAACAATCAGTTGCCTAGTACAGGTGAGTCTTTAAATAACTACAGGGCTAACAAAACCATACTGGACCACTGGGCATACTTTAAAGGGGATAGTTCAGCAGGGGTTGCCCACTGATGGTGCAGCTCTTTAGGGATCGAGTGCCAAAGACCCTGAGCATCCACAGCGCCAGCTGAATTCAGTGGGAGACTGAGAACCTCTGGATATCAGGCTCATGTAGCCAGGTATTCCAAAGAGCTCAAAGCCAGAATTTCAAGTGCTCCATCCCCATAGCTAAGCAAGAGCCATTGTCAGCCCTAGGCTTTCAAAATTCATGTGTCAGAACACTCCCCAAAATCATGAGATTGGCTTACAGATCATAAGATACTTCTGAATAATAAACTTTTGGGATCTTCTTATTCATCTTCCAGTTTCTGACACTGGAGTCACATTTTAAATCTTCCTTTGCCCCCATGAGGGCTAGAAATTTAAATGAAAGCTGAGATTCTCTTTCAATCCCTTGACTCCAGCAGTTGGAGCTTTGAGGTAAACAACAAATATTGCAAGACTTGCAATAAAATCATGAGAATTGGCAACACTGCCAGATCTTTTGGTGGCCAGCAGTTCCCATTGTGATCCTTCAGGCCAGAATTTCAGAAGAGCTCAGTCAACACCCAGCACGAACCCAGTGTTCTGTACACTTGGAAAATCTGACCACTTGTTTTCGTGCCTTAAATGGAACCTATGTGCTTTTGCCAATCGGGCCAATAGCGTATCGTTGGTTTCACTCTGCGTGGATGGACAGACAGATATAATTTCAAGTTCTGCTGATTTTATTTTGAATGATGATTTACTTTAGATTATTTATTTCCATTTTCTACTGACAAAAAGCTCTGGCCTCGTAGCTCCAGGTGCTTTGACATCCACTAGATGATCAGACTCGTAGAAAGAAAAAGGTGGGACTTTTTGTTTTTAAAGCAGAAAGCAAGTTCAGTCAACCAACCTGGGCTGATATCTCCCCTCCCACATGGGAGAGGATGATCCTAACAGATCATTCCTACTGTGCAGTGTTCTCCAGGCATCATGTTCATACCCAAGGTGATGAATTTCAGTTTTCAGTGGGAGGACGGCCAAGAGAAGGGGCATTTATCCCTCGGAAGGATGAGAGCAACTCCCCTTGAGTGCAGCAGGAGATACTGATAACTTACCAGAGATTGGACTGGGACAGAACTGGGTCCAAGAAAGATGGAAGAGTGGCAGATAGGAGAGAACTAGGGAAGAGAGGAGGAGAGAAGGGTGCCAGGCATGTTGGCAGTGATGCTACAGGGACCTAGTCCTGGGGAAGTGCAGCAGTCATTGGGTGATGTCACAAAGCCCTGGCGAGGTGGGTAGGAAAGGCTGCCTAGCAGCTGGAGACAAGGAGCGAGAGAGAGAGAGGGTGGAGCCCAGGGAACCAGCAGACCAGCGTGGTGAACTGAAGGAAGCCTTTTGCAGAAGCTTCCAGGGAAGTGGAGAGATATAGTTACCATCCTGCTGCTGCTGCTGTTGTCTTCTGCAGAGACTCCAGGGATGTTATGTTGATACCACTCAGACAGGCTGATAAGTGTATGTTTGCCTCCTAAGATCCTTCACGATTACGCCTTTCCTCTTTGCCCAGCCCCGGCACTTGCACAGAGAGATACCCATCAGCATTCAGCATGAGGCCCCCGCTCCCTTTCCCTCTCCCTCTCCATGCGATCGCCATGCTCCTGCTTGTGGGTGTTGCTGTCGCGGAGGCCTTTGGACATGTGGTTTATGACCACGGCTCCACCTGTGTAGGTTACAATGCACTGCCTGCATGCTTTGGACCGCCCCTCCCGAGTGAAGGGCTGATGGGATACTTGATCGAGGCCATGCCTGCAAACGCCTGTGATCCTATAGAAGGCCCGCCGGCATCCTCCAACTCCTCTGAGGCTTTCATCGCACTCATCCGTCGGTCTGACTGCCCCTTTGGCGTTAAGGTCCTTCATGCACAGCAAGCCGGGTACCAAGCCGCCATCGTGCACAACGTGAATGCAGAGCATCTGGTGAACATGGTAACCGACGACAAAGAAATCAGGCAGCAGATTGCGATCCAGTCTGTCTTTACAGGGGAATCGGCCTACAGGCATCTGAAAAGGGCTTCACATTACGAAAAAGGGGCTTATGTCACCCTGGTGGCACCCAAACATCCTCATAACCCTTGCCAGGATGCTGCTACGCCTTCCATGTGGGCTACTCTTAAGCGGCACTGGCCTCGCATGCTGAAATATTCCGCATACCACGTCATTCCTTATGTCCTCCAGGAGTTTGGGTTCATGATCAACGTGATCATTTGCACCATCCCGCTTGTGGTCTACGCACGATGGTGCGCAAAAGGCCGGAAGATAACCCTGTGCACCTTCAAAAGAGGAGACCGATACGAAACGTGTGTGATCTGCATGGCCGAGTATGAAGAAGGAGACCAGCTGAAGATCCTCCCTTGTTCTCACGCCTATCACTGCGCGTGTATCGACACCTGGCTTCACACCCAGCCCAGGAATAAAACCTGCCCCTTTTGCAAACAGCAGGTGACAGCTGAAGCTCAGGATATCAGTCTGCACGGAGGGAGGAACCCACAGGAGCAAGATGGGGGAGAGGAGGACCACGCGGAGGATGGGGAAGATGAAGATGGTCATGACAATGAGTATATTGAGGGAGAGGAAGAAGACGACCAAAGTGTGGACACTGAGGAAGGGTATGATGAGCTGGAGAATGACCCTCATTGAGTAATAGACTCAAACCAACCCAATATCAGTCCAAGCCACACAACTCCCAGCTTTTGCCCATCACTAGCTCCAGCCTGTCTACTGGGAAGCATTTAGTTCAGTTCAGTTTTGGCTCCTTTCTCTCGCTCCCCACAATAAAAGTCATAAAATGTTTGCTGCAAATATAACTCTCCTTAGGCTGGTGGAAATTAAATGCATTTGATACCATTGAGTTCCTGGGAATTTCTGGCCCCATCCACTCACATTTCCTATTGCTTTTGTCTAGATGGAATATACAAACACAAATACATGCAGTGAATCTTAGTTTAAGGAATTGCATTGTGACAGTGCATAGAGGCCCTAACTGAGACTGGAGTCCCATTTCGCAGGATGCTATGTAGACATAGCAAGTCATCGCCTGTCATGACAGGCTCCAACCTAACGAGAACAACAAGGAAACAGAACCTGACTGTTGACTGAAGTGACTGACCCAGATCAGAGGGAGAACTGGGACTAGAGTGTAGCTCTCCTAGTTTCCTGGCCAGCATTCTGTCCCCTGAACCTGAGCTACCCTTTGGCAGCAACTCAAGAGCCTGGTAACAATTCCTTGCAGGGCACAGGTTAGTCTGTAGTGACAGGTGCACTGAACTGTTCAGGGGTACTTTGAGGATACTTTAAAACGGTCCCTTAAGCCAGGGGGTGGTGATGACTGAATGTCCAAATCATTCAAGTAGGATTCACTCCATGCAGGTGGGCAGAGAGAAAAGATACGAAACATTTTCAAGGGCTCCATAATCGGCTGCATTTTGAAGGCTGGCTGATTGCTCCATGCATTCAGCAGAGGCAGACATGACAGGTACATGTAAGGTCCTGCTCTCCAGGGTTTTCTGGGTCATTTTCCAAGCATTTCTAAGCACTGTAAGAAGGGCAGGATTTATGTACTAACATGCCCCAAAATCAGATATTCATCTCCTCTCTCTCTATTGGTTACAGGAAGAGCGATTTGTTCATTTTGGAGAGCCTCTGAGTGCATCTCCAGTTCAGGCTGAAAACACTGAGCCAGAGCCGCAGACCAGCAAAGGATTTAGCCCACAGTCAATTAACACCCTATGACCAGCTGGTCATATAGAGACACTCTCCTGATCATCATCAGCCCCCAATCTCACACTAAAAAACAAAGCATAGAACCTCTTTATGACCGCGGCTGGTCATAAAGGTCTGGCCTGACATACCAGGACTGAGCGATCCACAGGCATCGTTACACCAGTACCAGAGCCAAGGGCTCTTCACTGGGTGTGAATATCCTGCTACCAATTGTCAGCATTCAGGTCATTGCGCTGTTGGCAGATCTCAACCATCAGGGTCACACAGATAAAGGAAGGTCTATGGCCAACATTTTCCAAAGAGGCTAGTGACTTTGGGTATCTCTGATTCTGGGTGTCTATTTTGAAACAACTAAAAGGGCTTGATTTTCAGAAAACACTGTCTGAAAATTAAGCCCCTGTCCCATGTCTCAAGTTTGGCACCCCAAATCACTAGACAGTTTGCAAGATTTTGGCAGGGGTTCAAAGCTAGCCAGAGCCTAGACCCTGTAGCACCTGTATAGATGAGAGCCAACCTCTTGAATCGCACCCAAAAGTAACCCAGGAGCTAGTGCGACCTATAAAGCGCAGGTGCAACGTGCTATGGAAAGGAAACCCCACTAAGAAAATATCCTGCTGTTTTCTACATCATTTGAAACTTCAGGGTATCTATCGCAAGGTCTGGCACATTGCAGTAGTCCAGCAGTGGGCTGAGCAACCCATGGATAAATGCAGTGAGGTGTGTAGCCGAGTGGAAAAGTCATAACTAGAGCTGAACGAAATTTGGAATTTCCATCCCACAGAAAATTCCCACATTTGTTTTCATCCCAAATAGGATGAAATGTTAAAATGCTGAATATTATCATGGAATAGAAGTTCTGAAAAATTTCAATTAGGAAAATGCTGAACGGTTTCATTTCAACATTTTCATTTGAAAGGAAATATTCTGACATTCCTGAAATGGAAATGTTTTATTTCAGGGTATTGAACTGACCCAAAATGCTTCAAGAGAGGCAGCATCTGGATACAAAAGGAAGAGAGGGGTTCTCCACTCTGCTTACCATTATCAAAGACTATCAAGCTATAAATCTAAAGCATCTGCCACTGATGCCTTGACCTCCTGCACTGTAGGTGTCTGATCTTCCACCCTACATCAAACATTAATAACTGTCTGCAGAGCCAGGTTAGCTTATTGCTGGGATGAGACGTGCTCCTATTTGCCACAGGTTGATTATTAATAACTTCTCTAGAGATTGCTTTATCCAAGTTACAACCTGTGCGTAGGATAAACAGTAGAGCTTCTGCACAAGGAAATGCACCAGAGAAAAATATGGAGAAGCTAGACCCTCAGCTTGAGTAAATCGGTGAAACTCCATTGACTTCAATAGAGCTGCGCAGATTTACCCTGGCTCAGGATCTGGCCAGTGTGACACTGAAACCAACTTCTATTCATGTTCCAGTTTAATCATAGGTTAGGAGCAAAGTTGGGGAGAGTATGGTTAGTGGAGGGGCTGGAAAAGGAGGGGCAAGGCTCATGTGGAGAATACAGAGAGGCAGGCAGCTACATTACAGCAGCTTCTGGAAGTGCTCTCTCCTCTTTTCCTTGAAGTCCATGCAATCTGCTGTCTTGGTATAATTGCTGTTAATTTAAATGTCAGCAAGCCACACATGGGAGTCAGCAGTTTTAAGAGGGAGCAGAGCAATTATCGGGAAGGAGTCCCCATTTCACCACTTGAACTGAGATCCAAAAGGAGAGGCAAGCAAGAGACCATTTTTAGCTCTCCATTTAACTGACTTCTAACACCTTCCATACTAAAAAGGCCACAACAACCTGAAAATATTTGAGACAAGGGCCCAGCGTAGAAGCAGAATCACAGCGGTGTTCTGGATCCAACCAGGTACAGTAGTAGAGTGACCAGATGTCCTGATGTTATAGGGATGGTCCCGATATTTGGGGCTTTGTCTTATATAGGTTCTTATTACCCTCCACTCCTGTCCCAATATTTCACACTTACTGTCTGGTCACCCTACACAGTAGCGAGGGATACTGTAATCAATGGTAAGACTGGAATGATCCCATCAGAAAGCTGGCCCTGAGTTTTTCATCAAAATGGGGTGTTTTTGTTTTATTTTTGGAAAATGTCATTTGGTTGAACCTGAAACTTTTCATGAGAAATGGGTGGTTTTAACAAATTTTTCTACTGGAAAAAATTCTGAGGATTTTTTTTTTAACTTCTGAAATAAAAATTTCCAGTTTTCTGGTTCAAAATGGTGCTTTGTTTTGAAAGAGAAGCCAACTATGGTAAAAGAAAAAAGTTTTTTAATTGATCAACATTGAAACAAAATGTTGCGACAGATCCAAACTGTTTCTTTTTCAGATTTTTGGTTTGAGAAAAACTTCAATATTTCGACTTTTTGTCCTGTTTTGAGACAGAAACATTGTTGAAAATCTCAAAAACTTTTTTGTGGGATAGGAAAGCCGTTTCCCTCCCAGATGCAGCTCCAAGGCTAAAAGGGAATCCTGTTGGAAATATTCCCAAGCAGAAAGAGATTGGAAGGGGACCGGTTCCAAAAGATCCAGCCAGAGAGAGACAGAATCTTGCTAAGTGAGCTATAGATGGGATTCAATCAGAAGGCTCTACAATATTTTCAACTGCCTGTCAAAGAACCCTTGTGCCCCCTTTAGCATATTCCCCTGTTCCTATAAAGCACAGAACCAAAGAACGATTTCTAGATCTTATTGGTGAGAGCTCATTTTTGTCGTTTTTCTCACGCATTTCTCGTGCAGGGCTTGTGCGTGTGCATGGGGGGAGGGGGCACGGGTGTGGGGGTGTGCGCGTGTGTAGTTTATTATATTGCTAGGTGTTTTACAAGCCCCATGGAGGAAAATGCTGATGACCTGACCCGGTACCGAGAACTATCACACTTAGACAACCAGCAAAGTGTCAGCACTATAGATCACTCGGAGCAATTCAGGCTACACACAGGGTAATCAGCCACCTAAGAGCCACCTTTCAGTAAGGATGAAACTCATCCCTGTGCAAAGGGCCAGCACTAAGAAAGGAACTACTCTGAGGGTTTAAGTGAGACATAAGTGATGGACAGGTCTTGTGATGGCTGATGCACAGGACTGAATTTCAGCCTTGAAGACTGACATATAATATCTACTATAGTTAAAGGAGATGTGCCAAATGCCCCACTGGCAGAACTCTAGTGACTTCAGTGGAATAATACCAGCCGAGAATTTTGCTTTGCATCCCTAATAACCATCTGGAGGAGGAGGGATGGGGAAGGAGAGAATCAGCTTAGCCCGCAGAACCAGCAACCCCTATTTTTCACAAAGGCTGTATGGGGATTTTACCTACATTCATGGCCGTCCAAAGGATTCAGGGGGCCTGGGGCAAAGCAATTGCAGGGGCCCCTTCCATAAAAAAAAGTTGCAATACTATAGAATACTATATTCTTGTGGGGGGCCTTGTAGGGCCCAGGCCTGGGGCAAATTGTCCCACTTGCCCTCTCCCCTCCCCCCCGCCGGGCGGCCCTGCCTACATTCCCATCCCTCATTGTGCAGGGTGAGTTTTAGCTCCTAGAGCCCAATCCTGAGTCCGATGACTTCAGTGAGAGTAGGACCATGTGATTTCTTCCCTAGAAGCAATTGCAAACAGGATGCAATCCATCTCCACTGGTGATTGGATCCTTCTGGTTGGATCCTTTCTTCACCCTTCCTGCTCACTGATTATTAGACATGGTCAGAAGATAGAATTTCCCCTTCCTGCTCACTGATTATTAGACATGGTCAGAAGATAGAATTTCCATCCCAGGAAACTTTTTGAGATTTCATCCTTTTTTTGGGTCCTGAATCAAGATGGAAAGCCAAAAATTTTTGACTTTTTTGGCAAAACAAAATTCCAAAAATAATTTAGGTTAGGGTCAATTGAAACAGTTAATTTGCCTAAATTTGAAACATTTCATTTTGATTTCAAACCTTTATTTATTTATAAATTAAATATAGAAAAAAAATTCAAAGCAAAAAAAATCAAATTTTTTGTTTTTGAAGTTTTCAAAACCAAGACAGTTTGACATTTTTGAAGTTTTTTTCCATTTTTTTTCTAAATGAAATTTTGTCAAAATCAACACAATTTCTCCAAAAAAAACTCCCACAACCCAGACAGTTTTGTCAAAATGGCATTTTCCAACCAGCTCTATCGGTTATATGGGGAGAGGTGAAATTAAAAGGATAGACCTTGGAAACAGGAGCAGAATTTAACTACTTGGGAAATGATGCTCGCTCCTGCTCTCCATTTCATTCTCAGTGGCCTCTCTAGAGAGTCTCTCTCTTCCTCATGACATATGGATTCTCCAAGCATCACCAATCTGAGTCACAATTAAGTCCAATGTGACCTTCCTTCAGACAAGCTTACACCTGCATCGGCAGATTGGGAAGGCAACCCTCAGCCCTGCATACTTTGTAGGAACAAAAGAGGTTCAACCTGGGGTCAATGCAAACCAATCCAGCTTTAGCTTCTGGATGGAGTCACCAGCTCCCTTTGTCATGACTGGGTTTGGGGCAGGCATTGCTAGCACTGACAACTCTGATTTCATTGTACTGAGCAGGGTTTCTTTATTGGGAGTGCAGGGGCAAGAGGAGACTTAGACCAGGGCTGCCCAGAGGCGGGGACAAGTGGGGCAATATGCCCCAAGTCCCACAGGGACCCCCAAGAGAGTTTTTCAGGGACCCTGGAGCAGGGTCCTTCACTCACTCTGGGACCCCCAGAAAACTCTCGCGTGGCCCAGGCCCCCAGAGCTTCTTCCACTCTGGGTCTTCAGCGGGTGGGGGGGGTGTCCTTTCACTCCAGGACCCACAGCCAAAGTGCCCCAAAGACCTGCGGCAGGGGAGTCCTTCCACCCTCAAAGTGCCAGGTCTTTGGCAGCAATTCAGCAGGGGGGGCCCCCCACTGCCAAAGACCCTAGATCCCCTGAATCCTCTGGGCAGCCCTGACTTAGACAGATCATTTCACTAACAAAACCCCTGGTTTCACCCGGACACTTTGTATGTATAAAAACATACATCTTGTGTTTTCCCTGTTCTCCCTATGGCTTATCTCCCATTCCATCTCTTTCCCTCGTCACAGGGTCCACACAGGTTTCCTCCTTCTCGCCCTGTGCCCAGGCTGCTAAAATAAGAGTTCTCACTCCTCCTTCCAGTGTTTTATTGTGCAGGGCCACCATGTAGTTCCCTTAATTGCCCAATAGCTATCCCCTTCCTAACCCATTCCAGGATCTCTTGGCCCTTGAGGCTCCCTTCCTGGTGAGGGGACAGCACTGTAGCCTCCCATCTTCTCCCTGGCTAGCCACCTAACTGAGTTTTGTTCAGGGCTTTTATAACCCTCCCAGCCTTCAGCCCAGCTGTCACTGCTCAGCTCAGTCTATAGCACTGAGCCAGCCCTCATTAGGGCCTGCAGCTGGGCTCTCTGCTGGCTGCTTTGAGCCTCTGCCCTTGGCCTCTCTGCACGACAGCAGTGCTCAGCCAGCATTTTAGCAGGGCATTCAAGGGGTTTTACCCCTGCCCTACCACACCCCCCATCAAGACCCCAGTTCTTTTTCTTTTTCCCCCAACTCTGTTCCTGAATTTCCAGAGCCCGTTCTTCCACTGTTGAAATTTTTACTCTGAGTCAATCCACCTTTCCTCTCTTTCTCTGCCTCCAAATCCCCTCTTTCTGACCCACTCCTCCGCCTCTTTACACTCTGCACCACTTCTTTCTCTCTGCTCTCAGGGAAGTTTTTATGCACTGTGACAAATCAACTTACACCAAGGTGTCTTTGCACTCATGAATGTGTGGTACAGCCAAGCCAGGGATATAGTTCTCTGGGGTAATCTGTAAAGTACAAGTTGTTATTATTCACTACAGTAGAACAATCAACACAGTTTCTGTAATGCACTAAGATGGATTGAAGCTGCTTAAGAACACCGGGAAATGGAATCAGTGCTTTGAAAAAAAAATTGTTTGGCTCACAAAATCCGCTTCTCATAGCTCATGTGTGGTCCTAGGTGTCACGCTCTGATGTGCTCCAGGGCATTTGCTCATAACTGGCAGCAGTGTTAATCCTGCTGCGTGATACAAAGTCCACTCTATGGGCCAAGTACTGCTTTCATTTATATGGGTGTAAATCCAGAGTCACTCCACTGAAGTCCAGGGGCTGTCCATAAATTAAGTAACACATGTTTGGGTGATTTTCAAGACCCACTCATCCCAGGAAACTCTTTGTAACACTAAAAAAACCATGGAAAATTAAGGACCCTGATGCACTTTGTCATTTATGGACAGCCAAAGTTATTTTGGGTTTATGCCAGTGTAACTTGGAGCAGGATTTGGCTATACAATTGCAGCTATAAATCCTATTGACCATTTTTCTCCACCCTCTCTGGATAGGACCTTCCTCTGTGTCTTACCTTTGCGCTGGAACTGCCTGCCATTCAGTACTTTGGAGCCACATATATATTCTGAAAACCAGCATCCAAGTATTCCAGTTCTATTTGCAATGCTGAGCTGAGCCAAAAGCGAATCTAAGTCGCTTTGAACTACTTATTCTCAATCAGTTAACCACAAGGACTGATTTTACACTCACCATAAAAGATGAAGATTAGTTACTAAACCACCTTCTCCCATCCCCTCTCCCGTGCTAGCCCTGAGCACCTCTCAAATCTTTCTTTATGCATTTGTCCTCACATCACCCCATGAGGTAGCTTTCTATTCCTGGCCAAGGCTGCCCAGAAGGAGGGGGAAGTGGGGCAATTTGCACCAGGCCCCCACAAGAGTTTTTCGGGGTCCCTGGAATCCCCCACCACCGAATTACCGCCGAAGCAGGACCCGCCGCCAAAGTGCTGGGTCTTCGGTGGTGATTCAGCAGCGGGGGGCGCCTGCCGCAGGTCTTAGGGGCACTTTGACAGCGGGTCCCAGAGTGGAAGGACCCCTCGCCACCGAATTACTGCCGAAAGCCCCAGGTCCCCTGAATCCTCTGGGCGGCCCTGTTCCTGGCTCCTGCTCCTCCCTTATCCTGCTGCACAATCCCAAGCAAGTCATATGCCTCTGTTTCCCCTCCTACTCCTGCCTATTTAGATTGCAAACTTGTCAGGGTAGAGACTGTTTCTCTTGTATGTACAGCACCTGTTGGGATGGTGCTGTACTGAACGAATGGTGTGAACATGACTTGACATGTCTTACATACGGCTGAAGAACTGCAGAGGATCCTGGGAGCAGGGTCCCTTTAAGCAGAAGTAGATTTGATAAAGGACAGGCAAAGCCTGCATGTGCGATGATATTGAACCTATTGGTGGGCAAATACGGGCCCGTGCAAAAGTAAATATCACATGCATAAAGTTCCAGCCTGGAGCACCAGCTGATCGGGTTATAGTGACTCTACAGCAAGGACATCATGCAGAGAGCCAGGCCTGGTCCACACTATGCTGTTAGACTGATTTTAACAGCGTTAAATCGATTTAACACTGCACCCGTCCACACTACACTGCTCTTTATATCGATTTAAAGGGCTCTTTAAATCGATTTCTGTACTCCTACAAAACGAGAGTAAAGCTAAAATCGATATTACTATATCGATTTAGGGTTAGTGTGGATGCAAATTGACATTATTGGCCTCATTCTTTTACAGTAGCTACCCAGAGTGCACCACTCCAGAAATCGACGCTAGCATCGGACCATGGTCGCACACCACCGAATTAATGCGCACAATCGACTTTATAATATCTGTTTTATAAAATCGGTTTAAGCTAATTCGAATTTATCCTGTAGTGTAGACGTACCCCCAGAGTGAATGATTGATGAGTGAGTAAACGAGGAGTGGTCTTTGTTCGGTACCCCTCCAGCCCCTTCTAAAATACTAATCAGCCAAAATTAATAACCACTTGCCCACTGGACATGCTTTTGAGACATGTGACTTCTTTGAGGAAAAAGAGTATAAGAATCAAGCAAAGTAAATTACTGTCAGAGGGAGAAATGAGGAGAAAAGGGAGAGAGGATTCCTTAATTGACGGTAGAAGAAGCTGCTGGACAGAGTAGCCAAAACTCTGCTCCGTGGGCTCACGTAGGATTGTAAGCAGAGGATTTTCCAGGCAGTCAAGGAAGGCTTTGCCTCGAGGGAATCCGAGACAGACCAGAGAGCTGGGGAGAGCAGACCTGGAGAGAAAAAGCCATCCATCAAATCGGTAACAACCTTCTCTGTTTGCCAAGCAGGAACTGTGTGAGGCTAGCACAGGGCCTGTTTGTGTATGTTTGTGAAGAGAGGCTCGCTAAGAGGAATGTATCGCTCTTAATGTATAGTTCTTAAACGTCTAACATAGGAGTTATGTGCTTAATGTAACCCTTTACCGCTTGTGTAATTCCTTCTCGAATCAACCGCAGTGTATGCAAGATAATTACTGTGGACCTCTTTCACTGGTATGACAGTAATCTGCCCCACTGGGAGCCATTAAAGATCCATTTCAGGGATAGTAGCAGTCTGGGGCCAAAAGCACCTAACACAATGGGCCCTGATCTTGGTTGGAGCCCTGTAGGTGCTACTATGATAAAAATAACCAATAGTCACAAGTCATCCCCTATGATTTGCCTTGGAACTGGGTAAGTGGCATAGATGGAAACAATCATAAGAAACGCAGCCCTTCCAAGCCCACAGGTCCTGCTTAAATGGAGCAGGGAATTACCTCTGGCTTTCTGCAACACAAAATGAGGTGGGATCTGCATTCCTGAGTGGATGGGGATGACCGAACTGATTCCCCCTATTCCTTCTGTAGGGGATTCCCACTAGCCCTGTCAAGCAATGTAAACTTGTAATTAGAGACTTGCAAACAGGATGGGAGGAAAAAAATATGTTGCAAGGGGCGAAGTGGATGTGAGAAAGAGAGAGAGAGAGACTGGATGAGACAGTGAAGCGGTGATGTAACCCAGGCCGGGCGAGAAGTCTTTTCTACAGCACTAAGCCACGACAGGCACATGTCGTGCTACAGTATCACCCATGCCCTGTTATGGTGTGGAGGATGAGGCCAGCCGGGAAGAAAAGCTGTGCACAACGGAAAGAAAAGCTACCATTCATCCAAGCCATTTCTGGCAGCGTTTCAGTGGCAGGTTTGATAATTTATCAGCCTCTCCTCAGGAAGATCCTGGAAACTAGACAAGGGTGTTGGAGCGGGGCTGGGGGAGGAGGCGGAGGGAGACAGAGGGGGGAACCAGGGGCAGATAGGGAGCAGAGGACTAAGGAAAGAGCCAGAGAGGTGACAGGGCAAAGTGAGACCAAAGGAAAAGCCAGGTCAGGGGCAGCCCCTAAGTAAGAGACGGTGCAGGAGAGAGGGCCAAGGGGTGCGCCACAGAGAGAGACATGGAAACCAAGGTGGGGTGGAACCAAGAACAGGAAAGAGGAAGTTAGTGGGGGAGAGAGGGAAGCTCAGGAGGGGAAGAGAACAGAGGGAGGCAGAGAACAGAAAGATGAGGGAGGCAAGAGGGGATAGCAGGTGCAGAGGGCAACAGTGGAGGAGACTCCAGTCAACCAAGGAGAAGAGAGAAAGGAGAAATAAATGGCGGAGGCTGCAGGACAGCTGGGCAGTGAGGTCATAAGGACCTGGGGAAAAGGTTCTGGAAGGTTGCTTGGCAGCTGGAAGCAGAAGCTAAGGATCAGTTGGGAGCAAACAGACCAGCTTGACAAGTAAAGGAAGTTGCAACCAGAAGCTTGAAGACTTGGGTATAATCCAACACCCACTATATCTCGTCAAGTCCTGCTGCTATCACTGCCCAGCAGGAAGGTTCCAGTCTGTTCTGACACATGGAAGATCCAGTAGTCACCTTCAGCCCACTGTTCCCCATAAAGGCCTCCAAAGCCAGAGCTTTCTCTTAGACAAGACCCGGGCCAGGACCAGTGCAGAGAGTTCTCCACTAGCTGCCAGCATGCGGCCACTGCTCCAGTCTCCTTTCCGCATGGTCACTGTATTCCTGTTCTTCCTGGTGCCCAATGACAAAGCCTTTATCTGGGCAATTTACAACCGTAACTCCACCAGCCAAAATTTTAGTGCTCCCCCTGCACTCTTTGGGCCTCCACTCCCCGGCAAGGGACTGACAGGTTATCTGATCGAGGCCATGCCTGCAAACGCCTGTCACCCTATCGAAAGCCCACCGGCACCGCGCAACTCCTCCACAGCCTTCATCGTGCTCATCCGTAGCTACGACTGCACTTTCGGTGCCAAGGTCCGACACACTCAGCAAGACGGATACCGAGACGCCATTGTGCACAACGTGAACTCACGAGCCCTTGTGGATATGGCGACTGGCATGGAAGAGATTCAGCAGTGGATCGCGATATCTTCTGTCTTCACTGGGGAAGCAACCTCCAAGCTCTTGAAAAAGGTTTGCCATTCTGATGAAGGAGCTCATGTCATCCTGGTCCCTGAGTACTATCGCTTCACCTGGGAGGAGGATGCTGGGAACTCCTGCCAGCATGCTTGCAGGTGCCGGTTACAGCTGCTGGGACACTGCTCTTATGTCTCGATTCTTCCAGTCTATAGGGTAATTAACATCCTGGTTGCCATAGTGACAGGCATCCTGTTCATTGTGAAATACACAATGAGGTACCACATCTGGAGGAAGAGGAGAAACCCGCTAAGAGAGGAGCAGGGGAAAGAACCCTCCACCAGCATGTTTAACAGAGGCGCCAAGTACACAGAATGTGCCATCTGCCTGGAGATGTATGAAAAGGGAGACATGCTGAAAATCCTGTCTTGCTCCCATGCCTATCATGGCAAATGCATAGACCTATGGCTCTTAACCCAAACAAGGAATAAGACCTGCCCTCTCTGCATGCAGAGGGTGACTGTGGCAGCAGAAAACCCTGACTTGGACATAGAGGGATGTCTAGAGGAGGAGAGGGATGAGGGCAACCAGGAGGATGAGGAAGATGGGCACATCAGGGAGTGGCAGTAATGGAGCCACTCCTGGGACAGCCAAACCAAAATCTGACTAACATAGTTCTGCCAAACCCAGACTACCCCATACTCTCAACTTCCCCTTCCATCCTCCCTGTCCACTCTACCTCTGGCCAAAGTTTATTGGGAATCATTTTAGCTCAGCATGGATCCAGAAAGACATGGAAAGGGAAGAGCAGAGGAGGCAGACAGTGATGAGCAGTGGAACATCCTTTGCTTTGCTAATCTTGGGCAGCAGGTTGAATCCAAGCTGGTTTTAGGACGGTGAGACTCTTCTGAAGTCAACTGGAGTCACACCAGGTCTAGCTACCAGAACATCCAGCAGTGGCCTGCAATATCAGCTGTCAAACCATGACGAAGAGTGGCTTGAAGCCACCACCAGATCCTCTACTTCTCCTCATGTTCTCCCTAACAACTGTCTTTCTGCACATGCCTCATATTCTGCAGATCATTTATTCCACACAGATTTTTCTGGGTAACTTCTAGTGCCAGTTTGGGTTTGGTTAAATGAGATCAGCTGGCAAGATGTAAAAACTCATTAGGTTGGGGGAGAATAAAATGAATCAGAAATCACCCCATCCCTGTGAGCATCTCTGTTTAGATGGCCCACCACTGGCTCCTACTGCAGCTCCTTAAATGGATCAAAAATCTGCTAACAACAAACAACACAGATAATAATAAATAATAATAATAATAAACATGAGATTTATTATTAATATTAATTATGCTTTGCCCTCTCATGGTAATAACAATAACAATTACTAGTTCAGTGTCATTATCCCCACTTTAGATGTGGGGAAACAGAGACACAGAGACAGGAAGTGATGTGCCCAAGGTTCCCTGTTTATCTGTCTCTCACTGTGCTTCTTTCTCAATCATTCTTCCTTTTATTCCTCTGCTGACCCAAATTTTCTGTTGTTGTAAATCAGTGTGGCTCTATGCAGCTTTTGTATTTAACTTGTCTGTATCTCTGTCTACGTACCACAAGCATGGGGAAAAGCCAACCCAGTTGGCCTGATTGCCCTAATTAACTGGAGTCCTGCTTGATTTTGATACGTCGCTATGTTACCATCCTTCAACAGAACGTTTACATGGATAGAGAGGCCGACTCAGTGTGTGATCAAGCCAGCTCACCATTAGCAGGCACAGGTCTTGTTTAAAGTGAATTATCAACATGCTTTGAATTCCCACTGTGCAAATGCTGCATTTAATATACCTCTTTAAATGATTAAGCTTCATCATCTTTCTGCTTCCATTATATATTTTTTCCCTCAAAGATCTTACAAGATCAATCTTCCACTGCAGTCAATCTTTTCTGCAGTGAAATTTATCCCTCAAAGGGTTTGTCCTTAATACACTAAAAATTTGCTGTTGCAGCACAATTTGGCTTAATCAAAACAAATTAGACAGCCAAATTAGACAATGTCCTGCTAATTTCAGCCCGTTTCCATGATGGGATTGAAGGAGAACAACTTCCTTCAAGACATGTAACGGGGACAGTCTGAGGATCTAAATTGAAGGTCATTACATAGAATGGAATGGGGAGATTTGAGGCAGGTTGCAAATCTTGTTGGAAGGCACAAGATGAAGATCTTCATTAAAGGAAAGAAAAATCACTTGAAGGAAGATTGGAATTCTCCACTGAGGGCCACTCTAGAAGACTTCAGATCTGAATGGGAGGGACTTCAATCATTTTCCCCATCAAATTTGAAAAATCTTTTAACTATTAGCTCAGGCTTTGTTCTGCTTTGAATGTCTCCTAAGGAAAAATGACCTTAAGTACTCACTGCTTTGGCTCTGATAAGAGTTGCAGAGCGAAAGGATGAATATAAAAAGGAGAGACACTGTTGATTTAATTGCCAGCATCCGTCACAGCAGTGGTGCTGGCTGAATGACATGCATTTAATTAGAAGAAGAGATGCTTTGGCTTTGGTCAATGAAACATACATAAAAGCCTGTACAAAACCTGACCTCTTTTATGAACATTGCCTTCTAAATAATGTGTCAGTTTGCAGGCTGCTGTCCCTTGCCCCACACCATTCTAAGCAGTTGAACTTTCCCACATTTTCTTCACCAATGCACTGATTTTCTTCCCATTAAGCCTCCATGCTCATCTGATTCTTGGCTTCTTATGGTACCGCCTCAAGAATGTCCAACTTTGAGCTGCTTCTTACTATGGACAGAGAACTCAAGCTTCATATCCATTCAGTGTTGAGCCTTTTCACTGTGCTATGCCTGACCTGGAGGCAATCCCAAAAGTTAGGTTGCAAGTAGTATTGAGTGACTGGGGCTGGTCTTGGAAGGCGCTGAATGCCTCCTGCCAGTTGCTAAGCACCCTCAACTCTTGAGCTGGTCAAAACATTTTCATACAAATAGTTCTTCAACAAAAAAATACCATTTTCATCTACATGTTTTGAAAAAGGTATCAATTTTGATGAAGTTTCATTTAAAAAAAAAAACCCTCAAAGTGCTTTGATAATGTTGAAACATCATCCGGTTTTGACTTTTTCAGAATGGAACATTTTGATTTTTCATTTTTCTGAACTAACTTTTCAAAACAAAATTCATTGGGTTTCTTCTTTTAATAAAAATGATTTTAAATGTTTTTAAAGGTCAAAATCAAAAGGAAATATTTTGATCGACCCAAAACAAAATTTCTTTCAGAAAACTTTCTTTTTCATTTGCTTGTTTGTATTCATTCTGTTTCAGACAGGAAAATTTTTTGAAAGGGCAAAATCTGGTAGCTCCCTGGCTCTTCTCCATTCTTGCTGAAAAGTCAACGAGCTCAGTATGTCTTTCCCTTCAGCCTTGCAGAATCAAAATGAGTGGAAAATGCTAGCCACTCAGAATGGTAGTGTTTTGCATCCATGCCACACTGGGCTACATGACCACACAAGCGAACGGTGGCCTGGGCCCCAGTGGGCATTGAGAATGGTCCGCCCCGTGCAGGTGGCACTCAGCCTTCTATAGGAGGAGGAACACTGGGAGTTGCCAAAACCCCCTTTGCTTCTACTCTATGCTGAGTGGGATTTCCAGAAGCAGACACAGTGCCCTAAGTCTTCTCCCACCCAAATCAATGGGAGTGTTACAGAGTCAGGCCAATACCCAGCCCACCTGCTGTCTTTAAATATGAAGGGGGGAGAAACTAATACATAGCTCCACAACCTTCTCCCCTAGTAAACGCTTGCACAGACCATGGGCAGAATTCATTGGTTTCCTCTTCAAAGGGATTTTTTTTTCCAGATCAAATATTTCTTAAACTTTCAGGGATTCTTCATGGAAGGAGACATGATCACAAGGAAATGTTATTGACAAGCTATTCCTTTTAGCCTTCCCTCCCTTCCAGAGGAGGTTTATAGCCCAAATATTTTACTCAACCTTCCTAGCAGCCCTTCCCAATGTGGCCTTAAAGATTATTTACAGTCCTGTCCTGGGGGCTTTTGCTGGAAAAACAGGAGCAGTGCGCGAGCAGAATTGGACGGAGATTAGTTGGAGCTTTGCCTCTCAGAAAGCAACAGGGGCTCCCATGGCAGGAATAATAAGAGCTCCAAGAAACAAATTGCTTTTAATTAGAGCAGGTGCGCAGTGCCTAAGGAGTGTCATTGTGTAAACATTTATTCAAGTCTTTAAATGGACTGAAAGGCAAAATGCCATCCCCCCGTCGCCCAAGGTCCTTGCAGCCCAGAGCACAGGCACTGCAAAACAATCCGTCACAGGCAGTGTCAGAGAAATTTCATTCTCAGACAAAAGCCATGCATTTTTCATGCCTCTCCAAGGAGAAGGGTTCCTGATGCCTTGATGATGGCATGTTCCTTTGCTACATGAGGTCAAACTAACTGTTTCCTTCTTGCTCAAGGATCTGGCTGTAATTCCATTGACTTCGATGAAGGGACTGGGCTCCAGGGCTTCTCTTTTCTAGCCCCCTGATAGGGTGTTAAGAACTACACTTGGCGAAACAGATCCACACCTGGAAATCCGGTCTCAGGTCGTTTCATCTCCATTAGCTCTCGTAAGTAGATGACAGGAGCGCGTGAACACAGACAGCGTGGGATGAGAGCATTCACCCAGCTGCTAGCCAGGTAATCGGTTATTACATTCCCCGGCATTCCAGCTGTCTCCTCCTTGCGCTGAGAAAAAAAAATGCAATTTCAAGTTCCATTATTTAGCTTTCTAGGAGATGTTAATACTTTAGAGCCTTCATTTTCTCAGCCACAGGGCTCCCCCCTCTTCATATGTTGTCCTCAAATCTCCACAGTCGGGACTCCTCTTTTCCTATTACAGATCCTCCATACCAGATCAGCTCAATGATCTATCCACTCCAGCATCTTGCCTCCAGCAGTAGCCAGTGCTAACTGAGGCAAGAAACCCCACCATGGACAATCATGGAACAATCAGTCCTCCCAGAAACTTTCTTCCTATCCCCATTATTTAGCATTTGGCCTATGTCCTGAATTACGAAGGCATTTCCTCCCTGGATAAGACGGCTAGAACCCAACTGAGAACCTGAGCCAAAAGAATTTCTCTAATCCACCACGAACAATGGATATACAGTGCATCTAGTACCTGGACAAGTTAGTTTGATCGGCGAGAACTTACAGCACTATTATTTAATAGGCGTATTATGGTAACACCTAGGAGCCCCATCCAATACCATGGACCAGGACCCCATTGTGCTGGGCGCTGTACAAATACAGAAGAAAAAGACAGTCCCTGCCCCTAAAGAGCTTACAGTCTAAGATAAGAGACAACAGACAGGCAGGGAGCACAAGGAAACATGGGGGCCATATCGGTCAGGTGGATGGCCAGCGATCTCAATTAACCATTGTCAATTTTTTTTTGAGGCATCACAGCAAAGGAGAGTTTTAAGAAGGGATTTCCAGGAGGACAATGTGGCTTTGTGGATGCTGACTGGGAGCACTTCCCATGCTTTGGAGGTGGGGGGGAGGGAAGCAGAGGGAAAGCATGAAGGCGCTTGTTTGAAAATGTAACAAATGGTTGATGGAGGCTGCATCCTAGGCAGATTAGAGGCAGGAGTCAACATCTGGACAGATGATGGGTAGGGGGGATAGGCCTGGGAGGGCCTTGAAAGTGAAGACAAGTGGTGTATCACAGAAGAGTTCCCCCTGCCCTCTGGAGAATGGGATCCCAGTGCATCCCTGCAGTAGTTCTAGGTGAAATGACATGATTCCATTTTAAGTTCTCAACAGGCTTTGGGACTGGCCAGCCCCCTCCGTGGGAAAAGCCCTCAATTTTAAAAACGCGTCACGGAGGCTCTTTGCCAGGACTGGCGCTTGACACTCTGGTGCCTTTGGCAGCTGTTCCCTAAATGTGTGGGGAGGGGGCAGCTTACAAGAGGCAGAAACTCCCAGCTGGTGACAGCAGCCCATGCAACCCACCCCTCTCTCTTCCTGCAGGCTTCCCCCGCAGCTTTGCCTTTCAGAATCTGCTGGGGTAGGGGAATCTCATTAGGTAGAGTACGTGGCGTGCTGGGCTGGCCAGAACAATCTTGGACTCTCTCTTCCCCTGTGGCATCCGTTCCGCTTGCAGTCCCACTCAGCTTGCCAGGCCTCCAGAGCAGTCATAGATAAGAGAACCCTCCTTTCCCAGGTACCGGGAAAGGGTTCAAAACCAACATCCAATCCATCCTCTGAAAAGCCTTTTATCTCCATTGGGCTGGCGTCCTCCCAGGGTCAGGCAGCGGGCATCTCCCGCATTTAATCAGATGCTTACAAGCAGAGGCAGGTACATCTACTTTGTGAATGAAATGGGCTCGAGAACATTCACAGCAGTACATTGGGGAGGGGGGAAGAAGAGGGGAGAACACAGCACTGCTGGGTCATTACCAGGGCCTGTGACATCATTCCCCCCTCTGGAGCTCTGGAGCATCTGGCAGGCAGCAGAAGAGACAAGATGCAAGGGGAAATTTCCTTAGACAGCTGGGCAGACTGAGATCCAGTGCTGTGGGTTTATGCATTAGTTACATCAGTGCCCTGGGGTGGTAGCACCAAGTCCCTTGGGGTGGGACTTGCTATCCTGATGCTGCTTCCTGGCCACCAAAATAAAAAACCAGCACAGGCAAGGGGGTGCCCCATGCATTTCCCCAGCCCTGCCCCTGCCAATTTCCTGACCCAGTTCCCGGGGGGCAGCTGAGCATTTGTTTCACTCCAAAAAAGGCAAGAGCGACCTCTTCAAAGTCAAGTGAATTTATTTTCATCCCAGAGCCCGGATGCCACCAACAGCTCTGTCAATGGGGAGGCGGCCAGTCCAGTGCACAAAGAACACTCCTTGAGGGGACCCCTGAACATCGGGCTGACAGAACAGCTCGGCGGCCACAGCAGAACAAAAAGGGGGATCCACACAGAATTTTGACCTAGACTGCTTCAGGCAGGCTTGGGTGCCCGGCAACATATCCAGGCCATATTCAGCAGTGCCTCCTACCATGGCAAAATCCAGGCCAGGATTTAGGGAGACCCTGTATGGTGACCCCAGGCAGCACAGGTTGGGGGGCTAAAGACCCAGAGAGACCCCCAGGATTTGTCTGCATCCAGTAGGCAGCCCCTGGAACAAATCCCATTTGCATGAAATACAGCCAAGCTCTATCTCTTCCCTCCTGCAAGGGACATTGCAGCTTGGAGTCCGCAATCCTGGACAAGGACTGACCCTTCGTTCAGTCTCCCAGGCCAGGAGTCTGTCCTTTGTGCATCACTTCTGGCAGCAGTGGCAGCACACAGTACAGTTCATGCTGCAGCTGGCAGAGGGATGGCTGGGGCCCCCAGGGTATGAGCTCCACAGCTTTCCCATGGCTTTGAGCCAGCACGGTTTGGCACACCTTTGTCCCCTGTCTCCTGCTGCTTTCAGGGCACAGCTACAGCCTGCCCCAAATCAGACTGACACACAAAAGAAACACAGCGGCCTGCAGATATTTCCCACTGAGCTAACGGCCCCAGGGTGCAGCCGCCACAGCTCTGAATGGTGTGGGAATCCTTCTCACCTGGCCAGGGTTTCGGAGCTTTGAAACAGCAGCCTGCCCTCATTAGCGGGTGCAGGAGCAGCCTTCTCCATGCCTGTTCGGCGCTGGGCACGCTCAAAGTGGTTTTAATGCTCCAGTGTGAAAAATGGGAGGAGGGGGTGCATAGAATTTAAGAAAAACGTGTCACATCGATTCCAAGATCCTTGTGAAAATGGAAATGCTTCCAGCTTCGTCCTAGCAATAAGTAGTGACAATACTGACTTTTATTCCTAGAAACCGCAGGGCCTGATCCAAAGTTCATTGACATCAATGGAAAGACTATCACTGGAGTTTGGTTCAGGCCTTTAGCACTCAGTTGTCCTAAGCAAGCCGTTTCCATCTGAGGATCTCGAAGCCTTAGTACAAGCAAATTAAATCTGAGCAGCTCTGAACTAGGTAAATATAATCCCCATTTTCCAGATGGAAAAACTGAGGCAGCCAAGAGGTTAAAGCATAATATTTTCAAACTTAAAAGACACCGAGGGCCTGATTTTCAAAGGTGCTGAGCGCACTCAACTCCCACCAACTTCTGTCAGGTTTCCTCTGTATTTACAGCCATGTAGCCAAGGATTCTGTCCTATGTAAAAGAGGGTATCCTAATGGTTAAGACATTGGATTGGGATGCTGAAGATGTGCATTTAGTTTCTGGCTCTGCCCTGTGTGACCTTGGGCAAATCACTTAATCTCTCGGTGTCTCTGTTCCCCATATGTAAAATGGATAGAACAAATCTTTCCTTTCTCTCGCAGTTTGTGGTCTTGTCTGTTTAGACTGCAGGCTCTTTGGGGTAGGGACCTTCACTGTATCTATGGACAGCACCTAGCACAAAGGGGTCCCAATCTTAGCTGAGGCTACCATCATACAAAAAACAATGTCTCACTCCCAATCCCTCTCCCTCTCCTCCTCCTGGAGCAAAACTGTTCTTCTGCAAGACTTCAGAATCATTGGAACCCATGCAAGGTGATACATTTGGGCTTTTCTGAGTTCTCTGCAAACAAGGTTCTATCTCCTCTGATCCAGCCTGCTCTTTCAGTCTGTCTCATGTGATCCGCCCTCCCTGTGTTTTGCATCTGTGGTTGTCTCTCACAATCCAGCTGTATTTTCTATTGCACATTTCATTCAAACTCCCTCCCCTCCTGGTCTTTGCAGACTTAAATAACACAGTTAACACGTTAAAGTAAGCAAGTCAGATTTGGTTCTTGTGTTTGCAAGTCTCTTCTTCTAAACCTGCCACATTTTTGCTGGCTGCAGTATTTTTCTACATTAATGTTATCAATCCGGTGACAAAAACTTAGAACTTCACACGTGTCACTATGCTGCTTGCTGTGACCTTTCAGAACTCCACAAAAGCAGCAGGGACAGAACTCAGATCCCCTGTGCTCCATAAGCCAATTGAACTAAAGGAGAATCTCTATTCAGCAAGAAGTATGGGGATTATGACACATAGTAGATTAATTCTGGTTCTGTCCAGCAGAGGGCAGTGGTGCCACTTACACACTACCCAGTTCATGGCAGTAATAATATTATTACTCACATAGTGCTTTACCACTTCAAAGTGTCTTATGAACATTAATTACTCCTCAGAGTGCCCCCGAGAGGGGAGTATTATCCACCCCCATTTCACAGCTGGGTGTACTGAGGCTCAGAATATTTGAGTGACTGACCCAAAGCCACACACAGTGATCCAATGGAGTAGCCAGACTCAGAACCCAAGCCCCCTGTCCTATTCATTCAGTCTGCTATAAAGCCTGCTTAGCTGAGCTCTTCTGTCATTAACCTGCACGGCAGCTGTACCTGCCCTTCCCCCTCCATCTCTGCAGCTTCCCCTTATTACAGTAATAACAAGACATGGAGAATGTAGAAACACAACCTTCTGCTAGGCTGTTTCACATAAAAGCACCTGATCCACCTGGGAGCGTCTGTTTAATTAACACTCTCGCTTGCCAGAATTCTTCCCACAATCCCCTCACCGCTATGCCTTGGCTAGGAGAGCCTCACTGAGAGTTCTAATGAAGAGACACCCCTTGCTGGAGTCTGATGCTCACTAACCTTTAAGCAGGGGCAGAGATGCAGGGAGTTATCAGGAGTAAAGCCAGGGAAGTGCTACCCTCTGGCTGATATTTCCCCCCAACACCAGAAGGCATTTGGGGCTATGTAGCCTCCTCTCCACTGGAGAATTGCACCGTGTGTGATCAAGGTAGCCCTGGCGCGTGCGTTGTTGGTTTGTGGCACCCACACCAGCAATCTTATTTCAGTTGAGTTGATCCCCGTGATCAGTGCATTGTGGGACAATGGCAGATGTATTCATTGTAAGGTACAGATTAGATCATTCCCGCACTAGGACATCAAAAGCCAGCCTGTGCCTAGACCTAGAGCTGGCTGGAAAACAGGAATTCCATCTCACAAAAACTTTCAAAGTTTCCATCTTTGTTTTCATTCCACATCGGAACGAAAATCTCGACCTTTAGACATTTTTCATGACAAACCATGAGACTGAGATCCTAGAACAGCCAAAAACCCAGCGGTTAAGGCACTCACCTGGGAGATGGGAAACCTAGGCTCAGGTTGCTGCTCCAAATTAGACAAAGCAGGGACTTGAAGAAGGGCCCCCAAATTTCCATTGAAGTGCCCTACCCACCGGGCTATTAACTGGTCTGGGGCCTCCCTGCAGAAATTTGATCCTCGACCTGAAAAACCTTCCTGACAAAATGGTCAAAACCAAAAAGTTTCCGTTTCCAGAAATCAGCATGTTTTGCCCAAATAAACTTTTTTTCCCTAAAAACTCCCGACAGTCTCAACTTAGAACAAATGTAACACATTTACTGGCAGCAGGGCAAGCAGAAAAAGTACACAGCTACCTCTAGACCTGCCTGCAGACACTCAGCATGGGACGGGGCTGAGAATGGTACTTAACATGCAAAAATGCTCCATTTTCAACACAGCTTCTGCACTAGTGGTGACATTCTGACCACACTGGAGTCAATAGTGAAACTCCCATTGACTTAACTGGAGCCAGCATTTCACCCTAGCTAGCTCCCAGGATTAAAGTATGGTTCTCTAATTTGATTATAAACTGGGTAGTGTCTGGTATATTCTGTCCTCGCTGGCAAAACCAAAAGAAATTACGACGCTGAATGGCTGCACAGTCCTATTTAAACATCATTATCTTCAGAGCTGGTTGTAATGTTTCAATTTCAGATCAAATTTGTCAGCATTTTTAATCAGGAGGAAAAAAAGAAAATAGGAAAATAAATTACCTTTCCCTTTGATGCTAGTTTTAACTCCAATTCTAGTTATTTTTGTAGGTTAGTTGGAGACACAATTGCAACTTCTGTGAAGCCGCTGTCCTGACCACGTTGCACAGCTTCTGCATGTAGTGTACGTGGAAACTTAACCACAGTCTCCCTCAATGGGCTAACCAGAATTGGGTTGTAACCAGGCTCTCCTGTCTGTTGCAGAATTGGATCCAAAGCGCCTTTCCTTCTCCCAGCTTGGGGAAGCGTTGTGTAATGAACCCAGGGAATCTACAGCGGACTAAGCCAAGAGAGAAGCAACCAGGATGCCGTGTTTTATTCTGGACAGCTCCCTACCAGAACAATGTAAACAAAGTGGAAGGAGGTGAGGAAAGAGCCCCCAAAATAATTAAGAAGTAGGAGTGTCTTCTGGGGAAGATTCAGCTTTCAGAGCAAGGCTAAATGATAACTAATGACCTAGAGTGGAGCAAACACCATGGAGGCCGATTATTTTGAGAGCTACATCAGCATTATGCTTCTTTGACAAAATCTTCCCATGGTTGCTACTAGCAGCTCAACTCTCCCAGTGGGAACGCTGGCCCAGGTAGGCCTCCATTTGGCCATTGGTGTTTTTGCCACTGTGCTGTCCAGCCCTGGAGGTAATAGACTTTGGTACTTTGGAGGGAGCTCCCACCACTGGGAAGCTAAACTGGTATTTGCAGCTGGAATGCCCCCATTTTAAAGCATAGTCCGGACTCTGTGTGTGTGTGTGTATAAAAGGTTAGGACTCAGATTCACATAGCACCTGTTGGACGCAGGGTAGGGATTAAAGTAACCCTGCTTGGTGTACGAAGTGGAGTTCCAGCTACTGTTATTGTTCAATAGTTACATGCACCATGGCTGCCATTGTCACTGGGAATTCAACCCCTGCACTAAAAGGATGAGGCTTCCTTGAGTGGGAAGCTGCTGTAGACTCTGACCTGCTGTGGCCCAGTGTGTCGCAGTAGGGAGCAGGGCAGACTGACCTGGGAAGGTCATCTAGTTTTACTGGGACTGTCTGCATGGGGGATGGGAGACAGGGGATGACTTTAGGTGAGGGACTGGACCTGAGCCTGTAACCTGAGCTGGGAGCAGGGTGGGGCCAGGTGACACCTTCTGCCCCGGAAACTGGACAAAGGCTGGGGGAGGAGCCGGGGGAAGGCTGGGTGAGACTGTTGGAGGGGGGGTTTCAGTTCGGAGCGGTCTGGGGGAACGGAGGAAACCCCAAGGCTGGGGTCTAAGCTCCCTGCGTCCCACCCTGTCCCCAAGGGACCTGACTGAGGAGTCCTGGTTGTACCTACGAACTCTATTTGGGACTGTGTTCCTGCCATCTAATAACCCCTCTGTTTTACTGGCTGGCTGAGAGTCATGGTGAATTGCAGAAAGGAAGGGTGCAGGGCCCAAACTTCCCCACACTCCATTAACACCCAGTCACTACTAGCATGGAATACATAACAAACACTGAACAGGGGGCTACATTTGCAGAGCATTTTTTCAGAGAGAAGGCCCCTCAGCAGACCCCAGCCAGCCAGGTGGGCCAAGGAAAAATGAACCCCCAGGAGCAGGATCAGACTCTGAAGAATCAGGGATAGCTCAGTGGTTTGAGCATTGGCCTGCTTAAACCCAGAGTTGTGAGCTCAATCCTTGAGGGAGCTGCTTACCCAGGGATCTGGGGCAAAAATCTGTACTTGACCCTGCTAGTGAAGGCAGCAAGCTGGACTTGATGACCTTTCAAGGTCCCTTCCAGTTCTAGGAGATAGGTATATCTCTAATTATTATATATAGAAACTTGGCCAGAACTTCTGCACCTGTGGGGCAGGTAGGAGAACAGCCCAGCAGGGCATCCTGGATCCTGCACAAGAAACAATAAGAAGCCCCTGTTGGGTGCATCCCAGAGCTGCAAGCAGAGTTTGAGGCACAACCTCCTCCATAGTTCAGGATGCTGGCAGCCTGGCTCTATTATACTCTGCCAGGTTCTGAAAGCCAGCAGCTGGGATGAGGTGGGAGAGATTATTCTGACCAGAGGAATTTCCTCCCACCAGCAGCCACGTAACACAGTTCAAAGCCCTCAAGCTGGGGGCTTGGCTAGGAGCCTGCGGGTCTGGATTGTCTCTTTGCTGGGCATGTTTTCATTTTATTCTGGATTTAGATGAAAAGATCAAAGCAGCTGCACTCTGCAGTCAGACAGGGTTTATTTATTTGGGGAGGGAGGTTGGCTTAAACAGCTTTGCCCCCTTCTCTGTTCCACCCCCACTGGTGGGGAGGAGGGCTAGATTTTGTTTGTTCTTAGCCCACTGCATTGTAATTAGAGAGCAGCGTGTGTGCTAACCCCAGTGGGGCTGAATATGCCTCCAGCCAGTGGATCATACAAGCCAGGGATGTGGTGCCCAGGCCAGCTCATGAACGGGGTGTACTATCTCTGTCTTGAGTGTTACAGAGGAATTGTCCTTTTCTGATTGAAGGGGGTAGAAAAGGCTCCTTACCCTCATCTTCCCCGCTCAGACACACATGCTTGTACCTGGATACAGCACAAGACAGGGTAGGACTGAGCCCTAAAGCAATTGCAGAAAACAAAATAAAACTTAAAATATGGGAAGAAAGAAAATGACTAAAAAGTGAATGACTTGAATGGAGAAGCTGGAATCCAAGAATAATTCCTCTGCGTGAGAGAAATTAGCAGCTTCGTTATAATTAGAAACTGGCCGCAACCAAAACAAACCTCAGGGCTTGTCTACATCAGAAAGTTGCAGCGCTGGTGAGGGAGTTACAGCGCTGCAACTTTGAAGGTGTACACATCTGCAGGGCACCACCAGCGCTGCAACTCCCTGTTTGCAGCGCTGGCCGTACTCCCGTTTTGTCTCGGGTGTAGAGGATCCAGCGCTGGTGATCCAGCGCTGGTAATCCAATGTAGACACTTACCAGCGCTTTTCTTGACCTCCGTGGAAGGAGGAAGCCTCTGGTAATCAAGCTGGTTTCCTTTCCCGGTTTGCTCTCTCGTTCCCGGAACCCCGAGCAAGCAGGTCTCCTTCCCTGCGGTTTGCTGGGTGGCTCCGGGAACGCGAGAGCAAACCGCAGCGAAGCTGGTCTCCTTTCCCGGTTTGCTCTCGCGTTCCCGGAACCCACCTTGAAGCCGCCCAACAGCGCTGCAGTGTGGCCACATCTAACACCACTTGCAGCGCTGGTTGCTGTAAGTGTGGCCACTCTGCAGCGCTGGCCCTATACAGCTGTACTAATACAGCTGTAACAACCAGCGCTGCAAAATTTTAGATGTAGACATGGCCTCAGTCACCTTTGGAATGGCCCGAAACCTGAATTTAGCTGCTGATCCAAAGTTTGGATCTGGTCCCTACCTACCTTTGTAACCCTGGATCCACAATCTATCCACACACTGGGGGGTTTTGAAATACAAATACCAATTTTGTGTCTTGAGCCCATGTTACAAGACAAAATTAGTCCCATGACTTGTCTACATGGGAAATCCAGCTACTAGGATAGCTGCACCAGTGCAAATCTCTAGCGAAGACATGACTTACCCTAGTGCAAACCATGCTGCACTGTGTCTAATAATAATAGGGGACCTGATTTCCCATAACTCTGGATCTTGGGCAGCCATTTACATTACTGTAAAGTGGGAGTAAAACATCACCATTCTGATTCCCTTTTGCACAGACAATGGAGAATCAGGACCCAGGGATCTGCACCAAAAGAGCTATCCCAGGATTGGATTTTGTGGTGTATCTCCAGGAGATGCAACCCCAAGAGAAAGGGGGCAAAGTCACATTCATGCCACTTTTGCACCCTACCGATATTAGATTATTTCAGCCCCTGGCTACTACAATATACAGCCTGTCCCAGGCTGGCTGCACAAGATTCACAGCAATGGGGAGTGAGGCCCCTTAGAGTAGACACTATCTATGCAGTGTGATTTGCACTGGTATAAGTCATGTCTACACTAGAGATCTGCACCGATGCAGCTATACTAGTGTCTGGATTTCCAGTGTAAACAACTCCTAGGACTAGTTTTGTCCCTGCATCCTAGAATCCCTGGAGCTCTGTGTGCTACAGGCCCACACCTTGCATGCCCTCTATGCTGGGTCTTGTAAGGGGAACATCATAGATACGGGCAGATAGGTCTCTTTTGTAACAGTCTGCACTCAGCTGAACACAAAATGGCTATCTGTCTCTGTAGACCAAGTCTGAGATTTAAAGGTGCAGTGTACAGTTAAGTAAACTATATAGCTCTTTGGAGTTTCATCTACTGCTTGCATCCAAACGGTGTAAGACAATTAAAGAGAACCCCACACAAGCACACACACAAAGGGGTAACACATGATAGATGATACTGCAGGAGAACTTTCCTGAATTAACATTGGAGAGCACTGTAAGAAGTGTAACGAATCCATGTTATCAAACACTGTTTGCTACGTGACAGTCGCTCCAGGAATCATCCACAGCATTTGGCCCTCTATATAAAGTGAGAGATGAACTCCTCCTAGAGTGGCTGCAGTTGCATTGTGTCCAATGTAACAACCTCCACGGCTACAAGATTATTAGGGGTTGAAATTTGGGGGAGGCGGTTTTAAGAACAGATGGTCTCGCTTTAGTATCGCAACACACTGCCAGTTAATTAATGCTAGATGTAATTAAACTTTACACAAATTAGCTGTCAGCAATGCTAAAGGGAATCATTTCTCTCAAATGCCACCTTGAATAGCTGAGTTGTGAGACTTTTCTACAACGTAATTAAAGGAAGGAGGGGGGCTGAGGAGGAGGGGCAGCAGGAGGAGGGGGAGGGAATAGCTAGGAGATCAAAGCGCAGGTTGGAAAAGCAGATGTGCTGCTCCTCCCTGCATAGGTATATTACAGATGGACTAACTCACCAGGTACCTTTGAACACAAAAGTCCATGTCCCTCTGTATGCCGGACATCCCTGTGGATGGGAACTTTGGTCTGCACATTGCAACCAGCAGTGAAAGAGTTAAAGTAAATTTGTCTCTACCACCTTTCACAGGTTACTACAGTCCCACAGCTCTCAGGTTTGCTTTCTGAAAGTAGTCCCTTGCGAGCCAGGTTTTTGGCTTAGGGCTTTGTTTCCCACTCACGTGGGGCTTACGTATAAAGTTCTTCTTGTGATCAGTAAAGGTACCAAAACATCCTGAGAAGCAGATTAAAGTAGTGCCAGCTGGGAATTTTCTGATTCAGTGTTTCTTTGGGTACGTCTACACTACCCGCCGGATCGGCGATCGATCCAGCAGGGGTCAATATATCGTGTCTAGTCTAGATATGATAAATCGATTCCCGAGCGCTCTCCCATTGACTCCTGTACTCCATCGCCATGAGAGGTGCAGGCGGAGTCGATGGGGAGACACCGCTGTGAGTCAAAGTATTATTATTCACAGAGTTGAAGTTGCATAACTTAGCTCGATCCCCGCCCCCCGTCCCAGTGTAGACCAGGGCTTTGTCAGAAAATGCTAATTAGTCCCAAAAACCAAGCCTGTTTAACGGAAATGGTCTCTTTGGACAAATCTTCCAACTCAAAAATGTTTTGGAAGAAAAGAAGTTTAGAAATTGTTGACACGGGATGTTTTGGCACTCTCTAAATGAAGAGATTCATTTTTCAGTTCAAAATGACTTTTTTGGTTTGAAATTTTAGTTAATTTACATTACAAAAAAGAGTTAAAACAGGAACAGAGATCAAATTTGAAATAAAATGTTTCAGTTACCCAAATTCCACCCCCACCCAACACACACACACAAATGTCAAATTATTGGTTCTCAAAATTTTTTTGAGATTTTGACTTTTTGTTGCAATTCAAGACAGGAGAAATTTTCAAAATCTCACTACTTCTCACAGACTGGGAAAATCATTTCATGTCCAGCTCTAGACGATAGTTCAGTGAGGTTATATTTTAAAATCAGATGCATATGAAAGACTCCCTTTGTCATTGAGCATGGAAGAGAAATATATTAGATAGATAGATAGATAGATAGATAGATAGATAGATAGATAGATAGATAGATAGATAGATAGATAGATAGATAGATAGATAGATAGATAGATGTTTTGGGGCAAGGACCATGTCTGCCCATTCAGATGTGATTGCATCTAACGTGTTTCTAGCTATATCTATAGATGTTTGTTTTATTTATTTATTTAAACAAGGCCTGGATTCGCTGGTTTTCTAAGGCCACTTTGCACCATGAAAGCAGTGAAGCACTTAATTGGCTGCAGATGGCCAGTGGAGAATTCCCCATGAAGGAGGAAGGACTCTCTTCCATTGTTAAATGGAGCTGGGATGGAGTGCAGAATTGAGCATTAGTTCTTTACCAGCATTTTACACTTCTAGATCCTCTTTCATCCAAAAATCTCACAGGCTTTCCATTAGCAATATATTTATTAAATATTTGCACTACAGTAGTGCCCAGGGGCTCCAGTCTGGATCAGGCCCAATTAAGCTAAGTGCTATACAAATATTTGAAGACATGCTCCTCCCTCAAAGAGTTTACAGTCTAAGGCTTCATTCCTGCAAAGATTTCCACATTTGCTTAACTGTAACCGTGCTAGTACCCTCATCGGGTCTAAGACTCTGAGCTTGCAATCACATCAGAGTGGGCAGACTTCTACACCTGTGCAGAGTCCCACTGACTTCAATGGAGCTGTCCAGGGGCAAAAGGAAACGCTGACACAGACCCCATCGTGGCCTCGAGGCATAAGAATACAAGTGGTATATGGGAGGTGGAGGAGAGAGATACAACAATGTATGCATGCTATCTGCATTCACAGTGACTGTTCCAGTGGATTAATCCAGAGGTGGTAGGAAGGGCTTTTCAAGTTCTAATCCCATCTCTCCCACTCCAAAGCCAAATGTTATTTACTAGGTAAATATCACTATCCTAATTTCACAGAAGCAGAAATTGTGACTCTGAGGGTATGTCCGCGCTACAATCCAAAGTGTGAATGGAGCATGTGTAGACATACCTGAGCTAGCTTTGATCTAGCAAGATCTAGGCAATCTTGAATGACAAGAGCGGCGAAACGGCAGCAGCACGGGCTGTACAAGTCCACCTGCAACCCTGGGCTTGTGTCTGCTAGCCCATGATGCCGTGGTATCGAAGCTAGCTAGAGCAAAGCTAGCTTAGGTATGTCTATAGGTGCTGCACTCACATATCTGATTGCAGTGTAGACATACACTGAGACACACCCAAGGTCATCTAGTACTAGGATTAGAACCCAGGATTAGTAGCTCATCATTTGGCATCTAACCCACTAAACTGCCATACCTACCCAGGCAAGTCATCTCACTTGGCCAAAATTCATTTCTCTACTTCATCCCCCCCCCCCCCACCCCCCCCCCCACACACACACAACTGCTGCCAATTGCCAAACTGAGGGAAACAACTGTGCAACTGAGAAGCACAGAGGACTCCTCTCTGCTGATCTCCCTCTCCCAGCTCAGTGGTTTTAGTCTGCAAACAATAAGGTGATGTAGCACCAAGACAGAGAATTCAGAGTGCATGGTCCCACCTCGTGCATGTCTCATTTCTCACCGGTTGTAGAAGAGAGCCAATGCATCTGTATGTGTAAAGAAAGAGTAGCAAAGCAGCGTCTGCTTTTGCAAAGTGAACAGAAGTTCGTTTAATACCATGGCCTTGCCTCTCACCCTAGCATAACTTCAGTGGGGTTACTCCTGATTTACACCAGTATAAGTAAGAACAGAATCAGATCTGTAAGATACTCTTCTCCCTTACCCCAAAGCCAACTCCCAAAGAGTTTTGCTTTTAGCTGGCTAGTGAACAAAGACACACTAGAAGCCCCTCTGTGCTCGCACGTGCCCAGCACATCTGTCACTGCCAGCCCTTTGTTCCACGTGCCAGGTCCTTTGCTCAGGGTAAATGAAGAGAGTGGGATCTTGTAAAAAAAAAACAAAAACCCCACGGCACAATGAAGAGGCGACTCATCACACTGCATAGTACGTGCAGTGCAGGGGGCAGGCAAAGGCAATATATATCATGCCTATCAATCCATCATTCCTGCATGACAGTCAATGAGAGGTGGCACCCAAACTCCCACCTGATGCAGAGAGAGAAAGAGAGAGATCAGCTGGAGCTCTCCTAAGCTAAGAGCTGCAGGCTATGCCATCCTCCTTCTCCCACCACCTCCGGCTCAATTAAGAAACAGCATGTTTTCCTACTCACTGCTTTCCTTTTATCTCTAGCTCCTTCTCAAATTTCTGTATTGTTTCTCCCTTCGTGAGATGGCAGCGCTGTTGAATGCTGATCAAACAATATACGGGGCAAACCTATGCAGGGCTTTTTGTAGCCTCTTTGGAGTACAAGACATATTAGGGTACCCATATACTGAGTGGCATTCTGTCGGTGATATGAGTTGCGTAGTTGCATTTTGATTATACCCCCAGTGGTTGCATTTCAGCCCAGGGCCATCTCTTCGCTAGGCTAGGACTGGGAAGGTAGATTGAAGTATGTATGAGCATCGGAGTGATTAAATAAAGCATCTTGCAGTAATAGAAAAGGAATGTGGGGTTTGTTAGGTCCATGGTACTGATTGCTTGTGCATGGTGCTTGTGCATCATGCTGGATTTCACTGGATTAATCCAGGATCATTTCCCACTCAATGCATCTACAAGAAAGGCGCCCGTGAAAATGATCGGATGTTAGAAATATCCCATTACCTAACAAAAATATAACAACCACATCTACCATACAGTAATGCTAATGGGACTCGGATGGCAACATCTACCTTGGCCACACAGCTATGCCAGTATAAATGATGCGGTACTGTCTGTACACTGTATAGTAGCAACCCCCATTCTCAGCCACCCAGTCAAAACCTAGGCAGCAGCACATGGCACGCAGGCCACCCAATGATGCTATCTGAATCCATCCACTAATATTCCTGCCCAGCTGATGACAGACACTAAATCCAACCTGCATGGTGATGTATCCATAGTGCTAATCACAGGGGAAACATTAACATGGGTTTTGCATGTGAGTGTGGTAAGGGAGGGCCTGCATATGCAATTGTACATTGGTGAGCAGGTAGATACTTGTGCATGGAGGGTAAAATACACTCCTGTGCTGGGCCTAGCCCCATTTAAATCTCACTTAAGGGGATTTTGCTGACTTAAAAAGTTCATACACCATTCACAGAGGGATTTATGCAAGATGTGTCCATTTCAGCTTCTGACATACTTTCTCAAGGCAACAAAAGTTGTGCCTGGGTACCGAACAAAACCGAAGTAAAACTCTTCAGCATTCAGCTACCAAGGTGACAGCTGTCATAGAAATACCACAGAGTAGATGAGATGAAAGGAGTTGACCCTCTAGGCAGATTCAGAACAATTTGCCAACCTCACAATAAAAGATGACAGAGTTGACAGAAAACAACGTAAAGACTTTGCAATAGAGACTAAAACTACCCAAGCATCACGTGTCGGCTGCTCTAATAATGGCTAAGTACATTCATACAGCTTACGACCAGAAGGGACCATTCGATCATCTTGTCTGACCTCTTGTATATCATAGGTCCTTACATTTCACCCAGTTACCCCTATATTGAGACCAATAACTCCTGTTTGGTGGAAGTGTATCTTCCATAGGGGAAGACATCCATCAATTTTCTTGATAGTTCACTCCAATGGCTAATGACCCTCCCTGTTAAAAATTCAGGATTTCCTATTTATCTGAATCTGTCTGGCTTCAGCTTCTAGCCACTGGTTCTTGTTATGCCTTTCTCTGCTAGAATATAGACTCCTTTAGTACCTGGTATTTTCTCCTCATACTTGTATGTATACACATGCTTGTCAAGTCACTTTTCAGTCTTCTTTCTGACAAGCTGCACAGATTGACCTTTTAAGTGTCTCACTGTAAGGTATTTTTTCCAGCCCGCGGATCATTTTCGTGGCTCTTTTCTGCATCCTCTCCAATTTTTCAACATTCTTTTTTAAAATGAGGACAACAAAACTGTCTATGAATATAAGAATGGCTATACTGGGTTAGACTGACGATCCATCCAGCCCAGAATCCTTCTGATAGTGGGTGGTACCAGATGCTTCAGAGGGAATGAAAAGAACAGGGCAATTATCGAGTGATCCATTCTGGGTCATCCAATCCCAGCCTGTGGCAGTAAGAGGTTTAGGGACACCAAGATCATGAGGTTGCATCCTGCCCATCTTGGCCAACAGCCATTGATGAACCTACCCTCGATGAATTTATCTCATTCTCTTTTGAACACAATTATTCTTTTAGCCTTCACAACATCAGCTGGCAATGAGTTCCACAGGTTGACTGCGCATTGTGTGCAGAAGTACTTTAATTTGTTTTTAAACCTGCTGCCTGTTAATTTAATTGGGTGACCCCTGGTTCTTGTGTTATGTAAAGGAGTAAGTAGCACTCACTTACTTACTTTCTCCACACCACTCATAATTTTATAGACTTCTATCAAAGTCATCTCTTTTCCAGGCTGAACGCTCCCAGTCTTATTCATCTCTCCTCATATGGAAGTTGTTCCATACCTCTAATCATTTTTGTCGCCCTTTTCTATATTGTTTCAAATGCTAATATATCTTTTTTGAGATGGAGTGACCAGAACTGCACACAGTATTTAAGATACCATGAATTTATATAGTGGCATTATGATATTTTCTGTCTTATTATCTACCCCTTTCCTAATGGTTCCTAACATTCTTTGCTGCTGCACATTGAACAGATGTTTTCAGAGAACTATCCATGATGATTCCAAGATCTCTTTCTTGAATGGTAACAGCTAATTTAGACCCCATCATTTTGAATGTGTTGTTGAGATTATGTTTTCTACTGTGCATTACTTTGCACTTATCAAAATTTACTTTCATCTGCCATTTTGTTGCCCAGTCACACAGTTTTGTGAGATCCCTTTGTCGCTCTTCGCAGTTTGCTTTGGATTTAACTATTTTTGAGTAACTTTGTATCATCTGCAAACTTTGCCACCTTACTCTTTACACCCTTTTTCCAGATAATGTATGAATATGTTGAACAGCACTGGCCCCAGAACAGATCCTTGGGGAACACCACTATTTACCTCTCTCCACTGTGAAAACCGACCATTCATTCCTACCTTTTGTTTCCTATCTTTTAAACAGTTATTGATCCCTGAGAGGACCTTCCTTCTTATCCCATGACTGCTCACTTTGCTTAAGAGCCTTTGGTGAGGGACCTTGTCAAAGGCTTCTGGAAGTCCAAGTACACCATGTCCACTGGATCACCCTTGTTCACACGTTTGTTTACACTCTCAAAGAATTCTAATAGATTGGTGAGGCATGATTTCCCTTTACAAGAGTGTGTTGACTCTTCCCTAACATATCATGTTTATCTATGGGTTTGATAAGTCTGTTCTTCACTATAGTTTCAACCAATTTGCCTGATACTGAAGTTAGACATATTGGCCTGTAATTGCCAGGATCACCTCTGGAGCTTTCTAAAAAAAACTAGCTATCTGCCAGCCTTCTGGCACAGAGGCTGATTTAAGCGGTAGGTTACATACTGCAGTTAGCAGTTCCGCAATTTCATATTTGAGTTCCTTCAGAACTCTTGAGTGAATATCATTTGGTCCTGGTGACTTATTACTGTTTAATTTGTTCCAAAACCTCCTCTACTGACACCTCAGTCTGGGACAGTATGCAGTACTCCAGTACTTGTCTCACCAATGCTGTAGATAGAGGTAAAAATCACCTTCCTGCTCCTATTCAAAACTCCCATGTTTGTACATTAGCCTTTTTTGCCACAGCTTCGCACTGGAAGCTCATGTTCAGTTGCTCATCCACTGACCCCTACATCCTTTTCAGAGTCACTGCTTTCCAGGATACAGTCGCTCGTTCTGTAGGTATGGCCTACGTTCCTTGTTCCTAGATGTATAACTTTGCATTTGGCTGTTATTAATACATATTTTGCTTGAATGGGCCCAGCTTACCATGAGATCCAGATCACTGTTTGACCATCCTCATCATTATTTACTATTCCACCATTCTGGGTCTCATCTGAACATTTGATCAGCAGTGATTTTATACGTACTTCCAGATGACTGATGAAATTGTTGAACAAGATCAGGTCTACTGCTGATCACTGTAGAGCCCCACTAGAAACCCCCCATTCCACGATGATTCCCCACTGACGTGCCCTTATTGAAATCTGTCAATCAACCAATTCTTAACCCATTTAACACATGCTTCATTGACACTGCATAGTGGTAATTTTTAAATCAGAATGTTGTGTAGCAATAAGTCAAATGCCTTACAAAAGTCTATATATATTGCATCCATGCTGCTACCTTTATCAACTAAAATTTTTCTCTCTTCAAAGAATGCAATCATGTTTATTTGACAAGATCTATTTTCCATAATGTCATGTTGATAGGAATATAATTAGTGCCAATCTTTTAATTCTTTATTAATTAAAGCCTATATCAACTTTTCTATTATTTTGCCCAGGATTGATATCATCCAGAATTTCATGGATTTACCCAAGTTTTATTAAAATTTAACATCAGAGGGCCATAAATTTCCTCATCCAACTCTTTTAGGACTCTTGGATGCAAATTATTGGGGCTTGCTGGTTTTAAAAATGTTTATCCCTAGTAGATGTTGTTTAACATCCTCTTTAGTTACTACTGTACAGGAAAGTACTTAATCATCTTCCTGTGATATGAGTACACATGAGAATGATGAAATACTTTCCTCTTGCCAAATACAGAAAATAAATATCTATTGAATACTTCTCCCGTTACTGCATCATTACTGATAATTTTACAATCCCCATCTAGTGATGGGTCTCTACCGTTGCTAAAATTTATTTTATTACAAATATAATTTTTAAAACTCCTTCTGATTGTCCATAGCCGTGTGAGTCATAGATTTTTCCCTGTTGTCTTTAGCTTCCCTTATCAATTTTCAACTCTTCATAACTTCTAATTTACATTGGCTGCTATCTATTTCCTTTTTTCCATGTGATATATTTTCTTATTTTGTATTTCTATTTGCTGCCTTCATGTTGCAACTGAACCAGGATAGGCTTTTAGCCAACGTTGTCCTTCGTGATTGTGTAATCATGGGATATGTGCCATCTAATAAACTCTTCTTAAAGTACACCCAATTTTCATTCACAGCTTTGTCTAATTTTTCCTCCCAATCAATGTCACTCATAATTTCCATCGACTTTGGGAAATTAGCCCTTTTGAAGCAATAGATAGATAGATAGATAGATAGATAGATAGATAGATAGATAGATAGATAGATAGATAGATTTACTGACCTGTATTGCAAATCATCCAGCAGGAATCTAACACCCTACTTGGTACAACTGTCAAACTACTACTTAATTGGGGCACTAAGGTGCTGTGTCAGTATGAAGCCTAGTTTTAGAATTTCCCACTGTTGTTTTAGGATCGGCGCAGCTCCACCAGCAATATTGGGCACGCTAGTGTAGATAAGGGAATGGGTTTTTTTACCACCATGTCTAGATCTGCTCAAAGCAGAGGTGGTAACTTTAACCCTGTGCAGGAGAGTGCAAAAAGCAGACCACACTGACCACCAAAGCAGTGTCCAGTGCATTGTGGGATTGCATCAAGAGAATGACTGATCTCCTCCAACCCTCTGCCTATGACTACGTGGGCTGATGGATACACAATGCATGCATTTGTCGGTCTAAAGGCTCTGATATAGACAATGGGCCAAATCTTCAATTGGTCTAAATCAGCATAACTCCTCTGATGTCAGAGGAGTTACACCAGATTTACACCAACAGAGTTTCTCACCCATTGCCTAAAACAAGAGAAAACTATTTGGAAGAGACACAGGTCAAAATTTTGATTTTGCTTACAGCATGTTTATCCCCATGTGACTCTATTGCCCATGGAGTCACTCCTGATCAACACTGGTATAAGAGATGAATCAGGACCACACAGTCATTCAATGGGATAAATGACTCCATCGACGCCAGAGAAATGAATAATTACGGCAGGTTCTTTCCCAACTGCTCAGAAAGGAAACAAGAAAGTGGGGTGACTAGGAATCCCACCCCTTGTTCTGCCCAGTAGGATGACCAAGAATAGGGAAATCCTCTGAAGTTATAGGGCCAGGTTTTGATCTCACTTACGCCAGTGTAAACCCTGAGAAATTCCACTGACATCCATAGAGTTATTCTGAATTTACACCTGTGAAATCCAAGAGCAGAATCAGGGTTGTACACAGAGAAAGCCAAAAAAGGAATAATTATCAAAGCCCTTCACCCTTTGGAGTGTTCTTGGATTTGAACCAAAATGCTCAGTTTTTCTTTTTCAGAACAAAAATGCTCCTATATATTTGCCCATCTCCAGTAGCATCTCCACCCGTCTGCTTCTGCACAGTGACATAGTTACATCAGCCCATTTGGATGTTTGTATTTATGAGAGGTAGCGATAGCCAGTCGTTAGGGCAGAGACGTGGGCTCTGGTTCCAGCTATGCCGCTAACGCCTGTTTAAGACACACCCCTTCTCTGTTCATCAGTTTCCCCATCTATAAAATGGGAATAACAACTTACTGCAGTTATGTTTACTCGTAATTATACTATTCAGCCATTAGATCTCTCTGCATGCAGTATTGAATTCCATACAGAGGCTGGTTGCTGGCAAATAAAGCCATTCTGAGTTGGAACTCAAGCTGCGTGGAAACCCATTTGTCTATGTCTATAGTTGTAGCTGTTTTGGTCAATAAGTGCCTCCCTGTTTAAGCAAAACTGTGATTCCATGGTTCTATAAATCATGCCGCTTACCTTTCCTTTGTAAAGTGCTTTAAGGTCTATGAATGACAAAATCAATGTTATATTATATACTCGTGTGTGTTCCTGCATACTGGCTCATGTATATGTCAGTCAGAATAAATTATGGAGAAACAGGGTGAGGGAATGTTGCTTTTTATAAAAGCACCACTTTTCATTTACAATGGGAGTCTCGCTTGTTAGAAGTCAAAATGCACCTCCGACACTCACTAATTGCACTTTTTGGAATCAAAGGCCTTAGCCAGAGGGATAAATATATAAAATTGCAAGGAAGGAAACATTTTCTTCTTGAATTCCAAGTGAAAACTGAGCTAATACAGACTCTTTTGATAATAAAAGCAGCAGAAACATATATTTGATCCCCTCAGTTAGAGGCAGCTTTTTCAAAAAAGGATTCTCTTATGGGGCCAGGTTGACTGTTCTAGGTGACTGAAATTACATAGGAAAATCATGTCCCTGCGTCCTTCTATAATTGTCTCTTGTTCTCTCAACCTCTTTTCCGGATAACTCATTCACTAGAATTTGTGTGCAGTCTCTGCTCTCTTCTTTTTCTCAGATCATCTTGCCAGAGGAGCTATCAAAACATCAATGAGGCAACCCATTGTGCACAAATCCATTCATATTCAACATACATCCCGGTACTAATTCCTAATAGCACCAGTCTTCTGGGCTGTTAGTTCAGAACCAAGTTCTTCCCAGAAACGTTGGGGCATCTGTATTATTTCATACATTAAATGTCATAGTCCGGGCACTTCCTTTTTAAACAGCAAAACCTCGGTCATTCCTCACTCCTCAGTCCCTCTTGGGTAGGAAGATAGAAGACACAGTCATGCATTGTTAACCCCCACTTTCCTGTGGCCGCTGGTGATTTATTATGAGCAACTAGGCATGAGGACAGCAAGGAAAGGAATAAGTCGCATCTTCACTCCATCCTGCTCAGAGCTGTTTAATAAGCCATTTACAGGGCAAAGGGAGTGGAAAATGGCAAGAAAGTGGATGTTAGATTTCTCTGTGCCTCGGTTTTAAAACAAGAAAAACGTGTCCATAGCAAACCCACTAGCTTGGAAATGCAGTGTGTCCGGCAAGCACAGAATGCCTCACTAAAGAATCTACAGGACAGATTCTGCTCTCAATTTCAGCAGCGCAATCCAACTCACATTGGAGTAAATTTCAATTACCCCATGATGTTTGCAATGCAAGCTGCATTACTTTGGATTTACACTGGTAGAAGTAAGAGTAAAATCTGGCCCATAACATGCAAGGAAAATGCCCAGCTGGCTATGGATTGCCACCAGTTTTTTGCCAGGGGTGTTTTGCTTGACTCTCTTTCACTTGCCTTTTTTCTTTTCATCATGAGAAAAAATTAGGGTTTTTTTGGTAATTAAAAATTAGAACTTCAGGAAACTTTGTAGCATTTTGGAAAAAAAACCTGTGAAATTTATGGAATGAAAACAAAAGTGAATGAGAATAGGAAAGAAAAGGGACTGGAAATGTATATCAAGTATATCCAAAGTTAATAATTAATTACAGAGACAAGGTAGGTGAGGTAATATGTTTCACGGAACCAACATCTGTTGGTTAGAGAGACGAGCTTTCAAACCATACAGAGGTCTTCTTCAGGTCTAAAATCCCGGGACTGACACAGCTACAATCACTGCCTACATAATTAATTATAACAAACATATTGTAATGGGTATTCAATCTCATGCTTCAGGCCTTAAACCAGTCTCTATTAGAGATTAGGACTCAAATGAGACCTAATGCGAGGGACAGATTATCTCACATCTGCCTCCTGTGAGGTTCTTACACACCTTCACCCAAAGCATCTGGTGCTGTCCCCTGTAAGGGACAGGAAAATGGGCTACTGGACCTTGGGTCTGATCCAGGTTGTCTACATCTACAATTTTGCAGCGCTGGTTGTTACAGCTGTATTAGTACAGCTGTATAGGGCCAGCGCTGCAGAGTGGCCACACTTACAGCAACCAGCGCTGCAAGTGGTGTTAGATGTGGCCACACTGCAGCGCTGTTGGGCGGCTTCAAGGGGGGTTCGGGGAACGCGAGAGCAAACCGGGGAAGGAGACCAGCTTCCGCGCGGTTTGCTCTCGCGTTCCCCGAACCCCCCTGCAAACCGCAGGGAAGGAGACCTGCTTGCTCGGGGGTTCGGGGAACGCGAGAGCAAACCGCAGGGAAGGAGACCTGCTTGCACTGGGGTTCGGGGAACGCGAGAGCAAACCGGGGAAGGAGACCAGCTTCCCCGCGGTTTGCTCTCGCGTTCCCCGAACCCCCCTGCAAACCGCAGGGAAGGAGACCTGCTTGCTCGGGGGTTCGGGGAACGCGAGAGCAAACCGCAGGGAAGGAGACCTGCTTGCACTGGGGTTCGGGGAACGCGAGAGCAAACCGGGGAAGGAGACCAGCTTCCCCGCGGTTTGCTCTCGCGTTCCCCGAACCCTCCTGCAAACCGCAGGGAAGGAGACCTGCTTGCACGGGGGTTCGGGGAACGCGAGAACAAACCGGGGAAGGAGACCTGCTTGATTACCAGAGAGGCTTCCTCAGGTATGCTGGGATACCTGCTTATTCCACGGAGGTCAAGAAAAGCGCTGGTAAGTGTCTACACTTGATTACCAGCACTGGATCACCAGCGCTGGATCCTCTACACCCGAGACAAAACGGGAGTACGGCCAGCGCTGCAAACAGGGAGTTGCAGCGCTGGTGATGCCCTGCAGATGTGTACACCTCCTAAGTTGCAGCGCTGTAAACCCCTCACCAGCGCTGCAACTTTGTGATGTAGACAAGCCCTTTAATTTGTTATTTGTTGAAAGGGCTTTTGTGATCTTCCAGCAAGATGTGTTACACAGGTATACAACAGTCATCCTGCGCCACAGAACTTTACACCAGCCCATGTGTTCTGCTTGACTGTGAAAATGTCACCCAGCTCAATATATTGGTTTTTCCAGATCTGATCCTGACCAATACAAGAAACATTCCCTGTATGTACAATGGGAAGGCATCTTTGCTGGCTGGGCTTGTGTCTTTCCCCAGCTATTTAGAAGCTGCAGGGGCCAGTATGGGACACTGCAGAGGTACAGAATGGCCAAGAGGCAAGTCTGTCCTGGGCCACACCCTCTCCCGCACCTGGCCCATACCCAGTTCTATGGGCTTCCGCAAAGGCAGGACAGCACTGGTGGGTCTGGCTCTACATTAGACACAGGGCATCCCTGCAGTCAAGGAAATTTCCCCAGGGCTGCAAGACAGCCCCTTGGTGCCAGCCCCAGCTGATGCAGGGCAAGTTGAATAGAGCCAAACTGATCAGAAAATGTGAGAGTGATAAATGGGTGCGGCTTGCACAAGATGGACATTTGGGGGATGTGCAACGTGAACATGTCATTTGCACCATGTCTTGGGCCTCGGGCCTTGATGACCGTGAGAGCTGGGTAGGAAATGGGTTTCTAATCCCACGAGAATTTGAGATTTAAAAAAAATGCCCCATCCCAAATCAGGCCAAAGAGTCAGAATCTCAACAATTTTCTCAAACTGTTAAATTGAACAACAATTTGGAATCGGGTCAATCAAAATGTTTCATTTCAATAATTTCAAAACATTTTGAACTTTTGTTTTAAAAGTTTTTTTAGTATAAATTAACTAAAATTGCAAAACAAAGAGCCCCTTTGAACTGAAAAGCAAAACTTTTCTTTCTGAAAATATCAAAACAGAACATGTCAACAATTACAAAAAAAATTCTACTTTGTTTCGAATAAAGAAATTCATTGAAACTGACTCTTTGCCATGAACAGTTTCAGTTTCAACTAAATCGGCATTTTCCAACAAAAAACATTCAGTTGGAAAATTCCCAACCAGTTCTATTGACTATGATTCAAGACTTCCATGAGAGATACACCTAGAAAAGTTTGCCCCCTGTGGCCTTAGTACCTATTCCATATAGAAAACAGCCTACTACTGATCCCCTCCAGAGGAGGGACTCCTTTAGCTCACACAGCAGAGGTCTGTGCTCCAGTTCAGAAAGCCCAATGCTCAAACCCTGCTGATAAGATGTGGTGAGAATGCTATGTGCCTGTTTTACTCCAACTGGATATGGCCCGTAGGGCCAAATTCTACCCTGAATTATGGCACTTTGAAGTCAGTGCAATTCCATGGTTTATAAATTAGAGCAAAATTTGGCCCATAATGGGGAATGCACTCTAGTTTTCCATGGGCTAATGGCAGACTAAATATTGCTATGTATATCTCCTTCATCAAGGATCTTCAGGCTTTTGGCTGAAGTCAAGAAACTGGCACAAATGACTCCAGCTCTACTTGTTAAGATTTAATTAGGTACTGACAGCTGTGGATCTGGTCCCACTTGAGACTGCTGAAGCTGCTACAAGATGTTAACTCCTGACACGTAACAGCCTATGGAAAAGCTTTGCTCTCTCACTGCTGCCTAAATTGGATAGGGAGGCGGGGGGTAGAAAGGGATTTGCAAAGAGAGCCAGGAAAACCAAGCAGAACAGAGATCTCAGGGTAACTTGGATGGCTGAGAGCTCACTAAAAGAAAATGGCTTCTCAGCACTGAGCAATCCTGACAGGGAATAAGATCTTAAATCTCCTTTCCTCTGCACTTTAACTACTGCCTAAGCCATGAGAATTACAGAGACGAGGCTGCCTTCCCTTCGGCAGGCAACAATATTGACTCAGGCCCAGACTCCACTATGGATACAGTTTGGAACTAAAATTTGCATGTGACCCAGTTAAGATGAGCAGGGTTTTATCGAAGAGGTCCCACCAGGGCTGCTTCCCTGTTCTGCTTTCTGAATTAGCTGTGGGCTTGTGAGCGCTGAAATCCAGGGTCTGATTTTGCTGCTAAACACAGATCCCCGAATCTACAGATGCTCTCACCCATATGTGAATGATAATGTCACTGGTGGGCAGATAGCCAAGCATGTCTGTGACCATACCTATGCTTGCATGGAGCATGCTATCATGTACACAGATCATATTTATATGTCTGTAGGGACATGCCTACCATAAGACAGGTACACAATCAACATTCACACCCACGCTTACAGTACATGGAGATACAAAAACATACATTCATGCACACACTAGTACTCACTTCAGTACACAATCACGTGCACACCCACCAAGGCAAACTTGCACACGTGCGCGCGCACACACCCCAACGTGCTCAAGGTATGTTTGTCCACATGCGGAGTTACGCTCACGGGTGTGCACAAACACACACTGATGCCCATGCACAAGCACAGATGCAGCTGCCCATCAGCACCGGCACACTCTGTGATGCTCCACAACATTTTGACATTAACGTGGCAAGCTTTAAAGGCAGTGTAAGCTTTTGAGCTCCACTGATACCAGAAAAGCTGCAGTCACTGACCTCAGATCTGGCCCCCAATGCTTTGCCCATCTGCTTTCACTCAAAGATCTTAGCACATTTAACCCTCACATCAGTCTTCTGAGGTAGGTTTATGCTACTGTCTCCATCTTGCGGCAGAGACTAGGGGGGAAATTTTGCCTGTCTTCGGGTACCATACGCACACTATACCGTGACAGAATGAAAGGGAAACCCAGTGAACTTCACCCATGCTTCTACAACAGAGAAGAGTCATGTGGCAATTCCACCACCAGCTGAGCATGGAGAATCTCTATGGGCTTATGACACACAGCAGAGCAGTTCTGATTCCATCCAACAGAGGGCAGTGATGCCATTCAGACACTAGCCTGTTCATAACAGCATTAAAAGCCAAATTCTTTTCTCATTTGCCTTTGTTACCACCCCCCTGACCCTTACACTCCAGTTTTTACAGCCATACACATGTCCATGAATGGAACTGTGTTCTGTTTGTTCGCCTTCTGCTCCTACCATTTGTCTCTCCCCACCCAAGCCCTTTCCTCCAGAGCCATGAATTCACATCTTTTCCAGGTGAGAAGGGATGTTCTTCTGGGCAGGCACAGCATCTTCCTCTGTGTACGTACAGCACCTTGCACAATGAGACCCCAGTTCTGATGGGGGCCTCGGAGCTCAAGAGTAGTAAGTTATGACTCCTACAGGGCCCAGATCCCCACAGTCATGCAGGTCGGGTCAGAGCTCCACAGAGCTAATTTTATACTAGTCCCTTCAGAGGCCAGGTACATGGTTTGGTCATTTGGAGGAATTTTCACCTGAAATGCCTCATCAGTACCTGCTCCACTGCAGGGCTTGGGCTGCTGCTGCACATGCTGTGAAGGGGATTCAGAGTCAAGTGTGGGCTAGCTGACACCTACCCTGATGGCCGCCTGCCGGATCAAAGCAAGGGAAGGAGCAAGTGGAAGGCTGGTCCCTGAAGTAGGGTCAGGAAGGAAACAGCGAGCAGCTTTGAAGCCAGGTTCAGGTGGGAGAAGAAAATGGATTGAGGGGGGAAGGAAGAAGCAGAGAGAAAGAGAGAGAGAGAGAGTCAATCCTTCCTAGAAGGGAGGGCTGGGAAGCAAGCATTGGGCAGGTAGGATTTCAACCACAATGCTTATTTCTGGTACCTACCAATGCCAGGCAGGAGAGGTCAGAGTAAAGGGGACTCACTGGGCCTTCTCTATCTCATTTCTGTTGAATGCATGGAATATTTGAGGGGGAAGTTGAAGGTGGAGGATAGAACAGGAACCGCCCAGGCAGCAACTGAGCAAACTTCCCACAGACTCTGGCATCTGTCCGCATGCCTTGTGCCTGACCCTGGGTGGGAGGATCCCCCCTGGTGGGAAATGGGTCTGTCTCAGCGGCTATTTTGTCCTTGGAGAGGTCCGGCAACTTGCCCAAGGTCCATCAGTAGGTCAGTGGCAGAGCTAGGGAAAGAACCCACTTCTCCTGGCATCTCACTGAGCCGTGTAAGTCCACATGGTCTAGCTGTGGTCCTTGACTGGATACTGAACATTTTGGCTGGTGTAATGATGATGCACAGGAGTAGCGGTAAGAAACCAATCTTTATTTTCTGCCCCCAAGGCTACAAAGATTTAAAAGCTTATTTAAAAAAAATGTGCGGGGAGAGTCACAAAAATGTGACCAATCTTTTCCTCCTGTGGGTTCTTTTGAAATGTGAACTAAATGGAAAGCTCTGCTTTAACCATTGCACAACAACAGCGCAGTAACCACTGGGTACCGATCCACCTGGGAGAACAACTGGGAACCAATAAACACCATGCGTCCAGGGTGACTCATCCTTCATGATCAGCATCAGGAAACTGTTGAAATTCGTGGAAATGTTGCCACAGACAAACATCAGTCAGGGATGGTCTAGGTGGACTTGGGTTCTGCCTCAGCGCAGGTGGGGATGGACAAGAGGATAGATCACTTTTTGTATCATTGCAATGTGTCCATACAACACTTTGCACAACAGGGCCCTGATCTTGACTAGGTTCTCTACATGCTACTCCAGTGCAGATGCCCAATAATCATCCCTTAGAAAGGGAAATGATGCTCTCCCTCTTCTCTGCCTCTCCCTAATGGTTTAATCAGGTCTCCCTTCAAGTGCTGAAGAGGTCCCAGTGGCCTCTCTCAACATCCCCACTTTGTCCTTGCTGTGCTGCACAGTTTTGCCAGCTGCGCAGGGGGTGAGAGAAATAGAGGAGGATGCAGGGAAGGTCTGATGTTTCCACATTGCCCCCAGGTTTGTGTGTGTCTCCCTGACTTACAGCTTTTGATGTCTGAGGGCAGCAAGGGGTTATGATTCACATACACAGGCACAATCACAAAATCAACTGAGGGAATACAAAAAATAATACAGGCTCATCTGTCTCTCTCTCTCTCTCTCTCTCTCTCTCTCTCTCTCATGTTAACAAGCATCAAGCTCAATATCTTACCCGGCCGTGTGGCTCTGGGAAATGGGCCCTTTCCCACCTCTGGAAGAAGCCAAAAGCTCAAGGTACATCTTGACAATTAGACTCATTTCTAAAAGGGTGGCAGAGGCTGTCATGTGGCCCAATGCACAACCCCCGGCTTTCTCCTGGAAGCACTCTCATTTATTAAACCCTCCATGGGTTTTTGGATCTATATATTATTATTTGGGGGCTTGGGTTTTTTGGGGTTTTTTTAAGCAAAAGATTAGAAAAAAAAATCAATGTCTCTTGTTTCCTCCAGCACAGCTTCACCCAGGAGAATTATGATGCTGAGCACTAATTAACCCTTGCCCGGCCTGCTGCCAGCTCAGCTCTCCCAGAACGCAAGCCGAACACTTCAATTGCAATCACGTCTTACATTTCTATACAGCCTTTGATGGTAAACACACGGGGATCATCCCATCCACCGCTAAACTGCAATCCCTAGTGTAGTGAGCAGGGCTGGATTTAGAGGCAGGGGACCCAGGCAACAGCTTGGGGTGCTGGACTTGTGGGGGAGGGTGCCATTTTTGTTGTACAGATCCTAGCGTGCAAATTTATTGTCTTATATGACAAGAATAAATCATGCATGCAAACTGCACATTAAAGTCATGAAATGGGCTACAAACAACAACAAAAAAAGGTATTCAAAAGTTTAACAAAAATGGAGGGGAGGTGCCAAAGACATTCCTCGCCATTTGGTCTAAGGCCAGCCCTGCTGGTGAGCCAGTCCTAAACAGCAGACATGTATGGACTGGCTTCTACAAGGAGCATCACTACCGTTAGCCTCATTTCACAGATGGGGAAACTGAGGCACAGGATGGGAAGTGACTTGCCCAAGGCCACCCAGCATGCCAGTGGCAGAGCCAGGAGTAGAATCCAGAGCTGGAGTGCTAGGCCACGCTGTATCTATTAGGCAATACTGCCTCTCCTCTGTAAAGAGACAGGACTGTGTTGCAATGACCATAAAGGGGGAATTCACTCCTGAGACTGCTGGACACAGATAGACCCTGTGGTTCTCTCAAGCTCCTAATGTCATCACAGAAGGTCTCCCTAACTCCTGACCAGGACGAGGTAGTCATGACTACAGAATAAAGGACAAGACTCATTGGCACACTCCATTTCTAAACTGGGACATGCTAGCAACACCATAGCCCTTTGCTAGGCTGGTTCATCATCCCAGTCCTCTAACCTGGACTGAAATTTGGGGCTGGATATTGCTCGGAAGGATGCACAATTTTACCCAGGCCCTGACCAACCATCGTAGAACTCGTAACTAATGTCACTGCTGCTGATCCAACAACATCCTATACAGCAGGGTAGAACATCCAGGCTAAAAGGGGCCAGGTTCACAGCGACCTGGTCCCCCAGTCTGAGCTCCAGAGGTCTGGTCCTCCCTCTGCTGCGAGACCTCATTGAAGCCTTTGCAGTGCGGTGCTGCTGCGTTCCTCTGAGAAGAGCAGTAACATCCTGGTTTCCATGGCATTACTCCAAATGGACTCTCGTCTGGCTGCTGATTGGCTGCTGCCCTCAGGCCTCGGCCCACTGTGCCAGGGAGTAAATCATCAGAACTTTTTGTACTTTCAGCAAAAAAAAAAAAAAGAGAGAGAGAGAGAAAAGGGAGAAAGGCAGGAAAAAAAATTAACAACAAACACACCTCTTCTTGCTTCCCAGCCTCCAAGCCTGAGATGCAGGATGTTAATTATTAGTCCTGTGGCAAGGTAATAAACCGCCAAAGAGCAACAATCGACCTCAGCTGCAGCGTGCAACGGCTCAGCTCTGCGTGTGGATTGCAAAGGGCACCGAATGTTTTTTATTAATAAAACTGAAATGCAGCTGTGCTGAAACCTACAGGCCTTGGGGCCTTGGCCATTGACAACATCTTTGTTGGCTCTGCTCATTTCAAGCATTGGACTGGAAAGATCTAGGCTACCTGCCAAATGTAGGTTCAAATCCTGCTGGAGTCAAGCCAGCCCTTCATCTGTTCAATAGCCGGGGGGGGGGGTTAAAATAGACCGTGGAGGAGACTTTAAAAAAAGAGCCTGTCAAAATAATTGACGGAATAGTTTTCTGTCAGAAAAATTCAGTTTCAGCGGAATCAAAATGGTGAGTGGAGAATGTGAGGATTCTGACGTTTTCTATGGGAAATGTTGACACCTGCCACTTTGACTTCCTTGTTGCATTTCAGTGTCGGAACATTTCACTTCAGCTGTATATTGTATTTAGATATTTGTGTTTATTGTTCTATTTACTATTATATTTTAACAGAATAGCCTAACCAAAACGTTTCGCCATTACTAAACCAACACGAGTTGCTCCAAAATCAACATTTTTTGGAACTTTCATCCCACTGGAAATTGGACAATTCTGGCTTTTTGCTCCCGCTTGGAATGGATTTTTTTCTTTTTACTTTCAGAATTTCCCAGGGAACAGAAATTTTGGTTTCTGACCAGCTCTGCTTAAAACTCAAATCTTTTCTGGTATTAAAACTCCTCTGGCAAAAACCTTGAATGGGGCCAGGATTTCACCCCACATGTTTTTCCATACTGTATCGAGAAAAAAATGTCTCCACCCACCCCTCCTGTCAAGCCAGGCATCCAACACACATACAGGAAGCCACTTCGCCCACCACTGAAGTGCTGCTAACCTACTGCTACTGCTGGCTGATTCTCTTCTCCCAGCACTGGCTGTATTTTAATGGTAGCATATGAAGCTGTAACCTACTTTGGGATGAAGGGAGCTATGTCCAATGTGAATTATTTCCTGTGAAGATTTGCTCTGGAGTGAGGCTTGTCAAAATTCAGGTTTGTTTAGATCCAAGGTTTTGGTTCAACCAAAATTAAAAGTTTTTTTTGGGGGGAGGGCAGGACAGAGGCATTGACTTTCTCATTTCCCCAGGGGTGCTCGACCACTGCTCTGCCCTAGGCCCCGCCTCTTCTCATCCCTGCCCCACCTCTTTCTGCCCCATTCTGCCCCTTCCCCACATGCGTCCTGCCCATGCTCTGCCTCTCCTGCCCCCCCTCCTGCTCTCCCTCAGTGCCTCCTCCACACTGCTGAACAGCTGATCACCAGTGGGTGGGAGATGCTGGTGGGGGAGGAAGAGGAAGGAGCTGATCGGTGGGGCCACCGGTAGGTGCTGAGCACCCACTGTTTTTTTTCCAACCCCGGAGCACCCACAGAGTCTGTGCCTATGGAACAGAAATCTTCTTTACAACAGATGCATGTAGCACCTAGAACAATGGGGCCTGACTGTCGACTGGGGCCACTATGCCCTGTCTGCAGTGTTACACAGGGCCAGTCTAGTTAAGGTTCAGACTAGCTTACTATTAACAGCCAGTTTTGTTAAGTGCTCTGAAATCCACATGCCTACTTAGATTGCATTGAAAACACCTGTGCATCCTCAGGGTGCGGGGGAGGGTTGGTTGTCCAAATTGGGGGCCATTAGAGCAAGGGGTTCCCAGGAAACTGCCCCCACCCAACATGAAATCAACATTTGCTGGTTCTTAGAGCTTGCTCTTCCCCCCTCCCCCTCGTATTTTCGGGGCTCAAACTATTGAACAAGAACCACAACAAGGTTAACACAAGCCCCACAACAAAGTTGGCACCACAAAATTGTTGTGGGGTGTTTGTTTGTTTATGGTACGGGGCACTGTCAGGAGCTATCTGAGGTTCAACTGACCTGTGCAAAAATGTTTGCATCAAACCTCAAGGTAATGTACATTGCTACATAACTTATGGATTTTTCTCTGTACTGCATCTTTAAATTCCTAAGGAATCTTTCTGAATGTGAGCAAAAGTCAGCCTGGAGTTGATACAGCACGTTTCAAAGGAGAGGCACACACTGTGCTCTCTCCCATCAAAACTTTGGTCTCTCATTTGCCAATGACAAGGAAAAGGAAAAAAAAAACATTCTATTCCCATTAGCACAATAACTTTCCCAATATTTAAAGAAAATGAGCCAAGCTACACCAGAACAATCCTAATGAAAAAAAAAAAATCACTGTATCTACCGCCTTGATTGACATATGGATGAAATAAAACCTATCCAGGAAAAGCCACACATACTTTTGTTCATTTGCAAGTGATCTTTCAACTCAACCTTCCTGCACTGATTATGGAACACAAATCTTTTGGTTCCTGTAACCCAGAAACAAAAAAAGCAATGGCCTAAAATCTAAATCTTGGGGGAAATTATATCCACCGTCCATTAAGACTTTATACAACAGAAAATCTTTCCTATTTATCAGACACTGTCTTGCCAACCCCCAAAGTAAAACCAAACAAAAAACCAAACCATGAATCAGTCCTCAAGAAATCACAAAACTGACCCAAAATTCATGAGATTTTTTAAATAAAAATGAAATCATGTTTTTGCTCTGCCTTCTGATGTTTGAATACTCCAGATCTGTGTAAGATAATGGCAGCATTGCCAACACTTATCCTTTAGTAATAATATCATCCATTTTAGAATAAAGTCAAACTCTCACAAGTCTGATTTGCTAGGCAGTGTAAATCAGTGTCATTCCATTGACTTCATGCAGCGAGGCAGATTTACATCAGCTGAGGAGCACAACCATGTATGTTTTTCTCTCATGCAAAATGTTGATGGTGGCAGAGCACAGACTGCCAGAAACTCTGCTATTTCAAATGCATTTAAATTTTCCCCAGCATAAGAAATGTTCTCTATGCAACAGACATGTTATGCTTTTTGTTTAGGAGAGTAGGGAGTGAACACTAAGCTAAATGCTTCCCCAAGAAGCTTGGCTGGATCTTAATCTGCCCTGAACACATTATCCAAAGAGCATAGATCCCAAAAATTGTAGTTCCTCTGCCTCATCTTCCTCTCTATCATCAAACTTCTCTTTAGTCCCATCTCCACCTTCTGCATCCTCAGTGAGACCTTTTTCCTCACTGTTCATCTTAGTCCATGCCCATCCTCTGGATTTGTCTCTGGTCCTGATCTTCAAGAGGCAACTCCCAGTTACACAATGGTGTGACACTCTGTACCATGGGGCGCCCACATATTCACCATAGTGATACGATTATGATATGTTTTGTATAGTGTACACCTTGTGAGGTATCATTTTTAATGTCTTGATCTGCTGAACATTTATATCCTGTTGGATTGTATGTACTATCATTGTATGTGAAGTTACCAAGTATTGCTATATGTTGCGAACTTGGGAACACCCACAACCAGCCTTTCAGTTACAACAATAGCCATCAATAGCCAGGCAGCATTAAAGGCTCAATACCCATCAAGAAATGAATCCACTATCCCAGATACTCCTTAGAGAAAGCACGTAGACAATGAAGACTGCTTGACCAATGGGGACTGCTTGATCCCCTCCTCACAGCAAGAATCTTTCCAGAAAGCGTGAAGAAAGTATAAGGGGAAGTGACATCATCACTTGGCCTCTCCCCACCTCAGCTCAACATCTGGAAGAGTGTCTGGAAGACAGAGATATTGAACTGGGGAAGTTTGGGCCCAGGCTGGAAGGGAGTGCCAGCCTGTATATTGAGGAACTGTGACCTATTTGTACCATCAATCAGAGTGAGACATTGTTTGATTCAACTCTTGCTTAGACTAAAAGTTTAGCATTTGGAATGCGTGTTTACTTTTCATTTTCTTAAGGTAACCTAGCTCTGACCTTTATGCCTACCACTTATAATCACTTAAAATCTCTTTCTGTAGTTAATAAATTTGTTTTTTAATTTACCTAAAACAGCGTGTTTTGATTGAAGTGCTGTGGAAATCTCAGCTCAGTTTACAAAGGCCAGTTCATGTGCTCTTCATGGACAGAGAGGGGCAACTAAGTAATGAACTTACACTGGCCAAGCTTCTGACCAGTGCAAGACGGTACAGTTCTGGGGTGCAAGGCTGGGGGGAACTGGCTGGAGCCTCCCTATTGATGGTTCATGAGTTGCTGGGAGATCATTCATGTAACACAGCTAGGTGTGCCCCTGCCTGTGGATGTCTGTGTAAATGCAGAGCCTGTAGCTTGACACCAGCATCACAGTGTGAAAGGTGGTGGGACAGAGGGCTCAGCAGTCTCACAGTCCAGATTGCAGCCCAGGGACCCCGTCACAAATGGGCAGCAGGTTTTACAGCACACTGGCCATGAAGCCATGTGTCTATGCATTCAGGGTAATAAGCATGAGAACGGGGGAAAATCTTCATCTTGCCTCTTCCTTCACACTGAGCCATGAAGATCAAGCCACTATCATGGGTGTCACCTCAATCAAATATCCCAACAATCCATATTTCAGGACAGGGGGCATGAGGACACAGGTCGTGCTTTAAAAATTACATATAGTCTAGGTGGCAAACCGCATGACTGAAGGCATCTGCTGTGGTAACAACAAAGAGGATGGATAGGGTGCCCGAGCACAGGACCCAGGAAGCCTGCAGAGAGGCCAGGGGCTGAGAACTGCTGGAGACTTCTCTCTACAAAGCTGGGCTGAACTATGGAGGCTGATGTGGCCAAACACAAACTTATTGGCCCATCAGAATGGAATTGACATGATGTTCCTGAAGCCTTTCCAGATGGTGAAGCAGCAGGATGGTGACTATGCTCAGTCACTTGGAGCTTTTGTGATAGTTTCCTTCCATCTCTAGGCTGGTCCAGCAGCTCCCTGGGTTCCACCTTCTCGCTCTCACTAGTTGTCCCCAGCTGCTGAGCAACTACCCCACGCTACCTCCCCAGGTCTATACAACATCAACCAGTGACTGCTACGCTTCTCCAGGACTGAATCTGCAACATCACTGCCAAACCGCCTTGTGATGCTTTCTTCTCCTCGCTGTTCCACCTTCCTTGGGCTCAGCTTTGCCCAGTGCCGCCCACTGCAGTCAGGGGGAGTCAGGTATATCCTTCAGGGGTACGAACGAGGCCTTTCTGTGAATAGTCCTCCCTCTGCAAACTGCAATTCACCTCACTGTGTGAAGACACCCGGAAAACCCTGCACAGCCCAAATGCCCTGCTAGGCTCCCCCTCCCGCATCCAGGAGGGGATATACCAGCCCAGATTGTGTTATAAGGGTGGATCACTGTGTAGCTACAGGATTGGGGATGGCTCATGGCTATGTTTCTACTGCGTGGCATATTTGCCCTAGAGTGCACTAGGCTGAAAGGAAGCTCTGTTCATGTTTGGGGGATCCTGTGTCAAAGTATGGCCTGGAGGAGGCTTCCCCTCACCTTACTGCTTGAGAATAGACTGCCTTAGAGAGGATATTGCCACAGGAACAGATGGAGGGTCGCCCACCTCTGCAACAGACTACTTCTGTGACCTTGGGCAAGTCACTTAACCTTTCTGTGCCTCATTTCCCAACCGGGGGGGGGCGAGAATGATAATATTTCCTCCCCACCCCCTTGGTCTAGCTTGACTGTAAGCTCTTCAGGGCAGAGATTGTCTCTCTCCATATGTAAGTAGAGCTATTTGCATAATAAGGCCTTAATCTCATTTTTGGGGAGAGGGGGCAATCTAGGAACCACTGTAATACAAAATGATAAATAGACTCGCCCAGAGATTAGGCTGTCACAGTGGTTTACATTATAGCACAGGTTTGTGAGTGCCTTCTAATGCATCACTTATTCTAGTCTAAAGAACAGTTTAATAAAAGACACTTATGAATTGTATATGTTTTATATTATAGCGAGGTTATTTCACACGAGTGTCTATGATTGCACCATTGTTAAAACTCCCCTAGCTATGTATACCTGCACTGTATTTCAGAGCTGTGCGTAATACATTGCATTTCCCTAGTGCATCGTAACTGGAGAAACATCTGCTCCAGCTGAACTTACACTTACCTTCATTGCAAAGTAACGTTATTCAAAGGTCCTCGCACTTTTCAGTCTTTGGCGAGGTGATGTAATCAGGGCGCTGGAATGCTGCATTCAGTAGAAAACAGATCATTACTCTCAAACACCTAATCAAGGATTGATCTTGTATTGTCTCCCCACCTAAAAATTATATTGCCCTGTGCCATGCAAGACAGACACCAGGGTAAAGGCCGTTCCCTGGAGAGGATCGGGATAGGACAATGGACAAATTAAACCCTATTTTGAGGATTGAAGTGGTGCACAGGCCTTGTATTGACTCTCCACTTTAGGCCTTGAAAACCCGAGAACTGAATCTATAAGATACAGGTGAATGTCCCAGGTCTGTTAATGCTCTTAACTTCTATTCTATGGACCACATCAGAGCAGGAATGTCAAGTATCAGAGAGAATCATGGTGTCATGACTCCAGCAAAAGGGTTGGAATTAGGAACTCCTGAGATTTAACACCAACTCTGACAATGACTTCCTAACCACTGTGCTCCAGCTGGGGGAAGGGGTTGGGGGAAATGTGAGGAATAATTAATTTTTAGAAGATGAAACATTGCTAGAGCCTACACTGATTGAGAGAGAGATATACACACAGATCGATAAGGGGTCAGCATCAGAGAATTATTGAGAAGATTCATCCAAGGTACCGGTTTAGATCAGAAAACCATAGTCCAACAGTGTTTCTAAACATGGTGCTTTCAAAAAAAATCCAAATGCTCTTTTTCTCTCTCACACACAGACACCGTCCATCCCATCAATTTTCCTGGGTGGCATTTGAAATTTAAGGGGCAGATCTGGACAGCTACCATTTGTGAACCTCAAAAAACAGCAGTAGTATAGTGCCTCCCACTCTGCATTTAAAACTCCAGCCCTTTCCTCCGAGGTGACATCTTTTGCTTGGTCCATGGAGGTTAACAGAGACATCCCTCCCCCATTCTAGGAAACAAATCCATTATGTAAATAGAGAGCTGCCTTTGAGTCATCATCTTGTACCTTTTATGCATTTTGGCAAAGCAGCGTAATTGACTCATATTATAAATCAAACATGCCTCTGTATGAAGTTCCAGCAGCCACTGCCTTGGTTTAAACAGTTACATTAGCTCAGTAAGGAACAGAGTTTAGGGACACTCAGTCCTGGCCAGCAGGGACTGGGCCAAAATTTTCCTCTCTGAACTGCACGATCAGAGATAAAAAAGGCAGGAGCTTGGTTCAAACGTTCGAACATTATGAGCTAAGCACAGTCCGTGGTGACTTCCTGTTCCAAAGTGACCTCTGCCTTCATTATGGCATCATCTTTGGGAGTATCCCAAAGCCCTGGGTCTTAGTATAATGTGCTACAGCAGCCTTCTCCCTAAGACTGTGTGAGCTGGAGTGTGCAGTTAATGATTATGCAGGAGACTGGGATCCAGGACTCCTGGATTCTACTCAAACACTGCCACCTGTTTGCTGGCTGAGCTTTGGCAGGGTGTTTCATCTCCGCAGGCTCCGCCGATACTTGCCTGCCTCACAGGTGTGTTGTCAAGGTTAACGTTTTCCTCGCGGGCATTCAGATGAAAGGGCCCAAACAAGGGCAAAATATTATTGTAATAAAAAGGTTGGGTCAATTCTTTGCTCCCAAAATGGCCTTGCTTCCAGCTGACACATTCTTTTGGCTGCCGAGATAGCGCTCTCCCTAGTCCATCAATATTAAAAACCCAGGGCTGGCTTCTACAGACTCCTCAGCCCAGGCGGGCTAAGGAGAAAGGAGCCTGCTGTGCACAAAACAGCTGCTACTGCCCACATCCCAGCAGCGGCCTTTCAGTCTGGGTACTTCCATTGGGAGCTGCCAACATTTTCAAACTGGAAATAAACACCTAAATAAATAGCTTCTCGCCCCCAGCCCCAGGCTGGACGAACCCAATATTAGAGGCTCTTTTAGAAAATTTGAGCTTAAGAATCTGGAAGCAAGTTAAAGGGACGGGGGGGAATCCCTAAATTTAACAAGAGCGTAACTGGATTCCATGGTGGACAGAAAGCTGTTTTAACTCCCAGCAAACTCCACCCCCAGCAGAAGAACTAGTCACAACACCCACCCCACTAATGAAACATGTAGGCGCCAGTATTGTGTCATCAAAATAAACTCTCACTGGACAATCACATCGGCAGCCTCCACCCACTCCCTATTAAAGGGTGAATTTGCAGGATCTTGCACATGGCAGCCTGTTCCCACTTTACCCACACACTTTTCTGAGCTCATCTTGGGACGCCTAGCCTGGAAAAAGGGGCATGATCGTGGAGCTCGAACATGGCAACATTCTGCTCATCACTGAACTTTCCCAGCTGGAGAAATACTCTGCATGGCTTTGACTGAACGTAGTTAAATATCTTATATGAAGGTCTCTCAAGAGCTTTCCTTTCTGGAGTGCAACAATCCCAACCTGCATGTGCATACTGAAGCAAACCTGTTCTAAAGCACTTGACAGTAGCTATCCCAGAGAGGAGGCGGGCTGGGGAAGATTACTCGTGCTATGATGCGCTCCGTGTGGATTTGTGCGCCAGTTTTACAGCTACTTGAGTGTCAGAGATGACGGGGCGGGGGTGTTTTGTAGTATTTGTACAGTTAGAAATTATTCCTCCATGATTCTCTGCTCTACCTTGGGAGTCATTTCAATCCCCATGGGGGTGCTTCCTCCATGCAGAAGGTGATAAGTTCAGGACAAATCTGCTGGGATCCCTCATTCATGTGAAAAACACCACTTGCCCCAGTGTTGTTTGCACCCTCCTTTGCGTTCATTCTCTGCACAAGCTTCTCACAAACGCGTTGGCTGGCAGGACGGTTTATGCACATTTTAAAATGCAAAATGTCAAGTGACTATTGAATATTCATTCAGAAAGAGTGGGACACAAGGACGACGTCTGGGTTCCATTCTCAGCTCTGGCACAGTGTCCACATGAGTAGACCCATGCTGTATTGAGCAAAGCGCAGAGCCCCCGTCTACAGACAGACTTCAGCTTGGAGGCTCACTGCCACAGGTTTTAAAATGCAATGTAGACATGGCCAGGGTGACCCTCACCCAGCCACTTCACCTTTCAGTGCCTCCATTTCCTCCTCTGTAAAATCATACTTCACCTGGTTTTGTGGGGATAAATTCATTAATATTTATGAAGCACCCAAATACTACAGTGATGGGTGCCATATACATAAATAGATTTGCACAAGAAGTCCAATTCTAATAGCTATGCTTCTACAAATAGGAAACAGGATCAATACTAGGGGACTTAGCGGTGTGCCCTCATTGCCAAGAAGGCCAACTATATCAGGCTGTATTAGTAGGATCATCGCCAGCAGATCGAGGGAAGTTTTTATTCCCCTCAATTCGGCACTGATGAAGCCACATCTGGAGTATTGCATCCAGTTTTGTTCCCCCCACTACAGAAGAGATGTGGACAAATTGGAGAGAGTCCAGCAGAGGGCAATTAATATGATTAGGGAGCTAGGGCACATGACTTACGAGGAGAAGGGAACTGGGGTCATTTAGTCTTCAGAAGAGAAGAGTAAGGGGAGATTTGATAGCAGCCTTCAACTACCTGAAGGGGGGTTCCAAAGAGGATGGAGCTTGGCAGATGACAGAACAAGAAGCAATGGTCTCAAGTTGCGGTGGGGGAGGTCTAGGTTGGATATTAGGAAACACTGTTTTACTAGAGGGTGGTGAAGCACTGGAATGGGTTCCCTAGGGAGGTGGTGGAATCTCCACACTTAGAGGTTTTTAAGGCCTGGCTTGACAAAGCCCTGGCTGGAATGATTTAGTTGGGGTTGGTCCTGCTTTGAGAAGAGGGTTGGACTAGATGACCTCCTGAGGTCTCTTCCAACCCTAATCTATGATTCTATGACTTACAGTTCCAATCAGCAAATAACTATGAATAGAGACTATATCTGAGACAATTCAAAGCTGCTCATTGGACAATTTGCTCAAGCAGAGAAAGGGGCTATATTTCTCTCTGAATCATTCACTCAGTCCCTACCTGTGACTGTAGCTCTTGATTTAGGAGTGTGGTGGCTGAAGGTTGCAGTTACTGATTTAGCCATTCCTGTGGGTAGCTTTCACAGCAATAAGGCAATCTCATGTATGAGCAAACTGAGACCCCAAAGGGTGTGTGTCCTGTATGGTCAGCAGCTGCCCCCTGTCCATATACCTGATGCTCTCTTATCTCATCCAAATGCTGTGATGCATAGTCTCCCAGTTCTGAAGTTGGGATCCTCTAGGACTCGACTGGTGATCTGAGTTATTCCTTTCCAGTTATAAGGCCTAGTGCTGCAATCATATTTTAGCACAGACCCCTGAACCCACGTGGAGTCCCACTGACTTAGAGCTCCACTCTAGCGGATCTGATGGCAGGACTGGGGCCACAGCCTGCACTGCTGTATCATGTTCCCACCCAACATCCATACCTGATTACTAGTTTCCCCAAAGTAGGTATGTGAACTCCTGCATACAGCACTGAGTCTGGCTTTTCAGAGGGTAGAACAGGAGGCCTCAATGAGCTTCTCCAACTAGGCTGATGGGAACATGCCTGGAAGATGGTTGCCTGACCAACCCCCATTCCCCTTGTTTGTGGGCCCTCCTCCCTGAAAGATCCATCCAGACTACTCCTAGCTGCTCTGAATGGGGAATAGTTATCTGTTACTCCCCTGGCACTAGCACTTAGCCCTCCTCTTTACCCATTCACTCACTCTCCAAACGGGACAGCGTCCTTACCTTGCACTTTCCCTGATTGACCTGCACCTGCTAAAAATAAAAAAAATCTATGAAGCAAAGCTGCATTAAATCAATGAGCCAATGTGCCTGCTGCTAAGATAAGCACTGCTACTGGGGTCTCTGGCTTCGTCATTAGTTCTGTAGGTTTCTCAGAGCCAGAAAACCCAGGGAGACTCATTAGGAGAAGCAGCACTTCTGGCTGGATTTACTGAGTTTCTCTCTCTCTCCAGCCCTGCCGCTTCCCTTTTTCACTGCAGGAAGCCCTGCCCTTGCTCTGATCTGTTATGCAGTTTGTAGAGCCCATAAGGCTTTCAAAAATAACATGCTATTAAAATAGTTTTAATCAGAATTCCTCCAGCCAAGACACAGCAGCCAGAAATCCTGCTGTCTCTGGCAGGAAGGAGCCCAGAGAAATTAAGTGATAATGGGAAAAGAGATAGATTGGCTTCTTCAATCACTTCCTCCCATCCAGATGTAGGTGGAGTTTGTGTCATGGGGTTTATGCCCAGATGGTGAAGAAAGGGTCTTGCTGCAATTAAGGTTCTAGGTTAGGAGACTTGGTTTCCATAGCTGCTTCTGCCACAGGCTTCCTCTGTGACCTTGGGCAAGCCACATGATGCCCCCTTTGGGGGCAAGGAATCTCCCAGTATATATTTGTACTGCACCCAGCACAACAGACTTCTGCTCCAAGTTGTAGCCTCTGGGTGTCCCTGTAATTAATTAATAAATAAACTATATATAATATGAAAAGACTTCTGTTCCAAAGGTGCTATGCATGTGGGAGCCTGAGGAGGTACTGGAAGCCCTATTGCTTAACGAATTAAATCTAAACAAAGCCCTTTAAATATTCGGTAAAGAGACAATCCCCCACAATGGCTGTGTATTTGGGCCACAGTTTCCCCTTCCCCATGCCTCTCACCACCCTATCTGGTGGTAGTCAGTGGGGATGTTGTGGGTATCTAGCTACACCATTTGGGGCTGTGATCAGCCCATCTCTCACTAACTAAGCAGGGTTCATCCCCAAAGACAGCAACTTTGTTACCTTGGATGGGAGACCTTCAAGGGAAGCCTAGGCTGCTGCAGGAAGTGACGTTGGTGACGCAGGAAGTGGCACTCTTCCGCCAGAGACTGTTGAATAAGCAGCAACCCAAATAAAAGAATTCCCTTTATGGGTCTGGTTCTGCTTCCAGGTCGGTGGAAATCAGAAGTAACTGCAATGAAGTCAACGGAAGTCCCTGATTTTCCATTGCCTTGTGCTGTCCTTTAGAGCTGCACAGAGTGGAGGTTGAGTGCGAACTGCTCAGAAAGGGAGAGTTTTACACTAATTTCACAGATGTTAATGACTGCCCAACGTGCAAGGCAATGGGAAATCAGGCTCAGTGGAGTCATGCCTGTGTCAAACCAGCGTAAAGCAAGATCAGAATCAGAACCTGCTGACTTTAGGATGAATCGTAAACCAAATTTCTGACCACTTGTGATCTCTCAAATGAGAATATAGAAGCTTGTCTGTTTCTTGGCTGAAATCCAGTTTTGGTAATTACATTCTGCCTACCTAACTTTTCCTTTTTAGTTCAGATGGATAGGATATTCTTCATCAGGCCCCTTTTGGAGCACTCCTGCATGCAGTTCTCTAGCTAACTCATTCTAGCGCTGACTGCAGTGACCCTATGTACGGGATGGACAGTGTACATGAAACAGGGGGTAGGGGAACTTTTGGCTAAAGACAAAAGTCACAGCAGAGAAGACAGAAGCTCTCTGCTCAAGGGGCTCCTTTGAAAGACACGCACAAAGCAAACATAATGGACCTCAGTTCTTGTGTCACAGAGTGCAGGAGAGTTGTTGCTACCAGGATTTTAACCTGTAGTCCCAAGGAGTCTCTGCTTCATATACACGGCTGCAGTGCTAAACCATCCTTCTTTAGCAGGGAAATGAAAAGGAGCTTTCACCCTCACAAATATCATAACAGAAAACCCTTCAAATACCATTACGGAAAACCCCCACTAGAACAATTCTTTCCTGAAAGTCTCACCTAGGCTTCCCACATGCGTCATCAGCTCCTTTTCAGAATACCTCTAGGCAACATGTTCAAAAGTGGGCACTCATCTTTGGTGCCTTGACCTTTGAATGGGCACTTTAAACACCTGGGGCCTTCAACTGGGATTACAAGTGCTCAGCACTTCTCAGAAGTCAGGCTCTAGACTGAGAAGTCATATTCAGCAAGCCACCAAAAAAACCACAATTGAATTAATACATAAATAAAAATAGGGGCATCAAAAATCAGAGGCCACTTTTCAAAAGTTGGGCCCCAAAATGTCTGAAGTTGGACTTGAAGCACCCAACATAAGTACATGTGCATTTGAAGATGTGGGCTTGAATACCCCCACCACGGGGAGATGTTTGTGTCTCTGAGACAGATACACAATTCAGAAATGTGTTGAAAGGTGGGTTAGTGGTGGACACTTATATTAAAAATCTCCAGCTATTAGAGATTTACTAAAATCTCCATCAGAAAGGGTTGGATGGAAGATGAACTATCTGGTGCCGTTAGCTGCAGCATGGTCTGACTTGTCTATAGCCTCAATGGTAGAAAACATTGACTTCCTCTGCTGGGCGTAATAAGGAAATAGCTCTTGAGGAAGGATTGTGAGATTCAGCATTGGTGGGTTCAAACTTTGTTTCTCCTCTTTGAGGAGAAGAGAGTGAGATTAGGAGAAACTGCTCCAGCCTGTATTTCCTCTTGGTGAGGACTGGTGGAAAAGGATAAGGCTGGGAGAAACCCCTTACACACCCTCTTCTTCCATGGAAGGGAAAGATTTAAGGTCTATTCTCTCCTTTATCCTTTCAGGAGTGCAGGGAGAAAAATTCTGCCCTGTAAAGGAACCCTTCCCTGCTGGGAGAGAGGACTGGACAGAGAGAAGTCACGCTTGGGCTGCTGCTTCCCTTCTGCCCTCTCCCATTTCATGGATCTGCCGTGGGGCAGTTTGCTGTGCGCTCCCAAGAGTATATACGCTCTGCTAATACAGTGCTAAGCTGGCCTGTGCCACGGTAAGTCATACCATGTTATACTGTGCCTCTCTAGCAGGGACCTTAGGAAATCCCTGTATAATGCAAAGACTACACTCAGCTGAACCAGAGCCTTCATTTTCTTTACCATCTCCTTGTGACTCCCTGCTGTCCCGCTTCCTAATCCCCTCCTAGCCCCTTATGATTTTCAGTTTCCCCAGCCCAGTCTCCTCCTAAATCTGTAACCATCTCCTCTCCTTTTCCTCAGCCTGCTCATAACTCCAGTCTCCCTTACTAAGGACCTCAGACACACTTCAATCCCCTTCTCAACTTATTTATCTCCTCCAAACACTCCAGCTTTTTCCTTTGGCCCCAGATATCTTTTTGTACCACCACTTCCCTGCTAGAATTGTCTAGTTTGTTCATCTTCCATAGACCTATTGCAAGCCTAGATCCCTATAGGCGACAGGGTCATCATTAATGAAGCTAGGCCCTAGTCTAGACTCTTTGCTAGTGTTTCCCTTTTGAAAACTGATTGACTAACAGCTACCAGATTAATGAGTAATTATTTGCGTTTCACTTCTTGCAGACATGGAAAACTACATTCCCATCCGATTACAATAAAATACTTGATACGACATAACCACAATGCCCGTTCTTCCCCTACCTCCTGTCCCCCTTGTTTCCTCAGTATGTCACAAGATTCTCCAGTGTGTTCGTTAGACTAGAACAGAGGTTCTCAAACTTATTTGATCGCATCCACCTTCTGGGCACCCAGCCAGCAGCCATCACTCTCCAGCCACCCAGCAACACCACCCTTACTTCACTGCTGCTGCCAGCAGTTCTGCCTTCAGAGCTGGGTGCCCGGCTACCAGCCGCTGGTTTCTGGCCGTCCAGCTCTGAATTTGCACAGTAAGTTTTTTTCCCCCCTAAAGCTTCTCACACACCTCCAGAATACATTCCACTCCCCCCAGTTTGAGAACGTCTGGACTAGAACATCTCAGAGGCAGCTACTGTGATTACATTTGCATATTGTTTGATGCCAATCACAAAGTCAGTGCTAAATGAGTGATAGATAATTATCTTCCTTGTGTGGACGGAGCATGTAAAGGATTGAGATTAGTAATGGATATTTTCTTCTGCCACCAACCAGGCTGCCAGAAAGGAAAATCTGGAGGGATTTTACTCCAGAATCAGAAACAGAAGGTGGACCAAGCCTCAGAAGTGCAGATCTGAAAGCAGATTTCCTCAAAGGCCAAGGGTGATTAGAGAAAAGGATGGCCAGAGAAAACTCCTATTTAAAAAAAAAACCACACCTATATAACACAGCCATCACCATACACTGCACAACCACAGTCATCAACCACTATTGTCTTTGCTTTGTTAACAGGAAGTTTTAAGGAGATGCTGGTAGCACTGGGTCTTTCTTTGCCCTCAAGAAGGATCCAGTTCATACCACACCAGCAATTCCAGTTATTTCCAGGCCCTAGGGCATCCACCGGGGTCAGTTCCACCAAATCATAACCCAGTGTGAGGAGTGCAACCTCCTCAGGAATAAAAGAAAGGGAAAACCCAGAAGAACACATACTGGGAGCTAAAAATATGAGCTAGCTGGATGGGCCTGCAGCAGTCACATACAAAATGGCCACCTTGATATTTCAGCTGGCTGCCTTTCCCAGGTTTAAAGGCCCAGGTAACAGAAGAGCATGCTGGGAAAGTTCCCCTAGAAGAACTAATGGAAGGCTTGGGGTGATTACTGAAGGTAATCATGGAGGAAATAGCTCTAATAAAGAGGCCAAGGCCAGAGATCCAAAAGGTATTTAGGCTCCTAACTTCCATTTAAATCAGCTGGCATAAATCAGCATCGCTCCATTTAAGCCAATAGAGCCATGGCTACTTGCACCAGCTAAGGATCTGGCCCTATGTTTCTATAATAAATATTCTAAATGTACACACACACGCGCACACACACACACCCCTTCATAGCAGTTATTTAACATTTGTCCAGTTATTATCAGGAGCCACTTCAGAAGAGCTTTTCATGGTTTCAGAATGCTTGAACTTGTCCCAGCCTGCCTCACCGAACTGGTCTCTCTCAATCCTGTGCTTCTCCTTCCACCTATTTGTTTAAAAAGTGTTTCCTTCTCCTCAATGACTGTTTCACCCATTCAGTACAAGGGCCTTCTCCAGTGTAGCACCTGCCTTTGAGATCAATGCTTGCAGTACTTCTCTGCTTCGGCTACTTCCCATCTAGCCTCAGGGCTGAATTCAAAAAGGGTAATTGCGGCCCGCTCCACCTCCATCCACCTTAGCCACTCCACCAGACAGCCCTTCTGAAACAGCGTCTAGTCGCTGCATTCTATATAAATACTGATGGTGTCTTGCCAGTTTCAATACTGAAAAAGCAGGTTAGGACATAGGTGCTGGAACTGTCACACCCCCGGCTTGAAGTGGTTTCCATCATATCCAGGGTTTACAGTTTGGTTCAATGGCTCTCAGCACCCCCACTACACACACTGTTTCAGCCCCCTGGGTTAGTATACAGTTTATATGCAATTAAATGCTGCATGTACTGTGGCCTGCCAAAAAGGTAGCTTCTTGCAATGACCCTGCGCTATTTGTGGGCACAGTTGTTTGCATTTGCAAAAGACCGTATCTGTGTGGGAAACAGATAATTGTGCTAGGAAGTGCCATTTACATACGCAACTTGGTGTTTATATGTGCAACCGCTGATTTGCACATTCAAATACAAAGAGACATGCATGTTAGTGTCTAAATCTCCAAGCAGCGCAGGCTCATTCAGGATCCAATTTCTATTGAAGTCACCGGAAAGAGTCCCACTGATTTCAACAGGAGTTGGATCCAGCCCTCAGGGAGGCCCCCAGCTCCCATTCCTGTTGTTGGCCAGCGTATTGGTCTCAAAAGACTGTACCCGGCCCAGTGAACTCGTTTCACATCCACCACCCGTTTCCACCCCCATCACGAACAGAGAAGCGGCAGCTCATTCCTTATTGCCAAAGCTGCACCGAGAGAGAGGACTGAAACATCACAGCTGGTGGGAGGAGAAATCTGCTACGCTGAGAGTGCCTGTTATATCAGCATCGTGATAAGGCAGCCTATCCTTAACTTCCCCGTTTATCAATAATGCATCAGGAATATACATACCTGAATTTCCCACCTCTCTGTGCTGCAGCCCTTTTGGCTTGTGAGGTCTTTGGGGGAAGAAGGATGAGTGGGATTAGCTACATGCAGAAATATAATTTTTCAATTCCAGTGCTTTAATCATGGTACATTGGGTCCCTGAGGAGCTAAAAGCCACTTTAACTGTCAGCTCCAATCCAGTGCATATGAAGACAAACTCATCATTATACAAACACGGCCAAGGAGATGAAAGAATGACCTGTCATTCCAAAGCCGCTTCCCCAGCTGTCAGTCAGCACCTGACAGACACCAAGGGCTGACAGCTCCCTAAGCTTTCAGTGGGAATGAGCAGGGACCAGGACTGGCATGGAATGGAACCTATACAGTTGGCAATCAAGTTTGAATGCCAGCCTCACAGATTGGGGTAAACAGATGCCAGTTCCCATGTATCTACCATGCACCAAACATGCAGGGGTTCCAGCATAATAGGGCAAGTCAGAGAAATGCAAGTGGACCTGTCAAACTTAACAGGGAAAAAAATAAATTTAGGATGAAATCCTGGGCTCACTGAAGTCAATGGCAAATCTCCCCTTGGCTTCAGTGAGCCCAGAATTTTACCTTTGGTTCTCATTCAGTCTAAGTCAGCAGGCTCCAGCTCTTAAATTTTAGAGGCATTTCAGGAGACTGCTCATCTGGGAGTTCAAGAGACAGATTTTCCATGGGTTCAGCACCCACCACTGGGGCTAGATAGTCAAGTGAGCTCAGCACCCAACGCTCCAAGTTCTTTGCAGAAATCTGGCTCCCAGTTGTGAGTGCTGAGCACTTATTAAAACCTGCCGTGAACTGTACAGCTCCCATTTGTTCTAACATCACGTTGCGCTGTGTAGCCACATGACCATGCATGGTACACGCATCCCTTTGGGAAGGTGGAAATGGACGAAGAAGCCAATGCCAATCATTCAACCAGAAAAGTTGGGAGGCAGGACAATGCAGGGGCGGGAAAGGATTGTTTTTACTACATGAAGAATTAATTTGCATCCCTTCCTTTAGGGGGGTGCGTGTAGGCTAGTGGTTAGAACAAGGAGCCAGGATCCCTGTGTTCCATTACTGACAATCCCAAGAGTTCAGACCTCATGAGTCAGGCTCCCCAAAAGCCTCATGAGATGAAATACCATAACCAGAACAACATTCATACACTTCCCCTATTTAAAACATGAAACAGATGGTTTAAAAGTCACAATGAAATATTCAGACCATAAATGGGATTACCTTTAAAAAAAGAGAGACAGTCTGAAACTGTTTGAATAACCCCTTCAGCCCAGAATTTTTCATTCATAAATCACAAGGAATTGGCCTCCCTCTTCCCCTTTCACAACCTTGGGGAGCTGGGGCCAGTTCCCACACACCTTCTCATTCGAGGAGGATGAGCCTCTTTCTACCCCCTCTGCTCCTTAGTGGGGGGAGGGGCTCAGCCCTCTCTCCAACTGCACCCCCACCCCCCCTACCCTTCCCCAGTTAGTGAGGAGTGGCCCACTCTCTCCCCCATTGTACCTCTCTCCCCGATCAGGGGAGAGTTGTGGCATCTCTCTGCTCCCAGTGGAGAACGTTTCCCACGCTCACCCCCTGTTCTCACCTCCTGGGCTAGTGCCACCCCATTCCTACCAGCCTGGTGGTGTCTGTAACCATCACCAGCCAGGTCCCATTCTTACCAGCCTGGTGGCACCAGTCTGGCCAGTTGGATGCTGGTAACCAAGTCACAGTGCCAGCCTGGTACCACCACCAGCCATGGCCTGGAAGCACTTTGATGGCTGGTCCAGAGCCTCCAGCAGCATCTCCTGCTGGAGAGGAGGAATGAGGAGAGCAACTGAGTACAAACACACAAGTGTCCAACTCCATGACAAACCACTGGAAAATGGGACCATCCTGGGAAAAATGAGACATTTGATCAGTAGATCATTTCTGTGTCTATTTGCTTCTCTCTGGGGGTGCCTTTTTAAGGACTCCAAGGGAATCTAAACCCTTTATTATTTTGGTCTCAACTTTAAACTTTAAAAAACCTCAGTTGATGGTATCTAATTGTCTTTCGGTGCTGGCGCAATAATTATAAAATAAATTGCACCTTTCATCCAAGGATCTCAAAGTGCTTTACAAGCATTAATTAATTTAGCTTTTAACAACCCTTTCCCTCTGATGTAACTGCATAGCAGAATCATTTTACAAATGGGTAGATGGTAGCATGGAAAGAGAATGATCTGTCCAAGGACATGGAGCAGGTGAGTGACAAAGTCAGAAAGAGAACCCAGGAGTCCTGATTCTGCTTTGCCTACTCAGACCAGCAGAACACACTGTCTCTATCTTATTTATATTGCAACAGCATCCAGAGGCTTCAGTTAGGATCAGGATCCCATTGGGCTAGGGGAGGTACAAGCACACAGGAACATGCAGTCCCTGCTCCGAAAAGTTTAAGATGAAAACAAACAGGTCCTTATTTTCAGAGGTGCTGGTCATCCATGCCGCTCATTGACTTAGTTTGGGTGCTGGCTGCTCCACACAGTGTGAAAATCAGCCCCAGTTGTCTCCCTTGGGACTCCAGAGAATAGAGGAGCCCAGAAAGAGTGGATACTTGAAATGTGTGGACTTAAATGAGTTTCCTAAGGTCACACAGCAAGTCAGTAAGAGAGCTGGAAAGAGAACAGAGGAATCCTGGCTTTCAAACCCCTCCTTCAGCCACGGTACCACACTCCCCACCTTGAGCTGGGAACAGACCCCAAAAGGGATAGCTCAGTGGTTTGAGCACTGACCTACTAAACCCAGGGTTGTGAGTTCAATCCTTGAGGGGGCCATTTACGGAACTGGGGTAAAAATGTGAGGATTAGCCCTGCTTTGAGCAGGTGGTTGGACTAGATGACCTTCTAAGGTCCCTTCCAACCCTAATAATCTATGATTCTATGAATTCTGACTCAGAACCCAAGAATTCTGAGTGAGTTCACTACTTTCAGATGATTGTGTCATCATGACTGAACAGCACTAGCCTTCATTTTGGATCAAACATGTTCTCCCACATTGTGTGGCCCTCAACTAAACCAGCTCATCCTCCCCCGGCTGCTGCTGGTCGCTGGCTGCAAACAGGACCATCTGCAGCTTGGCTTGGAGTTCCCAAAAAGCAAGAGAAATCCTACCTGGAATGGGGGAAGTCTGGGCTATGAGTGTCAGGAGCTGTTAAGGCGCGTGACATATTGAGGGAATTAAAACACGTTTAGGGAAATCTCCAAATAGTTTTTCAGCTTTAAAGAATAACACTGACTGTCTCAAGCTGTGGTAATGTATTCAGGCAACACAACTGAGTCAGAGCTAATTGAATTTAAAAGCAGGTATTACATCTGTGCCTTCAGAGCGAGCACATTCCGAAAATCACTTCAGTGATGAAGTGTTTTACCCAACTACTACTTAATCTTTTTACATAGAAAGAAGAATTAACCCTGCTGTGAAGCCTTCATTAAAGAAACCAAATGAAGTTACCTGGTGAGGTTCAAATTTGCTGGAACTGCGAGTGGTAAAACTTAAGCTGAAGTTTCTTAAATCCAGAGAGACCCACGAAGTGGCTTAAACCAGGTCAGTTATCTAGGTCTCTTTCCTCTATCCTCACTTTAAATTTAAGAGGAAACAAGTATCCCTGTTGCTGTGTATAGCTACATATATACCTGGATACAGAGAAATATAGGTCACTTTCCTACATATCTGCCCAATACGTAGGTTACTGCTCTCTTCCTTTGATGGGTATGAAGATTTCTTACCTACACTCTCTTTTCTGTTCTCTTCCCACTTTCTCCTTCCCTCTTCTTACACTGGCTTTTTCCCTAGAAAGCAATGAAAAAGTGTTCCCCAAAGGAATTCCAAAAAGATGAGATGAGGGCTTTCTCCAGTGCCCTCCTACAATCTGATCACAGTTGGCACAGGAATCTTCTCCTTTACTGCCACTACTAGCTGGCACAAACCTTCCCGTATCTTGCTGGGTCTCTCCAAAGCCTCTTCTGAAAGCATCTCTTTTCTCACCTGCTTAGACAATGATATTCCCGAGGTTGCATCATCAATGGGGTGGGGCTTGAATCTCAGGCCTTTAGTGCGAAAGGAACAAGCCGCTATCACCATAGCAAAGAGTATAAATTCACCAGCTGTAGTAGGCTCTTATCTTCTTACGTAGGCTAGGCACTAGAGGGGGACAAAGACCCACGTTCTTCTTGTGTAGGTGACAGTTTCACTTCTTAATTCCAGTCTCCTCTGCTATTAAAACCTCCAACCTGCTCTTAAAAATCCCCAAACACCTGTCAGGGATGGTCTAGATAATACTTCATCTGGCCTTGAGTGCAGGGGACTGGACTACATGACCTCTCGAGGTCCCTTCCAGTTCAATGGTTCTATGATTATTTGAGACTCAAGTGCTGCGAGATATCACTGAAAGATACTCTACAAAACTCTACTCTTCTGCAACCTTTATTCATGTTGAGTAGTGTTGACTTTGTGCTAGTGGCTGGCATGAGAAGGCTCACTGAAGTCAGCGCTTCTAGAGGTGAATGAAAGCTGCAAAACGAATGGGTCCCTAAGGTTGGGCTGAGGGGCTAATTTCAATAGGAACGGTGCAGAAACAAGGAACTAATAAACCTATCCTGATCCGTCTGAATGTAACCGACGCTCAAGACCCAGAGGCCCATTTGAGACTTTTTCAGCAAGTAGTCCTATCATGGGAGCAAAATAAGGAAACGTGTAGACATGGGGAAATGATCCACAAATCCCAGTACAAGAGCAGGCAGGTGACAACTCAGCATTGCTACCAAAAGCCCCAAGCACATCAGGCCAGTAGCAGCAGCAGAAAGCAGGTGATGGGAAGCAAACTGGCTCCTGGACAGCAAGTGGACTCTCCAATCAGTTAGAAAGAGGGGACTTCAGGGCATATCCTTATCACTTCTCTCCCCACAACTGGAGAATACCTCATGAAGGTTTCAGAGCTTCCTTCTCCAGGCTTCAGAGCAGGGTTGGGTGAAGCCACAAAAAAAGCCATTTGCAAACATTCTGGCCAGTAAAGTGGAGGGTCACACAATCTGTCATTTGAGAGTCAGCCAGCTCTGGGGGATTCAAAAAATCCTTGTAGATGCCCTAAATGTTTTGTGAATTTTAAGCACAAACAGTTGATTCATCATCCAGAAATTTGCACTGGAAAATGAGCAGTTCATCATTCATTCCTTTCTGCTTGGGGAGGGAGGGAATGTATCATCATCCAGTTCAGAAGCAGGAACGATGCCTTGGGATTGGAGGACCTGTGAGACTGCATGGAAAAGAACAGCTAATAGCCAGAGAGAGCAATAGGAGACTAAATTCCAGCCTATGGGCTGCTCATAAACTAATTGGCAAATCCTTATGGACAATGAAAACATTCCGAGAAGTCAGGAGGGATTGACAAACAATTTGACCAGCTCAGCCCTAGGATATCAGAGGGCTGATTCTCAGCTAGGGTTACCTGGCATAGGCCTGTGCCAGTTTATGCTAGCTGAGAATCTGGCCTGGTGGAGTTACACAGCAGTAAAACTGGCGTGAGTCAGAGGAGAATCAGACCTTCTACGTATGGTTAAGGAAACACCCAGGAAAAGCTCACGCTCTTCCCCTTTCTCCATTTTCAATTTCAATAACTTTATGAGCAAGGAAAAGGGCTGTGTACAAGTGTTGCCAAAGTCAATAAATCAAGTATGTGCTGCAGAGGGCAGGTTTTGACAACAGTAAAAGAGGAGGTGATATGCTGCCCATTTTGCATTAACATTCATTGCCATTGTCTGACTTAGATGAAAGGGGAATCTTATTATAATAAAGCATTCTGCACTAAAGCTCTTAACGCACTCTATGAACAATATCTGAGCCTCACAAGAAGAAGAAGGCATCATTGTACCCATTGTATAGATGAGAAAACTGAGCCACAGAGAGGAAAAAAACACCCCTCCCAACATTTTCAAATGTTTAAAGTTAGGCTCTTATATCAGTATTTAGGTAACTCCGTGTTTGGTTCTGATTTTCCAGAGGTGATGAGCATCCTACATCCTTTACTGGCATTTGTGGGAGTTGTGGATGCTTAGCACGTCTGAAAACATAAATAGCCCACTTATTTTGGGGTCTGAATATTTATTTAGTTGATGAATTTTAACCTCCCAGGGGTGAAAATCTTGTCCTATTTGACTTGCCCAGGATCACAGAGTGAGTCATTCACAGAGCAGGGAAGATAATCCAGGAGTTTTGACTTCCCCAATCACCATTAGACCCTGCTGTCTTACAGAGCAGTTGGTGAAGCATTTCTTAGGTGCACATATGTATGTCTATATGGCTCCCATCACTATAATGGTTAAGCACTCCTCAGCTATTTATGGATTTAACCCCACCGCACCTTGTTAGGTAAGGCAGCATCATCCCCATTTTACAGAGAGACAACTCAGACAAAGATTAAATGATTTGCCCAACATAGTGAATTTGTGGCAGAACCAGGAAATAAACCCACATCTTCAAACTCCCAGTCATGTGCCTTAGGAGGAAGTCTGGTGTTGTGGCTATCAGCTGGTAGCCACTCATTCTACAACGGGTTGATATGAAGACAGGCCCACGCCTGCCTCCTCACTAACAAGAGTCACCCTTTACCCCAGAATGCATTTTTTGGACAGTCCTGCATAAGAACTGATCACTACAGCAATAGCGTCAGGGTCTTCTCACCTCAAGTTCCTAGCGGAGGGACAGAGTATGGAGAAAGCCTTGCCACTGGTCACATTATGTGCCATCTGCTCTGTCCTTTAATGAAAACTTCTGATGCTAATACATCTCAGGGTGAAGAAACAACCTTTAATCAAGCCACAGAAATGCATAATGAAAGTCTGGGGAAAATAAGTGCCGGCTGCCAGACCCTCTGTTAGCCTCGTTTCCCACCGGTAAAAGAAAGAAGTAAATAAATTTCACTGAGCCTTATGAAAACGCTGTAATTGTCTTTGTGGTCTAATTGCTCTTGATTTTACAGCCTCGTTTCTTGCCATAAAGCAAGTCCCACTTTTTATGCTTTTTCCTTTGCTGCCAATCTGTGATTCTTTTGTTAATTGGCTTTGTATGTTGATCTCCTCCAAATCTCCCTGGGGGGGGGGGGGCCCAGTCCTGCTGCCCTTCCTCATGTGGGTTGCCCCACTGACTCCAACAGCATGAACCATAGAAGAATGGACTGCAAGAATGATATAGCAGTTTGCCCCTCTGTTTTCCACCTCTGTTTTTTAGTGTGCATGTAGCAGACAGGCAGTGCCATAACAAGGGCGAGGCGACTGATGAACTTGCCTCTGGCGCGCAGAGCAGAGGAGCACAGCTCTACTGCTATCGCCAGTGCTCTACCGCCACCACTTCTTCGGTGGCAAATCGGTGGCAGGTCCCTGAATCCCTCTCAGAGGGAAGGACCTGCCACCGAATTGCTGCCGCCGCTTCATTCATTCTTCAGCAGCAATTCGGCAGCAGGTCTTTCTCTCTGAGAGCAACTCAGGGACCTGCCACCGAATTGCTGCCGAAGAGCCTGGAGCTGGCCCTTGCCTCGGGCACAAAAATTCCTTGCTACGGCTCTGCAGATGGGGTGGTCGTTCGTAACAGAGTTTAGCCGTGGCTGCAAATCAAAATTTTAGAAGCTCTCTAGCATGTCAGTTTGCAACATCTTCCCTCAGTCTTGGCTACCCCCAATCAACCACTGGCAATGTGAACAACTTCCTTTTATTGCGTTTGTATTTTCCATTTCCTGGGAAATGGCACCAGGATCAATAATCAAGCACATTTATAATTCTGCCCATTGCCAACTCTCCTAGTCATCCACCAGCCTTACGGAAAGTGACATATACCCACATTGCATACGTACCAGCATGGTGATGTTCCCTCTCACTTATAACCTTGCAAAACAATGAAGTCAATGCACTACACAAAACTACAGGCACCAACAAAACACTTAAGCAAGTGTTTCCCTGGTTTGAAGTTTAAGTGGGAAGCACATAGCCCTGTTTGGAAATTGTATCCAACACACATTTCCTGCAGGTGACCTGAGCCATACTACGTGATCTGTATCTGTCTGTCCTTCGTAAGATGTCTGTCACGGTTACCACCATTAGCAATTTTCTCCCATTGTGGGTCTCTAAATAAGGGAAAGATTTTGTCCATAAAACGCATGCACTAATCTGAGCAAATCATTCTTGCTGAATAATTTATTCAGTGAATTTCATCTCTTTTCCTACTGAGAAATAATTCACATGAAAATTACAACTTCCTTGAATGTGTTTGTTATTCAGTGTTTTTCCCCAGTTGATTTCTTCCAATGAAGTTTGACCCCCTTATTTGTTTACCCAAACAGTTAATTGGGCGCATTTGATATTCGATATTCGAGCTGAGTACGTTTGGACTGAATGCATAGGCCACGCAGCATCTTTTCTGTTCCCCTACTGGATGAGTCTTACTCTTAGCATAAGTCTACACTTGAGTTGGGGGTGTGATTTCCAGATCAGGTAGATGTACGCATATTACCATCAATCTGATTGAGCTAGTGCGCTAAAAATAGAACAGTAGCCAAAGGGGCATGAGCTAGCCATCCTGAGTACAATCCTACTCAGGAAGCTAGATACTTATTCAGGTAGCTAGCCTGTCTGGCTGCCCACACTGCTACTTTTAGTATTGCTAGCTCAGCAGGAGCTAGTCATACTGTCTGAGCTGGAAATTACAGCTGCCTCTCCAGTGTAGATGGATTCTTAGATCCCAGTGCCATGACTCTCAGTAATGAATATAAAATTGAATTTCCACAAATATTTGCTTTAAAATGTTCCATTTCTGTCAAATGCTTTTGCCTTGTTCATGGGAATATTGGTGGGCTGCATGCCCCAGTGAAGAGGGAACCCAGCTGAAGCTAATGCAATCTTAAAAATAGTAGATGGAATTTTCAGAAGCACCTAAGTCACACGGAGAACAGCTGTCATTGCCTTTCAATGGGACTTGTGCTTCTAAATCACCAAATACTTTGGAAACTCCCATGAATCGTCACAGTATTTTCCTTGCTAATAAGCACGTTAAGTGGCTATGGATGTATGTAAATACACACGCATATGCCTTCACATATGTATGTTTACATTAAGAATCCAAATTTGGATAACATAGGTGTAAATCTGGAATAGTTAGATTGAAGTCTGTGATATAAAACTGGTGTATGCTAGATAGGAATCTGGTACCGATATGGATGCAAAATACAGATTCTGAGTCAAATTCTGCTCACTTACACCCATGAAGACTGCATGTTATGGGGCAAATTCTCCTCTCCATTATACTCAGGGGCGGCTCCAGGCACCAGCACACCAAGCGCGTGCCTGGGGCGGCAAGACACCGGGGGCGCTCTGCCGGTCACCATGAGGACGGTAGGCAGGTTGCCTTTGGTGATAAGCCTGCGGAGGGTCCGCTGGTCCCGCGGCTTCGGTGGACCTCCCACAGGCATGCCACCGAATCTGCGGGACCGGGGACCTCCTACAGGCAAGCCGCCGAAGGCAGCCTGCCTGCCATGCTTGGGGCGGCAAAATACCTAGAGCCGCCCCTGATTATACTGGTATAAGACCTGGAGTAATTCCAGAGAATTCACTGGAGCTACTCTGTTGTGATAACGGAGAGCAGAATTTGGTCCACTGTGTGAACAGAGTATATGTATGAAGTTCTGGAACAGCCTTCCAAGGGGAGTAGTGGGGGCAAAAGACATATCTGGCTTCAAGACTAAGCTTGATAAGTTTATGGAGAGGGTGGTATGATGGGACTGCCTCATTCTGGCAATTAATTGATCTTTGATTATTAGCAGGTAAATATGCCCAATGGTCCGTGATGGGATTTTAGATGGGGTGGGATCTGAGTTACTACAGAGAATTCTTTCCTGGGTGCTGGCTGGTGAGTCTTGCCCACGTGCTCAGGGTTTAACTGCTCACCATATTTGGGGTCGGGAAGGAATTTTCCTCCAGGGCAGATTGGCAGAGGCCCTGGAGGTTTTTCGCCTTCTTCTGCACCATGGGGCACGGGTCACTTGCTGGAGGATTCTCTGCACCTTGGAGGTCTTTAAACCACAATTTGAGGACTTCAGTAGCTCAGACATAAGTTAGGGGTTTGTTACAGGAGAGGGTGGATGAGCTTCTGTGGCCTGCGTTGTGCAGGAGGTCAGACTAGATGACCATAATGGTCCCTTCTGACCTTAAGTCTATGAATCTATGTACGCAGAGAAAGGCAATACATTAAGTGGGCAAATGGATACCAGGGACTGTAGCAATTCCTATCAGGACTCTGAAGACAAAGCTGAGATCTAGACACAAGATATTGCCAGTTGGGAACTTAATAAGAGTATATAAGAAAAATAAAACCACAGAAGTCCCCTTTACCTGAAAAGATAAAACCTGCCTCATCTGTTACCCTTTTAATAGACATCTTATTTCAAACAGCAGCAACTTCCAGTGGCTGGTTCTCCAGGGCAGCATCTATATTTGTTTTCTTTTTGATATACAGCTTCAGTAGGAAGCCAGCCGTGAAGTTTATTAAGCCTGGGTAATTTTCTATCAGTTCTGCGAGCTATTGATTCCATCTGTACAGTTGCTATAGTCCATCTATTCCATCTATCTGGCCCGGCCTGAACCTGAGAAGTCATTTACAAACAAAAAGCATCTCATTCTTCAAAAATGCAGCTATTATGGGATGTAAAGTGTCACCATTTTGGATGTGTTAACAACAGTCTTAGAACGAATGAGTCAGTGATACACATCTTATTAGGGAACCTTTGAAGATTCATAAACTAAGAAGAGGATGGAGCAGTTTGAGCTGAAACAGGGCACAGCTCTAGAGCTGAACTTCACAGATCAAATGTCTTTCTCTACAGATGAGCCGGAGCACTGGGAGTGAGACCTGCTTCTGTGCTCTCACTCACACCAGTTTTACACTGGACCCATTCCACTGCCCAGTTTCACGGAGTTACTCTCACTTTAAGCCTGTGTGAACAAGAGTCTGATCAGACCTAGCAAATCCAAACAGGGAAATTTGGGGATACTCCAGCCTGACTTAGGCCCACCATGTGTGTGAAAGCCTCACAGTGTGTCAAAAGTCTTACATTACTTATAGATAGCATCAAGTTCTAAATCCTTCCCCATCTGCCACAGAGTGGCTGCAAAGTTTGTCATCACTTCAGCCATGAGTCTTAACATGCTCCTCTGTGGAATGGGAGGACATTGGGTCCATGCTGTGGAGGGGCTTTCCACCATCTTTGCAGCTCTCTCCTCTCCTATCTTACACATCCCCCATTGGCAGGGACTCTACTGTAAGGTCTCATATTGATATCTCAAGGAGGTGGAGCTTATTTTGTGGGTGGAACTTAGAGTACCAGTGCCCCTACCTGGCCAGAGGGGACTGTTACATCCATGGAGAAGTAACAGAAACTGCCCCGCTGTTAATAGGCATACACTCTAAAAAACAGTAATGAAAGACACAACCCAGAGATGGGCTCTAGTCGGGTTTCTTAAGCCAGATCCAAACTTTCCCAGAGTTTCTAGCATGCCTAGATGCCAGTTTTCAGGTCAGGGTTGTACTGAATAAATTCACCAGCTACATGATAAAACTTGCACAAACCACCTTGCAATGAATTTAAACCATATTAATTAACTAAGAAATCAAAATATATTAGTCTAATTTAGAAGGTTCTCCAATCGCAGTTGCCTGTCAATCACTGTGACTGACACAAGCTGCCTGTCTCCAATCACAAATATCCAGTACGAGTTTTCCCTGTCACTCTTCCTGCATTCTCTTTCTGCCTTGCCATCACTATGTATGCATCTGTTTTGTCAAATCTGTAGCTTTCTTGTGACTCTACAAGGCATTTAAAGTCCTAGTTACACCAGTGCAACTTCAGAGAAGACAACTGAATTGTGCCAATGTAAGGGGAGAATTTATCCCAGTTGGGTTCAGAAAGGCAAGCTACGGCTGCAGGCTGTAAGATGAGTTACTGGGGTGAGATTGCTTGGTGGGACACAATCCAATTTCTGCTAGACAAAAATCCATCATCCCAATTGGCATTTTACTGGCCTCTTTGTTGGCAGGCCCAGCAGAGAAGTCAGAGATAACAGGAAACTTAAAGACTTCACTCCCCTATAGAAGTCAGGTCAAGATGGGGGCACATTGTCCCACCAGTGTATGGAAGCATGCCTCGTTGCACAAAGGGCTACAGTTCCCAGGGCTCTGCAGCCATGGCTAGCTAGGTTTTAAACATACATCGCTCCTATTTGGACAGGGCCTTTCATCCATAAATCTCAAAGTGCTTCACAAAAGGGGTCAGTATCATTGTCACCCTCACACAGATGCAGAAATCAAGGCACAGGAGGGGGAGTGACTTGTCTACAGTCATCCAGCAAACTAGTCCTGGGAATTGAATCCAGGACTTCTGAATCCTAGCCCAGTGCCCTACCCAGGAGGAAATACTGCCACCCTAATCATAAGTCACATATAGCTACCCTGAGGATTTTACCCTATGCACATCTTTTTTAAGGGGGGAGGGAGGAGGAAAAGGAACCTGCACAAAATAGTTTTTGCGCAACTCTCTTCCAAGGATTTTCTCTGTCATCAGTTTGCATCACACACAGGTCTCCTCTTGGCCCTGCATTTGCTCCGTGCTTTATAAAAAAGAAAAAAGAAAAAGGACAAAATAATCTCCACTCAGCAAACAACCCAAATGAACCAGCTGCATGCTGGGGAGACCTGCAGAATACTGTGGAGGGAACAGACAACAGGAGCAGCCAGAAACCTCTGTTGCTGCTACACTTCCACTCCCTCTCCAACTCAGTGGATCCATGAAATAAGTTAGCATTATGCTCCTAATTATATTGCCAATAGATACACCAGTGCAGAGGGGCACATTGGGAACAGGCCATGGCGTGGGTCAGCAGAAGGGCTTCTGGGTCTACTGGTTCACTCTTCTCCATGCTGCTTGATCCCAGCACCACCCTATCCATAGAAAATATAATCATGTAACAAAATGTAATGGATCCACTAGGGTTTCTAGGTCAACATTCATGTAGACCCAAGGGGGCTAAATTTTCCACAGAGGGGTGCCGAAGGACTGCAGGCTCTATTCCAGCCCATAGTCTGGATGAGCATCTGCAGACTGGCTATGTCACACGCACGGTGCTTCCCTGCAGTTTGGAAGTGGTGGGATCATTCTCCCAACCACACCCAGACCTTCATGGAGTTCCCTGCACTGATTACATTGCTCTACAGCCAAAATGCTTCTGAAATAAATGTAGTCCAACTTTACTAATTATGGGTCACTGAGAATGAAAATGATGCTTAAAATTGTTGATTGGCTCTAGTTTTCAAGATATGCTATTGGGTCAGTATATACGACCCTTGACTTGGGAATGGCGGAGGATAAGTGAGTTATAAAGGGAAGGGATCTCAATTTAAACCAGAAATGACTAAAATACATCTTTGACTGGATCTATGAATAAATCTATGACTGGGTTTGGACAGTACTTGCTTTTTAGGCAAAACAATGAATGATGCAATCTGAAGCTGGTATTGCGTCCTACATTATATGAATTACATCATATTATTCCTAGAAGTCATGGATGATGCAATCATAACGAAGCTTACATCACTCTGCTGAACAAATTGCCCTATATCAGCTCTAGAAATCACACAGTGTCGTCCTCTCTTATTTATCAGTGTTTGATTTTGCAAAGGGACACATTTCTGTTTAGCCAAAGTGAGCAGAGATGCCTCGTACTTGTGTGAGCAGCGCAGATAACTTCTGCTATGTTTGTGGTGAAATGACTTTTGCATCACAAAAGCACAGTATAACCACTATGGTTAAGAAAGCCTATCACCTTTATTTTGGCTGCAAAATTGGAGATCAGGACAAGAGGTGGGCCCCACACATATGCTGCAAAACTTGTGCAACAAATCTTCGCCAGTGATTGAACAGGAAAAGGAAACCTATGCCTTTTGCAGTGCCAATGATTTGGAGAGAGCCAACAGATCATACCAGCAATTGTTATTTCTGCATGGTGCCTCCAGTTGGGAAAGGTGTGTCAAAGAAGAAAAAGTGGACTGTGCATTATCCAAACATTCCATCAGCTATACGCCCAGTACCCCACAGAGAAGGACTGCCGGTTCCTGATGCACCAGAATCACTCTCACTTGAGTCAGACGAGGAAGAGGAAGAGGATGAAACTTCTGGTCCTGAATTATCAATGTCACAGGACCCACATTTTCTCCCATCCTCCTCCTCTGAACCACATCTCATAACACAAGGTGAACTGAATGACCTTCTCAGGGATTTGGAACTACCCAAGAGTAAGGCAGAGCTGTTGGGCTCCAGACTACAGCAGTGGAATCTCCTGGCAGTTGATGTTAGGGTTTCCATGTTCCGTGACCGTCAAAAGGACCTTGTCCCATTCTTCTTCATGGAAGGTGATCTTGTAGCCTGCAACATCTAGATTTTTTCCATTGAACTGCGGAGCAGTGAGTGATGAGCACGGCGAGCGATTTCACCAGGACATTGCAACAATGGAGGAATGCTATCAGGGCAAATGGAGCCCATCAATGCTTGCAGACTATTGCTGGACAGTGACAAGAGATGCTCCATTTAATGAATACAAGAGACAAGCCAAGAAGCGCCAAGTAGACACTGAATAGGACTAAACTATGTACATAATAGTTTTTTGCCTTTTGTTTCATAATAAATTTTATTTATATAACCCTTTTGCTGATTTTTAAAGTGTTACATAAAAAGGACAGGTGAAATATCACCATGTAAAGCAACCATAAACACATGAAAAGACCTAGGTTTACAATTTATGATTAAAACTCTACTATCTGCACAATATACATAGACATAAAATGTAAAAACTTAAATATCTTAGAAACAGTAGCCAATCAGTTGTTTTAATTGTCATATTTGAATTCAGCACATCAAAATACATAATAAATAGCACATTTTATCTCTGAAGCAGACGACTTCTCAAAAATTGTAGACCAGTGTTACTCCATCTTTGTGTGCTGCAAGGGGAAGGGAAATAGCAACCTTCATCCTTAATTCTCCCCTGAAATCAACCAAAGGCACCCAGTCACTTCCCAAGGAGTGAAGGAGCAGCCCTCTGGCTGTGACATTTTCAATGAATTAAGTTTAAACATTTTCAATAAAGAAAAACAATCCATTCAGACCTGCTTTATGATTCACAGTAATTGCAAATAGAAGCAGTTAATATAATTGTCCAGCTGAGACCAGCAGGCTGGGAGCATGCAGCAGGGAGATGTACAATCAGGGAAGGTTAGGAGGGAATTTAAGTGCAGGTTAAGCAAATGAATTGCTTTAATAACATACAGAGACAGCCCTTGTAGTTCTAAAGAGGACAAAATAAATATTGTACCAGGAATCAACAGAATGGGAGGTTTCATCACTAAGAATTGCCCGCTTGCTATTTACTTTCAATTCAGATTTTCCAAAAGTCGCACTTGGCGTGTTTTTCCTGTACAGAGGAGAATGACTCGAACTGAAAAATGACGTTATTTCTCCACCAGTTTTAAAAGAGAGCCTCAGTTTCTCAAAGAAAAATAATCACAATCACCAGCATTTGTCCTGGAGAGAGAGAGAGAGATGCTCTTTTTTCCCCCTCCAGCAAGAGAATTAATTCAAAAAGGAGATGGTGTCTCTGCTTCTCTCTGGGAAACGGGCCAATTTCTTTGACTTCAAGCCTTCTCCAAATCATGGAGAAAGGAGCATGCTGTTTCGCCAGAGGCTTTCAGTTGACCCATCTCCCCATCTTCTATCAATCTCTCCGCTTCTAGTGCGGCCAGAACAGCTAGGCAGGCTGGTGATGTTCAGCCCTGTGCAGAGGACCAGCACAAGGTCTATGCACTTTTTAAGGCTCTATTCAGCAGTGGTGCATAGGTGTCGTGCCAGCTCTCTGCAATGAGAGCAATTCCATCCTCACTGCACAACTCAGGCACACCGTGACTACTGTCTGAAGCAGGACCTAAAGTCACCCCCTTCTTTTCCTTTAGCTATTGGTAGCCAAACATTGCTGGGCCTTCTATCGCTGTAGATTTGGCAAGACTTAGCTTTATCCTGATCTCCACTAGCCTAGTAAGAGAACAGCCTAGATGCAGCATAGTGAGCTCTCTAGATCTTGTGGTAGATGACCACAAGATGACTCCATCTTGTGGTCATCTACCGGCCACATAGACTCTGTAATGACTCAAGGCCAGGGTTTTTCTGGCTCTGAAGATGCACAAGATCCTGTTTCTTCTTGGTGGGACACAAATTCCCTCCCCCCTCCCATGACCTGGTATGAACCATCACAGATCTCTTCCGTTTTTGGTATGAGGCTGTGGTGGTGCCTCAGTTTCCCCACCACAGTGGGTCAGTTTCCCTACCTCAGTCTTGGGTGGTTAGGTGATTTAGCCACCTGGCAAAGCTTCTCTCCACCCTTGGTGGAAGAGCAGGGAGTCCAAACAAAACACGGTCCTTTTCCCTCCCTGGCCCACAGTTCTCTTTCCAAAGTCCAGATGTTCTCTCCCCTTGAGGCACAGTATTTCCTCTCACCTCGTCTGGAAGCTGTAGACAGGAACCCCCCCTGCAGGAGGAGGCACTTACCCTGGTTTTCTCATGCTAGACCAGAGAGCCCTTCTCCTGCTTTCACTGCAGTGCTCGACCTTCATCCCTTAGCACAGGGCTAATGAGCCATCCCTGCTCCCCTGAACTACATTGCCTCATTTGTCTCTTCGAGTTTCCTTCTGCCTGGTCCTTCACAAACAGCTTCCTCCTTGGCCTTTCCACATCCCTCCTCCAAGGCTTTCCATTTCTTGAACCAGGCCCTGAGCCATCCCCTGGCTCTTTTGCAGTGGACTGTCAGGTCTTGCTCTCCTTAGTCCCTGTCCGCACTCTAGCAGGGCTGCGCCTTCTATTCCTTAGCATGCCTTGCTGCCAGCCTGCAGTCACATGACCCCAGCGTGAGTGACAATTCCCCAGGTCCCTCTAAAATCCACACTGTCCAGAAATTCCTTGGGCCACGCTTGGCCTATAGCCTCTCCCTTAAAAGGCCCGCACCTCATTACAGACTCCTCAACCCCCCTTGATGTGAATCACCCCCACCTGCCAAGTCACCAAGCCCTCCCACACCAAGGTGTGTGACATAAGTCTGCCGGGAGCAGTGGGCAGCTTTCTCTCTACAGAGCTCTGCAAAGAACTGGAGTGCAGAATATGACACCTAGCTCCACCCATTCATCACGAGGAGCAGCCTTCTGGCTCCCTATTGCTCTCACTGCACTGGCATTATTCCCCTGGCATTGTACCATCTTGCACTGCACAGGGAACTGTACAGTGTAAGTTCATAAAATTCACCCCCTCCTCAATGTGGAGAAAGATATGCAACAGCTTTCTGCCCCAAATTATAATTTACACACGCTGGTTTTAGACAAAACAAAAAACAAGTTTATTAACTACAAAAGGTAGATTTTAAGTGATTATAAGTGACAGCAAACAAATCAATGCAGATTACTTTAATAAATAAACAAAACTGCAAACTGAGTTTAACACACTAGATAGATAGGACATGAATTAGCAAATTCTCACCCTGAGCGATAAACAGGCTGGCAGACTCTTAAGGCACAAACTGCCTTGGTTAAGCAGGTTGGCTTTCCCAGGTTTTTTTACACACACTAGCAATCCCTTAGCCCGGGGCCATCACTTCCCCCATTCAGACTTTGTTCCTCAGGTGTTTCCAGGTGTGTTGTTGTAGGGAGAGTAAGGTACTACCATGTCATCATTTCCTCCCTTTTACTTCTTCCCAGTTGCTGAAAAGCTCTTTTGCTGTGACCTGGGTCAAACAGTTCCCACTGTGCAGTGCTATCTCTGAGAGGTTTCTATTGTACACAGTTCCTGGGGTAATCCTTGTGCTTGTGTGCATTTCCTTAATAAGCCATTAACATGGGTGGGCCTTTTTAGTGTTGTACCTGAAAGGCTGCCTGTGGGTGTTTTCAACCTCACAACATGTTTCAGTAACACCTACATAGCCAAACTTCATAACTCCACATATGCTGATAGCACATACAATCCAATGTGATATTAATGTCTAGCAGATCAAGACCTTTAGAATGACACCTCATAAGGCATATGTTGTACAAAACATATCCTAATTACGTGACAGCGGTGAATATTGGGGTGCCAAGGTGTCACACCATTATTAATATTACGGAGCATTCATATTACTGTAGTGCCTATGGGTTCCAGTCAGGGACCAGGAGCCCATGTTGTCAGGCACTGCCCAAAACACAGAACAAAGGGACAGACTCTGCTCCAAAGAGCTTACAGTCTAAGGGCTTGTCTTCACAAACAGCACTACAGCAACACAGCTGCACTAGCTATGTCGATGGAGACGCTCTGGCATCAACAAAGCGATGTCTACATATGGGGGGGTCAGTCGGTAAAACTGCGTCACTTAGGGCTGTGGATTTTTCATCCCTTTGACCAAATATAGTTACGCTGATATAGGCCTGTAGTGTAGACCTGGCCTAAATTGTGTTAGGCACTGTATAAAATGTAGCAAGGGAGACTAAGTGAGTAGAGCAGGGGGCTATCTAAACAGATAGACAAAGGGTGGGAGGGGATAAAGGGGGTAGACAGCAGGTATGGGGTAGAACCAGGAATGAAGCCCAAGTCTTGTTTCTATTACTCATTGCACTTGTTTTCCACAGCTGTCCAGGGCTGTCCATCTCAAAGGAGGATTGAGAGAGCATTTACACCTCGTTAGCATCCCCTTTAAATAATTAACTCTGGCTGGTTGAGTTTTAAGCATGTCGGGGGGAGGGGGTGGGAGGAGCTATTGAAAGGTATGATCATTTTACAACCTAACCAACGTCTGGCTCTCCAGAGAAGAACTCCAGTGCTTTTATTTATTAAAAGATATTTCTGAGGGCAACATTAACTTAAAGTATCTTGTTCACAGCCTTCCAACTTAACAACACATAAACAGCTAAACAAAACAGAACATCGGCTCATTACAACCATTTATAAAATATTAAAGGATTGAAAAATAAATTATTCACAGGCACCTTCCACTAGTTTATATGGGGCATATTAGGATGCAGAGGATGGCATGGGCCACTGACAACTCTGGAAGAGAAATATCATCTCACAGTGGGGAACTTCTGCTGGCGTTAGCTGGAATCCCCTGATTATTCTGCTGGAAGATGGTGTTATTAGTATTGTTCGTTGCTATTGCAGCACACCTGAAAGGCAACATTCACTCCTGTGCAGAGCGCTAGGGCACCACTGAAGTCCCTCTAAACAGGGCCTACGCTGGACTTAATTGGTGCAGAGACTTACTATGCTGCTCCTCTGTTCAGGACTGAATTTCACCTACAGTTCATATCTACACTGCAGAGTTAACCTTGGCTCTAGCCTTAACCCCGCTACTGTCCACAGAAGGGCTTTTTACCTGAGTTTGGAGGTGCTTTAAGCCAAGGATAGCTTACCTAGCTGGAGGTGTGGGTTAGACCCGGGCTCTGGTTTAATTCAGGCTGGAACCTGCTTCCTTTGCAGTGAGGATGCAAGCTAAACTACTCAGTGCCCTCCACAATTCCCCCGAATTCTCCCAGAGCTGACAGGGAAAGAATCCTAGTGCACAGAGCCATGGGACATGCCCCCAGGCACACACACAGGGGGCAGGAACAGTGAGGACTCGGTAACCCAGCAGATGCTCATCCCCAGGCTAGGCTAACCCAGGTGCCAGTCACACACCTTAGCCATGCAGCCATAGCCAAAGTTCCCAGGACAGGATCAAGGCCTTAGCTTGAGCTGGGTCTGCATGCAGTCAATGGAAGCTCTGCGGAGTAAGCTGCTCCTCAGCACGAATTAGGGTATCACAATCCAGCCATTAAATCAGCACAAACTGGAGCCTTCATCACCTCATGTGTTAACCAGAGGGTCAAACTCTAGGTCCCATTGCACAGCCTAAAGAGCCAAAATGTACACGAGGAAGTCCTGCAGGTTACAGATGAAGGATCCTCCTTCCTCCCCAAGCCAGCCAGCTCCTAGAGTAGCAGTGGAGCCATTTCACAGCGGTTTCTCCAGCACGAGGCCTGGACTTGCCACAGCTTAAGCCAAGCAAGGGAAAAGGGATCCCGTAACAGAGTGTCAACTGCCAGCTCTCCTGCCTCTCCCACATATCCCCATTGCATGGTGGCATGCCCAAAGCTGGGTTCTACACTGCATAGGGAGTGTACCCCTCCTCCGCAGTCTTCGCCAATCCTTCTCCCACATAGACAGTGGAAATGCAGCAGGTCTTGCTCCTAGGCAGCCAGAGAGGAAATTAGAGGATTTACTGTTAGCTGGGTTCCCTCAAGAGCACTGGGATCAACTTAAAAACATCATTCACAGGCCATGTGCTGAAACCACAGGACATTCCACTAATCGGCACCAAGACTGCTTTGATGAAAACAACGAGGAAATCCTAACATTAATTCAACAGAAAAGAAATACACTTTGTAACTGGCAAAAGTGATTCCTCTAACAAATGAGAGCATGAGGACGATCACCTGCTTAAAGCCAAAGTCAGCTACGTGGCAAGAGAAGGCCTCTGAGATCCAGGGTTTTGTAGACTAGGATGACATAAGAAGCCTTTTTCAAGCAACGAAAGCTTGGGCTAAGCTCCAAAGGTCCAACCTCCTTACGTTCTCAGGATGACTCCACCCTCCTCAAGGATAACACAGCCATTAAACAACGCTGGAAGGAGCACTTTGAGAGTCTCCTAAACCATGACTTCACGGTCTCTGAAGACACCATCGAGTTTATTCCACAATGCTCAGCAATGGAAAACCTTGCTGATCCCCCATCTTCTGAGGAAGATGTGTGACATCACTCAGACAAAAAAAAAAAAAGAATCACAAAGCACCAGGCCCAGACGGCATCCCAGCTGAAGTTTTTAAAGCTGGTGGAACAATGCTCCAGAACAAACTTTGCCAACTTCTCGACAAAATCTGGACCTGCGAAGAAATTCCACCTGACTTTAAGAACGACAACATTGTTACAATATTCAAGAAAGGGGACAAATCTTTGTGTGAGAACTACAGAGGTATTGCTCTCCTCTCCATCACAGAGAAGATTCTTACCCGCATCCTGCTAAACTGCTTCCTCCTCCTTGCCGAGGAACTCCTCCCTAAATCACAGTGTGGCTTCAGGTCATCCCGAGGCACAACCGAATGATCTTTGTGACACAACAGATTCAGGAGATGTGCAGAGAGCAACACTGGGAATTTCTTTTTGAAGATGCCTATTACAGCCTGGGTCTCTCTCAACATCAGTTAAACCAAGGTATTCTACCAGCCCAAACTACTCTTCGTACTCAACAAATCACCATCGGCAAAGAACCTCTAGAAAATGGGGACCATTTTCCATACCTTAGCAGGCACGTCTCCCAAACAGCCAGCACTAACACAAAAATTGAATACAAGATCCACTGTGCCAGCACATCTTTTGGAAGACTACTCAAATGAGTCTTCAGTGATAGGAACCTACAAACAGGCACCAAGATCTTGGTTTACAAGGCAGTTGTCATCCCCACCCTTCTCTATGGGTGTGAGATCTGGGTAACCTACAGACAAGATCTCAAGTGGCCGGAGTGGTTCCAGCAGCGCTGCCTCAGGAGAATTTTCAGCATCAGCTAGGAAGACCAGCACACTAACATCAGCGTTCTCTCTGCAGCCAACATCAGCAGTATGGAAGCGCAGGTCATGAAACAGCAACTCTGCTGGGCTGGCCACTGTGTACATATGTCTGACACTCGCCTCCCGAAGCAAGTGCTCTTCTCTCCGTTAAGTCAGGGAAGAAGGGCTCACGGGGGGCAGCAGAAGCGTTTCAAAGATGTATTGAAAGTACATCTTAAAAAGGGAGGCATCAACCCAAACTGGGAGGACTCAACCTGGAACAGAACACAGTGGCGCCACACCATGCACCAAGCCACAGATCACTTAGAGGAAAACTGATGTGCTCATGAGACAAAGAAGCAACAAAGGAGGAAAGAGAGGGCACAACACTCCAGCCAACAACACCTGTCACTTCTGTGGGAAAATCCCCCACTATTATTTAGTTCTTTATTTTGATAGCCTCTCTAATCTCTCTTAGCATTTCATTGTCACTATCACTGTCTTGGTCAGGTGATTGATAATAGATCCCTACTGTTATGTTCTTATCAGAGCATGGAATTACTATCCACAGAGATTCTATGGAACATGTGGTTTCATTGAAGATTTTTACTTCATTTGATTCTACATTTTCTTGCATGTACAGTGCCACTTCCCTCCCCTCCATTCTGTCCTTCTGCTATATTTTGCGCCCTGGAACAAGAGCAGAGTCTGGCACATTCCCATAATATGGTGCTTATTGAAGATCTGAGCTGGTTTCTCAATGGCTTTTACACCAGCAATAACTCAGAGAGTGGAGTTGCTCTGAATTTATATCAGAGAGAGGAAAACGAGGCTTTATGAATTTGGATCATAGCAAAAAAAAATAAAGTAATTTAATACATCTTTGAGCCATTGAGAAAATAGGGGCAAGTAGCTGGTGACTGGAATCAGTGAGCCAGGAGATCCCTTCCAGTCTTACGTAAAACTCAAGTGAATAGTCAGCTCTCGCAGGGCACAATCATGCTGTACATTATGGTGCCTGATTATCAATCTAGTAAACATCTGCATGGAGGGTACCGGGTGAGCAGAGCTAAGAGAGAGAATGTAATTTTAAAGTCACAGAACTGAGCATCGGAAGGTAATGGGACTGCAGTAGCTTTCCAGTAAATGTCATTGCTGTAATTAGGAGAACAATTATTGTCAGCCAGCAGAATTCTCCCCTATCTGTCATTTGAGCAATAACAGCCAGAATGACAATTAAACACACATGCAGGTGGGTGGCCTTGTTAAAATACCTCTAAATGGGATCACCATATAAGAGTACAAGATAAGCACAGCATCTCTCTGGGCTCCATGAAACAACCATGAACACGCCCTTGTATTTCAGCACCTTGGACAGGAAGGAAGCCCCTGCAACACAAGTTAAACCCAGGGTCTGATATTTCTTCAGCTTACCATGATTTTACACTGGTGTTGCTCCATTGACGTAAATAGATGGCTCCCGATTTACACCAGCATGTGTGAGCAGAATCATGCCCCATTTCTCTGGCTAAACACAGCAGAGACACAAATGATGGCACAAGCCACACATTGAGGTTGATGCTCCATTGAATCGCACCCAATGTCCTCAGTTCCATCTGTGCAGAGAGGGTGGGAAATGCAAGCACTGGTGTAAGGGAGAACAGAATTTAGATCTGGCAGCTGCTTGCACTCACCTTCCACAGGTGTGTAAACAGTGACACTAGGTGCAAGGCAGAGGAGGATCAGACCTGTGGAGTGCAAGAGAATGGAGTGAGGTACAGTTGTGTAACTTGCACCGATTTTTTACCCAGTGGGGAGAATGCAAAATAGGTAGAATTTGATATACAGTGAGCTCAGATTAACAGAACAATATCATTCACAGGGAGTTCACTAGGCTTAGGCCAGAACTGCATTTACAACCAGGAGCTGGGAAGATGATGTGATAGAAGTTAAAGTAGGGAGGAGTCTGCTCTATTGTTATTTATTTGGATTGCCATAGTGTGACTTTTGGGGGTCAAGCTAGACCACAGATGGGCTGTGTCATCATCTGCCCTGCAACTCTGGGTGTCTTAGATGCTAGGCTCAAAGCCCAGACACCAAGAGTCAGCAGATCGGCACACAGGTCGCCCTCTGGCATCCACTGCCCAGTTCCCATTTGCAGAGTGACTCCAGCACCCACCCACCCCTACTCCCGAATTTCCACAATGCGGTCTCCCTGCTGCCCTCCCCTGGAACACGCCCGTAAAACAAGCCTGTTCAATTAAAAAGAGGCTTTAATTGAATTCAGGTATGAGGGTTAGAGACAGGGCCAGCTCCAGGCACCAGTGAATAAAGCAGGTGCTTGGAGCAGCCATGGGAAGGAGCGGCACGTCCGGGTCTTTGGTGGCAGATCGGCGGCGGGTCTCTCAGTCCCTCTCGGAGCAAACGACCTGCCGCCGAATTGCTGCAGAGGAATGAAGCAGCGCGGTTGAACTGGCGCCTAAGTGCCGCCGATTGCGGCTTTTTTTTCCCCCCACCTTCGCCACCCCCACACTTGGGGCTTGTCTACATTTAAAACACTGCAGTGGCACAGCTGTTGTGCTTCAGTGAAGACGCTACCTATGCCAATAGAAGGGGTTCTCCCATTGGCGTAGGCACTCTCCCTCCACAAGAGGCAGTAGTTAGTTTGACGGGAGCATTCTCCTGTTCACCTTGTGCTGTCTACACCAGGTTGGTTTAACAGCACCACTCAGAGGCAATGTTTAATTTGTGCCAAGGATTGCTAGGTCTGAGCCCCGGGGACTTAGCAGTTCATAGCCCCGGCACCTCTGGGCTTGCTGCATCAGTTATGAATATAAAAACAAAAAGAAATTGCTTGAGCCCTGGCACCTCTTCCATGACAAAATAAGCACTGCTCAGGGGTGTGGGCACCCTGAGAAACAGTTTTACTTCACGTAGACCAGGCCTTGCTCTTCTGGTGGCTGTGTTTGCCTGGCGCACAAATAGGGTGACCAGATGTCCCAATTTTATAGGGACAGTCCCTATTTTTGGGTTTCTCTTATATAGGCTCCTATTACCCCTCCACCCCTTGTCCTGATTTTTCACACTTGCTGTCTGGTCACCCTACATGCAAATATGCTTCTCTTTGGTCACAGCTTGCTCAATTTACATGGGAGACACATTCAAGCAGGTGGAACCACATTCCTTTGTCTGGGGGGAAAAAAAACCAACTGTGTATGAACTTCCCCTGACATGCCTGGTTTAAACATATTTCAGTCACAACTCCAGCATATCTGTATAAACCTTTGTGTACTGACCATGCATACATCATGCAAGCATTCAATGACTGGGGAGTTATTAGTTTTCCAAAGACATATTACAGGACCCCTTTTAGATACAGACAGGGTGGATTCGATTTAAATCAAATTGATTGATTTAAATCACTAGTCAAGAAGACTCGATTTAATCATGGATTTCTACATAAAAGTACATTCTGGAAAATGCTGCTCAAACAGTTTCACCTTTGTTTCTACTGCCTGTCCCTCCCTTCTCACATTTATCTCCAGACTTTTTCTCCTTGTCCAGATCTATTCCGCCCCCACTAATCTTCTATTCATTGAAATTTTTGAAACTTTGCATTTTTAGAGAGAGGGATAGGCTGTGTACACAAATTTGCAGCGGGACAATAGGGTTGATGTCTCTTATTTCTCACCTCTATATATTATTTATTTATTTTAAAACATTGTTGCTGTTAACAAAGCATGTTCTCTCTGGAGAGACAAATCCACAGTTTGAAAACTGCAAAACTAAGCTTCTCCGATGGTATCTTCTGGACTGAGCACTGAGTCCCATTGGGTAGATAGAAAGATTAACCTAAATAATTGATACAGAAGCCCCTGGAACCCCATAAGATTGGATCCCTAATCCATGAACTATTAGAATTGATTTCCAAAACTTTTCTTAAATATTACATGACTATATTGTCTCATACTATAGAATTAATAAACCCTATTCCATGACGAGATATCTTTGATCTATAATGTATCTTAATTAAAACTATCTTTAGATAGGGTTTTTCCTCAAAAAGCATTTTATCAAAAAAATCCAATTTAAATTAAAAAAAAATCAGATTTTTTTTTAAATCATTGATTTTCATCCACCCTGGATACAGATGATAGTGAGTTGAGGTACTCTGAGCAGGTCAGATCAGCTTTGCTGGATATCAGTCCCTTGCCTTCTGACACAGGGATGCTCTCTCTTAGGGTCACCCATTGGACCTAGGAGTCCTAGGCATGAACCAGGACCCCGTTGGGCTCGGCGTTGCACAAACACAGAATGGAAAGATGGTCGCTGGCCCAATCAGCTTCCCATCTAAGTAGAAGACAAGAGACGTGTACAGCCTGACAGATGGAGAAGCACAAGACAACCATGCTGACCAATGTTCTCATTATTGGCATTGGTCCCCACTAGCCGAACCATTGGCAAGGTTTTTGTAGGCATCATGGAAAAGGAGAGTTTTAAAGAGAGATTTGAAGGAGGACGATCCAATTAGTTGCTTTTACTGAGACAACCTTCCTCCCCAAACTCCTTTTCCCTCTGCTCCCTTAGCATGTACATCACAAACGATTTGCACATTTAGACCCCATTCAGCAAAGCACTAAAGCGTCTTTAATGGTAAAAAAAAACAGGTGGGGAGGGCTTAAGTCCCGTTGATGTGCTTTGCTGAATTGGGGTCTTGGAGCTAAATGCTGCCTAAAGCTACATCGGCAAGAACCTGGAGAGATGCCAAGGAAGTCAGTGGTGTTACGCTGAGAATGAATCTGGACCAGGGACATGAGTGCTACTTCAAGACTGCCCCCCGCCATTTGTTTTCCGGCAAGCATACAGCTTTATTGAACGCAGAGCTGAAACAAAAGAACATCGATGAAAAGGAAGCTCTTGCAATACTAAATAAAGCAGGAGGTTGCATCAGTTCGGAGGCTCAGCCTGGAATTAGAAAGGCTCCTGAGAATCCTTTATTCAGGGACTTGTGTCTGTCACTGCCAGGTACATGGGCCTAAGCTCCAGAATCTCTCTTTCCTGCACTGTACAATCAGAGATAAAAAGGGATGTTGTTTTTCAGCTGCCGTGCAAATTGGGCTCTGTATGGCACAGCTCTTCCCTGATTGCATAGAGGTGTCATTGCAGGAGAAGTCAATGTAGGAAAAAAAAATCATGCCTTTAAAGATCTCCACTAGGATATAAGAGAATTGCCTGCCAAAAAGGGGGGTTGGGGGGAGATTACATCTGCTAAAAGCAGTTTCAGCATCTCTCCAGCTCACCATGATTAACCGTGGCCGGAGTGCTATTAGCAGGCTGCTGCAGATGATTAACAGGCTCTGTTAATAGCTGTTTTTAAACCTGCTAAAAAAAATTTAAAAAAAATAAAAAAATGAATGTAGCCGGGGAGGATGAAATCTCCAAGGAAACCAGAAACGAAATGGGCTTTGGCACATCGCGAAACCAGTCGGGTAATCAAAGATTACAACTGTTTTTAATTTAAGGTTAATTTTTGTTTGCTCCCAGGAGGCCACCTAATCTTAAACCCGCAGTATGCATGACCTTCACCAACACATGGCATGTTTCTGCCTGCTCTCTCTGGAAGCGAGGGTAGCCCTTAAAGCACATCGCTCAGAGAAAGAGAGGGTGGGAGAACCAGTAGCTATAAAAGGGGAGATTGCTTTTTTTACTTCCCTCCCGCCCTCCATCAACAGGAGAGCTAGAGACACCATGGGCTGAGATGAATCCCAAACCCGACGCACAACGAAAGCTTCATTCAGCTTTATTTAAATGGCCACCTCCATTGCAGACACTGTAACTAATATTGGAGTGCTATTGATTTCCCATTCAGTGAAATCACTCTGGCATTTTCTCATGAAAGCATCCCCATTTTTATCAATGAAAATCCCATGAGCATGTGTGGAGGACTCTTCCCCTAAATGAATTACCATATATACCCATGTATAAGAGGAAACATTTATGCTAGTATGTCTAGGTCAGGGTTAGTGAGGGAGTCCAGTTCAGGGGTGGGGTCAGCTTTGTGGCTTCAATACTAGGATTGGGATGAGACGAAAAAGGTGAGGGTGTAGGAGAAGCAAGAGGGAACATGAAGCCATGCGAGATGTGGACAAGCTAAGGGAAGCAGCACTGGGAGCCAGAAAAAGACACAAAGCAGTGTCTGAGCAGAGGCTTAAAGAGGCAGGGCAAAGTCTCAGGTCTGCATTATTACTTAAATTAAAATGACACCGCCATGTGGATCAGGATCTGTTGCACAGACATATACGGCGTGTCTGTACTGCAATCCAAGGGGTGAGTGCAGCTTGGATAGACACAGCCATTCTAGCACTCCTAAAGGAGCAGTTTAGATACAGCATCATGGGCTGTACCAACTCTCCTGCAACCCTGTGTACATATTCCCATTCCTGAAGCCCCTGCCACCACATCTCCGCTGCTATTTTGGGGAGGGATAGCAGGAATGTGTCTGTCCAAACCACACCCTCATGTTGTCTATAGTCAGAGGAGTAGCCGTGTTAGTCTGGATCTGTAAAAAGTGACAAAGAGTCCTGGGGTCCCTTATAGACTAACAGACGTATTGGAGCATGAGCTTTCGTCTTGCACCTGACGAAGTGGGTATTCACCCACGAAAGCTCATGCTCCAATATGTCTGTTAGTCTATAAGGTGCCACAGGACTCTTTGTCGCTTTTTACAAATCCAGACTAAGAGATCAAACCTTTTACCCAGTCACAAAAGGAGTTGGTGGCTCAGCTGGGAACCGATCCCAGCTCTCCCTGAGTCCTCATCCAATGCCTTAAATCACCAGACCATCTTTCCTAGTCAAAGCTGCATAAATGACAGACTGTGTGGAAGAGAGTGTTTTAGGACAGAGGGCTGGTCAATCCTCTTAATTTTTTAGAGTAAATGAAGGGAGTCTGCTTATATGGAACTCATGACTGTGTGGTCATCATATGGATGAGTACATATAGTACCATAATGCACAGGCGCTGACTTTCTTCTTTCTGCATGGGTGTTCCACCCCCCACACCACCCCAAGGACCTGCCTCCACTTTGCCCTCCCCCCAAAAACCTCACCCTTGCTGCGCCTCTTTTCACCCCTGCTCCTCCCACCCACCGCTGAACAGCTGATCGGCAGGGCCCACTGAGCAGCTAATCAGCAGGGGGCTGCTGAGCATGATTTTTTTCCCCGGGGGCACTCCAGCACCCACGGAGTCAGCACCTATGCCATAATGAACCCATGGGCCGGTTAGTGTGCAAAATCTCCCAGTGGCAGCAGCGAATGTGGGAGAAGCAACCGTTTCTACTGCTTGCCTTTGGTTAAATGGGAGCAGTTTCCAGCGTTCCTTGCCTTCTTCTCTCCTCCTCCGCTATCTAGCAGATCAGATGAAGCCATTATCAGAGAGCTAGCCTGAAACACACCAAGTTCAAAAGTTGGAATCAGCTTTTAAACCACTCCAGGGAGGTCTGAGAAACACTCTCGTCTTGCCACTTGAATTTTTTTTTTTAAGAAACATCTTGAGAAGTGACGTTTGGGCTTTAATCCTGAACACCCACAAACCCACAAAGCTTTTCCTCCTGCCTCTAGTTAACGAGCTGAAAGGCAGGAACTCAAGGACTTCCTAGGGAGGAGAAAAGGGGCTGGCAGCCTCTCTGTAAGTGTCCTTCCTTCTTCTCGAAGACAGGCAATTCCATTCTGTGCGTTATGCCAGGCAGGCCAAACCTCTGCTTGAAACAAAGTGTCCTCCCTGGTCAGACTTGAAAGGCTGGCCTCCCCACCTTCCACCCGCCAGCATAACCTTGCTAGCAAGCAGCCATGTAGCACAATAGGCCCCAGCTGGGGTCTGAGAAGTAACAGCAGCAAATAAAAGGAACCGGGAGTCTTCTGAGGTGTTGGTGAACTCGCGCTACATAAAGGACAGGTCCCTGCCATGCCACGGAATGTCAGCTCTCTGAACCAAACGGGAAGCGGCATATTGCTCAGAGCCTCAGGTGCTGGCTCCTCAGAGCCTGGGCTCCGGAGGATGAGCAGTGACCCAAGGACAGCTCCTTCTGCTATCTTTGGTTGTCGTTTCAGGGACGCTGCCAAGTTAAAATAAACCACGTGCTTAAAAAAAACAAACCACACACACACAGCCCACACGCGTTCCTTGCCTGAGTTAAAATAATGCCTTTTGTTATTGTTTTCCAGTAGCACCTAGAGGCCCTCGCCAAGATCAGGGCTTCTCTGTGCTAGGCGCTGTATATGCATATGGTAAGAGACAGCACCTGCCTCATTGAGCTGCTACATGCTAAGCAAAGATGGGTAACAGAAGTATTATCCCCAGTTTACAGATGGAGAACCGAGGAACTGAAAGAGGAAGTGACTTGCCCAAGGTCACACAAAGTCTGTGGTACAGCTGGGAATTGAGCCTAACCTTTCTTAGCGCTAGCCTAGTGCTTTAACCACAGTCTCGTTGAACCCAGATTTTCTGCGTTCCCAGCCAGTACATTAACAACAGTCTCTATAAGGGTAGCGGTTTAGACTGTGATTGTGCCCTGGAAAGTGACTCTAAGTATGACACAGTAGGGCTCCATGTTTATTGTCTCTACTGTGCTCACTTTACAAGTAAGATGAAAGGAAGAAGGCCTCAGCTTAACTCTCAGATCCCAGGCAGTTTTTTTGATCAGCATCACCAGCAACAAAGGTGCTGCTGGCCAACATATGCAACCTATTACAGGAGGCCTTCTCAAACGCCAGTGAGACCGCACTGCTTTGAGGCGGGGAAGAGCAGGGGAAGTTATACAGGTGAAATTTGACTAGTTCTATAATTGGATTGTAGTTGACAATTCTCCTGTAGCACAAGAGGGTACAGATTCCCATTTATCTTCTACCGCAATAGTACCTAAGGACTCGGTAAAGGGATCAGAGCCCCTTGATTTACACAGCATAAGGGAGAGGGGAATAGAGTCTATACTGTGACGTAAAGAGACATTCACTCCTGTGCACAGAATTAGCCCATGGCTTCTGCAGCATATAGCTTTCAAAATAGGTCTATGCACCATTTATGCTTGATCCTCTGCCCAGGAGAAAATTTTGTCCTAAAAGATGGACCTAAACAGCAAAGTTCGGATCTTGGGCCAATCTTTCCAAAAGTTCAAGGTTGTTTGAATCCTGCCCTTTGATTTGGCTCATTTTAAAGATAAGGGAACAATTACAGTTTGGATCCAGACGCAGAGCTGAGATGTGGAGAGGCAGGCGGGCGTCACAGCTATGGGTTTTATTTTGGGTCTATCCGAATTTCACACTGAAACTTCCACAACACAGAAGGGATGGAATCCACCATGAGCAGAAACAACATTATCCAAAGCCAGAGGAAGAGACACGCTCCTTAAAATAGAACCAATAAAACCCAGCGAGATGAGAGAAAGAGGGAGATAAATGAAAACATAAGAAAAGGGATTGACATGTGGCCACACCGAGAGCTAATTGGATCCCCCCGCATCCATTTCCCCTCCTCACCTAAACCTGCACTTTGGACATTAGTAAAGGGTTTGTTTGTTTTTTCTGTGCACTGAACAGAATGAAGTTGTCAAAACCTTTTCACAATTATTTTTATACCTGTCTTTCTGAAGTCCCCAAGTGCTAGAAAGCAGATAAAAACACAGAGGGAATAAACGGCAGAAACTGTCTAAACAAGCCCAAACAGATTAGGAACTCAGACCTCAAAAACTGTATGGGCTTCACGCTTCAAATCACCGTTAAGTATTTGCACAGTGCACATTAGGATCTCCTTTCTACCATAATTAAATAGGTCTGTCTTTGCACACCTGGAGGGGAGCTTAGGAGAAGTTGTCACCATACATAATCATAGTGTTGCTGAGAAATGGCAGCTATCTGGAAATCAAGGAAGCAATGGGGAGGCCAGCAGTGGGAAGGCAGGTCCCAATCCAGGCTTTAAGAAACATCTTGATGTTTTCCTTCTGTATTTGTTTTTTTCCATCAGAAGGCTCACAAGCCTTTGGGAAAACAGGAGCATGTGGGGCAATAACCAGAAGAATGGGGCAGTTTGGGGAAAGGGCTGGGATTTGCCATAGCAACTAAAAGAGTGAAACATCCAAATGCCATTGATTTTCAGCCCCACCCCATCCTGAAATTGGGCAAATTAGCAACAACAGAACAATCTGTTACTGTTCTTTACATCACAATGGCATGTAATGGCTCCACCCGAGATCAGGGGCCCATTGCACTGGGAGCTGTTCAGCCAATGAGACACAGCCCATCCCCGAAGAGCTTACAGTTGACATAAACAAAGGCAAAGGACAGATTGTCATTCCATTCTACAGAAGGCAGAGTCAAATTTTCAAAAAAGCCTCTAAGTGATCGAGTCTATGTTCCACTGGCAAATACAAATGCCTCTCTTATGTAGCACTTCCCACCAGTAGATCTCAAAGCGCTTCACAGCCTTTAATATATTGATCATCACAAAACCCCGTGATCATTATTTTCCTCATTTCACAGATGGAGAACTGAGGCACAGGCAGGGTCACACAGGCAGCCTATGGAACTGAATTCACGTCTCCAGCATCCTAGGACAGGGGCCTAACCCCTGGATCATCCTTCCTTGCCTAGTGGGATGCAGATGCTGATAGGACTCAGGTGCTTTTGAAAATTTTACCCAGAGAAGTTAAGTGGCCTGTCTAAGTACCCACACGGAGTCCCCTGTCTCACAGGGCAGCTCTTTAACCACATCAACATCCTTCCAAGATGCTTCTTGCCGCAAATCATTCTGAAGGGGCTTCTTGTCCAGTCTTCTGGGGCAGCAGAAACAGGATACTGGTTTAGATGGCACATGGGTCTGGTCTGATCATGGCAATTCCTCTTATAAGAAGTCAGAGGTCTGAAGATCAAGTGAAAGCTTCTGACAGTGCATTTTCATAGAATAATGTGCTGCCTATACCAGCAGTTCTCAAACGTTTGTACTGGTGACCCCTTTCACATTGCAAGCCTCCGAGTCAGACCCCCATTATAAATTAAAAACACAGTTTTATATATTTAACACCATTATAAATGCTGGAGGCAAAGCAGGGTTTGGGGTGGAGACTGACAGCTGGCGACCCCCCATGTAATAACCTCGTGACCCCCTGAGGGGTCCTGACCCCCAGTTTGAGAACCCTTGGCCTATACATTCCACTCCCGTCTACTGGATGGAATCAGAACTGCTTACCCATGTGTCATAGATCTATACTGGTGACAGCTAGTGGTGATTCTCTGTTGGCTCAAGCATCAGCATCGTGATTTGTAGCAGCAGGGGGATCGGAGCACTGTCCCCGCCTTTGCCATGAAGTTTCAAAAGGCCACAGTGGGCAACATAGGAGCAACCATGGAATCCTGGGTCTCCTCTGAGTGCAATATATGCCCATTATTGAGAAAACGCTCAGTTGCGTGGTAAATATGCTCTGTTCTTCCCAAGGAAAAGGGGAACCCGTAAGGATGGGCCTAAGCCACAGAGTTTGGGTCCCAATTAGACCAGCACACCAAGTCCAAACTTCAGTGAAGCTCTGACCCATTAGAATGTTAGCCCTAAGCCAGGAAATTCGCATTCAGATCGGAAAGTTTGAGAGCAGCTGTTTAGGTCCCGTTCTGCCCTGAGTGAGCTGTGCTACTGTAACACGGACCGATCCCGGTCGCCAGCAGGCAGGATCAAACTGGGGACCTCTGGAGCCTCTACTGCATGAGCTGAAAGCCACGTGGCTCTTAGCTAAGGCTGCAGCAGACTCATTAATCTCTAAAGTGGGCTAAGTGCCACTAGAGGGACAGGATATCACACCCAGGAGGTGTGGGGGTTACATTAGGATACCCTGCAATAATCTGAATGGAGAAGCCAAGCCATTCCCCATTATCCCCACGAAGAACATCCTCCGTAGCCAGGGCCGTCCTTAGCCATAGGCAGAACAGGCAACCTCCTAGGGCATCACTAGGTCTGGGGGCACCGCTCTGCTGGGAGCCCGGACAGATAGGAAGCAGTGGAGCATGTAAGAACAGGGCTGCTGGGTCCTAGAGAGAGATGAATGCAGCACAGTCTGAGGGAGGGGACTGGCTGCTGGGGTCTCTGGGAAGAGATGGGGGAAGGAACTCACCTGTAGGGTGACCAGATGTCCCGATTTTATAGGGACAGTCCTGATTTTTGGGTCTTTTTCTTATATAAGCTCCTATTCTACCCCACCCCGTCCCAATTTTTCACATTTGCTGTCTAGATACCCTAGGTGGGAGTAATCAGGACATCTGGATCTGGTCACCTTAGCTGAGGAGCGCATCTCTTCCCCGGGCTGGAAGTGATCCATCTCATCCAGGGGGAGCTGCACAGGGCAGGATGAGCTGCTGTGGCTCCATGGGTGCCCTGTCCCTGAGATCAGATGCTGTGCTAACTTCACCATGGTCTGTTGGGCTGGCGGTGGTACCCATTGGCATGTGATTGGACATGAGGGTTCGCTGCTACTGTTGCCACTCTGCACCCCACGAGGTGGATTTTGGTGTCCTGCAGTTTTCCACCTATCTCCTCCTCTACTGCAGCTGTTGGACCAGCAGGCTGGGGGGGTGAGCCAAGCATGGAAGCAGTACTGTGTTGCCATTTAGATTGTCATTTAACAAATTTGTTTGCCAACAATGCTTGCTAACAATCCTGAATTCGATTTCAATATTTAAAAAAAAAAAAAGAAAGAAAGAAAGAAAAAACAGAAAATTAAATTGTTGACAATTATTTGTGACAAGTTTGGTATGGGGAAGGGAGTGGGCCAGTTTTCATCAGAGAAACAAAAAATGTTGACTGACTTTCCTATAGCCCTGTTACTGCTAAATAAAGCCATCCAACAACTGTAATATGCTCATCTTCTTACTAATGTATAGAGCAGGGGTTGGCAACCTACGGCACATGTGCCAAAGGTGGCACGCGAGCTGATTTTTGATGGCATGCAGTGCTGGGCTGAGCGGCCCAGCCTGACGCTGCTCTGGGGTTCCAGCTGCTGTCCCATTGCCACTCGGGGTCCCAGCCGCCAGCCCCACTCAGCACCCGCTGCTGGCCTGGGGACCCCCAAGGAACCCCAGGCTGGCAGCAGGCTGAGCAGGCCAGTGGCGGATACCCTGGCTGAGCCACTCAATCCGCTGTCAGCCTGGGGTTCCATTCACTCAGCTGGTACGTGGGCTGAGCAGGACTAAATTCAACAAAATAGCAAAACAAGAGCAACTAATGACAAAGTGCAAGAACCTAGAGAAGAGGTCCCCAACCTTTTTCGTCTGGCGGTCACCAGACGAAGGACTGTGGCGGTGGATGAGCATCCGCCGAAATGCCGTCGAAATTCGGCGGCATTTCAGCGGTGACGCCTCTGGATGATGCTGCTTATCGGCAGCAAGTGGTGGCATCCAGAGGCGTTGCCACTGAAATGCCACCGAATTTTGGCGGCATTTTGGTGGATGCTTGTCCGCCAGCCAGTACACAGGTGCACTGAGAGGCCACTGTGGGCGCCATGGCACCCTCAGGCACCGTGTTGCGGACCCCTGACCTAGAGAGCCTCCTGAAGCACGGTGATCATTTTGATTTAAATGGACTTGAACTGTACGAAGAATTGAATACACTGTCATCAATGTTGCCACATGCAAAATCGATGATGGACATTGTACAGTTTACTCATACCAGCAAACTTGTTGACATATATCCTAATGTGCACATTGCCACTCGTATTCTGCTGACAATTCCTGTAACAGTAGCATCAGGAGAACGGAGTTTCTCAAAACTAAAGCTCATTAAAAACTATCTCCGCTCTACAAGGAGTCAGGAACACTTCACTGGTCTTGCTATTCTTGCAATCAAACAAGACATCACTTTGTCTTTGTCATACGATGACATTATTACTGATTTTGCAGCCAAAAAAGCCAGAAAGATTGCTTTTAATTAAAAACAAATCCTTGTTTCAATATCTCTGCATAGAAATTTCCAATAAAACATTGACAAATTAAAAAAATTATATTATTTGCATCATTCTGTCAAATCAGAATTTTTTCTATAGTGCTACTTCTTTAGTGCTAGTCCAGCAGCATTACAGTGGCTTAACTACGTTAAACTGGTTTTAATAACATGCATTTGGCAAGTTTTCCAGTAGTGTAAGCGTATGTTTGTGTTGCTAAGAGCAAGTCAGGCACAGGGGCGCCAGTTTAATAATCCCGCCTAGGGCACCATAAATCCTAAGGACGGCCCTGTCCGTAGCCCACGTCAGGCGGTATTTCCCTTCTCAAAGAGGTTATTGTCCAGCCATGCAGTTAGCAGGTGGCGTCAGAAGGAGGATGCGACCAGTGAATTCATTAGCTGTCTGGCAGCATGGCACGTTAGTACTGAGCTAGCAGAGAACAACATAGCTGTTTGCTTTGGATAGAGGCGTGAAATGACTGACGGCAGATTTCAGACGCAGATAAGGACAGTTTTAGATCCTGTGCTGTGGGAGGCATTGCTGGCATGTGAGAAAATACAATGAATGACTTGCTGGTGTTAATATTTAACAGGGGGTTCAAATTATTAAACTATAAACACCTCAGAAATGGTCTTTTAAAAAGTCCTTATCGATCATGTGTATTTACCTAGCCCCCACCACAGCCATATCTGAACACTTCACAATCTTTAGTATATTTATCCTTGCAATACCCCTGTGAGGTAGGGCAGTGTTATTTTTTCCTGTTCCCTATCTGTAAAACAGAGGCACAGGAAGGATAAGTAACATGTCCAAGGTCACAGAAGTCTGTGGTAGAGAAAGGACTTGAACTCAACTACTGGATAAGCCTGCCTGCTCTCCCAACCCTGCAAATGCTGGTGCCCAATTTGGCCCCATATCTGTATCTTCGACTCACACACACACATCTACCTACCTCCCAGTGCATTCTAGGGGCTATTCAGGAGTATTTCTGTAGACACATTTCCCACAGGGATCTGTTATGCTTTCTTAGAGAGAAGTGTCTATAGCCACCCTATTAAATTTTACAGGATTTCCATTATTTTTTCATACGGGCCTGCCATGATTCCTTAGACTAGAGCATCATTCATATTGTTTTAATCTCTGCTGAATTCTACAAGAGTTGACCATGACCATGACAGCAGCCCCTGTGTTCTGCAAATTCTAAGCATCCATCAGCTAAAGATGGAAGAACATAAAGCAGAGATGGGAGACCCTGGGCTCATCCCAATGGAAAAGAGCCAGGCCTTGGTCATAATGAGTATGAGACAGATTCCTTAGACTCAGACAAACCCTGTGGCTCTCTCTAGGTCCCAGGGTGGAGCACTCTGGCCCTGAACCTATTGGCTTATGTGTAAACAGATGGTTAGTCCCATTGGAGTCAACATAAATGCTTAACATTAAGCATGTGCTCAAGTGCTTTGCTGGATCGGGGCCAGTGTGCTCAGCCCATTTGCAGGACTGGATGGTCACACTACAGTGGACGAGGGTTGCAAACAGCCCCTTTGATATGGGACATCCCTGATTTAAATAAAAAACTGTCTGTCCTAAATCAGGATGGGATGCCTTTTAGCTGACATTTCTAGGGCCCTGTGGAAATCTTGGGGAGGCAGAAGCAAGCAGCTGCTAGTCGGGGTTAGCAGGCCAATTCCATCCCAAAGGGCCAGCGGGCCATCAGGCTAGGCCTGGGGTTGTCTCACCCATGGCCAGAGAGATGAACCATGTGGTGCCAGCAGGTTGGGCCCTGCCTGGCCCAGGGCAGGGATTGGGGCCCAATTCCCTCCAGGCTCAGCTCTGCCCCAGGCTGCTGCAGCTGATTCCTGTCCAGCCGGTGGGGAGAGGGGGCAGCGTTCACCACGTGGCAATTAGGAGCCCCAGCCAAGGGGTAGGTGGGGTGTGTGCTAAGAAAACTGTCCCGTATTTTTGAAATATAATGTTGGCAACCCAACCATGGACAGATGCTCTACGTTCTTCCATTTCAGGACAGTGTATGAAGCTACTGCTTGAAAAGCGGCATTCCCATACATCAGCTGGGGAAGCAACCAACAGAAGCACAGAGCCAGCCACATGTACCATGACGCCAGCGTGAGTTTGAGAGCTGGGAACCATGGAGAGGCAGGGAGCCAATGGTCCTAGCAGAATCTGGTCAAGCATTAAAAAGACTATAATAAACAGCTATTGACTGTGAAGCCAAGACCAATATTTTCCCTGGGAGGGGAGGGGGAAGTAAATCTTAATATTCACAAGTCAATAATGTATTAACACACAGACTGGGCTAAATCCTCCCCTCAGATATGCACATGCAGCCTGTATTAAACCCACAGGGGGCTGCTCACACAGAACTCCAGCTGAAATCTGAACTTTTCAGACGGTCCAATCCAAAATCGCTGGACAATTGCTCTTCATCACAGCATCACAGATTTCCTTTTGAAATAAATATTTTGAAAGGACAGCCAGGAAAGGAAATACTGACTACCTAACCCCATGGAAAGTGAATTATTAAATTGCTGACTGCAGCCAGTCAGGAGACACCATTTGCAGGTGCAATCAGATTGGCTAAAAACTCACTTTCAGGTACCTTCACTGAGGCCAATAGTATAATATTAGCCAATCAGACTGCAGTATTTCTCTTCTCTATGTAACAATCAAATTCAGGCAGAGTGGAAGTCTTTTCGTTTATACGGAAAGTTTACATCTCTTGTGTTGAAAAAGTAAACTCAGACGTGCAATAAGGTCCCCTCCCTGTAATCCAGGTATTACAACCCATTGCTGGTCTCTCATAAGAATTAGATATTAATTATTGTTATTTTCCATTCCACAGAACAATCGTTTTCTCCTACAGACCTCAACTTCAGTTCATAATATTTATGCTCCATATCGTCAGCTCTCCAAGAAGGGCAGATAGCTGGTAAATCCAACTAAAATAATAAGAATGGTTTACATTTTTATAGCATCTGAGACTCACAAAGTACTTTTTCCAACATTACTGAATTAAGCTTCACCACACTTAGAGATAATATCTATCTGCACTTTATGGATGGAAAACAGACTCAGAGGGTAAGGCTCAAATATTCAACAGCAGCCTCTAAATTTCTGTCTCACAGTTTCAGGTGCCTATGTTTAGATACCAAGGGCCTGATTTTCACAAGAGCCAAGCACCCACCTCTCCATCTGAAGGCGACAGGAGCTGCAGGTGCTTAGCTCCTCTGAAACATCAAGCCTCAAGGTTCTAAGGCTGGGCTCCCAAGAACTATGAGTCAGTGATAGTCATAGAAAGAACCCAGGCATCCTGACTCCTTGTCTTGGGCATTAGCCACAACAACACCCTTCCCCTCTTCATGCTGTGCTGTCATCTAGTCATGGCCGGTGCAACCATTTAGGCGACCTAGGTGGTCGCCTAGGGCACTAGGATTTGGGGGGTGGCATTTTCTTTGGCAGCGACCGCGGTGGCCAGATCTTCGGCCACCCCGGTCACCGCTGGCATTTAGGCGGAGGGAGCTGGGGCAGGGGAGTGCGAGGAGGGCCGCCTGCAGCAAGTAAGTGGGGAGGGACGGCATACAGGGAAACTCCTCACCCCAGCGCATCCCTGCCACGCCTCCTCCCCGAGCATGCCGTGGCTGCTTCGCTTCTCCCGCCTCCCAGGCTTGTGGCAGCAATCAGCTTAGGTGCCGCAAGCCTGGGAGACAGAAGAAGTGAAGCAGCGACACCATGCTCAGGGTGCTCGTGCATGAAGCAGGGGTGAGCTGGGGTGAGGGGGGCACCTCAGGGCAGAGCGGGGGAGCTGCCACAGGGGGAGAGGAGAGCTGCCACAGGGGGTGGGGGGGCACCTCAGGGCAGGAGTTTGGGGACGGGGGAGGGCACAAGGTGGAAGTTTCGCCTAGGGCGCAAAACATCCTTGCACCGGCCCTGTGTCTAGTGCCCAACAGTTCCACACGCCCAACGGGTCACTCACCAGCCAGTGCACTCCCTCGTGGCCAGGCATGGTGCAGCAGCCTCTTCTGCTCTGGTGCCCCGTTTGATGGTCCCTCCGAGCCCAAAGTGCTTTGCCCTTTCTCACCGCTCAGCCCTCCAGCCAGGCCACTTACAATCCCCACCCCTTCCGGGGTAATGGAGAGTCCAATGGAGCAGCAGTCTAGTGACCTTACCCCAGGCCTTCAGCCCCACGCTGGACTCCACAGTCCTTGTCCCTCCTTGCGGGGGAAGGTTTTCATCCCCTTCCTTGGGGGTCAGTTGGGGACCCCAGGCCCTTGCTCTACTCTGGGCTCTGGTCCAGGGACCCCGTATTGAGAAGCTAAGGGCTGCTTCCTCAGACTCAGTGCTGGTCCCCTGGGCCACTGGCTCCTTCCTCTGCCTCCAGGCCTCTTTCGCAGAGCAACTCCCTCCAATGCGCTCTCCCTGGAGGGTCTGGCTCCTTGTGCCGCTTCCTGTCAGCTTGTGTCTGATGCAGAGTCCCCTCAGCTTCCCTAACAGCGCACAACTCCTTACAGGCTGGGCCTCCTGCCACTATCTGGGATGCTCTCCCTGGAAGCTCCTCTCCTTACCCCCACCCCAATCCTGCTCTGACAGTCTCTTATCAGGTCCAGGTGCTCATTCACCAATTAGCTGCCAATCAGCCATGCAGGCAGCTAACTTCTTCCAGGTGGGCCACAATGGGCTCACTCTCCCTATAGAAACCTGTGGCAAGTAGACTGAGCCCTGGCTCCCCTTAAAGGGCCCTGCCAGGCCATGACACCCCTGAAAATGCACCCCCACCACACACACATATTTGCACATGCATATACCTGTATGTGCAAGTAACAGCATTGCACCCACACAGAAAGGTCAATATAACTATTTTCCATGGATGAAGCACCTTCCCTCTGACAGACCCCAGAGTACTTTACACACCACAGGCATCCTGGGGATGCAGAGTGAAGTGTACACATAAAAGAGAGGAGTTCTGTCTCTGTGCCATGCGGCAGTCCTCCCCCTGCGCCCAAGGCACCTCTTGTCCCTTAACTCATTTTAAAAAAGAGAGCACAGAGTGTATCTCTTCTGCAACAAGCTGCAGCCACTTGGAGAACAAAATGGCTGCTGGACACAGCAATTTAAAGGTACAGCACATGGACAAGAAACCAACTGTATAGAGACACCCCCACACCTCCACCTAACATGCAGGCTTGGTTGGTTAGCTAGCAGTCTAAGTAACACCAATTATGCCTTCAGTTACTTACATCTACTGAATGAAAGAGCAAAATGAAATGCAGCTTCTTAAAAGTTTGGCCCAAAGAGACAGAAAAGGAGGGATGGGGTGGGGAGGGAGAGGTTGTAGGGGGAGGGACTTGTTTGGTTTTGGTTTTTAAACAGTGGTTGTGCATCTCCTTGTTGTCAACCTGAGCTCTGTTCCCATGGCAGCAACGGAGAGGACAGTACGCTGGCAAGTTTCACAGGCTTTTGAAAGCAGACAGAGCTTGGTGCTTTACTAATCAGTTACAGACATCAGGCCTAGATATGGTTGAAATTTTCTGACTAGACATTTTTTCACTGGAAAATTCCAATTTGTTGAAATCAAAATAGTTTAAGGAAATGGGTCAGTTTGGACTGTTCTAATTTGAAACAATTTTGCGGGAATAAAAATTTCTGAATTGTCAAAATGGGACTTTTAGACCTTTTCTAAATGAAAAGTTTCATGTTTCAATTTGACTTTTTGTTTCAAAATTTTAGTTTTTTCATACCAAAAGAAAAGGTTAAAAAACAACAAGAGGTCAAACCCAAAATAAAACATTTTGAAATTATCTAAAAGAAATATTTTAATTGACCTGATCTGAAAAGTTTTTCATGAAAAAATATCGAGATCTCAAAGTTTGAATCTGATTCAAGACAGGAAAACTCTTGCAAGATTGGAAAACTGCTTCCCACCCACCTCTATTTAGGACCCCAATTGCTATAGGACCCCACAAGCTGAGACATTTGGATTTCAGTTAGAAAACTCGGGATGCCAATTTGAAAAAATTCAAGGTATGAGCTAGATGCGCCAGAGTGGCCCACTCCTGCTGTCAATCACATCAGTGATTCCACAGTAACCTTGGTTTCAGTGGAACCGGGATCTGGTTCTTCATGCTTATGAGGCAGTTTGAGATGCTTAGACGGAAGGCTCAGTTTTGGTGGAAAGTGTTCTTATCCCATATGCATATGTGTATGATTAACACACACCTAACATACGCGCAGGAAAAGGCCAAGTTAGGCAGAGAAAAGGTCGGCCATATGGGGTGTGATAAACCATGCTAGAGACGGCGCTTGCTATTTAAATAATCCTCTTAAAATAGTACTGGGTCCAACTTTCCTCCTTACACATTTATACTCCTCTAAGTTCTTCGACCCACATTTAGAAGCCGTGGGTGGAGTAGAATAAAATGTGATTTGATTCCAGAGTTGCAACCCCAAAAAGGGAGAAGTGCCAGAGATACCCTGAAGTCCACCAAAGACTTCACTACTGTTATTGATTTTCCATGGAAGGAATTCAGATACGGTGACAGGCAGCAGGATGAACCCCAAAGCCACACAGAATCCATTGCCCTTTCATATACCCCAGAACAGCTGATGGTCATAAGATACTGGTTTCAAGTATCAGAGGGGTAGCCAGGTCAGTCTGTATCCACAAAAACAACAAGGAGTCTGGTGACTCCTTAAAGACTAACAGATTTATTTGGGCATAAGGTTTTGTGGGTAAAAAACCCACTTTTTCAAATGCATGGAGTGAAAATTACCTAAAATAAGATTACCCCATGCAGGCTGACACACTGGGATTGAACTGGTGAATCTCCCAACTGAAAAGCCTGAGCTACAATTGGTTACATGTAGGCTGGGCGACCATATTCTGATTTAAACCCTGATGAGCATCTGGTCCAGGCAGAGCTAAAGGCAACATTCTACCTCACTCCCGCAGTAGGGTGCATTCAGGCGAAGGAGAGGCTCCTGCTACCATTCCCCTGCCCACCCATACAGCACTAGCTCCCCCCGAACTCTGAATATTATTCAGTGTCTATCTATCCCAAGAGAAAGCATGAAAGAGGTTAGAGGGTCTATAACTGGAGTGGGTGGATGAAGTTCTGTTAGGGTGACACCCCTCCCCCATGTGTCCCGATATTTTCTTCCTCTCATCTGGTCACCCTGGGTTCTGTGACCTGCAATGTGCAGAAGATCAGACTAGATGATCATGGGTAATGCCTGCCTAGGAAGGCGTACTGCAGAAAGGGATCTGGGGGTTATAGTGGACCACAAGCTAAATATGAGTCAACAGTGTAAAGCGATTGCAAAAAAAGTGATCACTCTGTGATATATCAGCAGGAGTGTTGTACGCAGAGGTGGCTCTAGGCATTTTGCCACTCCAAGCACGGCAGGCAGGCTGCCTTCGGCGGCGTGTCTGCGGGATGTCTGCCGAAGCTGCGGGACTGGCGGACCCTCCGCAGGCAAGCCACCGAAGGCAGCCTGCCTGCCGCCCTCGCAGTGACCAGCAGAGCGCCCCGAGTGGCTTGCCACCTCAAGCACGCGCTTGGCATGCTGGTGCCTGGAGCCACCTCTGGTTGTAAGCAAGACATGAGAAGAAATTTGTCTGCTCTACTCCATGCTGATTAGGCCTCAACAGGAGTATTGTGTCTGGTTCTGGGCACCACATTTCAGGAAAGATGAGGACAAATTGGAGAAAGTCCAGAGAAGAGCAACAAAAATGATTAAAGGTCTAGAAAACAAGACCTATGACAGAAGATTGAAAAAAATCGGTTTGTTTAGTTTAGAAAAGAGAAGACTGAGAGAGGACATAAAAGGTTGTTACAAGGAGGAGGGAGAAAAATTGTTCTTCTTAACCTCTGAGGATAGGACAAGAAGCAATGGCCTTAAATTGCAGCAAAGGAGGTTTAGGTTGGACATTAAGAAAAACGTCCTAACTGTCAGAATGGTTAAGCACTGGAATAAATTGCCTCGAGAGATTGTGGAATCTCCATCATTAGAGATTTTTAAGAGCAGGTTAGACAAACACCTGTCAGGGATGGTCTAGATAATACTTAGTCCTGCCATGAATTCAGGGGACTGGACCAGAGGACCTCTCAAGATCCCTTCCAGTCCTATGATTCTATGATCATTATAGACCCTTCTGCCTTAAAGTCCATGAGAAACTATGGGCCTCGGTCCATCACGTGACAGCATCTTTCCCTTCTATCATCCCCTTCCTCCTTCCCTTCATCACCATCACCAGGTGGCACCGAAGGAGAAGAGATGAGCATGACCCCTGTCAGTTGTTAAGGAATCACATCAGGGAGGGGGTCAGAGCAGGACCCAGTCTCCATCCAAGTGGCTGTGCAGAGCTGCTACCCGAAGCTACATCTGTTCCTCTACATGACACACCAAGCAGACCTGTCGCCTAGAGGATGATTTGTTTCCATCCAAGCTCTATTTCCCTGCCACCGGATGTTACCCTCCACAACACCACACCTGACTCTTCCCCGAGTGATGATTTCCTTCTGTCCAGGAAGCCACGCAGGGCTCCTATCTGATTGATGCTCCACTTCCTCTCTTTGGGAAAGGCAACAACTGGGTCAGATGCTGAGCTAGATTTGTCAGCCAGTTATGGATCACAACTGAAAATTTTGAACAGATGTGACTTCACCATTTGGCATTAATATCCTCTTTCCCTTCTGCCCACTCATGGAGGAGAGCAAAGACTCAGTGGCCAGATCCTTGAAGTCAAAGGAGCTGCACTGATTGACACCTGCTAAGGATCTGGCCTTCAGATCTTCTTACTGATCTTCTGTATTACAACTGCACCTAAAGACTCCAACCAAGATGAGGGGTCCATTGTGCTATACATACAAATAAGAAGAGGCAGTCCCTGCTTCATGCAGCTACACAGATAAGTGACAGGAGGGGAAATGGAATTTTACTCACATACTAGAGCTGGGAACAGAACCGAGTTCTCTGGAGTCTGGACTACAATGGACCACATTGCATCTCTGAGTAGAGTGCCCCTTCGAGCTGCAAGTGTAATTTCCAGATCAAACAGACATACCCACACTAGCCCTGATCAAGCCATTTTGAGCTTGCTAGCTTGGCCAGAGCGAGTGTGCCTACGTCTACAGGAGCTGCAAATTCCACCTCCAGCTCAATGTGTTGATGTACCCTCAGCTGCAACACCTCCATAACCGCCACCCACCACCGACTTTTCCTTGTAGATATTTACGGCACCTCTACCCAGGGACGGCTCTAGGGATTTTGCCGTCCCAAGCACGACAGGCAGGCTGCCTCCGGTGGTTTGCCTGTGGAGGGTCTGCTGGGTCTGCCTGCAGGAGCTCCACCAAAGCTGCGTTTCCAGCGGACCCTCCGCAAGCAAGCCGCCAAAGGCAGACTGCCTGCCATCCTCATGGCACCAGGAGCGCGCCCCCTGCATCTTGCAGCCCCAAGCACGCGCTTGGCGTGCTGGGGCCTGGAGCCGCCCCTGCCTCTACCATCCTGACTTTATTTATCCCAAATTCTTCCTCTTATTCCCCCCTTTACCTTGAGAGCTTCTCTTTATTGTCCTGTTTGTCTCCTCTTCACAGTGTAATTTTATCTTGTTAGAGTGACATCTCTCCATGTTTACTTTGTTTTACTTTTGTGGGGCTTTTTATTCTAAAATCTCTTCCTCTGGGAAGCACTTTATCTGTCCGAGGAAGCTACCTTTCATCCTTATCAAGCTCCCTTTCCTTTTCATTATCTCCTGCATGGCTCTGGAGCATCAAAGAGGGCATCTTTGTTCTTGCAATCTAATGCAATTTAGAATATAGCAATTCAAGCCTTTTGAGAAAATTATGTAAGCAAACACGCATCCATTACCGCCTCCCCACAGACATGCACGCCTCTGTTAGATCCAGCCAAATGTATAAAGGCTACTGCAAACAAATTGGCAAGTGTTTTAATTAGACAGGCAAGGTGTGGTGTTGTCCTGGTATTTAGCCACACCATGGCTGTAATGTTAGGAGCCAGGCCAACAGCAAAGTGCTACAACTACCGCACAAGTGCAATGCCCCTCCATGGGACACACACCCTACAGCGTTATACTGGAATCAAGCAGCCCTGAATTAATATCATCTGAAGCAAGAGTTGGCTGCAGCAGGGGTGGCCTCCGTCAGGGTAATTGCCAATCATATTACTGTTATCGAGTCAAGTTGCACCCCCTAGATCTGTGCATGGCAGGGAGACCCCATGCAAAAATGGGAGCTCAGCAGCGACTTCTCCATACAGCCCGTGCTAAGGGATGGGCAGAGACTCTGTGGGCCAAGTGTAGGAACTGGCAGGATGGGGCAGGGGAAAAGGGACCCACATTTTCCCCTCCTCACCCCTGCAGAAATTAGTCAGAAATGATCATCCAGGCTGGGGCTCTGTTCTCTTTCCTGCCTAAGGGGGGAATATCCTGATGTCCTTTCTCAGTCTGAACCTGATAGGAGTTAGCACCAAGGGCATTGGGGTTTGGCCCATGGGCTTCAGGGAGAGTTTTACTGGAGTGAGGACTAGCCAGTTGCTTCATGAAGCCTCAGCTCCCTATCTGAACTGTGTTTCACCCAGTAAAGCTCTGCTAGACACAATGCTGGGATGCCATGGGCCTGAATCCCTTCCCCCGAACACTGGCCTACTTTGGAAGTAGCCCCACTGCAGCCAGAGAAGTGACATCAGCATAGGACTGGGAGAGGGGAATCTATGGGGCCTGAGTCTCATTTCCACGACAGCCCTTGTACACCGCTCTGCTTTGCAAAAGGGCCTCAGTGCAACTGAGAATCTGGCCCTCAGCGTTTGTGGCACCATAAGATCCAGCTAGCCCCCAGTGAGGTTCTATGGGAGATCTTCTTCCAGCAGGAAAACAACTAAGCCTGAGAAAGTCCACCGCCATAATGACCGGAGTGCCTTCCTGGCAGAAGGAAGAGACATCTTACAAATACTCAGTTCGTCCCATCAATCAGGCTTATCCCCTGACACGCTTTACTTCTGAAACCTTTATCCCACTGGAGCTTACCCCACTGGAGTGGTGAGTCAGGACAAGGCTTAAATTGGCCCAAGCAGATCTTTGTCCCAGATTGGTGATGTCTCTAACACAGATGGAACTGGCTCTGATACAGCAGTGGCCTTCCTGCTGGCAGGCATCTCCAGAAGCAGATCAGTTCTGTGTGACATGGAGAGGGCACTGTTGGACCAAGATAATCACAGACAACGTGGTCCATGCCCATCCAGGCTCCGGAAAGCCCCCTGAGTCAAGCACAGACTCGTCCCAGCAGTGGAAAATCCAGTCTGAATCCCACCATGATCCATCCGATGCTTAGGGCAGGTGCAGGCTGATGGTGTCTTCGGACCACTCAAGTGCATGTGGCTTCGGCAAAGAATAGAGATGAGCCTGCATCAAAACCCTGGACCCAAATATCCCAAATGTGGGGGAAGTTTTGATCCGCATCCTGGCCTTGTGACTCAGGCCCACCTGTAAAGAAGATATCTGAAGAAGAGCTCTGTGTAGCTCAAAAGCTTGTCTCCTTCATCAACAGATGTTGGTCCAATAGAAGATATTGCCTCACCCATACTGTGTCTCTCACATTTGTTTGTGTCCATCTGGGGCTAAGGCGACAAATGAACACGGACACAAGCTGCAGACTTTGGATGCAAGTTTGAACTTCAGCAACAGCCAGGAGCATTTGGATTCAAGGTGTCAGGCCTCATTCAGATTAGCCAAGAGGAGAATCACATCTCACTTGCTAAATCATAGCCTCTGTTTGGGCTCCATCCCTGATTCCAAAGAGATTCCACAGCCAGTAAAACTGAACTCCACTTGCTTTTCATATAAGTCCATTACCCCAGGGTTTCCATTCTCCCCACATGCTAAAGGAACTGCAGAACAAAATTATCCAACAAAGCCTTCCATTGGAGGGAAGCCCAAAGCGTCCACCCAAAACACACACCAGATTCTTGAGCCCCTCTGCAAAAAGAAACTCCCTTCCACCCAAGTGGCTGGGGAACCTCATGGAGAGAACAGAGGACACCTTTACAACTCCTCAACTCCTGATTTTTTCTGATCCCCAGAGCAGGACCAAGCAATTGCCTCAATCCAAGCAAGGTCAGCTGGGAGGTGCTTGTGGGGACAGCAGATGGCACAACCCAGGAGCTGGCATTGGGCAGTTTTTCTTCCACTAATGTCACCGCACTCCGTTCAAAATGCAGCTCCATGCCAGATGCCTGCAAGATTGGCCAGATGTTTCATCCCCGCTACATCTGCGTAGAAGCCTTCTGGAGTAATTGTTCTCATTTTGTCTTTGACGCTAAAAGAGGCAGCTACACATGGGCTGGGAGCTGGGGGTGAGGAGGGAGAGAGGGCAGAGAAAATAGCTAGTGCTGATCTATGCTGCGTGAAGAAGCAGGGAGCGCCAGCCAGCCTGGCTGGAAGGGACCTCCCTTACAAAGTGTCGCTGCTGTTCCCACACCGGCACAGGGACGTTCAGATCTTTTGCTGGAACAAGGCAGGAAGCCAAGAGGAGCTGGAGGAAGCAGAAAAGGCACCCGGGCTGGGATTTCTGACAGTGTTTTCACTGGGGATGTGTCCTTGGGGAAAGGATTCGCCAGCTCAGACTCACCTGAGGCCTCTTTTCCAGGCCATCAGCTCACCTTGTTCCAGTGTTGGGTCCTTTGATGTTATAGGAGCAGAATACTGTCTGCACCTGCTGGATACCCCACGCAGCCCATGGGACACACGTGCAGCTCTCTGCCGCTGCCTCGGATGAAATGCACCCTGGTGCAGCATGGCCAGCACAAGGCTTCTGCAATACTCAAGTCCCACTTAAGCCATATTGTGTGGGGAGCAGGGGAAAAGGGGCCGTAACGTGGTATATAGGCCTCATCTTGATGAGTTTCAGCTCCTAGGGCTCTATTTAAAGTTCAGTGAAATCACTGGACAGATTCTCATTGATGTCAATGAACTTTGGATCAGGCCTCTAGTGAGCAGAATATACACATCCCTCTCTCCTCCTAGCCAGCACAACACACACCCCAAATCGCACACGCGCACACACCCCTCTCTCCCCCTAGCCAGCACAACACACACCCCAAATAGCACACACACCCCTCTCTCCCACTACCCAGCACAACACACACCCCAAATTGCAGCCACACACACCCCTCTCTCCTCCTACCCAGCACTACACCCCAAATCGCACACGCACACACACCCCTCTCTCCTACTACCCAGCACAACACACCCTCCAAATCACGTACACACACCCTTTTCTCCTCCTAGCCAGCACGACACCCCCCCAAAGCACACACACACACACTCCTCACTCCTACTAGCCCGCACAACACAGACCCCAAAGCGCACACACGCACATACCTCTCTCTCCCCCTAGACAGCATAACACCCCTCCCAAATCGCACGTGTGCACACACACACATACCCCTCTCTCCCTCAGCCAGCACAACACATACCCCAAATCTCACGTGCACACACAAACACACCCCTCTCCCTCAGCCAGCACAACAAACACCTCAAATCACACACGCGCACACATTCCCACACACCCCTCTCTCCCCCCACCCAGCACAACACGCACCCCAAATTGCACATGCGCACACACACAGATACCCCTCTCCCCCAGCCAGCACAACACACACCCAACTGCATGCACACACACACACACACACACACACACACACCATGCATATGTATTCACTTCTATTCCCCTCCATCCAATAGGCCCCCATCCAATAAAAAGTCTCCCATTGACTTCAATGGCAGCTAGATTGGGCTTTTGCAGTGAAGGCTGAAGTGGGACAGAAGTGGTGCACAGACTTTGTGGGCTGGCTGGCAACCTCTGCTTCGCAGGCCACCTCCATACCACTTACAGCCAGTCAATCCAGCTGCCCTGCCACTGGCACAGTGACACCTTCTGGTACCCAGAAAGAATCACAGCTGCTACATCCAGAATGCTTAGCGCCCTGTCCAGTTTATGAAATCATAGGACAAAATTCTGCTTGCAGTGACACTAATGCAGACCCAGAGTAGGATGACCAGAGAGCAAGTGTGAAAAATTGGGGTACTTTTTTGGGGGGGAGGAGAGGGGGTATAGTTGCTTATATAAGACAAAGCCCCTAATATCAGGATGGTCCCGATAATATAGGGACTTCTGGTCACCCTAACCCAGAGTAAGTCGGTGGAGTCACTCCGTATTTATACTGATACATCTCAGAGTGTAATTTGATATTGTCTAGAACTGGGTGAACACTGCAAAAGAAAATATCCCCAACTTCATCCAAACACGTATGGAGCCCCTCCCCGCTCTGCTGTTTTAACCATTAGACTGCACTCTTCCTATAAGCAAGCATAGAACCCAGGAGTCCTGCTGGCTCCTGTTGTAACTCCTAATCCACACTCCTTCCTAGCACTCAGAATAGAACCCAGGAATCCTGTTCTAATCACTAGACCACATGTGTTTCTAGAGCCAGAAATAGAACCCAGGAGTCCTAGGGGCCCTGCTCTTGTTCTAAATACTTGACGACGCTCCTTCCTAGGGCCAGGCTTAGAACCCAAGAGTCCTGGCTCTCCAGTTCCTTTTCAGCCACTAGCAAAAACGGAAAGACTTGTAGCAAAATGCCAGTTACAATGAAAGTCATAGCAATCCTCTCACTGTGATCCCTGTTGCTCTAATCTTCCTGGAGTAGTGACACTGGACTATTCGCAGCCTGCTTTTCTGGTGAGTTCTCAAATCTATTCATCCTCTTTCCTGTCTTTTTCTCTCCTCCTCTCCTCTTATGGTGCAATCTGGCCAGGTGCAAAGCACCTTCCACTCCTCTCAAAGTCAGGGTTAGCTGCAGGTGCTGACTCAACCATGTCAGAACTGAGAACAACAAAACAACTTGTCTCCCGGAGCTCCACTCACATACCCTCCCTGCCCTGTCCATTCCCACCTACCACCCCAATTCCCAGCCCCTCCAGCTGATCCCCGGCTCATCCCCCTGACCTCTCTCTGCTCTCTCACATTTCAAAGATAACCAAGTGTGAAGGTAGAAAAGCATTTTAAAGCTCCCGGAATTAAGGAACGTGAAGGTTTTCGATAGGTTTTGGAGTAAATTGTCCATGAAAGTGCTGGGGAAAACCTATCTGGGGAAAAAAATATGATGATATATCTATGGAATGAAAAAAAAGAGAGAGATTAGGAGGCTGACTGGCTGATTGTTCCATAAGCACCTCTTAAAAGCAAACACAATAGACATGAGCAGTTTTTAAAATGACAGACAATACAATGGGAGATAATATATTTAAAACCCATATCAGTTGTTAACAGACCATAAAAACGCTGGTACATTAATCTATGCTGTCTGTCATAGACTCATGAAGCAGCTGTGTTATTTTATAGTTTCGTTCCTGAGGGCTTCTCTGACACTTCCACAAATACATCTCAATTTATTTGGATAAGAACAAACAGAAATATTGAATTCTTCTTTCTCTGCCTTTTCCCCCCCTTTTCCCAACCCCTACAAACAGCAGACAACGAGCATTTTTAGGCTTGTGTGTGTTTATGTGTATTTTTATCTGCCAAGCTGATTGTTTTAGAAGAAATCCACCAGGCACAGGCTTGCACTGGCATCTCTTATATTTGGACGATGCTGCTATCCTTTCCCATCTTCAAACAGCAAAGGCCGAGAGCCCTGTTCTCACAGCTTTTTCAGATGCCAAACTTCCACCCAAGCTGAAATGCTACAGCCAAATGATCAACAGAGGGAAATGAGCATGGGTGGGCAAAAGCAAGCAAGGACTTGACTACTACGGAGGTGCCAATGAGCTGCTGTAAATAGGACCCGGGCCATCTTCAAAGTTTTTCTCACCGCTCATGGAATAGTGTCCCCAGTAAAGCACCATTCCCCCTGCCCTGTGAATTTCCTGTTTCTGGGCCATCAGAAAGAGTAACATTTGCCAGGGTGGAGGACTCTCCCTGAAGAATACAAGCTTCCACTGAGGTTGATGGCAAATCTCCCGTTGACTTCCAGGTGTGAGGGCCAAATTGAAGGGCCAATCCTGAAAGTGGAATGGAAGAAGCAGGATGGTTAAGGCTGGGATTCAGGAGAGCTGGCCTCAATTCCCGGCTCTGCTCTGGTCTGCCTGGGTAGCCTTGGACAAGTCACTTGATCACAATGGGAGTTAGGGGCCTAAAGCCCTCTGAGGATCTGGGCCTTAATTCCTCTGCATCTGAGTTTCCCCATGTGTAAAGTGAGGTTAATGGTACTTCCCTGCCTCATTGGGCTGCCATGAGAATAAATGCCTTCGTGACTGTGTCACTATGGTGATGGCTTACACGCCATTAAGCGAGTGAAATAAAGGAATCTATCAGGAAGTATGAAAAATAAGCCATTTAGCACTGGGAGTGGTGCTCGTTGTGGGGCATGGTGCCACTGGAATCACTGCAGGTAGGCACAGCTGTGGGCATTATAGCCCCAATCCTGCTGCCCTGGAATTCAGCAGCAAAACTCCCTTTTGATTTCCTTGGAACCAGAATGCAGAGAAGACATCAGGCTTGACCCTGCAAAGCGCTCAGCACCCTGATCTCCCAATGAAGCCAAAGGGATGTGAGAGCACTCAGCTCCTCAGAGGATCGGGCCCTTGTTAGGAATGACTTCTTTGGTGTTTCCCGATAGCACCGGCTCATACAGCTATTTCCCTCTAGAAACTCCACACACATTAGCGTCACTGCCCCACCCTCCAGGAGTTTACCGGCTCCTGGAAACCTGGGGTGAGTCTCGAGGGGGTACGTCTACATGGCATTTTGGAGCCAGTCTCCCAACCTGAATGGACAGACTCGAACTAGCGGGGATCGGGCAAACACTCTAAACATGGCTGTATAGACAGCGACATTGTGGCTCGGGCTCCGAAGACCACTCCCCTCCCAGGTTCGGAACCCAAGGTCCTGCCTGAGCCACAGTTTACCAGCGCTCAGAGCCCCGCCAGCGCTGGTTGACCAGCTCACGCCAACATGCTGTTTCGACATACCCCAGTCCCTTAAGGCCGTGGTTCTCAACCAGGGGTATGCACACCCCTGGGGGTACGCAGAGGTCTTCCAGGGGGTACATCAACTCATCTAGCTATTTGCCGAGTTGTACAACAGGCTACATAAAAAGCACCAGTGAAGTCAGTACAAACTAAAATGTCATACAGACAATGACTTCTTTATACTGAAAATAAGTATGATATTTATGTTCCCATTGATTTATTTGACCATTATATGGTAAAAATGAGAAAGTCAGCCACTGTTCAGCACTAGTGCACTGTGACACTTTTGTATTTTTAGATCTGATTTTGTAAGAAAGTAGATTTTAAGTGAGGTGAAACTTGGGGGTATGCAAGACAAACCAGACTCCTGGAAGGGGCACAGTAGTCTGGAAAGGTTGAGAGCCGCTGCCTTAAGGGAAGGGGACAGCCTGACGCAGAGACAAAGGGACTAATTTTAGCCCAGGTCTACACCCAGAAGTTAGACTGACCCAGCGACATCGCTATGGGGTGTGAAAAATCCACACCGCTGAGCAATATAGTTAAGCCAACATAACTCCCCATGTAGACAGCGCTAGGTCAATTCGTCCATTGGCCCAGCTATCACCTTGCAGGGAGCTGGATTAACTCCGTGGCTGGGAGAACCCTGCCCATCCCTGGAGTGAGTCTGCATTGAGGCAGTACAGCAGCACATTGACAGCACTGCGGCATTTCAAGTGTAGACAAGCCCTAGATTTCGCTTTGGAGGTTTTGCCTTTGGAGCTGAGAAAGAAGCAGAACCACTCAGGCTTAGCGCCCGATACCCACAAAAGGGAGACTTTGATCTTCAGTGGGCTCTAGTGCATGGGTCGGGCAGTTCCAGCCCTGCAGAGATCAGCATCCAGAGTGGCGGAGATCCAACAGCTATCTGAAGCCAGCTAAGACCTCCACTGGACTCCAGAGCAAGGAGCCAGGAGAGGGGCCTGCCCTAGTCAGGGGCGAAAACACTGTCAGAGGGCCCCTTTCATTCTCTTTAAGCAGGCCAACATTTGCAGTGCTGCTATTGGCCCATCTCCAGACTCCTCCTCGGCATTTCGGCTACTTGGGCCACTGCCAGGAAGGGAGCCAGGAGTTGTGGGTGGTGGGGAATTGGTTATGTTGTTGATATGTTAGTATTTTGGTTAATCTTAGCCCATTCCTTCCCGAGAGCCTCTTTCTCTTGTCCCCAGTAAAGTCCCCTTGGTTACACGGTCATTTCCGGGTGTGGCATTTCATTTGCTGGGGTTTGCATTACCGTATCTTGTTTCTTGGGGACTGGGTTATGTTTCTTGTTAAGAGTGATGGCATTAGTCATTTTCCCAAGGGACAGTCATTTCCCCTTGTGTCCCAGCCACAGAACGGAGACTTCTTGGGTGTGGGCATCAGGCATTGCAATGAAGAACCCACTCAACACATGCAAGGAGGGGGAGAAACCCCTTCTCTGGACAGGAGCTTTCAGCCTGATGAATTTGGCCTGCTGCTGCTCACCTCTTTATGCTGAGACTATAATTCAGTCCTATCCACCACCATCTTCTCTGCTCAGGAACACCCATTGATCCAGCAATAGTAATTATTTGTTATTAGAGACAAACCCGGCAGTCCCCCACTCAAGCACAGTTCCCATTGGCTTACTACACACAGGTACTGTCTGGTGGATGCACAGATCACAACATACAAATATTCGAAAAAAGAAAGAACGATCGAAGAACTGCCGCTGGTGCTTAGCCCGTTGTATTTACACCAGACACGTCCCATTGTCTTTCTTGGACGTGATCAGATAGAGATTGGATTAGGAAGCGAGACAGACAGGTATGATGTTCCCCACTAAGGTTGCAAAAATCAAGAAAAGCCCAAAGTTAAAGCTGCCCGTACACCTTTAACTCTGCCAGTCGGGGGTAGACATTATAGTACAGCCTATAAAGACATGATCGCCTGCTATTACTTCCAGAATATGCCTGCCTCATTCTAAGTGGAATAAAATAAATAAAATGAAACAATTATTGGGTCTTTATCTTAAATAATAATAATGCTTCAAACCATTTTCTCTTACTGTGCCTGCAGGAAAATAACTACATGGCTTTCGTCAGACTGAAAATAGCCACTCAGTTTCTACACTGAAATTAAACACCTGTGTCAGCTGACTCAGGCTCACAGGGTCGGGCTTCAAAATTACAGTGTGGACACAGGGGCTTGGGCTGGACTTGGGCTATGGGACTTTACCGGAGTCTCAGAGCTCAAGCTCCAGCCCAAGCCCAAATGTTTACACAGCAATTTTACAGCCCCACGGATGAAGCCCCACGAGCCCAAATCAGCTGACATGGGCCAGCCACAGGTGTTTAATTGCACTGTGGACATACCTCGAGTGAGCTTTTCGTGCTGACTTTTAAGCCTGGAGAGACCTTACTAAAGAAGGTCCATCGTGCTGCCTTGCTGTGATAATGCAGAGGGCTCGATTCTCGGTTCCTCTGTACTTTGTCTGGTTATGTACGCCAATGCAAGGGATGTGCAAAGTGGGTGGAAGATGTTACTAATCCAATTTCCTTTACACTCACTTTGCCTTAGGATAAAGGCTTGTGTAAGGTGCAGGGCCATGGAATCAGGGCTAGAATCTTTTTCAAACTTAAGGAAAGCACATAAGGCACTTATGCCCAAGCAAACTCCCCAAAGAGATATAATCACTAGGCTACCTAGCCACTGCTTGGGTGTGATCTGCGTGCTAATCTATCCTCAGTGTACTAATTTGATTTCCCTCATGCCCCTACGAATCCGAATCAACTGATAAACTAAACACTGTCTGCACACTAACCAGATAATCTGTATTCTGCTATTTGGCTAAACATATAATCTGCTCGCTGCCAGAGCCTTAGTGACTTGTAATGCCCACTCCCCCTTGGCACCTCTGCTGTGCCACCAGTTCTGCAATCCACAGAAAAATTATGATTCTTCTGCCTCTGCTCTGCAAGCTGAGGTCACTGCAAAATTCAAGGGCCGTGCAAAAATCACACGCAGCACAATGCTGCGTTGTGACATGGCATCAGTATGTAATGATGTTGTGCCTTGATGCAACAGTGCAGTGTCCTCGCCCACTGATTTAACATATGCTGTGATGACATAGACATCAGCAGTGGGCTGGATTTGAGGGAGAACTTTTCAGGGACTCATAAAATCCTAATAATGGTGATGTTAACCAGACTCCACTCCACTGTCCATTTACAGCTCAAGGTCATAAGGCACCCAGCACTCTGGCCCTGTCCAATGAAGACCTTAAGTATGTGCTGAACCTTGAGTGCTTGTGTAGACCTAGTGTCTTCAACAGAGCTACTCAGGTGTTTAAAGTTAAGCACATGCTTTAAATTTTTTGCTGGGTTGGGCCAGAATGCTCATCACCCTGCGGGATTCAGCCTTTATACAGCACCTTGAACCTGTGGATCTCAAACTCTTTCCAGTGGTGGGTCAGTGTCATCATCCCCGTTTTATGGTCGGGAAAACTGAGGCAGAGTGGAGGAACTAGATCCCAGCTCTCCTGGGGTCCTGTGCTTGAATGGCAAGATAAGCTGCCTCTCTGCTTGCATTTTCCTGCATGCTAATTTGATAACCTGCATGTAATTTGCACACTGATTTGATGCTCTACATGTAATTTCTATTGATTTGCATTAGGAGCACCCATCAACGATCTCTTGAGCTACAGTATTAAAATACCCTTACATATGCAGTTTAGGCAGAATACAGAGGGTTGCAGGGACAGGGCAGGTCACTCTGTCTGTTCCAAATGGAGAAAGTTGCTGTCAGAAATACTTGGACCTTTAATTTTCAAAAAGATAAATACAGTTATCAGCATTATCATATTGTAATTAACTTGGGTGGGGGTGTATACCACATCCCCCTACTGCATGAGACCAGAACTGCTCAACCATATGCCGTAGACCTCATACTGGTAATTGCAATTCTGTAGCTTCTGTGGCAGAGTCCTGGGCTTTTGGAACCAGAGCATTTAAGTTCTGCTGTTGTGCAGCTGAGTAACAATCTGAAATCCTTTGTGACTCTGGGAGGCACAACCCTGTGGTTGGGACAAGTGTGACTTTATACCCCAAATTCTTGCTGGTCATGTGATAACCACACGAGCTATCCACCCAACCATGGGTAAAGGAGGTAGTGGGTTTATTTGCCTTCAGGGAAAAGCAGCACTTGATGATAATGCACTACTGCTCAAACATTTGGGAGGTCAATGCCTTGTCTGATACAAGAAGCAAGTCAGGGTTTCTCAAACTGAGGGTCACTTTGCAAGATATGGTGCTCCAGGCACTATATTCGCCAACAACGGATGCATTCAAGGAATTTGCATGCAAATGAGAGTTTGACCAGGACACCTTCACTCCAGGATACTCACAGAAGGTGGTAAAGTGGAATCAGTTGCAAAAACAGCTGAGAGACTGTTACATGATGCTGTTTCTTCTGGTTTCAGACCCCTTGTTAGTATTTTTGGCATGCAGGAACATTCCATCAAAGGGATGCCAAAATAGTCCAGCACAGTCATTGGCAGGACAAAGAACCAAAAACCTACTGCCCATGCGGGGAGACCTGTTACAGCCAGAAGGACGGAGACACCATGGATCGGAGATGGTCACCAAGCAAAGAAAGCAGGCACAGAGAATAGCAGCCAAAGACCTGCCAGTCCCGGAGACAGGCAGTCTTGTGGGGATCCAGCCATTAGAGGGACACCAGAAGGACCAGGCTGAAGGAGTTGGTCACTGGCACTCGGGTCATACGAGTTGACTGCAGAGGAGGGACAAATGATCTGAAGGAACAGAAGCCGGCAGACAACACCCAGAGAGAGCCTACAAGGATCATCACAGAACAGAGGCAGAGAACCACCCACAGACTAGCCTAACAGGCCAGGACAAGACTCCACAAACTCAGAGCCAGGTGACAGGGAGACAGACATAGATCACTCCTGATGCAGCGAGTGCCTGTAGAGGAGACCAAACTATCTCAGAGACTATGTCCCCATCTGAGTCTGTGGTAAAGACATGACTCCAACTTGGCCACGTGGAGCAACCTCTGGCCGAAAATAGCGTGGGGGCTGTGGGCGCAATGATGGGTTTGCAATGTTTCTGTTCAAATGTTTGTAAAATAGGGAAGATGCATCATGATCTGTGGAACTGGAGCCAGAGGGCCCATGAGGGAAGGCTACTGAGAGGATGCCAGGGAATGCATAGCGTTAGGCTGGAAGCAATTCAGCCACAGGGACAGAGCAGTGCACCACGTTTAAACAAAATCCCAATTGTTCCAGTTAACCTGCATTCAGCGTCACTCTTTGCAAACGAAACATAAAGGAAATCACCTTCAGGTACCTATGGCATTAGGTCCCTAATTCTGCCTATGGACCTGCCATTTAACAGGGTCAGATCCCAGTCATTGGAGCATCCATAGGTGAGAAAGAACGCTGACCAATGGAGAAATTCTGCCTTATGTCTTTTTCTAATCCTCATCATAAAAAGTTGCTGATGAAAGCTGAGATTTTGAAAGACACCTAAGGGATATGGATACTCAGTTTCCATTAAAACAAATCCTCTGACTCAATAGTTCTCACTCTTTTCCATACAGGGAACCCCACACTTCCATGCAGCCTTTGCGGTTACAGAGAAAAACTTTAAAACGTGACTTGACTCCATCCTAAAGGTTCAGAGACCACAAGGCAAAGTAAAATGCACCCAGATTTATTATTATTTTTAAATCTTAATTTTAAATTAAGACAATCTCATGATGGGGGGGGGAACCTGACTCCTTATATTTGAATGCTTGGCAATGCAGCAGCCTGGGAGGGGCAGGCTGATTGTAGTCCCCTGGCTTTTATTCAGGAGGGTGTTGACCCATCCTAAGCAGCTTTGAAAAAACTCAGCCAGCATGATCTGATGTACCAAAGTGGGATATGATTTCTGCATTTAATAAATGTTTCTTTTTCCCCCTTTGGTTTCAGAACCTCCCACCCCACTCCTTCCTTTTACTTCTTTTGCAGTGTGGAATCAGCGCATCACTAATCCATGCAATTACAGCCCCTTACATTTGCTGCCATTTACCTTTTTGCTTTCTAAAAAGGAATGAAATGACCTTTCTTTCCCGGGGAAGAGAAAGCCCGGATGATGCAGGAGCTATTTGTCCAGAACTGCGATTCTGTTTTCCCTTGAAAGCTGGATCCAGCTTTTCTTTATGGAGAGAGAGATTTTAATGATAAGTGATTTTTTTTTCCTCTCTGAAGCAAAACACACAACATTATCCAGAGAAGCTCTTTAGCGACAGAGTCATTATTAAAATGGCAGATCCTCCTGGCCTGTGTTTACCACCCCCCATGGGAGGGTCACTCAGAGCTGTTCACTACTGATGCTGCTCAGAGGGCTTCTGCTCAGCAGCAATACCCCTGCCTGATGCAACACGCCTCCGTAAAGCCTGCACGGACTCCATTTTTCACACTGTTTACGCCCAGGAGCGGAGAATATGGCTGACCACGTTCTGTCCTCAGGGGTGAGAGAGGTGACTGCATTCGTGGGAAGAAGAACAGGATATAGCAGGGCAAATACACTGCATCATCCTGCTCCCAGACAGCTAGCAATGGACCCAGGCCAGATCTGCTCATGGCCAAATGCTCCCTTATTCTGCATCTGGCAAAACAAAGCAATGGATGTTCTCCCTCTGCTCCTGGTGCCACAGACAGTCCTTGTGTGAGCACATGAAAAAGGCTCCAGGCCCAGCTGTGCAACCTTTGTTAATTTTTGTGGGCTTACAACTCTCAAGCCAGACTGGCCGTCTGCAAGGAGGGGTTCTAGACCTCAGGGCTGGGCAGTGGGGGCAGGGAAAGCAGGTTCAGTGCACCCATCACTCTCCTGTCCCGACCATGCGGATGGAGATGCAGCCAGCCCAGCTAAAACAGTGCAAAAATTGCTGGCCACAACAGTCCCGTGGGAATAACAGCCACTGGGCTCAAGAGATCTGGGATCAACCACAGATGCCTTTGACCCCTTGAACAAGCCACTTAATCTACCCCAGCTTTCTGTTCCCCATCTGTAAAATGGGATAATACTCCACTGCCTCACAGGGGTGTTGGGAGGATAGAATCTGAGACTAACGATACAGAGCACTATCAGATTGCTATCCCCAAGGAGCCTCGGAGAGCATTTCATTCACAATGCCTGATATTGTGCACATCATTTGACCAGCACTGTGCCTCAGTTTCCCCTACTTTAAAATGGGGATGATGACTCTGGCCCTTCCACGGCTTGTCCAAGGGCTGGGCGCATCCAATCCCTTGTGCCCTTTTGAAAACCCCAGTCTAACCCCACAGCCTTCCCCTTATCCTCCCATATTTTAAAAATGTTTTCTCTCTCTCCTGTCACTGTGGGAAAGACCCACACAGACAGCAGAAGAAACAGACATTGGTCCTGACCTGAGCAGATATTCAGGTGGTGTAGCAGTATGGCTATTCACGGGACTGCCCCCCTGCTCTGCTCCATCACATTAGGGGCCGTTGGGAGCACCATATAGTCTCTCCCAGCGCTATCCCAAGCCCTCCCCGGAAGCTCAGTCAGGAGCCTAAAATCACTCAAAATAGTCCCCGGTGTCCCAAACACGAGATCTATCACAGTACTCCCATAGTTCAGACCCATCTCCAAAGCTCCTGTCATCCACGGAGCCCTGATCCCACTCAGCAGAAGCCCTCAGAAGACCCTCCTAACTGGGCCTAACTAACTAAGCAGGGGAAGAGTGAAACAGCGGAACACAGCATGTCCCTGGTGCCCATTGTGCTGAAGGGCACCCCTCCTTTTCAGCCCAATGTCGCCTATGTTGCACACACATCGGTGCCCTTTTCCAGGTCGATGGTCCTAAAGGTATTTATGTCAGAATTAAAGCTCTATGGAGCCACTGTCATAGAAAGAGCTATTCACACTGAGGCCTTGTGTACATGCACAAGTTGTATCATTTTAACTAAACCGGTTCAGTAAGTGGTGCAGCCTCCAGAGTGGATGCAGCTAGACCACTATGAAGATGCTTTATACCCATATAGGCATCCCCATACAGCAAGAGAAATAACTATATTGGTACCAGGCACCTATATAGTGGTACTGCTATAATTTATTTAGGTAAAAAATATACATAACTGATGTAGTGGGAAAACTCCTAAGTCTAGACCAGGTCCAAGGGAAGGAATTCACCACCACTTTTTAAAGTACCCCGCATGAATAATTCTTGTGTCTCTCACTGTGGGTGTTTGAATATGTCTATAGACTTCTGCCAGGACAACACTGTCAGTCAGGAGCGTAAAGAGCTGTGATCCCTGAATGACATAGCTATGCCTGCAGAAGTCCCTCCTGTAGACTAGACGCAGCTGAGTTTTTAGCGGAATAGCTTTTTTCAGTCATATTGGAATGGTTTTATCAGACTGGCACAACTTTGCTGGTATAGCTACATCTGCACAAGGGACAATTTGTTGGTCCGGTATACAGGTACTGTATTCCGATAGTGATCAAGCGCTTCTAAGGTAGACATGGTATTTGTCGCACCTATGAGGAGAGATCTGCACGGAGTAGAACAGAGTGAAAAAAAGAAATAAAGAAAAAAATCTCTTATTCCTTTCTCATTTCATTTCTTTTCATTTCCAGTCACTATAATTGTTATTTGTAACCCCACTTAAAATGTTTTCAAACACAAGGTCCCTTTTACCTCGTTTCATGCCTCAGTTTCCCCACTCTCGAAGCTGGGATAATGCAGAATACTTGCCCACCTTTCCAAAGTGCTTTGAGATCTCAGGATAAAAAGCAATTTATGTGAGGATTATTATTATGGACAAAACATAACAATCACCCTTTGCTTTCCCCCACCAGAGAGGACACAGAAGGAAAACAGAACCTATGTCTTCTAAGTGGTGTCCTTAGCTGCTGCAGTCTCACTAATAGGGACACAGAGCTCCCGTTTTCTCCATGCTCCAGGTCCACAATGCACCAAGATGCAGGAAAAACTCCAGCTCTGCACTGTTTACCAGCAAACGTTTCGACATTAGTTATTCTAGGTGACAATGCATTGTAGATTTCAAAGTCACCGCACATCCTTTGTTGCAGTTCTTTCAAAGAGCAGGTGTTTTGCTCTGGTCCCAGCTGAGAGTGATCGGGGCTAGCTTAAGAAACTGCAAAGCGCTGTGCACACACCTTTAATTAAGGCTGAGACACAACACTGGCAACTGGCTCTAGGGAAAAGGCCCGAGGAGGGCTGACATGACTAGAAAGTACCTGTAACTGGAGAACAATAGTAAATAGTGTCTTCATGTCTTACTTGATGGATGCTTTGCTCTTCCCTCAGATGTGATTTAAACCTGTCTCCAGCTCCTGTCTGCCAACGGAGCGCAGGGGGGAGTCACCTGTGCAGCTACCTGCACAGCAAAACTGCATTTAATCCAGTCTGCAAAACTCAACATGAAAACTGGCCCCAGCGTAACCCCCATTCTTCTCTGCACGGGGGCTGAGTTTGATGCAGCGTCCTCTGGGGTGGGGACAAGGGTGACGTGACCCTGCCTTTGTGGCCCCGGAAGCAGTCACTATTACCGTCGCAGTGCCACCTGGTATCAGGTCAGGACATTGCTGGGGACATCACCCCTAGCACCTCCCTGGTGGCGACTTTCTTCCGCCCCCCCAAAACACACCCACACCCACACCTTGGCCTGTCTCTGTCCAAAGTGTTCCATGGTCTGGTTGTCTTAAAAGTGCAGCCCCTTTCTGGGGCAACAAAAAGTCCCACTAAGTCCAAATGACTAAACTAATCTTTCTTCTGCCCCTCTTGAGCTATACTGAAGTCCTCTGCTTCTTGACCACCATTCTCAGGCCCTGCAGAACTTCTCCTACAACTGCTTCCTCACAGCAGGTTTTCCTCCCATTGCATCCCCTCCTCAGACTACTCAGGCAGCTTTTGTCAGGGATCTGCCTGCTCCTTCTGGGTGGATCCCAGGCAGACAGCTCCTCTGTTCCACATGATGTCCCTAGAGTTCACAGCTCCCTCAGTCGCCCTCCCACGGATCCCTCTCGCAGCTGGGGTCAGTCATTGTAATGAGATCACCGTCATACTAAGCTGAGGGATAGCTGTCTGGTCACAGGAAAGGCTGAACCAGCTTGCCATAAAGAGCTACCCAGCCTGGGAGGGACATAAAACCTTGCTCACCCCCATCAGGCCACCCATTCTGGCAATGGCCTTGCATTCTTGCCAGCTCTCGTCAGTCTATTTCTATGAGCAACAGATCCTTTGCATTCAGGGCTTGTAAATAATACATCAAGACAAAAGTGTGAATGATCCTGTATTAATTGACACTTCTCGTGGTGTTAGGCATCTCAACTCATGCCACCAAAGCATATAAGTGCAAATTAATGCCCTGTAATTACATTCAAATTGAGGCATGTCTTACCACAGCTATAACATTTTCTTTTATATCTGTCTCTGTATGCCTACATATCTCTGCACAGAGATAGAGATATGTGAGGGGGGTGCAGGGTAAGGGTGCTGGAGAGTTTGGTGCACCTGGAAAATGGGCCAAGCCCAATTAAAGGGCGGGGGGGTGGCTTATTAGGAAGCCCAGAGTAGGAGTGGGTTGTACAGAGACAAGGGAGGAGTTCTGAAGTTCTTCTCTTGTTAATAGTGAGAGGAAGAGAGACAGGGAGAAGCTTCGGGGTGGGGCAAGCTCTGGGGGTGAGCCTTGACAAAAGGGTAGGACTCCTGTCTCCAGGAAGGTGCTCAAGTGAGGAATGGCGCACTGGGGCAATGGAACAGGGGTGAAAGCTCAAGCCTGAGGAGGGTGGAAGTGGTTTCAGCTGATGTTTTTGTTCGGGATTTGGGGGATGGGACTCTAGGGCAGGGGTGGCCAACCTATGGCTCCGGAGCCACATGTGGCTCTTCAGAGGTTAATATGCAGCTCCTTGTATAGGCGCTGACTCCGGGGCTGGAGCTACAGATGCCAACTTTCCAGTGTGCCGAGTGGTGCTCACTGCTCAACCCCCATCTCTGCCCCAGACCCTGCCCCCACGCCATACTTTCTCCCAAAGCCCCCATCCCTTCCCCCGAGTCTGCCATGCCCTCACTCCTACCCCCCACCCCCCCAAAGCCTCCTGTGCATGCGAAACAGCTGATTGCGGCAGGCGGGAGACGCTGACTGGCGGGCGGGAGGCACTGGAAGGCGGGAGCTGGTAGGGGGCTGCTGGCGTGTTACTGTGACCCTTTGGCAATGCACATTGGTAAATTCTGGCTCCGTCTCAGGCTCAGGCTGGTCACCCCGGTGAGACCCAGCCCCGAACGCAGGGGGAGCCTCCAGCAGCCTGGGAAGGTAGCGGGCTGAGGAGAATACTGCTGCTCAGCGGGCCTAGGAAAGGGCTGAGGTAGGAAAAAGCCCAGGGAGGCAGCAGTGGGTGGCCTGCCTAGACAGCCCAGCCCACTCACTGCTGGGCTGGGATCTAGAGGTCAGGGGGTGCCTGGGTTCCCCTATCCAACACTGGTGTGAAGCCGTCATGATATAAGGAGGCCCAGATGCTAGAAAGCCCAGAGACAAGAGGATATAAGGACTACGGGGCCCAGCGTCAGGGGCTGAAGACCTGATGTAAGGACACTGGCTTACCGTCGCTGGCTCTCTCTTACCTCAAAAGTAGGGGAGCTAGCAGTGACCAGGGCCAGCTCCAGGCCCCAGCACGCCAAGCGCGTGCTTGGGGTGGCTTGCTGCGGGGGGCTCTCTGCCGCTTGCTGGGAGGGTGGCAGGCAGCTCCGGTGGACCTCCCGCAGGCGTGCCTGCGGAGGGTCCACTGCTCCCGTGGCTCCGGTGCGGGAGATCCACCGGAGTCGCAGGACCGGCGAGCTACAGAGTGCCCCCTGTGGCATGCCACCATGCTTGGGGTGGCAAAATGGCTAGAGCCGGCCCTGGCAGTGACCTGGCCCACCGCTAAGCCATAAGAAGAAGCAGACGCATGCAGGACCGGAGTGGCTCTGGGCTGGGGCGCTCGATGAGGAGAACCTGCTACACCACGCTTCGCCGCCAGCGGTGAGTCGACTCTCTGACCATATATACTGTTTATATACTGGCCATATAACTCTCTGACCATATATCCTGTTTATTAGAAATGAGGATGAGGCTGTGAATTGTGGTGCATGGGCTTCCTTGCTCAGTGCTCCAAATTTCTATTCACTACTTAAGTGCTTTTGCTTCACTTTATAAAGTTGCTGATAGTTACATTCTGGAGGATAATTCTAGCTGCAGATTTTTTTTGCTGTGTTTTCACTGGAGGTCAACTCAAGATGAAAGAGGGAATGAGCTTTTTTGGTCAAATCAGAAGACTGGGATTCAGGGTAAGCAATCTGCCTGGAACTTGTGGGGACGGGCACAAGTTGCAGAAGTGAAGCGTTTAGAGGAGGCACCAGGAAGGCCCTGTATGTGCATATGGCTGCAATTGAAGCATTTCTGTAAATAATTCTCTCCATAAAGAGCCAATTTAATTTTACAAGCTTGGAGTCCCTTCAAGTTACTCAGCTTGTGGTCCATGAAATACTCAGGGCTCCTGGCTTCCTTTGCCGGCCCTTCTACCGACTTGCTGTGATACCCACTCCCCTGCCCTGGACAAATCACTTAATTGTTCCATGCCTCAGTTTCCCCATCTTTCAAATGGGGGAGAAATAGCAACTCCAGGGGTGAGTAGTGCAACAGTATGAATTTAGACTAGGATGTCCAAAATGGCACAAGGAACTGAGGCATCCAATTCCCGCTGAAAGCCAGAGGGAGCTGGGCACCAAATTCCCTTAGATCCCTTTGGCATTCTCATCCCTGTTAATTCTAGGATCATCAAAGGTAAGCAGTGTTTAATTTGTGCCAGGGCAGAGCTGAGCCCCGGCACCTCTGAGCTTGCCACGTCATTAATGAAAGTGTGTTTAAAAAAAAAAAAAATCTGGAGACCTGGCACCTCTTTCATTACAAATTAAGCCTGAGGTGTAAGGTGCTGAGCCACAGATTAAATTCACTCCCTAGTACTTTCATCCAAGGATCTTAAATGGCTGCATTCTCCTACCTGGGCTTCAGTCAAATGCAAGTTATCCAGCTCAATAGAGGGGTATCTGGTGAAATTTAATGCCCTGTGATATACAGGAGGCTAGTTCGATCTAATGGTCCCTCCTGGCTTTAAACGCTATGAACACTAACATGGACAGCAGCTTATTCTATTAGACTCAATGGATTTACTAGTGGGGCAACAGTACTGCTCAACAAGAGGGTCAGGATGTGGCCGGGAATTTGCTGCTGCCCACGAGAGTGGCCCATGTGAGGGAAGGAGTGAATCTCATCCCTCCCAAATCTAACTGGGCCCCCTGCACAAAACCTAATTGACTCAGATCTTGCTCATGCCAGAGGGCAGATTCCACCTGCCTATTTGTGTATACAGTGTTATTCCAAAGCAAAAGGATCAGGAAGGAAATGAGCGAGGCCCCAGCCCGTTTGGCAGCATGAAGTGGACACCAAGTTACAAAGCAGCTGACTCATCTTCCTATGGAATTTCCCAACCCCCTACTCTTATCAGGGTTCACGAGGGGTCTCTCCTAACTGAGCCTAGGGAGGAACAGAAGTGGATGGGAGATGAGGGGGAGGAGGTCAACTTAATCCACTCTGCCTACAAAAAGCTTGGCAACAGTTAGGCAGCCGGGGTTCTGAGGCTGCAGCCGATTATGCTGACCAGGTGTTTTCTTGTGATACTTCTGTCTTTGCCTGTGGACTCTTTTCTTATACAGTAGAACCTCAGAGTTACGAACACCAGCGTTACAAGCTGACCAGTCAACCACACACCTCATTTGGAACTGAAAGTACGCAATCAGGCAGCAGCAGTGATTAAAAAAAAAAGGCAAACACAGTTCTGTGTTAAATGTAAAGTACTAAAGAAAAAGCAGCATTTTTCTTCTGCATAGTAAAGTTTCAAAACTGTATTAAGTCAATGATCAGTTGTAACCTTTTGAAAGAACCACCACAACGTTTTGCTGAGAGTTGCAAACATTTCAGAGTCACGAACAATCTCCATTCCCAAGGTCTTAGCAACATCAAGGCTCTACTGTACTTTGTAAGCCTTTCTGTTCTGTATTTTACAGTGGCCAGCTGGTCTGTGCCTGGGCCTCCCGGCACTACTGCAATACCGTTAATAACCCATAGAGACCTGGAAGAGGTTGTAACGAGTGCATCTGTTGCAGATAAAGGGCACAACTACTGCATAATCATACACACACTCTTAGGCAACCAGGACTAGACTCTTCATCACTTGATTCTAAATATACACAGGTCCCTGCCACCAGAGCTCAGAGAAACTGCCCTCAGCTAGAACAGGATCTAATCAACTGCATTCATTTCCGGCCCAGCCCCGAGTGGTTAATATCAATCACCTGCACATGTTACAGGCATGCTCTAAAGCTGTATCTATGTAAATAATTAGTCAAGGGGCCAGTAGATGGTGCTCAAGAACACGTGGCATAGCTTGTGGGTTTCATAGAACCCCTAAAACTTGCCATTGCGTGCCCTGCAAAGGGCTTGCTCTGTGCAGCAATTTACATGAGCGCTTTGCAGATCACATAAGTGTACATGTACCCTGGCTACAAAGGAGCTACTGTGTTGGTGCAAGGAGTCCGGCTGTCCGCTGAGTGTCCTTGCTGTTCTTGTAGCTCGGGCATCGTAAAGGGAGTTTTGGAAACTCTTTTTCCTTGCAGCAGATTGTATCGATTGAGCCAAAGTGCCCACAGGGGTGCCATGAGTCCTCCAAATGAAGTCCGAGCCCAAAAGAAGGACAAATTATTCAAAGTGAGTGGCTCATTACCTGGCATCAGACCCACGGCATTTCCCATTGCCCCGAGAAGAACCCCCATCGCTATTCTCAACTTATTTCCCCCATGGGAAATACTCTCACACCAGCTTAGAAATAGCAAAGTCCTTTGCAAACACTGATATCTCTCCTCCCTTCCCTGAAACAAAGTCCACGGGCCTCATATTCCTCTCTTTAACTCCAGTGTAAATCAGGAGCAATTCCATTGAAGCCAATGGAGTCACGCTAGTGTAAAAGAGGGGGGAGTCACACCTCTTGTTTCCATCCCTGGCAATGATGTACTTGTCAGCCTTAGGGCTGTGAATACTATTCCACATTATCTTGGTGTTTGTCTGTACTTCTCTCTTGTGGGGGTGGGAGGGACTTAGCAATTCACAGGAGCCAAAATAATATGCATGCGGGGGGGGGTACATATTTTCCAAGGGATTTCAGGCCCTGGATGGTGGAAATACCCCTGAGAAGCGCAGGGGCAGAGCCGTAACAAGAAATTTTTGTGCCCGAGGCAAGGGCCGGCTCCAGGCTCTTCAGTGGCAATTCGGCAGAGGGTCCCTGAGTCCCTGTCGGAGGGAAGGTCCTGCTGCCAAATTGCCACCGAAGAATGAATGAAGCGGTGGGGGCAATTTGGTGGCAGGTCCTTCCCTCCGAGAGGGACTCAGGGACCCGCCACCAAATTGTCACCGAAGAAGCGGCGGTGGTAGAACTGCCACCAATCGCGGTAGAGCTGCACCCCTCCACTCTGCGCGCCCAAAGATAAGTGCCTCGCTCGCCTCGCCCTTGTTACGGCGCTGCGCAGGGAGTCTTAATCCACTCCCCAAATACCTCTTTATGCCACATTTACTAAAAAGAAGTCCTCAGGGAACAAGATCTGATGGTTGGAAGTTGAAGTCAGCAGAGGTCAAACTGGAAATAGGCACAAAGATTTAACAGTGAAGGTAATTAACCCTTGGGACAGATTACCATGGGAAATCAAAAGCCTCCAAGTGAAGGAGGCTTCGCTAAAGACTGGCTAACTTTCCAAGCAATCTGCTCTAGCTTAGCCAGAGGCTGTTAAACTTGATGCTTGAATTAAGGGGGAAGTTCTCTGGTCAGACTAGATAATCAGAATGGTCCATTCTGAACTTAAAATCTCAGAAATCTTTGAAAACAAACCCTTGTGAATTGATATTCTGTGCTGCTTCGCATCGGATGAGGCCCAATTTAACCATCTACTTAAAATGATAGGAACACAGCAGCCACCTTCAGCTTTTTCTGCAGAGACAAGCAACTTAATGGAGGAGTTTGTTGCTAACCTCCAGCTGCTGTGTCCTTGTATTGATATGAGTCTGTTTAAACCTTGCTGCTACAAAGAAATGCATACAGGAAGCCACCAGACAGTTGCCACGACTTCCACATCCCTGGTAGCCTGCGGCAGAACACTTAAATGGAGTTATTTGAAAAATAGGATTTTCCTTCTGGAGAAAATTGCACCATTTTGCAATCACTTTCCCTTCTGTGTTGGAACAAGGCATTGAACTAGTGAAATTTTTCCCAAAACAAGATAACTGAGAAGAGCTTAAGAACATAAGAACGGCCAGACTGGGTCAGACCAAAGGTCCAGCTTCCGACAGTGGCCAATACCAGGTGCCCCAGAGGGAATGAACAGAACAGGTGATCATCAAGTGATCCATCCCCTGTTGCCCATTCCCAGCTTCTGGCAAACAGAGACTAGAAACACCTCCCTGCCCACCCTGGCTAATAGCCATTGATGGACCTATCCTGCATGAGCTTACCTAGTTCTTTTTTTAACCCTGTTATAGTCTTGGCCATCACAACATGTACGTTCTACGGCTGTGAGTCTAAGGACCAGATTCTGACACCCATATGGCTATTCTCTGCTTCCCAGCTCCCAGAAGGGGCCATGGGAAGCAGAACATAAGATAGAGCAGCCCCCAGGCTGCCCTGATTTACAGCAGAAATTGACAGGCCTTCAACATGGCCCCCTAATACAGGGAATGGAAAGGTGACTTAAGCTGCCACTCTGTACCTGCCTTTAGCTCGGGAATGCAGGAGCTGAGAATCAGACATGCAGGGGCTGGTTCTCAATTACACGTGGGGCCGCTGTACACCGCTCTGACAGTGAGAAAGAGCCTTAAAGTGCAAAGCAGCCTGAATATAAATAAATGAGAATCTGAGCCCCCACACTTCTTTTTTCCGGCTTCTCTGAAGCAAGCCTAAACTCTATCCCCTTTGACAGATGTGCCTGTCCCTTTAAAAGGGCTGCCCTTTACCCTGCCGAGCCAACACCATTACTTTCTATTTAAAAAAAAAAAGATACAAATCAACATCTGTCATGAGCATGTAACCTTTTTATTTGTCACTTGAAATACAATCACTGTCCCCAGTGTAGTTTTATGCACTAACCCAGCACCATCCCTGCTGGCTTCGGCCTTCGGGACTGTCAGTCTAGTGACATTTCCTTCTCCTGCCCTGAGGAGAGGAGAAACTGAACCTTCCAGCACTGTCCGGATAGCGTTAACCTTTGCTTTGGATTTAAATGGTCTAGTTCTGTCAGTTCAAAGCTGCGCAGTCGTTTGCTTCTGGCCTCCTCGGCCTCAGCCCTTTGGAGCCACAAAGGTTTGTTGGCGCATTGTGTTAACTCTGTCTCATTGCAGCTGTGCATACACAATCACACAGCGCCCAAACACGCACCCACGAGCTTTGTCACTGGCCTCTGAAAGCTCTTCCTTCATTTCTGAGGACAGAAGCTCTACCACAGGCTGAAAGGGGATTTCCAAAGAGACCAAGGCTCCATCCTTTCTCTGTGATGGGTGAAATTCATCCAGGGAAGGGCCCAAGTGTACCTAGATCTGTTACTAGCTCACTGCAGAAAACTGAACGTCACCCTTATTTCCTTTAAGCTCCTCCTATCTGAATTAGAGGTGGTGCCCCCTTCCGCACTCCAGAAAACACACACGTGGCACTCGGAAAAATGTCAAACTGAGATCCAAATGTTGCCACTGAGCCCCTGGGTCTACACTGGCCAAAACCCCAGATCCAAACACCACAGCGTGGGAAAGTCTAGTTCACCTTGGGGCTGTCTTCCACCAAAACCCAAGCGAACAAGTGCCTCCAATCCAGGGCTAAAATGACTCATCTAAGTCAATGCAGCCTCGCCTCACCCCTCACTTCAGCATAATCGGATATTGCTTAAATGTTCCTTTCTTCAGCACCAGCTTTGAGAGAATGTCAATTGTAGCACAGCTGTGGGTGTTTGCTCTGCTTTGCCATACCCAAGGACTAACCGCACGCTTTCAGTTTGAATAGATTTTAGTTCAGATGAAGGAAAAACAAACAAAGAACAAAAGTAATCTCTACAGGAGAGGCTAGTCATGGGGGCAATGTTAAAGGGGAGTGTCTGAGGATGGGCAGACATGAGACTAACCCATTCATGGTTGTGGACTCATGAGTAATGCAGTCGTCGCAAACTCTTGAAGTCAACGGAATGAGGCTAGCCTATAATAGCCCTATGCACACACTTGTATGCTCTGTGATGGTTCTCCTATAAAACATATGGTACTGATTTAGCACTTGACAGTTCATTATATGGTGACAGTCTTGTCAATCCCAGCCACCCAAAAATCATGCGATTGGCTTAAAACTCATTACATTTTATACAAATGATACATTGTGGGTGCTTTTGATTTGCCTTGCTTTTGAGTCTTTAGGGTGCATTTTGGTCAATTTTTCAGCCTTTATCTGTATCCAGGAGGGGTAGAAACTTTCCTTTTTTTCCCCCATGAAAACTGAGATTCTCAGCTAATCTCGTGAATCCAGGAGCTGGAGCTTTAATAAGTACATCACCTATTCCAAGAATTTAAATCTTTACATTCCAAAAGTCAGATGCACCATATCAAAAGAAGGATGGGAGGGTTACATTCTGCTCTCAGCTATTCCACCATAGATGCCTGATCCTCCATTATTGAAGTGAATGGGAGGTGTGCGCTTGACTTGTCTGGGAACAGAGGCAGACCCTAAGGGCTTGATCCTGACTGGCCAAATATTCTATTCCCAATACAACACATGCTTAACTCTAAGACGATGAGTATTTCCACTGATGTCAACAGGCCAGATTCTCCACTCCCCTGCACTGCATACAGCCTTGCCCACTAGTGCAAAGCGGGTGCATGATTAGATGAGGATTGAGTAGCATTTTGCATCCCCTTTGCATAGGTGTGAACAACTGTACAAGGTGCAGACAGTGGTGACTCAGGCCCTCACGTGCTTTAAGTTGAATGTGTGCTTAAGACCTTTCCTGGATCATGGTGAGAATATGCTGGGTCTTGCAGGACCAAGCCCCAATCTCACAGTCACTCCACTGAAGCCATCAGGAGCTGCCCACCAGGAAGTGAGAATTTGGCCCGAATGATCTTGGGTAGGCCCCTGAAAGCAAGGAGATTCAAGTTTAAGACCCACATCCTGACCTTCACAAGTGCTCTTGTGTCTGGAAATTGGTACACATCTGTTATCGGCCATTCTGTTTCCAGCGCTCATGGCAATTTGCAGGCGCAGCTGGGTACATTAAGGACTCAATTTCTGCCTGAGCTCAGAATTGCCTCCCCTTCGTGTGTATAAATTAGACCCTCTGTGCTACCTTGGTGCGCTTTTTTTTTTCTCCTCGCTCTCTCTCCCCACTTTTATCTTGATTTGTTCTCGTTGCCCTGAGCTCTCGATGACAAACCCAGCTGTGGAGGCAACATATTTCCAAGCTTCCAATTTGTTGTTTTTCCCCTGACTGCCCCTGTTTTTCTCTCCTCCCTACCCCCATCCATATAACTCTTTTAATTACGTGCATAGTGGCAGCTGGAGGAAGAAATTGACCAGGAGCATGAAAGTAGGACTCAGTTACAAACATTGGCCTTTTCTTCCCATAAATCACTCCTGTGTGTTAGTGTTTTACCAGGGAACCAGCAGCAGGATGCTGGTGACTAGAATTGCAACCGTACTGCTGCTATTGAAGAGATTGGTTTAGCTCTGCCGGTGTCACTAAAGCAGCAGCATCCTTGACCCAAAACCAGGTACTGGGCGACTCTCTTCTTTTGGTGTCAAAAGAGGCTGGGAGTGTTGCTGGCGCAGCCCTACATCAATCAGAGAGTGATGAACCCACAACCATTCCCGGAGCTCAGCTGCACCGGTCAGGAGAACAAGGGCTGAGGCAGTGGAGAGCTGTCAAAGCAGTTGCCATGGACTTTTAGCGGAGCAGCCGATGCTCAACACTCCCTGAAAAGCAGACCTAGAGTGATTCAAGTCAGGCTCCCAAAAACAAAGGCAGCTAAAAAGCAGTGGCCACTGTCGAAAATGTTGGGCGAAGTGATGTGACCACAGGCGCAAGGCGACGTAAGAAAAGGGAATGGAACCCAGGAGTTCTGACTGCCATTCACCTAGTCTTGCCACGAGACCACACTATCTCGTGTTTGTACTTGTAGGTTAGGAGCCTTTTGCTGAACCAGGCATGTACTTCAACCCTTCCCTCTGGGATTTGGGGGAAATAAGCGGCAAGCTTCAACTCGCAAAGCTTGGTTAGTGCTGAGTTAGGGGCATTTCTTTGGTGAATGGGTGGTTGGGTTGTGCTACGTAGGAGTTATTCATAGAGTTTATGGCCAGCGGGGTCCAGGACAATAATCTAACCTCATTCCCTACATAAGACAGGCCAAAGCACCTCACCTCGACATTTCTGCATCAAGCCCATAGCTTCTGTTTGAGCTAGAGCATCCCTTTTAGAAAAGCATCTGAGTCTTGACTGAATGTATAGGAGAGGCTCCATTCTCAATCAGGTTGTGTAAGTTCTTCACCTCTCGGGGTCCCCCTGCAGGTTTAACAGGTGTCGCTGCTAACAAGGAGGGTATCAAGCATGTAACATGAGTGATTTTTTTTTCAAAACCCAAGGAGAAGCCTGATTTTTCTGCCACCTTTCACCTTGTGCAGTCACTGACACTGGTGCAAAGTGGTTGTAAAATGGCACTGCTTTGATTTGGTAGCGTAACACCGCACCTCTGGGGGGGTCAGCAGCAGCAGCAGGGGTTGAATCTGGGACCTGAAGATCTGAATGTCAACTGCTTGAGCTAAAACATCCAGCTCAGTTAGCCAGGACTGCAGCAGGCTCCTCAACCACTATCTATGGCCCAGCCACCACTAGTGGGGGATGGAGAGTCACCCTGAATGGTTGTGGGGCACAGGAGCATTTCCCACGCACTTTGCACTAGAGTGAATGACAGCACAAGGTGCTGGGCAACTGAGAATTGGGGCCCCTTTCTCTCAGCACCATATGAGGGCATGAGCATCACGCTCAATCTTCAACCACAGCAAATTCCTCTCTCCAGCAAGCATTTCCTGGCTTTAAAACAGACGTGGCTTGAATGCTCCGGAGGGATCAAGGTGGTGGGGACCAACTGCAGATGGATTGAGCTCTGACAGCCACTCTATCAAGCTCCCAAAGACAGTCACTCTCTGAATCCTTTTAAAAAAATAAAATAAAACCTTAGCAGCGATCAGATAGTGTTAAACTGCATGTATCAAATCACACTCTGGAGAGTTGGGAGCGATCAGATCTCATGGACAATTTAAAAGGCCAGGCAGAGCGTCCATCAGCTTCAGAAATTAATGGGGACAACCAGGAAAATGTTGCAAGGATTAGCGATGGGCCGGGGCTTTGCCATCACTTACACTGGTGCAAAGTGGTTGTAAAATGGCGCTGCTTTGATTTGGTAGCGTAACATCACGCCCTGGGGGATGGTCGTTGTCAGCAGTCTAGGAGAAATCACACCCGTCCTGTGGAAAGGGCCGGACTGTGGCAGGTCCTTCTGGTTCTTGTGTCATTAAAAATCCCCTTGATAATGGTGTTGCTCACTCTTGCGGTTAAGGCTGCTACCAGAGTTCCTTTGTATACCGTATTCTCTCTCTCACACCCACACCCAAACTTGCACGGGACATGTAGGCTCAGCTCAAAAATGGTGTGAATGCTATAGGGTAGAGTTGATTTTTTTTTCTTCATCCCAGTCAAACATTGATTGTGTCGGTAACTTTGACCCAGATACCCAAAAGTATTTATGCTCCTAACTAGCTTTGAAAGCAATGGAAGTTAGGAGCCTAAACACGTTTTGAGGATCTGGGACTTTATGCCCATGAGCTAACGATTGTGGGGTTCAAGTGGAGATGGGGCTCTGGCTTTGGCCCATCACAGATCTTCTTGTCATATGTCCAGTGCACACAGAGAGCTGCCATCTGATAGCAGCTAGACAGCTGTGATGTGTTGTGATCTCTGTTCCTAAACAGCTAAAAATTGTACACATCCTTTTAATTTTCTTACCTTATTCCCCACCCCCCTCCCTGGCTTGCTTTTTTGTCTGATTTTTTAGACTGTGAACACTTTGGGGCTGGGACTGTCTCCCGCTACATGCATGTACAGCACCTAGCACAGTGGAGCCCTGATCCCAGTGGATGCTTCTAGCCACTATCGCCCTCCGGATGTTACATGATCATAAAATCTAATAAGGAATGAGGGAAGCAGGACTGGAGGGTGACTAGCCAATCTAGGACAGAAGCCAAACAGTTTGCAGAGAATGTGTTTCTCTGAGTTTTCCCATGAGTCAACCACAGCTCTTTGAGCCTCCGCAATTTTTGGAGGGTTTTTGGTTTTGTTTTTAAATAAGGAAGTGAGATCTGTCTAGCAGAGAATTGTCCTTGCTCATTGGATGCTAAGCAGTTATGTCAAGAATACACAAGTCTATAAAAGTTCCATATTTACCAAAGTTACAAGTCCCCCAGGCAAAGTAAATGTGACAGTGCCTTGGGAAGAGGAACCGAGGCGTTCCTGGGAACTATTTACTGGCCTGCGAGACTCAGAGGGATGCCCAGAACAGATGGAGAATCACGCCCAATGAACTGCACCTGATGTCAGCTGCCTTCCCATCTCTTCCCCCCCAAGAGTCTGGGGGTCTGTGACTGCTGCTCTGCAGATACAGCCAAGCTGCCAGCAACACATCGCTCCGTGACATTCAGCATCCTTTTGTATAATCGAATCAAAGAATAATTACATACAGGGGGTGCAATCTCCATGCCTGGCCTTAGCGGTGAAACAGACATTTTGTGTGTTGATTTCCTCAACCAAACACAGATGCACATGCACGTGCACACGCAAACACACACATGCATGTGTGCACGCGGTGCACCCACAGCATGAAGATCACCGCTTGGCAAAACAGCCTGGAAGATGAGATGATTTGTAATCAGCTGGGATTTGCTTCTTTAGCATCATGTTTCCCATCTTCCCCCATCCGATAATGGGTGTTTCTGTTGCTGGGTAATATAACCAGGTCCATATGGGCCAGATAGCCTCAGGAACCTTGGGGACTCAGGCCATGTGGCTGGATGGAGTTTGGGTACAGCAGAGAGATAGGATCTGGGCAACAGGTGGTGGAGCTCATTGCAGCCTGCTAGGCTCCTCCGAGAGGCAGGGCAAAGACTCAGGTGCAGGATCAAGATAAGAGTCCATCCAGGGTAAGGGGACAGAGAAGGAGACCATCTAGAAAAGGGGGAGCTAAGGCCAAGAGTGAGTCTGTCTGAGGTCTTTATGGAGCTGAGCTCTGTCCAGCCTCAATGTGATTTGGAACCCAAAGCAGAGGATGCCCTACATTTCCAAGGTGATGATGGTTATCAATGGAAGCGTGTCTTTTTCCTGATATTTGCCATCCTTACAAGCTTCAGAGTCCAAAAGGCAAGGCTTATGTATCTAACAAGCCAGGATGAGCCATGATCACTGACCCTGGCTCAGCTCCAGTCAAGTCACAGAGACTATGTCTACACTAGGCTTTTCCTGACCAAAAAAATCCCACTATTGACACCACCAGTGCAGCTCAAGCAGCAGAAATGAGCATGGGAGGCCTAACGTAGCCAAGACACTACTTCAGAAGCCATCATGTTGTCTAGATCTGCTGCATTAGATAACACTGGTGAAAATGCTGGTGACCTCCTTGAGTACCAGTCTACATTAGCAGTCTACCATGGAGCTGACCCAGTAGCTCAAGTATGAGAGAGTCTAGTGCAAACACAGCTGAGATTGCATCCAATGGCTGGGAACAGAATTTAGCCCAGATAATTTCCTTCCACATCAGTGCATCACACTCAGTAACAAGGCAGGTGGAACGTAAAGATATTAATGCTGGGGCAGAGGATGTGTAATGGGCATTAAGAGTCAGGATGGAGGGATCATAATAGGTGCCAACCCTAGGTCTGAAGATTCCTAACAACTGTTCAGAGCCAGGATGACGGAGGCACAAGAGCCACTGGGCACCCTTTTGCATGGTACCTGTTAGGTACAAAGCCCCATGGCAGATGGTGCATCAGCGGCACTAAGATGGTGCACAAGAGGCATGAAGAGCCAAGCTGAATGGTACATAACAGGCACAAATGCTGGTGCAAATGGTACGTAAAGGGCACTAAAGCTGTCCATGCGTAGCAGGCACCAACCACCAGGGTAGAGCAAGTGCTGGTACCCAGAGGGGCAGGCATTCAGGCTGCAGAGAGCAGTGCAGAATGGGCGCAGGCATGTAGTGCAGAAGGGGAACCAGCACAAATGGCATCGGTGGCTAAGATCTGGGTGGAAAGTGCATGGCTGGTGCTAAGCACTGGGATCACCCCATGCAGAGTAGCATCACTGACAAGGCAGAGGGGACAGACCTGTGCTAATGCTGAGGCAGAGAGATGCTACATGCTGACACATGGATATAAGGGGTGCTCGTGCCAGAGGTGAGAGGGAGGGGGTGCGTAATAGGCGATGGCACAGTGCGTAATTGGCATTTGCGGGGAGGCAGATGTGTGTGATGGAGTTAAAGGCAGGCAGTGGTGGCTGAATGGGTGCTACCGCTGATTGCAAATGGCACTTTTCGGGTGGGGGAGACAAAGCTGCATGTGAATCCTCCCTCTCGGTAGCCAGCTCAATAGAATTTCAGGCAAGAAGTTGCCCAGAAATCAAGCTCCATGCTAACCGACCCAGTAAACAGAACCAGGGGAGACCATGGGACTGGTACGCGTTGAGGTAGCATGCCACAGAATGTCTCAGGTGACAGCTGTGTGCACATAAGGGAGAAATAGAGCTAAAAACAATGAGGAGCCCTTTAAGGCTGTTTCCAAAACTCCCAGTGTTCATTCTTCCCAGTGAAATCTAGTGCATGGCGTTTCCCTGCTTGATAAGGGAGCAACTTGACCTTAAATCTATGACAGACAAAAACCATCTCATCAAGACGTAATGAATTGACACAGGTAAACAAGCAATTAGCAGGTCCTCCAGCGATGGTTTCAAAGTCGGGGTAGCCGAGGAGTTGCAAGCAGCAGGAAGGGTTACCTGTCCTGAGTTCATGCCTAGGACCTTGTATGAGTATGTACTCAGAAACACTATTTTTAGTGCGCTAGCTTAGTCAGAACTAGTGTGAGCATTTCTGCTCAAACTGGGAATCGCTCTCCCAGCTCCAAGGGCAGACATGCCCAAAGTCACCCAGTGAGTCAGCAGAGAAGTTGGAGCTTGAATGTAGATCTCCCAATTCACAGTCCAGTCCCTAAATCATTATTATAATTTATTAGTTGCACTGCAGTAATGTATAAGGGCCCCAGTCATGGACCAGCACTGTGGTGGTACACCCTGCACACACTAGTGCTGGGTGGGAAAGGGTTTTCCAGTCCCGCAAACATTTTAAAAGTTAAAAAAAATAAATCCCATCCTAAATCAAGATGAAGAGCAAAAATCTTGAAAGATTTCTGAGAACTAGAGGAGAACAATCAGTTTGGGTTAGCTGAGATGCTTTGTTTCAATAATTTCAAAATGTTTTGATTTTTGACCATTTCTTAATTTGTTTAAATTCTAGTTAGCACACGTTTCAAGACAAAAGTTGGTTTGAACTGTGGAAACCTAGAATCTTTCATTTAGAAAAGGTCAAAACAAAGCCTTTTGGCAATTTTGAAACTTTGGTGAGGCTTTTCAAAATATTTTTCGAGTCAAGAAACATTGTCAATGCTGGCCCTTTCTGGCTAAAAGTTTCAGTTCCAATGAACTGGCATTTTACAGTGAAGAAATGTTTCACTGAAAATTCCCACCCAGCTTTAAAACTAACACAGAACACCTAGTGAGCCTTTCTCCCCTCTTAAGCATGGTCAGTATTTACCCATTTTACTGATGGGCAAGTTGAGGCATAGTGACATAAGATCACACAGGAAGCCAGTGGCAGAGCTGGGAATGAACCCCAGTTGTCTTGACTGTGCACTAGATTCTCCATTGCCCAATTCTTTGTGTAGTCATAGATCTCAGTGCAGCGTGGATGCAAAATGTTACCATGGTGTAGGGCACTGGGGAATCTGGGCCTGCATACCTCTGCTCTGGTCCTGCCGTACCCCAGGGACTGAGTCAGGTATTCACTGTAGGGGAGGACCGTCTCTCAGATTGAGGTACAAAATAAGATGAAGGAAGGGGAGGCTGGGGAATCTCTCTGCCCTGTTTCAGAATCACTTTACCCAGAATCGGTCACTGGTGTGAGAGAAGCTCGCTAAGGAGGTTGCTCGGCGTTGCTGAGCAATGGAAATTGGACCAGTTAAAATTCCACATGTGTTTGTGGGACAGAGTTTCTCTGCAGTGTGATCCTCCCAGATCGTTAGAAGAAAACAATTACTGTGCAAATCTTAATGAATCACGGACACATCTCATGACTAGGAGCATAAATATCAAAGCACAGGCTCCAGCGGAAAAAAACCCCCAAAGTTTAATTAATTCCATCAAGAACTGTTATTATCCTTAGACAGAAAGATGGCGGGAGAGGATACAGCTGGGTGGGGGAGCCAGGTGTAGAATCGATCGCAACCCCAGTATGGCATTTTGCAGGCTGGGCTACGGTGCTGCAGAGGTACAGCTGCCAGGCCCCCATACAAGGGTGACAGCTATTCACACTTTGGATCTTGGCTCCCAGCTCAGAATTAAAAGGTTATTTGAGACTTCGCCAATTGCTTTTGATCTGGCGATGAAAGACAATGATAAATCTAAAGAGACCAAAATTAACAGAGAGGAAATTGATTTTGTAATGTGTGGCCCTGTTTTATTAGACTCCTGCCGTCTGGGTGAGATGGGGAAGCCAGCGCCGCAGCATGTGCCTGCTGAGAAAGAAAAGGCCAGGTGGATAATGACACCAGAGCCGCACTGCGGTCCTGATTCAGAAAAAGTTTAGCTGGCAATGTCACGTGCTCTTAGCCCCTCATTGCCCACACATTTATATAGATCGGGAGAGAAGAATCTTGTCTCTGAGTGCATATCATTCCCCCCCTGCGCCCACTCACTGCACCGTGCACACCCTCTGCCACACTCTCCAGAGGCCTTAGCCTCTATGGCCTCACTCCCTGTCGAGTTGCACCCTGTGCATCATGGATGCAAAAATGCTGGCAAATCTGAACTCTCCACATGCACAGAGGGAACGGTTTGCAAGGGGTGTGAGTGGCAGGAAAAGGTGCAGAGTAATGGAGACTCAGAGCCTACGATGTACAACCCCCCCACAACCCCTTTGGCAATGAACAGGCTACATTTCCACAACAGACTAGAGATTTTGAGTGCTTCTCCAGAGACACCTTTATTAAAGAGGCCTTGTATGCAAACACAGTGAGGAGCCCCTCAGAAAATCAGCCCTCTGTAAGGGATTGCAAGTTGTGCACCCACTATCACTATTCTCTTGAGAAATCCTGGCCTGAGGACCTCTGTCTGAATGGCAGAGGCAGCCCCCCAAAGCCACATAGCTTTGATCCAACCTCCCCCATGGTTTGGACCAAGCTCATCTCCAGCGATGACTGTCCATCACCCACTCCGGGGAAGAGGAGGAGGTTTTTGCCTACCCCAGGATAGGCTGTGGCTTATCTCTGATTTCACCCCACTCGAAGCATGAGCAGGTGCTCTGTGGAAACCATCCTGCAGTGACCAAAGGGCAGCCCCGGACTGGCCTTTCCCATCCCTGACCACTCAACAAGGAGTGATATATTCCACTGCAAGCTCAAGACAGGCTGGAGCCAAATCTCTGTCTCTCACTGTAACGACATCCCCGTGGCTGGGACATCAGCAGGGCTTGGACCAAGGACCTCTGAAAGCAGAAGCAGCTCCTGCTGGTGCTAAAGGACCTTGACAGTTCATTGTCTGATGCAAACTCGTCAACCTCTATGCGACCCAGCCACTGCAGGAGGATAAAGAGCATCTGGTTCTCCTATGGGTGACAGGGAGCTCCCTGAACATTAATTACACAGATGTGTTTGTGAGTGGACCCGCCCTGTCTCTGATGACAAGGGCCCGATCCTGCTTCTTGACGAACACCTTCTGACTTCAATGGGGCAAGATTGGGGCCAAGTCTATGTTCTGTTCTATTCTATACAGTGTCAGATATAAGCACCTTCCAGTATGGGCGGTTGTGGCATGCGAATTCTTGACTCCTGGGGGCCAGGATTCTGGTGTAAATCCAGAGCAGCCTCCTTCACTTCAGATGAGTTACTCCAGATTGACCCCGCTGTCCCTGGGAGCAGAATCCGGCCCTGTGCCTGTGAGTCTGCGTTTGGTGACTTTCTCCCAGCCACATGATGCACTTCAGTAAATGCCCTTTTGATCTTGCCTTGATCGTTAGCTGCGAGTATTCCGTGCCAGAGCTTTGTGCTACCGAAAGGCACTGAACGTGGGTCAGTGTCAATTAACTAGAGCAAATGCTCTAGAACCTAGGAAAACTCTCTGCTCAGTTTATATCGTTTTAATCATTTGTACATCTGTTTACATGGAGAGGAGCGAGCATGCACCGTGTATCTCAGTTTTGCTCCTCTCTCATGTCATTAGCTTGGTCCGTAAATCTCTTTCCCGCCCAGTGCACAGAGTCGTTCCTAATTCTGGGCTACTCAGCTGTCTCGTCAAAACAAAACTGGACCCCAATGCTGCAAGGCCTATCGATGAATTATACTGGGAATCTTGTAACCTGCCTTCGCTGTTGACTACTTGTGAGTCACCTCCCAGCTCTGTGCCTCCGTTTCCCTCCCACCATTTGTCTCTCTCCCTTACTCAGACTGTCACCTTTTCAGGGCAGCGCCTCCATGTGTCTGTGCAGCACATAGCACAAAGGGACTCTGATGTGGGTTGAGGTCTCTGGATGCTGACCTTCCCTGAAAGGGGTGGCGGGGCAGTTGCATCCAATCTACAGCACTGGGCGCAGCTCTGGTCGTGTGTGTCCACATGGGGGGGAGGGTGCAGGCTCACAGACTGGGGCAGTAGGTGAGGAGAGGGGGATATCTCCTTTGCTTGCATCTCAGAGTCCCGAGCGCCCTAGCATTCCCAGCACCGCTCGCCTCTTTGTTGTTGTTTCTCTCTCCAGGTCTGTAACAACGCCGAGGCTGATCTAGGCTTCCAGCAAGAAACAACTTCTGAAAGGTTCTACAAAGACGAGCGCCTAAGCCGATAAGCCTGGCTTCTCCGCCGGGGGCAAGGCTGTGGGGTAGGGGTCTAGCCAGGGATAGCAATCCTGCTTTCCCAGCTAAGCCTCAGCCTCGCTCTTGTCCGAGGGCTCACGATGAAAGAATAGCTGGCAAGGAGAGACATACGCAGGTCTCTGGTAGCATGGTGCAGAGAGATCAGATCTGCTTCTCCTATGCAGCCATCACCTTTCCCTCTGTAGTAAAGGGGGAAGCAAGTGAGGCTTAGCAGTTAGAGTTAGAAACCATAGAGAGAGCAACAGAAATGCACCCTCCCATTCTCCCCCACTTCTATTCTACCCCAACAGGGCACCGGGAATCCCAGAGCCTGGACAGCCCTGGCATTTTACAGGGTCTCTTCCATTACTGTCCGTATGGCTTTCGACCTGAGTATTACGCCAGTATTTGGACTCTGTCAGGTTGCTTCCACTAGGAGGAGAAATTGATGAAAGACCCAGGTATTTCTTTGTAAATAAAGAGGACTGCATCAAAGAATCTGCACAAAAGTCCTGCTTCCCCAAACGCAGAAGGAATCAAACCACAGGAGGCAGACAGTTTCTTGGCTCACAAGCCTCTTCCCAGCCAGCACTCTGCCCTAAAAGCTCTCTCTGTGCTTTCTCACAGGGCTGTATTACCAATGCTTTCCTGGCTTTGTTCTCTCCGCCTGCTCCTGACACACAGCTACATGCAGCCAGCTGCATTTGCTGTCAGTCCCCAGCAAAACCCTTCCATCCACAGAGCTCAGCTGACCAGCCTTGCACGTGGCCTGTGTCTTGGGTGGTGGCTCCTATTGTTTCAGCCACCTTCCTCCATGAGGAGCATAGAGGGGTCACTCACCAGCTGGTGCACCCCTTTATGGCTGAGCATAGTGCCCTCCCCAGTCAATGTCCATGCTGAGCCTGGGGGTGGCTTGCTCCTTTTCACAGCTCAGGCCTCCAGTCAGGTCACGTATAGTCCCACCCCTTCCAGGGGGATGGTGCAGAAGTCTAATGACTCAGGCCTTCAGCCTCACCCTGGGTTTGATAGCCCTGGTCCTCCTTTGGGTCAGAGTTTTTGGGGGTTTTGCCTCCCCTTCCTTGGGAGTTGGTAAAGGAACCCAGGATCTACCTCCCCTCTGGGATCCAGACCAGAGAGCTTGTACTAAGCAACTGGAGTCTGCTTCCCTGGACTTGCTGCTGTTTCCCTGGGCTGCTTCCCACTTTCAGGCTGATCCAGAATCCCCTCAGGCTTCCTGACAGGGTGCAACCCCTTGCAAGCTGGGAGGGGCGGGGTCAGACTGCCACCACCTCCTCCAGCTATCTGGGAGGTCTCACCTGAAGTCCCTTTGCCAGGAAGTTCTGGTCCCTGAGAGTCCCTCTGCTTTCTCTCGAGGAGCAGCCATTTATCTCAGCTGCTGCTGGTCAGTCACAGCTGAGGGAAGTAACTGCTCTGCCCAGGAACCCTTTTGTGGCTGCTACCAAGCGGCGGTTCATATGCCCCATCACAAGGAGCTCAACTGTTTCTGACATTTATCCTGAACCCAGGGTGGCTGGTGCACTCCCCTGCCTATAGATCGCCAACCTGCCAGCCCCTGGCCATGCCATCATTATTCATTCCTTAGGATTAAGAACAAATTTGCCTTTGTCTATAGTATTTGTATTGCAGTAGCACCCAGAAGCCTGACCCCACTGTGCTAGGTGCTGTACAAACCCATTCTGGAAGAAATGGTGACTAGGCTATTCTGCATTCTCGGAACTGGAGAGTCTGGGATGGGGAGGGATGAATATTTTTGAGTGTTGAAATTAAGCCGAAGGATAGGCAACCCCCTCGTAGGCCCATAAAACCCAGGTGAGACACTCCTGCTTGCCAAGGGAAGAACGACCTTTCTTTTATGAGCGCTTCCTGCTTTATTTTTCAGCCCGTTCCCCATTGTCACATTTTGGCAGGATTGATTTGAGATAAAGTTAGCCTGACTGATGGCCTTTGCTTTTGTGTTCTCCTTGTCTATTTTCCGCCTCGCTAACCCTAGAAAAACTCCAGAGAAATTCTTCAGCTTCCAGTCTTGCTATGGGCCCCCCGGCTGAGTCAGGACTCGTCTCCCACCTTTACCTTCAGCCGGGGAGAAACTTCTGACAAGTATTATTTTTATTGCTAATGAAGAATGAAGCCTGCTGTGCACAGATGGGATGGGAGGGATGGCAGGAGCCTAGGTGGACACATCACAATGATCGAGGGCTTGCATTTCATGGGGGGATTCTTTGGTGCAGAAGGCCTTAAAAGCCCTTTGCACGGTCGGGATCTTGTTCTCCACTGCCCTGCACGTCAGGCCCCATTCTGCACCTTGGGCAGCCGTTCGCACCAGTGCAAAGTGGGTGAGCACCCCCACTCTGATTTGTTTGCACGAGAGTAAATGGCTCCACAAGGCGCAGGGCAGAAGCAAATCGGGCCCTAATGCTTGTGCAAAATCAGGGCAAAGTGTGTCCAAAATTGCTCCCCTTCTTGATTCAGTAGTGTTTCACACCTGCTTGGCACCGGTGTAAAGCACCTGGAAATCAGTGCAAGGAAGTGGAAAATCGGCTCCCTAGCACCCAATCCTGCTCTTTGTTTCACTGCTGTAAACCAGGAGTAGATCTGTAAAGTTAGCAGAGCTACAGCAGTGTGAAACCAGAGTAAGAGAGATCTCCAGTCATTAATCGAAACCTGAGCTCAGGCCCTGCAGGTGTCTGTCTCTCTGACAACAGGTGTGGGCTCTGCTGACCCCTGCAATGCTGCAAACGCTGCCTTCTTTACTGTGCGACGTCCAGTAAACTCAGATAGCAGCAGCCCCAGTGCTGTGGAGTACCTAGAGTAAACCAGATAGGGCTGGAAGAGCCAGCAGTGCACTGTGGGATGGTAGTGGGAGGACTGTTCAGGCTTGGGGCGGTTATATCAGCAGTCCCTATCCACGCTAGCCCGTCACTGAGGCTCAATGCAGGACCACGCGTTGGCGAGCGTGTTGCAAAGCACGGTGGTGCAGCTGCCTGAGTGCGTGGGTGGGAGGGTGTGGTTAGCTCCCCACATTCCTCTAGTAGAGATAAGGCACAGATGCCTCTGCTGCTTTGTGGCAGTGCCATCTTCCCTTGCCTGCAGGGGTGTCCTCACAGGAGTGCCAGCTACAATTCTGGATATGTGATCTGGGCAACAGCACCTACAAGGGGCCTTCCCCATTGCCCTGCACCCATTTTTACCGGGGCAAAGCGGGTGCCCGGTGTCACCAGATCTGAATATTGGCATCTTGCAACCACAGGGTGATGGGGAACCAGACGCAAGGACTCACTAGAGTGAGAGTCCTTCCCACAGTGCCCTGTTAGTGCTCGGCAGGGGCGGGGACTAGTGACATAAGCTTCTTCCCAGCAGTGAGCTAGTTAGTGGCATCTGGGTCTCCTATCCACTCCAGGTCTTCCGTGGCACCGAAGGACCCCCTGCCGCCGAAATGCCGCCGAAGCCCTGGAGCGGACCCACACACCCCCGCCACCAAAATGCCACCTAAGCCCCGGAGAGGACCCCCCCGCCGCTGGGTGAGTAAAAAAAATAAAATAAAATTTAAGATGCCTAAGGCATGGGGCCCTCTTAGGCATGGGTGCAGGGCCCGAATCCAGGGAATCAGGGGAATTAGCTTAAAGCCAGCCCTGTATTCGTAGATGTGCTAGTGAAGAGGCACTTCCCTGCAACAGCCCGCTGCATTGGGCTAGGATTATAGGATGCAGCTGCCGTGGGCTCAGGAATGCAGTCCGCACTCACTCCCAACCCAGACTGGACTCTGTGGCCTGAGGCATGCAGCTTTTATTCAGCAAACATGCCCACTGAAGTTAAGTCGCCTGATTCTGCCCTGCTTGGTGCCTTGTGCTCTCATTGACACCTATGCACAGTGGGGGTAAAATGTTGCTTTGCCGATCTGTGCAAGGGAGAATCCAAGACAAGGTGCAAAGCAGAGGAGGATCAGGTGGAGGAGGAACGAACTGATGCTGCAAATCTGTAGCTGGGCTCTAGGCTCTGGCACTGTCTTTCCCCCTCCCCGGGTCAGAGTGGCTGCGCTTTTGGCATCTGAGCGGCAGCTCGCCGGCAGCCAGGAAATGGAGGCTGCTGTTGAGGGAGCCGTCGTAAATTCACTGGCAGGGTTTTATTTACTAGAGCGAGCGAGGAGCATGAGCCGGGCCCCAGTTCTGATCATTGCTGAGCCGTGTTCCTCCTTCTGTCCAAGCTGACGTAACAGCACGGGGGCCTCCCCGAATGCAAAATAACCTTTTAAATGCATGAAAACCTCCGCTACCAAATGGCAGGATGTAAACAACAGCTGAGCTGTGCCAAACACAGTAGGGGGGAAGGGGTGGAGAGAGCAGAATGTATGTGAGGAGTTTCCCTCCAACGCCCTGGAATCCTCCCTGCTAAACCTCATCTGACTCCTTTTGCATAATACAACCCAGTTCGTAAATACTGATCCAAGCGGGACTGGATGGAGAACTATTGTGCCTGGGTTCCTTTTAAGGCCTAAAATGCTGCACAGTCACTTCTTTAACCAACTCCTGGAAACGTCGCACTATCCCCACCCTTATGAATCAGGCAGTCACGCAGCCCTTAGCGGGAGGTGGCCATTTTCATGGTGCTTCCAGCAGCAAATGCAGCTTGAAGACATGAAAAATGGAAAACCAGAAGGCAGCAGGAGATGGCAATTAAAGTAAGCCTCACAACCATGCTGCAAGGTAGTCAGATAACTCGTACAATGACTTCTTCGGGTGGATAAAGTGAGGCACAGGGAACTTGAATGTCTAGGAGCATGATTATTAGACCTGGTCAGGAAAAGGATTTTCCATCCTGCAAAAAACATTTTCTCGGGGGAGACTTCATCTTGAATTGGGACAGAGCCAAAAGTTTGGAATTTTTTGATAAACAAAATTCTGAACTTCATTTTGGGTCAGTCAAAATGTGTCATTTCAATCTATTCGAACCATTTTCGTTTTGAGTTCATTTATTTCTTTTCTTTTTTTTCAATATAGAAACCAAACAGTTGTTTGGAAACAAAATCAAACTTTTTCATTCCAAACATGTCACAAAGCAACGTTCTGACATTTTCAAAATCTTTTTTTTTTTCAAAAAAAAAAATTTTTTCAAAACAAAATTTTATCAAGTTCTACAACTTAGTGAAAATGTTCAGCTTCATCAGAAGGGTATTTCGATACACCAAACTGGTTTAATTAACATTTCGACCAGTTCTTCTTCTTATTGTGACCGGGTCTAGATATTTCAACTGTGATCAGGACCATATTGTCCTGGGTGCTGTACATATATATAATGAGAGACAATCTCTGCTCCAAAGTGTTTACAATCTGCATAGACAAGACAGAGAAAGGATGAGAGAGAGGTTTTATTTCCTTTTTGCAGACAAGGATCTGAGTTACAGAGAGATGAAGGGACAGATTTTCAAAAGGGTTCAGCACCCACAATTATTTCGGTGTTTAAATGAGAGCTGAGCTCTTTTGAAAATCTGGCATTAAATGACTTGCCCAAGATCACATGGTGGAGAGCGGGCAAGTGAACCTAAATGTCATAAGTTCTAGTCCGGTGCCTTACAGCAAAACTATATTATGTCTAGATAAGTACTAGATGTGGTTTGCCCCTATATAAACCCTTTTAAAAAGCTATGGGAATCTCCTACTCTTCACTTGTGTCTCTGATTGCAGCTCTGATCTTCCACTCTGGATCCAGGGCAGAGTGAGGCCTAGTCTACACCTAAAACTGAGGTCGACCTAGCTACATCGCTCCGGGGTGCGAAAACACCCCTGAGAGACGTAATTAAACCAACCTAAGCCCCAGTGTAGACACCTCTAGGACAATGGAAGAATTCTTCCATCAGCCTAGCTTCTACCTCACTTTGCACTGGTGTAAATGGCTGCGCAAAGCGCAAGGCAAGGGAGAATCCAGCCCCAGAAACTGAACCCAGGCCATAGAACCTGAGCAGTTTGGGGTCTCCTGATCAGGGCCCCGATTCTGCACGCATATTCCCGCGGACAGCTTGCACGTAAAGTTAAACGTGGGTTTGTAGGACCAGGTTCAAGGTTTGTTTTAGGGTAGTGAGTTGCAAGGACGTTTCCCCTGCTGCTCCCCATGCTGTTCCTATCCTATAAATGGAGGACTCCAGGCTCTGGAGCTGCCACTATGGCTTCTTTCTCCAGCGCTCACAATGTACATAAAGGGCTAGATTCTCCATTGGCTTCTGGCATCAGGACTCAAACCTGGAGTCTATTCCCACCTCTGCCTCTGCCACTGACCCTCTGAGCAACCATGGGCAAGTCCCTTCACCTCTCTGGGCTTCCCTGTCTCCATCTGTAAAATGGGGATAAAGATACTGGCCTTCTTTGTAACGTGCTCTGAGATCTACTGGTGAGTGGCACTATGTGAAAGCAAGATTTTATTATATTTCACCAGAGCACAGTGGGTGTAAAACACTGCTAGCCTGATTCTACATGTTGTCCCACTTTAAAACCCTTCGACCCTGCCAGAGCAGTGTAAAGGGGCAGGAATGTTAGGGAACGTCTACACTGGAATTTCCAGCTCTGTGAATCGTACCTGTGCTAGCACTGATCAGGGCCGGCTCCAGGCACCAGCGCAGCAAGCAGGTGCTCTGGGCAGCCAACGGAAAGGGGCGGCATGTCCAGCTCTTTGGCAGCAATTTGGCGACAGGTCCCTCAGTCCCACTCGGAGAGAAGGACCTGCTGCTGAACTGCTGCCAAAGAATGAAGCAGCGGCGGTAGAAGTGCCGCCGATCGTGGCATTTTTATTTTATTTTTTCGCCGCTTGGGGTGGCAAAAACACTAGAGCCGGCCCTAGCACTGATCAAGCTACTGCGCTAAAAACAGAGGTGTGGCCACCCTAGCACAAGCAGCAGGAAAGGTTAGCTGCCTGAGAACATACCTAGCACCTTGGACAGGATTGATTCCCTGAGACAATCACAGTCAGACACGGCCCTGCACCAACCTTGCTTCCTCCTGTTTTCCTCTGGCTTGTCATTCTCTCTCCAACTCCTTTCTTTCCTTGTCATTCCTCCCTCCCTCCTTTGTTATTGCTCTCCTGGCTTCTCCCTTTTCTGATCTCCAGATGCTTTTATTCCTCTCCCATTTCCACCCCCAACTTCCCAGCCTGGTTGCTATAGTACCTCACATATCAGAAGGAGCTTCCTTGCCCACCAAATCTCAGTGATTATAGTTTAAAGGGTGCTTGTGAAAGAAAGGGACACTTGCAGCTTTTTTACACACACTGTCTTGAAGGGGTGATGTTAGTCTGTATTAGCTAACACAGGCTAAGGGTCTGTCTATGCTGCAGAAAAGGGGTGTTCTTAATCTGAGTATGTTAACTCGGGTTAAAATAGCCGTGAAGACCAGAACTGAGCAAATATTGGCTTTTTCAGTTCAGCGTCATAAGAACATAAGAATGGCCATACTGGGTCAGACCAAAGCTCCATCCAGCCCAATATCCGGTCTCCCTACAGTAGCCAATGCCAAGTGCCCCAGAGGGAATGAAGAGAACAAGTAATCATCAACTGACTCATTCCCTGTTGCTCATTCCCAGCTTCTGACAAACACAGTGAGTGTCCTCGTATCCCTCCACGCCTCTCCATCTCTCTGTCCCCACGTCTCCTGTCTCCTACACCATCCCTGCCCATCCTGGCTAATAGCCACTGATGGACCTATCTTCCATGAACTTATCTAGTTCTTTTTTTAACTCTGTTATAGTCTTGGCCTTCACAACATCCTCTGGCAAAGAGTTTCACAGGTTGAGTGCGCGTTGTATGAAGAAATACTTCCTTTTGTTTGTTTTAAACCTGCTGCCTGTTAATTTCATTGGGTGGCCCCTAGTTCTTGTGTTATGAGAAGGAGTAAATAACACTTCCTTGTTTACTTTTTCCACACCAGACATGATTTTATAGACCTCCATCATATCCCCCCTGAGTCGTCTCTTTTCCAAGCTGAAAAGTCCCAGCCTTATTAATCTCTCCTCATACGGAAGCTGTTCCGTACCCCTAATCTTTTTTGTTGCCCTTTTCGAACTTTTTCCAATTCCAATATATCTTTTTTGAGATGAGGTGACCACATCTGCGCGCAGTATTCAAGATGTGGGCGTGCCATGGACTTATATAGCAGCAATATGATATTTTCTGTCTTATTATCTATCCCTTTCTTAATGACTCCCAACAATCTGTTTGCTTGTTTGACTGCCGCTGAACTTTGAGTCAAACCAACAAATCCCCAAAAATGTATTTCAAGTTGAGTAAAAAGGTTTAGTCTGGCCTGAAACAATTCTTCATTTTGTTTCAGGTTGTTTTTTGGGTGTGTTTCACCTCATTTTCACAATGAACTGAATTTTGAACTGAAACCCCAATTTTAAATGAAAAGTTCAAACGTTTCATTTCAAGACCGTTGAAACAAAACGGTTTGATATTGCCAAAATAAATTGCCAGTTTTATGTGTGTAGCATTTTGGTGCCCTGCAAAATGCATTTTTTTGGTAAATGTACTATTTACTGGGGGGGGAAATCGCCCAGTTCTAGTGAAGACACAACAACATGACTTTTAACTTGGGAAGCAGCCTGGGTTGGATGCAAGCTGGTAATCCAAGTTAAAAATCTATTTGGCCTGTCTCTGTTGCTTGTTTTTAACCCAAATTAGCTAGCCCAAATTAAGAACATATCTATTTCTAGAGTGTAGATTTGTTTGGAATGCATAGTGTAGACACTCCTTTAATACATGCTAATCTGAGTGAGTTAAAACCTCTCGGCTTAACTACAGTGTGAATTATTCACAGTTCCGAGCAACATAGTGAAGTCAACCTACACTTTAGGTGTAGACAAAGCCTAGGCGTATGAGAAGGAGTACATGTGAATCCGTGCCTCGCAGGCCATGGCAGGCATGTGTGGCCTTCTCAGAATGACAGGGGTGTTGAGAGTATGTGGTACGCATGTTAGAATTCAGGTGTGCTTAACCGGGCAGGGAGGGAGGAGGGATTTCTGTACGTGTTTTCCAGAGAGATGGACAGTATGAGTCTGAATCCCATTTTCACCACTCCACCTGCAGAAAGGGGCTTTAACGTGGGCATAAATTCTGTTTGCGCTGCCAGAGCAGCATCAAGTGGTCTTAGGCGTGGTCCATATGAGACGGGCTGTGTCTCCACTAGGAAACAGAGTGTGATGTTTCCAATGAGACAGCGACCTCAAGTTAGCTATTGCTCCAGAGACTCCGACCCCCTGGGACTCTCTTATTCTCCTACTCTGGCTGGAGCTAACTCAGGTTAGTCATCTCATAAAAACTGGATCTTTGTGGCTGGTGAAGAAAAGTCCCCTCCTTGCCCTGGTTTAACCAAAACCGCGACTTTTAAACGGGTTTAGTTGAACTGGCACAGATAGACCTCAGCGTGAATGATATTATTGCGGTTTAGCTTAAGTCAATTTAGGAAGGTGTTTAAGCTAAACTGTAATATCTGGGGCCACACAGGGGTTTAAACCAGTTCAGCTTTCTCATGTAGATGAGGCCTTGGGCTTTTATGCCTCTTTCTCCTGTTTTCTTCATGTTTTCTGGCTCCTTTTCTCCTCCACCATTTATCTTCTCCCTGCCCAGTACTCCTCTGTTCCCTTCTCCCTCCATTTCTCTCTTCCACCCACTGTCTGTGCAGCCATCCCCTCTGTGAGTGTCCTCGTATCCCTCCATGCCTCTCCATCTCTCTGTCCCCACGTCTCCTGTCTCCTCCCCCTGTCCCATTTCCCTGATGTGTGCATATGCCAAGCAGAATCCTGTTCACCTGCAGACAATGGCTCCGGGGATGGCTTGAGCTTGCCCTCGCTGAGACAGGATGCATCCAGCCAAGCCGCTTGCGATTAGCCCATCAGCAGAATGAGTGATGTCTGCATGATGTCTAGGGGAGACCCAGAGCTCCTCGTCCTGTCTTGCAAGGCTCCAGAGACTCCACCTCTCCAGGGTCCCCCATCTCTAGCTGGAGCGATATAACATAACAGGAGCCAGGGGATTTGTTCCAGATCTGCTGCCCAGCTCCAGCTGCCTTGTACATTGACAGGCTGTGGCAGAACTTTAGTTTCAAAGGTTAAAAGCATCAAACCACAGTTCTTAACAGCTGCCAAACAAATGTGGTCGGAAGTCCTGGGCCAGATTTTGCTCCTGTTACACCAGTGCAAGTAAATCCGATGGATTTCATTGCTATCATCAGGGACCTGATTCTCCACATCTGGACTCAGTTCTCCATTGGACGCGGTGCCGAGCTGATTGCTTATCATGCGGAGCAATATGAACTCTACGGAGCAGAGACTCCAGTACTTGTGCAGTCGTTTACACCAATGCAAAGTGGTATCAAACCGCTATCAAAATGAAACAGTCGCTTTTTTTTTTTTTACTCTCACTTTGTGCTGGGCAAAAGATGGCACCTGGTACCTGGGAACAAGGTCCTGATAGGAAAGGGCCAAAGAAATGCAAAGAGTTTCTATTATTAGGTTTAGTAATTCACAAAGGGGAGGGTTACCACGAGGAAACCATGAGCCTAATTTCCTTCTTCCTTACCCCAATCTTACAGAGGGTAGACTTGGGCAGAATCTTTCCTGATTTATACCCATCCAGCCCCACTAGGAAATGGTTGTCTGTTACACTGAAGCTCCTTTTCACCACTCTGGCCTTAAACTGGGTGGGAATTACAAGCTGCACTGCTAGAGTGGTGTAAACGGGGCTTAGTGTAGGTGAGATTTGGCCCCCTAATGCTTCGCTGTCGTCCCTCGCTAGGGACCATAACTATGAGTAATGAGCCCAAGTCCCAAGTGCATTGAGGGGCAGGCACCGGGTGTGGGAGTGGGAATCGTGCCGGAGTCTCCTCCGCGTGCAGTGTGGACGAAGCTCCCTGGAAGGCCAGGCTCTGCAGCCGACCTGGAATGGCCCTGGCACAGCGAGAGTCTTGCAAGGGCACATACGGACAGCTTATCGTATGTCTGCCAGGCTCCATCTGGTGCATTCTGTCATGGGGAGCAGACGAGGCATCTCCTCAGTGGCAGCAGATGCCCCGCTTGCCGAATTAGGCCTATAGACGCTGGGATCTGGTGAAACAGGTTTTAAAAAACCAAACGCCAACGTAGCTCAGTAAATAAGGGACATGCAGGTGGCAGCATCTTCAGAGCTGCAGATTTGGGCACTATCCGGGCAGAGATGGCTAGGCTGTGTCAGCCTTTCCTTAGAGAGGGCTGTGTGGAAAGATCAGTTCCTCTGGTTGTGAGAGCTGGTAGCACCGAGGAAAAAACAAGGTTATTTCCTCTTGGTTTCATAGCAACTCTCTCCTTGATGCGCCTAATGATGATTTCTAAATAGGGCGCGCTCCCCCTCGGGGCAGCAACCGAGACTGATTGGACCCTTTGGAATCGAATTAGCATCCTGTAGTCACTCAAAGTGCATAATGCAACTGGAGGCAGGGCAAGGAGTTGCTTTGTCTCCCTGGGCACCCTTGCTTCTCTATGGCGGCATCGGCCTCAGCTGGGGACCATGGTGCGGATGCTTCACAGCACAGGAGCATGCAGGGGCGATGTGCAGAACCCCCAAGGAGGTGAGATCTTGTCATCTCCTGCAAACCCCAGGCAGATGATGGGTCTCCTCGATGCACAGTTTTATGTACGCAGTTTTGGGGATGTTTGAAAATGCTACTAAGGGCCCTGTTCCTCGTGCTTTAAGTGCCCAGGGCATCGCTTAAAACTTATCCCTAGTGCAATTTAAAATAACCCACCCTCAGTAAGCAACTTAAAAATTCAAATCCCCCTCCACCGGGACAATCCTCTCCCTCCTCAGATGGCTGCGGCCTGGGGAAAGATGCACCTTGCCACATGGCCCCAAAATGAGCAGGTTCTGGCTGTTTCAGACCAAGATGTGGCGTGAATTGCAAAGCTGGAGGGCCCCCACATAGAGCCTCTGGCTCAGCACTGACAGCTGATACCTACAGCTCAGCAAAGGCAGGGAAGGATAGCTCAGTGATTTGAGCATTGTCTTGCTAAGCCTAGGGCTATGAGTTCAATACTTGAGGGGGCCACTTGGGGATCTGGGGCAAAATCAGTACTTGGTCTTGCTAGTGAAGGCAGGGGGCTGGACTCAATGACTTTTCAGGGTCCCTTCCAGTTCTCTGAGATAGGTACATCTCCATATATTAAAGGGTCCATAATATTTGACTTGCATTATTTACCTAGGAACAGGGGTGACAGAGGACTAAAATGCCTGCTAGTCAACAGCCCTGCTCAAATTAACCAGAAATCCCATATTTAATAGATTATAAGTGATAAAAGAATCTCTTTGTGGGTACTGGATGCAGCATATTTGGGGAGGCATATTCTATATAGGTTTTTATATCACGCTCATTAGCATTGTATCAGAGCTCCTTGGATTTTGGGGCTAATGTCCATGCATTGTGCTGCATGCTTGTTGTCTGTGCTTGTCTGAATGCATTTGCAGTGTTGCCCACATTGAGTCAGGCCCCCAAAATGATGAAATTGGCTTAAAAAGCACAAGTGTTTTAAAAACAATAATGAATCTGGAATCTTTTAATTTGCAATCCACTTTCTGGCTTCATTTGCAAGCTTTTCTCTGCAATCACAAGATCTACAGACTTTGTAAATGAAAGCTGAGATTCTTATGAAATCTCCTGATTCCAGAACCTGGGACAGTAAGAAAAAGGTCCAATACCATGATACTGCCGTGAGAGTTGGCAATGCTGCATTGTTGCATGGGTTCATGACTCTTTTGGGGGTGAAAGTTTTCATGCTTTGTCTAATCCCAGAGCTGAGTTATTCTGGAAAGAATGAGTCAAAGACCATGAACTTTTTTATGAAGTTGGAGGGCCAGATTTCTCTGAAGTGCCTAATACCCAGTAAGGAAGATGAGGATTCACCCCAATCCACCATCTGCTGAGAACAATGGGAGTTCTTGAAGGCTCTGCTTTTTTGAAAATCCAGCCATTGGGACCGATACTTTGTTACACTAAGATCCCTTTGCACCACTTTGGAGGTGAAAGCTTGGACCTACTGAAGGGAATGGGAGTTTTGCCATTGACTTTAATGGGCCCAAGATTTCATCCTGACAGTGTAAAATTGCCTCAACGCAGGTGTTAATGTAAGAGTAATTGTCAAAGCAGCGTCTAGGGGGCTTAGCATAACTGAGCAATAGGCCCACTGCGTTCATTGCAACATATGGATCTAGTGTATTTCTTTTAAATAAAGCTTTTTTTTAAAAAAAAAATTTCCTTGGAAAACAACTGCATAGCAGGTTTTTCACTTGCAAACTGTACAATTTCCGCCAAGCATACAGCGATGACATTATTTTCAGGACTCAGGAATGACAAGAGCACGTGAGGATGGGGCCGGATTCTGTTCTTTGTTATGCCAGGGAGGAATCCTATTGAAGTCAATGGCGTCAGTCTGGATTAACGTGAGGATGAACGCTGAATGTGGTTTGAATATGTCGGTTACCAGGAGTGCCTTTAGCTTTTGCATTTCCTGACTTCAGAGCATTTAATTTGTAATCAGAGCATTGTATTGCTGTACAAATTATACATGATTCTTCTTTACACCACCCCTCTAGAAAAATGGGAGTGAATTAGATTTCTCCCCCACTTTCAGGCCCTGTTACCTGACTAGAATGGTGTAAACTGGCCTTAGCATAAAGGAGAATCAGGCCTTTTGTAGATTTGGGCATCTAACCCCCTTATGTGCTTTTAAAAAAAACCAGCAGTAGTGTATTTAAGTGTATATGTGCATGTAGCCAGAGTGTGCCTGGGTCTGTGTATGTTTTGTGTGCATTTGGCATGTGCTTTTGTGCACACAGGTGTTTGGGTCTGCATAAGCATATGCTGTGTATGTGTGATTATGTTAGTCTGGATGTAGATTTTTTTCAGTGTGCAGGTGTGGGCCCGTTTGTGTGCGTTTGCACAATTCTGTGTGTATCTGTACATATCTAGTCCTTGAATCAGAGTGCATGAGTATGTCTCCATATGCACTCACACCCAGTGAAAAAACTTAGAGCTGTTCTGAACTAGTTCAGTTGGCGTTGCCAAGAGGTCACTTCTCAGCACCTGCAGGGACAAGAGAAGTTGATCCACCCAGTGACCAGGTTGAACTTTCTGAGTTGCTTCAATGCCTGTGACTGAGTATTTCTGTTCATTAATTAAGCCCAGATAATTAGAAACTGCCCTAAACATAGCTGTCCAATCAGACCACACTACAGAAGGAAAACATTGTTCTAAAGAGTTCTGCAGTCTTGCCCACCCACTCAGAAAGGAAAACAAAATAGAGAGAGAAATTCAGATGTAAGATACACTTCCCAAGTGTGTGATTGAGGATTAGGGAACCTAGAGCCTGGGAAAATGAAAAATTGGCTTTACAAAGGAGTGAGGTATTAGTAAAGTGGTTGATCTCCTTTTTCCAGCCACACCAGGGGAGGCTGGATTGACTGCAGGTTAGATGCTAGGTTTCGCTGATGGAATCCCACTCTCCGCCAGGAGAGAGAAATCTTCACCTCTCTCATACGGCATTAACATATGATCTCGATTACCAAATCACGTGCCTGCCGCCTGCTACGGAGGGTCTTTTGGGTAACTGGCATGAAGTCAGATCGCCTGGACTTTATTAACAATCTTTCCCATCACCTTGGGACAGGACGATAGAAACTGGAGCTGGTCCAAAAACAATGATAAGAGAGAAAGATCCTTGAAGTCCTATCTAGTTGAGAGAGGACCACTGAAGTGTTATCCACAGCATAGATAAATAGGTCAGTCACTGTGGCCCAGTACAGTCCATTTGCCCCCAGGCCTACAGTATATTCACTAGAATTTTGTCAATCTAACTTTTAATAATTCCAGGCAAAGACTTCCATCGCTTCCCCAGGCAGATTATTCCAGGAGTTACACACTGAAACATCCACTTGGAAAGATACTTGCCAAAAGCAAATTTCAGATTTGATTGCAATATTTCCAATTCATGTTGTGAGCCAACCAATCAGGGAAGAGGAAAAATACCATGTAATTTATAGCATAGATAATTCTCTATGAAATGAAAGGATGCTGTTTAAAAAAACCTATTGAAATAGGATCCTTTCCTGTTAATTTTTATATGACATTTCCTTAAAGGAGTGTCTGATTCAAAACCGATGGAATTACACCAATGATAGATTTGGCCATTGGGTTTGCACGGGAGTAAGTGGGAGCAGAATCTGCCCCATACCGTTGCATGCTTCACACTAGCTGTTCCTTGGTAACAGAATTACAAATGCAGCCTCTGCAAAAAGTATATTTCTGACCTTTTAACCCCAATACAGCTGGAGATGACGGGTTTTTGTGCATCACCACCCCATGCTGCACATTAGGCACTGGTCCCTCGGAAGCAAGGCCATTCCCATCAGAGACAGTCACAGCTTTGTTAGAAGCTAAATCACCTGGCTTCTGCTTTGTAGGAGGTGTCAATAGGTTACTGACTCTCTGCAGATGACGGGGTTCTGCCTCATTATCTGCCCCCTTCAGCAGTTCACATTGTGTAAGATCTTTTGTTTTTCACCATTACTTTCTCCTGTTCTGACGGCATCACCTGATCCCAGTGGAGGTAAAGGGCCAGATTCTGATCTCTGGGACATTGATTTCCATGGAGTGGCTCCAGATTTACAATGCTGTATGTCAGAGCAACAGGATCTGGCCCAAGGCCTTTCCAGTTTTGTTGTCATATATTTCACTGCAGCTTAGTGTGTTTCAATTTATATATGGCCCAAATCCTGCATTGGCTTAACAGGTGCAACACCCATTGACTTCAACTGCACACACAACCCACCAGTGCAATGACTGGGATGCAGAGGGAGAGAGAGAGACAGAGATTCTGACAAAGCAGCAAACTTTGCACTTTGCCTGGATCACAGATTCTGTTCCAGCCTTATGGAGGCAGAATTCCTGCAGACTAATCCAGGAGGCAAGATCGTTCAGCAATATGAGAAGGGCCAGGTGGCCATGGTAACCTGATGTCTACTGTCAACCCCCCAGGTTGAGAACCTATGGCCCGGGCTCTAATGTTTCACAGTTGTCCAAGGAGAATATAGAGGCCTTGGAGAGGCCACTCTGATGTCTTGCAAGAAAGCTGGAGCTGCTAAGCAGGAATGGTTCCTTGGAATAACAAAAAACCCTCTGTCTGCGGTAGCAGGTCACCTGTGTTATAAGATGAGCAGTGCTGGCATCAAAGAAGGATTCAGCCTGAGAACTGATGTGAGCCCTAAAGGAAAGGTCCTTCCAGTGGTTGATGCTTCATGACTGGACTTCAGGCAATTGCGGGGAAGCTTGGTCCAGTGGCTAGGCTGCTAGCCTGGCCCTCTAGAAGACCTTGGTTTGATTCCCTTCTCTACCACAAATGTAAACTGCATGACCTTTGCTAGGTTATTTAGGCCCAGACCCTCAATGGTGTTTAAGCTCCTAACCTCAGTCAATGGAAATTAGGAGTCTAAATACCTCTGAGGGACTGGGCCCTAATCTCTCAGTTCACAGACAGCACAATGGCATTTCCCTGCTTCACGTGAGTGCAGGAAGGATACATGCATTAATTATCAGGAGCACTCTGGTGCAAGGGTAATAGGAGCCAGAGAAGGATCTAAGACTGAGGGGCTGCCATTCCCCCCACTGAGGAAAAGCAAAGACAGGTGGGTTAACTACTTTCCTTTGGGCCAAATCTTCCATCCTCACTTAAGCAAAGTCAGTGGGCCCAATTCCAGGAGGTTCTCAGCAGCTCCTTTCTGCTAACTTCACTGGCGTGCCCCCACCTTTACTCTGGTATAACAAACACAAAGTTTTTCTCTCTTGTTTCTCTGGTTCAGCAGCCCCAGTTAGTATCTTGCAGTGCTAAGATGTTACTGACATGGCCCATTTGGCATTATGAGCCTATCTGTCTCTTCCTCTTTTTTGCTGCCAGGACCCGCGAGAACAAAGACAAGTGAGGGGGAATGGATGAGTGACACCCATAAAGACAGGCCTGTTAGCTTTGGGTGCTTAAGTGCTGATGCCGGGAGTGAGTCAGCTGCTAGGTGCCAGGAGTATTTTAGTGGCTCAATTAGCAGCCACTCCAGAAGGTGAAATGACTAATGACTAACCTCACCCAGCTATTCCAGCCAGTTTTGTTCTTGTTTCATTCAGACAAAAAGACTCTGCTGCTGCCTATGCTGGACAGAAAGGCATGATTAGAATAATCATAATAAGAGTAATGCAGAAAACTCCTACCCTGGCAGCTTATTCCGAGAGCGCTTGCCCCACGCGGCAGAGTGACCTCATTGTTCGCCGTCTCTGCGCAGCACTCGGGGCTCCTGCCCACGAGTCAGACCCGCACAAAGGAGAGGTGAAGGGCAAATGGTTGATGCTGAAGGCTTCAGATGAAAACAGGCTGGGAGAACTTCTGAGGAGTTCGGCCCTACATGTAGCTGAGGGCCTCAAGCCACAGATGCAGAGGGAAGTCTTAGCACATGGCTGGAGGGGTTATGCACAGCACAGGATCAGGTCCTGGAAATGCATGGGCTCTGAGTGAGGAAGGGAAAGAGAGACAGAGGACGCCGTCACTAAATAGTGGGAGAGGGACACCAAAGAAGAAACAGCTAGGGAGAGAGAGTGGTACGGGCATAGAGATCGACAGGAAATGGGCAGAGAGAAGACAGACGGACAGAGGAAAGAGGGAGACACTGGGGAAGATGGATGGATAGATACAAGGTAAATAGAACAAACAGAGAGACTCCTAGCACTGTGTCCACCTCCCTTCCCTGCTAACGTCTGAGATGGTGCTGTTGGCAGGTTCACTGCCCATGGGGTCACAGGCGGGTTGGATGTACAAAGGATCTGCTCCTAGTTCCAGTGGAAATCCAGATTACTTCCTTGGGTCCATGGTGCTAAAGCCACACTTCCTGGCTTTTCTTGCCCTAAGGAAGGCTCAGGTTTGGTGTGTCAGGCAGCCAGTGGCAGCACAGTACAAAGAAGGAAGTGCTTCAGGGCCCTTGTAGAGATAGTAGTCTGCCATCAAGGACAGAGCACCTAGTGGACAGCTACCCCAGCCACCTGGCATGGTCTTTAAGAGCTCAGCAAGATCCAGAGACACACAGAGAGGTCTAAGGATCCTGGGAATGAAGAACACTTGGGGAAGCACTGTACATTTAAGGGACTGAAACCTTGCAGAGAGGGGGAGGCCAGGCTCCCCTCTCACCCAACCAACTGGGAAGGAGTTGGGAGAAGGGAATCAGCCAAAAGACTGCCTCCCTCCTCAGAGCTGGCAGACAGTGGTGGGAGAAGACTGGCCTGGTCAACCCTGCATAGGAGAAGGCTAATCTGAAAGGGAGTTCAGTTGAAGGGAACTGGCAAAAACCTGGCAGCTGACATAAGTCACAGTCCCAGCTCCAGGAAGAGGTTGGAGGGGGAACTCCTGCTCGAAACAGGATAAGAGTGAGTAGCCTACAGCAAAAAGGCCTGAGAGGGAATCCTAGCTCCAGAGAGAGGGATGAGGGGAACTCCTGTTTAAAGAACAGATCGGACAGTCTACCCTAAAGCAAGAACCAGTCCAGCTCCAGGAAGAGGGCTGAGGAGATGAAACTCCTTCTCAACGGAGGGAAAGACTGACTAGTCCCAGACAAGAGACACAAGAATCAGTCTAACAGCCCAGCTGCTGGGAGTGCTTTGAGGAGGTACTAGTGTTCAGGCTGACAAAGAAGAAGTGGTGAGGAGCCATAGATCCCAGGTGGGGATAGCAGAATCCAGAGACCTGGGGAAAGATGCTGACAAGTTGGACAAAGGAAGGAGCAGCTCAGGGAACATGGTGGAGAGATTGAAGGAGCAGTCCCTACCTGCCTACACAGAGTCCCTCAGCTGGAACCCAAAGGAGAGGGTGGGCCTGGGTTCCCCTAGCTCTCCCCCAGACCAAGCACAGGCATCAAGAGTAAAAGAAGCCAAAAATAATAAGTCCCAGATAAAGGTTGGGAGATAGGTCTGCAGGCCATTAAAGTTTGTTTCCTATTTTCTGTGTAGGTTTTTTCTGTTAATCCCCTGAAGGGAAATGGATGGAGCAGTGACCTGGCCAGAGAGGTAGGCCATGTACAATGACAGACTGTTGTGGCATCAAAACAACTGAAGGGGGCACTAGACTGAAAGAACCACGGTCATGCTGCAGCAGGCTGCTTAGGAGATGCACATGCAACAAGTACACCTTGCAACGAAACACACACGCAGCATAACACCTTCTTACCTTCTGGCTTTATCTTAAACAATGCAACATCAATGGGCCTACGAGAAAATCTTGTGGTGGGGGAGTGCACACAGCACCCTTTTACAAAGCACCGCGTCCCCTTCCCCACTGTCCCAGTCCAACTTCACTGGCTAGCGAAGACTATGTCATGGTCCCACCCTTTCCCTGTTGAGTTTCTAGTGCCACTCCTGGAGCTGCTGTCCCCCCAGTCCTTGCACAGCAAGAACACAGGAAGACAGGTTTGTCAACCACAATGCAAGGGAGATTCCTATTACCATCTTTCCCATGCCCTGTGCATACCTTCTGGTCTGGGCACAGTCCTGTCATTCCTAGGCATAGCACATGATAGATCTGGCTTTATTTGCCTGAAATCCTCCATTCCATTAGTAGGTGTGGCCCCCACTGAGAAAGACTTAGTGGGTTTTTGCTCACTCAGTGAGGTGAAAGGGGTGGTGGGAGTGGCTCTTTGGGGAGAGAGGATCTATGGTGTGGGCTGAGCAGTCTGCAGGGAGGAGCCCTAGGAGCAGCTAAGATTGGAGAGAAGGCTTGAGCTGGACTTTGCTATGTTATTGTTGGTAAAGAGTTGGACTCTGTTACATATGGTGTGGACTGCGTTTGGAGAGCAGGTTGGGAAAGGTGCCTGTTCACAGCATCCCACTCAGCCATTCCATATTTAGAGAGTTCGATATTTCTCATGTAGGCTCAGCTTCCCCTGCCTAAACTTTCTCAATTTTTCGCTGCATATTAGCAGGTAAACTCCAGTCCTGCTGGACGACTGTGGGGAAAAATCACTCTTATGGCTTTTGATGTAAATGCCCCTCTCAGAAACGAAACTGAAGAGAAATCAGATGATTTGTTATTTCCCCAACGAATGTAACAAGTTGCTTTCAGCACCAGGCAAAACAGCACTGTCTGGGTCCACACCACCTCCATTTCCTCAGAAGCTGTGCTGGAGCTGAATCTCATCACCAATGGCCATTGTCCTGTCTGGAAGCTAAACACAAACATGGACATTTTGCAGCATTTGCAAGGGGCTGGAATGTCCCTGCCTCTGCTGATATGAAATGGTGATACTGGGCCAAATTTTGCCCTCAGTTACACTGATGCGACTCTGGTGACTCTAAGGGAGCTGTCTTGATGTAACCAAGAGCAGAATTCAGCCCTTTTTTTCTCTCCAAAGGCAGAATTCGGGGCATAATATTCATCATAAGGCAAAGCGCCAATGACACAGCTGAAAAACATCAGAGGGGCAGAAAGCTATTCAAGTTTCCCTAGGCTTCCATCATGGCATACCCCCATCTTGGGCTGAGTTGTTATATTCTATCCATCTTTAGCTGCTTTTTGTGTTAGCGGATGCTGAGAAAATGTTGATGTGTAAGAATCCAGTGCAAACACTTAGCACTTCTCTGCCGCCAGCATGATCTGCATTTGTATTCTCCCCAGTCCTGCAACACTTTCAAAATGTTTTGTTAAGTTAATTTGTAGCTGCAGCCACTTGTGAATTTGTTTTTCTCCATTATTTGATCTGTAACTGAACTAACATGAAGAATAACTATTGTTCTTGGACAATGTTCTCCAGGAGCAGAGCGTCTCTCATGTGTTTAATGCGTACCCACCCTGTAACCCAGAATGAAGTCCCACAGCTCCCCACAATGATACTGTCAAAATACCAGGACAATCAAAAGAATTTCCACACCAGCAAAACGATCAAACCAGTCCCTGGGAGATCATTGCAGCAGGGCAACCTACTGGCATAGGAATGCAGTTATTGCCATACAGGATCAGATCAGTAGCATATAGACGGGTATCTGGTGGGTATGTCCACATGTCAATCAGAGGTGTGACGGCCACATGTGTAGACATACCTGAGTTTGCTTTAATCTAGTTAGCTCAAATCACAATAACAGTAAAGCATTGACTGTACAAACAAGCCTGAAACCCAGGGCATGTACCCAAGCAGCTAGCCCATGCTGCCACCTGTGCTGCTCAGGCTTCACTGCTATTGTCATTCAAGCTGGATATATCTGAGCTAGCTTTGATCTATCTACAGGTGCTGCAGTCACACCTCTAATTGTGGCACAGACAGTCCCTGTGCTCAGCGTCAATTGCTTGAGAGGAAGGTGCAAGAAACCTACTCCCCAGTGGACAACTATGGAATAATCTATCCTGAGTTGAAAGTTTCTTCCTAACCCTGTTAGTGATTGGCTTCTGCCCTGAAGCAGGAGGGTTTCTAGCCTTCATTTATATTTCAGCCTGTCTAATGTAGCTGTGGATGTTATCACTTGCCATTTAGAGCTCCATTCCTTTACCTAAATCTTCCCAAGCTCCTGGCTTCAATAATATTCTGCGGCAGTGAGTTCCATGGGTTATTTTTGTGGGCGTGAAAAAGCATTGCCTTTCATCACTTTGAAATAAGTTGCTGTACCAGACTTCTGCTGTGCCATTACATGCTGCACTGTCTCCTTTCCATCAGGGCTCTGAGATCTGCAGATGGAAGGGACAAAATAAATGCAAAGTTCTGTGATCAGGCTTGTTCCTCATCCTACAAGTTGCTCCACTCCTCTTGAAATCAGGGGGACATTCAGCACTCCGAAGGAGGGCACGGAGTCAGCATTATCTCCCGTGAGAAATCCTAGGGAGTTGCTAAAGAGCATTTCCAGGAAAAGTCATTCCTTCCCAACCATCTGGCTGCACAGCCCCAACCAGCTGCTGGAAGGGATGTTACTTGGGCTATTCTTGCTACTGAAAGACTCTGAGCCTAGTGTGGTGTTTGTTCGCAAGGTCAATGAGAGACGCTCATTGACTTCAGTAGGCGTTGGATCTATCTCTTAATGCACAAGCTTAGGAACCAGTCTAGCAACTTGATCACAGAGGGTGCAGCCCCACAGAGTCCCATGAACCAGGGTTTACCCATAGGGATCAGCTGGCAGGAGTAGGGATTTGGTTTGCATTTGCATTCTTATCACCCAGCTGCACACCAGGCGTCTGTTAGTCTATAAGGTGCCACAGGATTCTTTGCTGCTTGAGCAGATGATGTAGCTCCAAGTTAGCAGGAGCGGATTTACCATTAGAATCTATACGAGGCTGAGCTGGTTGGAAAATCTGGGACTCTGCCCATATAAAACAACATGTGCCTGGATCTTACAACTCAGCACTTTTTGGACATATGGAACTATTCAGTATATTAGGTGCTCCATTGATAGAGAAAGGGAAAAATGACATTCGGGGCAATTCTTTGCTTGTGTTCTGTTTTATTCTGTGCAACAAATGAAATCCCCTTTTCACTGAATTTTGTACGAATACAGATCTCGTCATGGATTAGGAAGCACACTGTATCAGCTGTCTAGTTCTGTTCTGCTCCTCAGAGCCCTGTGTAGCCATGCCTTCTGTTCCCACCTACCCTACACAACTCCACTACAGGGGATTAAGTCTTTGCATTGGCCCTCTTTACCTGAGTATATTGCATCTGAGCATTTTGATAGTGCCATGGGTACCACAGACAAACTGTGCTAAGCAAATGATCCCGGACCTCCCTAAAAGCTTTCACGCTCAATGCACCGCCAGGTGCAATGCAACACAAAACAAACAACAATCACTGTGAGAGAAGAGATGGCCTCGTGGTTGAGGCTGGGCTGGACTGGGAGTCAGACGAGCTGGCTTCAATTTCAGGCTCTGCCAGACGTGACCCTGGACCAAAATTTTCAAAAGCAACTAGCAGTTTTGAGTGCCTACCTTAAAATACCTTCAGGGATGCTGATTTTTACAGGGACGGTGCTAGGCCCATTCTAAAAAGCAGGCCCTTTCAAAGCGTCTCCTGTAGGGCCTCCAAAATCACTCGGTACCTTTGAAAATCTTGGCCTGAGTCTCTAAGCCTCAGTTTCCTATCTGTAAAATGGAGAGTAGTGATCCTGCCATGGTCTGACTTGTCTATTTCAACTGTGAACTCCGCAGGGCAAGGACTCTCTCACCGTCTGTATGCCAAGTGCAAAGGGGAATCTCTGCACTGCCACAGTATGAAGAGTGGCATGTCCACGAAAGCGCTGGCTGAACAGCCTGGGACACCAAAGGGGCCAGCTGGAGCTATGCGGCTCTAAATGAGCTGAGCATCTGGTCCGAGGCCTGCTGGATCCCTAGAACAGGGGTTGCTTGTACTACTAATTACCCCCCATCTCCCTCCACTTCTGTGCCTCAGTCTTTTTCTATAGCCTAGGGAATTTTTCCAAGAAGGGTCTGATCCCGGTAGCTAAAATCCTTCACGAAGCCCAAGATTGTTTGGAGAGTTTCCCATTCCACAGCCCAACAGAAGCTCTGCAGTGACTCTTTCTTAGTGGAAGAGGCAAAACATAGCACAGAGATCCAGGTCTGGTTTCCTTGAGCTTCCACCTGGGGGTTGTGTGTAGCAATGTATCCTCAAGGGCTCCATGCAGCCACATCAAACACAAATTAGCCGTTTGTTTGAACATGGTCGCAGTTTTAATTTTTCTTTGTCAATATCAATGTGTCCTTTGCATTCATGCAGCTCTGGGTGGCGGCTGGATTGCAGCCTTCCAATTTGCCATCATTTCCACTGATGCTGTTTTCATTAGAATCTCTATTAACTTTCCTTCCCCCTCCTTCTCCACCAGCATGATTCTAGATAAATTTATTCCTTTACCAGCGTTGCAAAGGGGGGCAGGGGAAGGAAAGGTTAAAAGATATAATTTCCTGCTCTTATTTCTCCTCTGTTGAAAGCTGTTTTGCATGATAGGCCATCTCCTCTCTGCCCTTCTGATACAGGGTGGTGCACAGTGTGTTTCCTTGTATTATGATGTGTGCTGGTGCCAGGATGGGGATTCACCTCTAGGAGAAACCAAGCACTGATTCCACCTGTGCTATCACCCTGCACTGCTGTAACCTTCTCCCCTGGCTCAGAGTCAGACTGAGATGGAACTGAGAATGGAAGGGGCTGCAAGAGCCGGAGAGCTGTCTACACTAGGACCCCACCTCTACTAACACTGGTGCAGCTGACCCGGTGGTATCAGTGACGGGAATTTAGGGCCTAATTTAACCATTGAGTTCAAAGGGCTCCAGATCAGACCCTTATTAGAAAAATATTCCTTGGGGCCTAGAACAAGACTGAAGCACCATACAGGAAGGAGATATAAGGACAGCAGCACAAGCAATCCCCTTATTATGCATACAGAGAGCTTAGGCCAGATCCTTGGCTGGTGTAAATCGGCACAAATCCATAAGAGTCAATGTATGGCAAGTATCAGGGGGTAGCCGGGTTAGTCTGGATCTGTAAAAGCATCAAAGAGTCCTGTGGCACCTTATAGACTAACAGAAGTTTTGGAGTATGAGCTTTCGTGTGTGAATACCCACTTCGTCCAACGAAGTGGATATTCACCCACGAAAGCTCATACTCCAAAACTTCTGTTAGTCTGTAAGGTGCCACAGGACTCTTTAATGTATGGCAATTTACACCAGCTGGGTATCTGACCCAAGGCTGACTCTCTTGCAACAGCATCACATTTACTAGCCCAGAATAAGTGTGTTTACATGGTGGGGTTTTATTGATAGAACGACCGCAATTTAAACGCACGCCTAGGGTGACCAGACAACAAATGTGAAAAATTAGGATGTGGTGGGGGGAGGGAGGGTAATAGAAACCTATATAAGAAAAAGACCCAAAAATCGGGACTGTGCCTATAAAATCAGGACATGTGGTCACCCTACGCACACCTAACACTGAAAAAGTTGCCTATATAGGCAGGACCTAAGGCCAAGGTTTTCAAAAGTAAGGAGTGATTTTAAGGCTTCTCTGGTTGGGCTCTCAAAAGCGTGCACACGCATACACCCACCCACACACACACACACCCTGCACACATTCACTAGGTCACTGCTAAAAATATTGGTCCAAAAGTTCCATAATTAAAAATAAATAAAAACCCCACTTATCTCCCCAATCCCCCACCCCACACAGTCTATTCTAGGTGGATGATCTCTATGCATCCAACAGCTGCCAGGAGAGAGAAGAGGGAAAATAATGTCAAGATTGTCACCTGTTGAAAACACACACACACCAGTCTCTTCCCCCACCCCCGCCCCCATGATACAGGATTATTTGCAATGCAGGAGAGCGGACAAAGCAGAATGTTCAGTTTCCTTCAAGTGTTCCAGAGATTCCCAATGAAAAGCGAGACCCCTTCTTGTAAATGCTCTGGATCAGTCCCTAGTTTACAAGTCTGGTATTTGCCTCCCTGTTGTATTTTGCATTTGGTCTCTGTGCCTCCTGTTGTTGTTTCCACTGGGGCAATCAGACTGCAAAAGAGGTGTCAAATGCCTGATCTGGCAGTATTTTACAGCTGCTTTGCACAGGGGTATAAATGACAGCACAACACAGGAGAATGGAGAAGTTGTCCCATAATGCTGCATTATCATGGGGATCTGCAAGATCCCAGGCCAGGGATTAGCTTTGGAGATAAGTGTTGCTTGTGGCTACCTGTGCTCAAGCAGAAGAACAATGCAGTGATGGAATTTAAGAAACTTCTACATGGGGCCCAATTTTGGGGCTGCAGTTTGAAGCGTGTAAAGGGTTCTTTCTGCCTGGATTTACAGGAAGCTGATGATCTGATTGCATCAGCTAAGGAGGGGGAGCTTTGAACAGCGCTGCTTACCCAAGTCAGAGAGAAGATGGGGAGCCGGGCTCCCCCCTGCTTCTTCCTTGAATCCCATCCCCGTCCCATGTTAAGCCTCCAGCACCTGTCCCCCACACCTGGATTCTGCCAAAAATCCTCCACTGAGTATGGGGATCTGGAATGTGTGGCTGGAGAGGATGTGGAGGGGGGGCACATCATCCTCCCCCATACCCGATGGAAAGAAGCCAAAATGTCAGTGCAGCCTAAAATGTATTAACATCCATGCTGGGGAAACACGATCCCCCCTTAAACGGGGTTGCTGGGACCTCTTGTGCACCATCAGAGAGCCAGAGGGAAGGAACTGTGGGCATCAGGGCTGGCAGGAAGGTCCATGCCTTTGTGGTTCCCAGGATGCGGGAGTTCTGGGCAGAGCTGCGAGGGGGTGAGGACAGTCCCAGCTCGACAAGGAATTTATGGATTGACTTGCGCCCTTTCAACTCCAGAGCGGCGAGGCGCCATCGATCTGGCCCTGTGCTTGTTCTTTAGCATGTTGTTTTGCCTAGCTTTAATTTAAGAACTGAATTCAAATACCACAGAGGACAGATCAATGCCTTTTTCATAACTCAGCAGTGACAACGCTCAAGCTTTTCGTATGTAAAACTACAGGAAGCAATCTGCCTGGCCCCGAGACATACCAAAGATGGAACTAAGCTGAGAATTCATTCTCTCCCTTGCTACCCGGCCGGCCATGAAATCCTGATCACCATTATCTGCTGGGCATGCAGCTCATGGCTCTTTGCACAGAAGCATATTTGACCACACTTGTGTTCTCTGCATTAGTTCTCATATGGCTTAATAGCTACAATGACAACAGGTGGGAAAAGATGCTCAGAACAAAGGAGGATTCAGCATGAGCCCAGAACCAAAATTCTGAAGCAAGGGGCTCTCAACAATTTTCTTTTTGAGGACCCTCCAACAGGCTATAAAAATTCTATGGCCCAACTGTGCTGCAACTTTTTTTCTGCATATCCAGTAGATTAAAAGCCAAGCCTTGCATTACATTGTAGCAAGCAGGGTAATTGCCCGGGGCCCCACACCATAGGGAGCCCCGAGAAGATAAATTGCTTCAGCGTTCAGGCCCAGGCAGCGAGGCTCAGGCTTCAACTTTCAACCGTAGGCCCCAGAGAGTCTAACGCCAGCTCTGCTCTCTGGTTTATTTTGGCAGAGCCCCTGCAACCTGCTCATGGCCCCCCCAGGTGGCCCCGGATCCATGGTTGAGAACCGCTCCCTTATATGAGTTCATCGCTGTAATATGTAAGTACCTGGCTGTCTCTTCCATTTTCCAGAGCTAGGTTTCCATATGTAATATCCTGGGGACCTCCCTTCCATGTTCCTGACCAGGACATTGGCTCAATCAGCGAGGAGATTGTCTTAGAGAATCCAGCTCAAGTTTTAACCTCAAATCAAGTGCAGGTTGAGCCAGGACTCAGGGAATTCACTGAGAATGGGACACTCGTGTGGTGTAGATTATAGGGTCTGATTTTCACCTGGCTGATTTTCACAATGTGATTGATCCCCACCCCTGTAAACAGTTTCGTCTCACTTTGCAGGACCCACAGGACATTGAGGATTGAAACACGTTGTTGTGACAAAACCAAAAAGTTTTGTTCTTTTTTTTGGCTTTTTTTCATTTTATATTTTCATATACCATAAAAAAATGAAAACAAAGAGCCACTTCAAAACTGAACATTGAAATGTTCCATTCCAAAAAGGTCAAAACTGAATATTTCAACCTCCTGCAAACGCTTTCTTTCCGTTTTCACTTCAAAACACATTGTTGTCACAGGCGATGTGTTTTCAGGAAACATTTCACTTTTGATGAATCTGCATTTTTCAAAGGAAAAAACGTCACGGTGGAAAAATTTCCAACCAGCCCTGTATTTTGCACCCGTGTTGCATGTCATTGTGCCAGTGAAAATGATTTGCACCAGGTGAAGGGCAGCAGAGAATTAAGCTAATAAGATTTTGAACAGCAATATACCACTCATCTATGTACAAGCTTTCACAAGCTCTATTTACTTTACTTTTCCCTTCACACACCTCTCTCAGCCGCAAAGTATACAATGATGTGTTGATTGATCACCAGGGCAATCTCCTTTTCCTTCAAGGATATAGCACATCAGGATATTTGAGCTTCCTAATTAAAAATATGTTTGAGAGTTGAATTGTAAATGAATCAGTTTCTCCTTTAACTCCCCCCACCCACCCCCCAAAAAAAACCTGGAAGCAAGACCAAAATTGGTATTGTTAATAATTGCTATTTCTCCTGTGTCTGATCAAAAGATTTGTTTGCATGACAAATGAGTAAATTACTCTAAGATATGATACCTCCCTCCAGAACACTGATGCACGAGATACAGTAACTAGAGTAATGGTGCTGTGATGTTTGCCACATGACACATTTTTGAATGACTGCGTAACAAATTCAAGAAGGAAAATAGGGCTCTTGGACAGAAGGTGAGGAAACTAGATATAGCAAAGAGAGGCATTTGGAAGTGGAACAAAATAAGCCAGCCCCATTTTGCAACAAGCACTATTGCGTAAGAACATGTTGGGATATAGGAATTAGGGAGAGGCTGTGACACTGGGTCCATGATTACATGGCCACTGACTCCTTGCATATAGGATGCACCTGGGTTGCAGCCACTTGTCCATCCTGCAGGAGCAGCTGTGAAAGGGGCTTTGGAGCCCTGCTGGTGGGTTGTGGTCCATCCACCACAGCCTTAGTGAGGTCCTACACACAAGCCCTCCCCTAGGAAAGTTTTGAGCCATAATCAATAAAGCTCGCTGTTCTGTTTCTTCCATCACCATTGGGGCGAAGCTAGGGAGTTACTGTCTTCTGCATACAAGGTAATGTCTCTGTTGTATCAAACTGAAGCCAGTACTGAAGCCAAGTGCCAGTAATGTTGGGCAAAAGTCCTTAGTCAGTATTTCTCAGACAAACCTGCCTTTGGACCAAATCCTGAGAGACGTGGGGCAATTTCTTGCAATTTCTGTTGGATCAGTTATTCAGCCTGAGCTGTGGGTGATTGCAAGCATGAATTTGTCACACAAACAAGAGACACAATGGACCAGGTTCTCTGTTGCCCTGGACATTGTGTGGTCAATTTACCCAGTGCAAAGGGAGTACAAAATACTACAGTTCTGGTGTAGCAGCGTCGTACACGGGTGTAACTGACTACACAAATATAGGGCAATGGAGAATCTGACGCAGTCACTATATAAATCACAATCACCCACATGGAGAGCTGGCTCTAAATCCCCACTCCTTCATCGCCAAGCGTGCCACCCTCTTCCACCTGAACGAACAAAGGATTTAAGAGTTTGCAGAAGCAGGTCTCTTAGTCACTCTGTATGCCAGCCACTAGAGGGCAGAGTCACTCACCCACAATACTAGTACGTTCCACTCAATCACTTAGAGGGTTTTCCCCCTCTGAGTAAGGACTTTGGGATTTGGCAGGACTCCATTGCCTTGACCCTTCTTGAGCTATATACTCCAGGGCAAAATGCACCATTCTGACTGGCACTGACATGGGACTAGAACTGGGCAAGAAATGGTTTTCCTGACCTGTGAGAATTTTTGAGATAGCAAAAAACTTTCCTGCCCCAAAGCAGGATGAAAAGTCAAACTCTTGAACATTTTTGTGAATTGAGAATCCCCAAAATGTTTTGGATTGAGTCAAGCAAAATGATTAATTTGGACAACGATGACACAATTTGTTTTGATTTTGACCTTTTAAACATACAGTAACCTTTTTGGTAGCATACATTAACGACATTATTTTGAAACAAAGTTGTTTGGTAGTGGAAGAACTCACATTTTCCTTTTTTTTAATGTCAAAACGTCTCATTTTGACAATTAAAACAGATCCAAACTTTTTTAACTGGGAGATCTGTTGAAATAGACCCTTTCCTAAAATTAGTGCCTGTTTTGACAAATTGGCATTTGCCAGCAAAAAAATGTTGAGTTACAAATGTTTCAACCGGCAATATGTACGATTACCCTTGTGCAGTGCAACAATTAGTTGAACCCATGGTATCTAAGTTCAGACAGACATCCTTATACCTATAATGTTCCTATTTCCATATACAAAGAGATAAGAACGTTAAGTTAAAAACATATTGATAAAGTTCTCGACACAATTCTAAGTACTGTGCAGGGCTAGCACCTCTCTGGAGCTGAAATAAAGCAAGCCGAGGCTTCAAGGTAAACATACCTTCCTAGCTTATTAATCATATCAGGCCCTCCACACTCTATGACAGCGTTGATGTGTGTTTGTATTTCTTCTTCTATTGAGAAACCCAGAGCAGATTCCACACCCACAATTCGTTTTCAAGGCTGTAGCAATGGCAACCTCTTGACTGCACAAAAGATATCTATAGCTATGTCTATATGGCCATGGATGGCATTGAAGTTGCAATGTATTCTGAATCTAGGGCGGCTGGCAATTGGTTGTCTTTTTGTTGCATATGATCTGTTTGAAGTACAATAATCAACAGATGTACTAATGGAGGGAGGACTATCTAGTGATGTTGGCGGGTGAAAAGAGCCCATCAGAAATGCTCTTGCTAAAATTCTCCTCCAGCCATTTGATAAATAAGGACTGAGATGCTGGATTTGTCATCATAGAGCCTTAAAATCAGACATTGACCCAACCTGGATCTGTATGGAGACGGTTTCTGAAATGGGGGGGTGTTATTTGAACTCAGGTGATTTAGCATCGAAGTCAGTGGAAATTTTCGCCCGAGTTAAGCAATGAGTAAGCACTGAGTAAAGGCCTTGGGATTGATCCCAACAATTATTGTGATCGTTTATCATTTTTATTATGGTACTGCCTAGAGGCCTTATTCTTGACAACTCTTGAGAATGGCTAGGCAGCTGGTGTGCCGAGATTGCTGCCTGTCTTGCTGACCAGTATTATCTCATTGTTCCTTTGTGCTCCCTCCTCTGTCTATCTGCAGCCACCCGTTGACTCTTGTCTTAGCCACATGTCTAAACACAGATGTTGTACTGTTCTAACTATAGCAGTATAACTAAAGTGGTACATCAAACTCTGCCAGTGTGGATGCAGTTATACTGGTATAAATGTGCTTACAACAGCATAGAGAATTCTCAGGGTATGTCTACATCTACAATTTTGCAGCGCTGGTTGTTACAGCTGTATTAGTACAGCAGTATAGGGCCAGCGCTGCAGAGTGGCCACACTTACAGCAACCAGCGCTGCAAGTGGTGTTAGATGTGGCCACACTGCAGTGCTGTTGGGCGGCTTCAAGGGGGGTTCGGGGAACGCGAGAGCAAACCGGGGAAGGAGACCAGCTTCGCCGCGGTTTGCTCTCGCGTTCCCCGAACCCCCCTGCAAACCGCAGGGAAGGAGACCTGCTTGCTCGGGGATTCGGGGAACGCGAGAGCAAACCGCAGGGAAGGAGACCTGCTTGCATGGAGGTTCGGGGAACGCGAGAGCAAACCGGGAAAGGAGACCAGCTTCGCCGCGGTTTGCTCTCGCGTTCCCCGAACCCCCCTGCAAACCGCAGGGAAGGAGACCTGCTTGCTCGGGGGTTCAGGGAACACGAGAGCAAACCGGGGATGGAGACCAGCTTCGCCGTGGTTTGCTCTCGCGTTCCCCGAACCCCCCTGCAAACCGGGGAAGGAGACCTGCTTGATTACCAGACGCTTCCTCAGGTATGCTGGGATACCTGCTTATTCCACGGAGGTCAAGAAAAGTGCTGGTAAGTGTCTACACTTGATTACCAGCGCTGGATCACCAGCGCTGGATCCTCTACACCCGAGACAAAACGGGAGTACGGCCAGCGCTGCAAACAGGGAGTTGCAGCGCTGGTGGTGCCCTGCAGATGTGTACACCTCCTAAGATGCAGCGCTGTAACCCCCTCACCAGCGCTGCAACTTTGTGATGTAGACAAGCCCTCAGAGGGAAGGGGAATAATCCCCATGAGTATGAGGCAGCTTTATACTAGTTTAATTGATTCCACACTAGGGATCGTCCTGGCATAGTTATGTTAAGAAAAAATCACAGTCCTATCCAACATACTGATACTGATATCTGATACTATCCAACATAGTTATACTGATATGAAAAGAGGATGCACACCTGGCCTTAGATTTTAAGCTGTTTGTGGGAGGAATTTCTCTTTGCTCTGCGTTTGTGCAGCACCTAGCACCATGGGGTTCTGCTCCATGACTGAGGCTCTTAGTTGCTACTGCAATAGAAATAAATGACTAATAACAGTAATAATTCATTAAGGGATCAGGGCATCTTGTTCCAAGCACTATACATCTGGGAAAAACAGAGTTTCTGCCCCATAGAGCCCACAGGCTAGGCAGGGTTATGGCTAGATGACAGGTAGGCAAACAATCAAACTTGAGTCATGTTCTTAAGTGCCACCCATGTCAATTATCTAACTGGGACCAAGCAGTAAGTTCTGAGTAAGAACAAAATAAAGCAAAAAGAACAGGAGTCCTTGTGGCACCCTAGAGACGAACAAATTTATTTCTCTATTATTTATTTATTTAGTCTCTAAGGTGCCACAAGGACTCCTGTTCTTTTTGCAGACACAGACTAACACGGCTGCTACTCTGAAACAAAATAAAGCTGAGTATGGTTGCTGAGATGTGATCTCATTAGTATCCATGCTATAGTGGAGTGGCTCTATTTATTTCTCACATATTGCCCAACCTGCTGAGGAACTAAATAATAATATTTTCCTGTTGGTTTCCACTGAAGCAGTTCAAACTCATAGACAGGCTGACATTTGGTCAGTACCCTAGATGCCCACAGCACGATCAAGCAAAAGTTCAGAGAGCAACAGATGTTTTACATTGTCATATTTACCCTTCTGACAAGAGAGTTCCCTGCTTTTTCTCAAAAGAGCAACATTTTGTGCAATAAAGCAGGAGCCCTTCAGTACGCTGAACCTTCTGAGGGCTGTGTTTGAGATTTTACGGAACACAAGAAGTACTTTTATCTCCTTCAAAAATAAAAATCCAAGTGTCTGATTCACTTATACCAGTGCAAATAAGAGGAACTCCAGTGAAGTCAGGGACGCTACACTTATGTAAAATGAATGTAAGTGAAAGGAAGATCAGGACCCAAAATCCTTAGTGGAAATTTTTCCCATACAGATGTTACGTGGTTTACAAAGGTAGAGGAAAAAACAGTATGGGATCACGTAATTAAAGACGGTGTCATAATGTATATGCACAAGGGGGCCTAATTAAGGTTGCACAGGCAACCTTATTTCTGGCATTCCCTAGCTTTTGAGTGCTTGACTTTGCAACCTTAACAGTGTTATTTTAAAGTAGGTTGTTGTCCTTGTGGTGTGTGCATGTAACCTAGATCTATAATGAGTGGGAGGAGCTACATGAAACCACCTCTTTTAGGAGTGGGGCTCCCTGTTCCCTACACTCTTCCCACTCTATTTTAATAAAATACAAATATTTAAAACCAAAAATTATCCAAGGCACACTGAGGTTCAAACAGCACCAGTAATGCAATTTGCTACTGCTATGCTCGGACTAGGAAATGTCAAAATCAAGTGAGAAACTTTACACCTCAAAACAGGAGAGGTGGCCAGAATATTCAGAAGAGACTAGTGATTTAGGATGTCTCCATTTATGGGTGCCGAAACTGAGATAGCTTAAAGAGGCTTTATTTTCAGAGGTTAGGTGCTGAGCACTTTCTGAAAATCAGGTCAACTGAAGGGGTTTCCAGTTGTGCACACAACAGCTGAACGACCTAAATCACTAGTCATCTTGGAAAATTTTGACCAATGCTTCCACATGCCAGGTGATCTTACGATCATCTCTCTACCTGTCTGTCTGATTTGGAGCCCTATAAAGTTAGCATCCACTCCTGGCATATTTTTGCAACCTTTCTTAGCATGATTGCTGCCTCAGTCTTTCCTCTGTCCTGTCCAAGTGCTATTGATTCTTCAGTATTTTCAGAACTAACTAAACACAGGCTTCATAATAAAATGGAGGAGGAGGGGCTCCTTCTTTTCAAGATGTGCTTCTGTGTTAAACTGTTTCATCTTCATTACTTCTCCAGTTTTGGAAATCGAGCCATTCAGCGATCAATATTCTTCTCTTTTGCTGAAGCGTGGCAGTTTGCAGCTTTACGACAGGGTTCCTCAGGTGATAAAATGAAAATGCCTCGGGGTCTTGGTACTAGTGCCCCTGTTTCCAACAAGTAAGGGCACAAATGAACTAATGCAGAGGGTGCCCAGAGCCAGCCTAGAGGACACACATAGTCCTCAGCGATCCATAATGCTGTCCCTGGTCACTCCTGGGCAGGATTCTCCTTTCAGTGGTGTAAATCATGGCTCTCTCCACTGAAATCAATGGCACTTCACCAGGGTAAGTCAGACCTGGCCTTGATTTTTCCCACGGAGCATTGATTGACAAGTCCTTTCCGTTTTGGCTTTAAGGTGCAGCATGGGTGTGCGTGGTTGATGTGCTCCAGCATGGTTGTGAGTAAAAGCTAAGGGTGGGTAGAAATAAGGCTGAACACCAGTCATAGCCTCCACACTGAATGCAAATGTAAGACTCAGGCACACTCCCTTACACACACACAATGTGAAGGGTACTAAGGGGGCAATGTGAGGATGGAAATTGGACATGCCTGGAGAGATGTGGGCTTAGCATCCTCCTCAGCACTAACAAAATGCTTCGCTGCACACTTATTCCAAACCTCACTCTTTCTACTAGGCAGGTGTAACTTGGCAAGTGCACCTCAGAGTCTCAGTAAGTCCCTGATTCAGTTGCCAACCCTTATTGAGCAAAGTTCTTAAGCGTGGACTAGTTCTTAAGCATCTACTTAAAGTTAAGCATGTGCTTTGGTGAATACAGAGGGACTTGCCTAAAATGCTTCACTGAATTGCGGGCTGTGACTGGGTGTAGCAAACATGTGCTGCCCATTGCCAAAGGCCCCACCACTGCCTTTCATAGATTCATAGACTCTAGGACTGGAAGGGACCTCTAGAGATCATCGAGTCCAGTCCCCTGCCTTCATGGCAGGACTAAATACTGTCTAGACCATCCCTGATAGACATTTATCTAACCTACTCTTAAATATCTCCAGAGATGGAGATTCCACAACCTCCCTAGGCAATCTATTCCAGTGTTTAACTACCCTGACAGTTAGGAACTTTTTCCTAATGTCCAACCTAAACCTCCCTTGCTGCAGTTTAAGCCCATTGTTTCTTGTTCTATCCTTAGAGGCTAAGATGAGCAAGTTTTCTCCCCTCTCCTTATGACACCCTTTTAGAGACCTGAAAACTGCAATCATGTCCCCTCTCAGTCTTCTCTTTTCCAAACTAAACAAACCCAATTCTTTCAGCCTTCCTTCGTAGGGCATGTTCTCTAGGCCTTGACACACCCTGCCCTAAGAAGGTGTCCTTCTGGAAGGAAAGACCAGCAAGGACAGACCTCCAGGGGTTGCCTAGAGAGGCTTCCCTTTCCCATAATCAGCTGCAGGCAAAATCAGCGAGAGTGGGTCCTCCAGCAGCTAGAAAAGCCAGGAGCCAGTGGAAGCCAGTCAGAGCCCAGCAGGTCAGACTGGTTGTTTCTCTTAGGGGTCAGTTCTGGGTAAAGCCAGGGCATGGAAGGAAGGCTCTCCTAGCCCTAATCCAAGTATTGTGGCCCAGGTAGGGGCATAACCGTGACAACATTGGCCTTGGACGTCTGTGATGGAGACTGTTTGTACTATGAACTTTAAAGCCTAGGGCTATTTTGAGTTCAGATTTAATTTGCCTTCTGTTAATGCTGGAAAGGGACTGGACTGAACGCTGACCTGGCTGAAGGGTGAAGCCACAGAAACAGTGGACCATTGCGGAAGTAGGATGTGAGGGGGGCACGAGAGAGGAAGAACCCCTGCAATGCTGCGTCCTGACACAAAAGGATATGCTGGTGGTGAGTGATAACTGGGGCCTAATACAGAACCAGGGCCACGTGTAAGTAGCACTTTTCTTTTCACTTACACACAGTGCGTATACACACAGCACTCCATGACTAGCAGGAATGAGGATAATGCTTTTATTTGCTTCCCAAAGGTTACATTTACGGGGCTTGAGACTTAACTTTCATTACAGAGGACTACACCAAGCACTTAGCTTTATGTGCACCTGTGCTAAACCTCCTCTCATTTGCGCTGGAGTTTGTCCGCAGTTCAAGACTTTAAATACGATGGTGGTAGCATTTGCTTCATTTTCTGGAAATGCAATGGGCTCCCTATCTGTTGTCTCTGTCTAGGTACGTGTATTACTATCATCTCCCAACAAGATAGCAATATAATTGGGGAGAATCCAGACACTGCCTGAAATAGCAGATCTAGATCTGGTCATGAAAGTGATGACATACCAGAAGGACATAAACATTTTAGTCTTTGCACTGATGGTGACAGATGTCAAGCCAGCCAGCCAGGGTACAAAATATACTGCAGCAAACAATCCAACACTGGCGGAGGGATGGCTTAGAGGAATTAGCAGGTCGTTTCTGCCTCTACTTCTAATGAGTCTGTGATTAAGCAACCAAACTCCCTTTGCCCCAACCTCGGCACCCTCAGGAAAGTGGGTGATGAGTGCATCTGCAGAGCTCTCAATAAGCCACCCCCGTGTTGGGTTTGATGAAAATAAATATGAACATGGGAATGCAATTATGGGGTTGGAAGCCTTGAATTGCAGTGTTTTTTTAGTTAATTTTCCTGACAGCTGGCATCTCTGGCAGGACTTCAAAACCTCCAGTGGGAACCCAGGGCTCTGTCAAGAGATGACTCTTTGAAAGAGGGAGGTTAAAAAAATAACAATGATGGTAATTATTTTGGTGAGGATTGGTCCTGCTTTGATCAGGGGGTTGGAATAGATACCTCCTGAGGTCCCTTCCCATCCTGAGAGTCTATGATTCTATTATGAGAATTCTCAAATAGCTCTTTGAAAGGCAGGAGGGGAAATACCTATAGATCAAAGTGATATGCTGGGTTGTGGTTTCATGTTAGCACCCTCATTATTCTCTTTGGGTGAAATTCACCCCTCTTTGGAGAGGTAGCATATAGTCTCTGTAGCACTTAAGTCCCTGCAGGGTTTAAGGGGGATTTAAGTGATGTTTCAGGTTTGAGCTGTCTTTCTGCACATGGGTGAGGAGCAGACATGGTGTTCACTGTTAGAAGATGATCTTGGACATCAGTGGCCTAATGGATAAGGCATTGGCTTCCTAAGCCAGAGATTGTGGGTTCAAGTCCCATCTGGGGTGCAAAACAGCTTTCTTTCCTGCTGGGGGCTGGACTAGATGACCTCCTAAGGGCCCTTCCAACCCTGATATTCTATGACATGTTACCTATGTGTGACCCATTAAAAGCAATACTACAACCCTGGGTTAAAGCAAAAGTTGAAATCAGGCAATCTCCCTTCCAAATGAGGAGTGCAGGCAGCTACTACAGGCTGGATGCACTGTTTTCCTCCTCCAGTGAACTGCCTACTCACACCAGGTGCTCTCCCTAGCTTTAACTCCTTCCCCAGTCTCTGCACCATGTCCTGACTCTCCCTTAGACCCAGAGAGGATTCCTGCCATAAACACCCCCTGCCTTGCAAAACTTCCTGCTTTTAACCCTCCCCAGCTGCAGCATGTGGCCCCACCCTCTACCTTTAAATCCCCCTCCCGCAATGTGCCCCCTTCCCTTTAAATCCTCTTTGCAGCCTGAGGTCTCGTCCCACCACGTGCGGCCCCTGCCCTTCCACCGACCCCACGTGCCGCGACAGACCTTCAGCCACCCCCCTTCGAATCGCCCCATGTGCTCGCGCGCCCACGTGCGCCGCTTCCGCCTCGCCCTTTAAATCTCCCCTCCCGCCCGCTGCCACGCCCTCCCCGCGTGACGGCGGCGCCACTCTCCCATTGGCCGGCCTCACGGCACCGCCTTCCCGCGCCTCCGCGGTGACGTCGACCTCCCCCGCCCCCTCCTCCCTCCGTGGGCCCCGCCCCCGGTGACGTCAGGCAGCGGAGGCTCGGGGAATGACATCACCTGTGAGAGTGTCTGGAGCCCGGGAGGGAGCTGGAGCCGCAGTGTCCCCCGCGCGCCCCCTCCTCCGCGCAGCATCCTCAGCCGGGAGCCGAGCGGGTCCGGGGGAGGAGGGGGCTGGGGCTGCCCGGGATTAATGCGCCTCCTCCGGCCGGACGGCGGGCGAGGATGTGAGCGGGCAGCCCAGCCGCCAGGTAAGGGGTGGGGGACGCGATGGAGCCTGGGGGTGTGTGGACAGGTTGCACGGGAGCAGCGGGAGGTGCAATGGAGCCTTAGGGGTGTGGGGCAGGCTGGGTTGGAGCAGGAGGAGGGTTGCTGGAGGGGGGGTTGGAATGGAGCTTTAGGGATGTGGGGAGCTTGCATTGGAGCAGCAGGGGGATTGCAATCGAGCAGGTTGCATGTGGGGAGGTTGCAATGGAGCAGGAGGGGAGTTGCATGGGGGATAGTGGTGCAATGGAGCCCTAAGGGTATGGGCCAGGGTGGATTGGAGCAGCAGGGCAGGGGTGCATGGGTGGGGGTGGTGCAATGGAGCAGAAGTGGAGAGGTTGTAGCGGAGCATCGAGAGTTACAGTGGCGTGGAGGGGGAGCAGGTTGCAGTGAAGAATTGGGGAGGGGCTTAGTTGGGGACAGGATCAGGCAGCGCCCGAGCTCTGGAGATTTGGGGGGGAGAATTGAACCCGGGCCAGATTGCAGTGGGCGGAGGTGAGAATTGCACTGGGAGTGGGGCTGTGCTGGGCAGGAGGTAGGTTGCAATGGGGGTGTAACTGAGGAGGAGGCAGGAAGATTGCGCGCAAGCATCGAGGGGTTCGCTCCAGATAGGACGCAGGAAAGCACCGGGGAGGGTTTCCCCTGGGGCTGGCGGCAGCGTGCATCCGAGTCCCGGGGGAATTGCACGAGGGAAGGAGTCGATTGCATCGGGCAGGGGAGGCTCCGGGGCGCTCGCTCTGGCAGGCTCGGGAAGGATGCGCTGGGGACAAGCAGACGCTGGATACAAAGAGAGGGGAAGAGGCATCCGGGCTCGCGCCCGCTGAAGATGCGCCGCTGGTGCAACCGGCCATTGCGCTGGGGTGGGGAGCTGCATCCTTGGCAGGCATTGCACTTGGGTACCAGGGAGGAGGCTGCTTTCAGGGAGCTCCTCCCAGCTCCCTGACTGCTACAGGCGATGCTGCTGGGAGAGGTCTGTGGAGAAGTCAGGAGGGAAACCCCTCCTCGCCTCCCTCTCTCCCTCTCCCTCCCCCTAGTCCTTAGGATCTCCCCATTGCTTCTCCCTCCCTCCCTGCTGCCCCGCTCTCCTCCCTCTCTGCACAGCGAAGCAGCCTCCCCCTCTCCAGAAACAGCCCTCCTCCAGCCCATGATGTGCATAGCCCAGCCTGGCCGCTGCTTCCAGCTTCCACGCACAGTCGCCAGTGCTCGGCTTTGCTCCCCAGCCTGTGGGCATCCTGCCCCCTTCTGTTAACTCAGCGCCTCTTCCCCTGGGCACCAAACATCCTGCTCAGCTTGCCTGCTGCCTTGTGAGCTACACTGCCCGCCGTTCTCAGGTTGTGTGGACATGTTGCCCCCCATGGCGATGCCTTTCCCGTGTCTCATGCCTCTTATGGCCGATGGCCTGCCCCTGCTCGGCAGGACTGCACCCTCATGGGGCACCCTGGCTTGTTACCTGGGTCCCATTGTGTTCCCCACACCTCCTTGCAGGCTGTGCCTTATGGCAGAGCTTATGTTAGCCCACTGGAGGCCTTAAACAGGAATATTATGGGGGTCCTGGCCCTTTTGACCATTCACATGCCCCCTAAAAAAATTAATTGCATTATTTCCATGAACCAAAAATTATAGCAGCCCAGCACATGGCCAGACACTTGTTTGGTCCGCACTGAAAGAGAGGAACAGTATTTTGGGGGTAATGCTAAATCGGGGCTTCGTGGAGCTTCCTGGGACCCTGAGCAATTGCTTAATCTGCTTAAACCCTAGCGCCACCACTGTGCCTGGGTCCCATTGTGGCATCACGTAGCTCATGCCATCATGTGCACAAGTAGGTCTCCTTCCATGTGTGATTTTTCTTCCCTCCTCCAAGCATGAATTGTCACTGCCACAGACTGCAGCTTCAGGTAGACACCAAGCCTGCTCTCCATTTCTCCACTCCCCAGAGGCATTGTAAAAAAACCTACAATGGGTAGTTTAATAATATGTGGTATCTGGTGTATTTCAAAAGGAGGGAGAATTGTTCCTCTGAAGTACCTTTTATAAGCCACAAATGGCTTAGCCGTGTCTAGGAAAAGGGAACGAATCACATGAGTGATGGAGAAATAACTGACATCTCACTTTGGTGTAGATGCTGCTTAACCTGCGGCTGGAGCAGTAAATGTTTTGAAAAGCGTAAACTCTCGATGTGTAACCAAGTAACTTGTTCGCCTTTTAACAGAGGGGCTGCTGCTGTGTCCCCCCCTGCCTTTTACCCCTGGAAGCAGCGTCCAAAGAGCCTCGTTTCCTCTGCTCATTTGGAGCGGTCGCCCTTGCTCATCGCCGCTCCGTGTGACTTGTAGGACCCTCCCTAGTTGTATCATTTCTTATTGGCAGGCTCGGTGGAAACAGCCACCATCTTTCCTGTTATCTTTTTAGTTATGTTGTGTGGCCATAGGGTTCATCCTGCTGCCCGAGCTCCCTCCAGCTTCCCTGAAAACTGCTCGCTGTGTGTCTGGGTGTGTTTAGATTGATTGCATTGTTCCCAAGGGGGCGTCCTGGGTCTCTGTTCAGCTCGGTGGCTGCGCCTCCTGCTCTGGCTTTTCTTTTTTCATTTGTTCTTGCTGTTTTGATTCCCCATTAAACCACAACTGGGGTATCTTGAGATTGCACTTTTTACTTTCTCTGTGGTTTGGGTTTTATGTATTTATTTGGCATGGCTTAACTGAACAGGAAAGGGGACATGACACATGCGGAGAGGGGCCCCAGCTGAGCTTTTCGCTCCTTTGAATTGGGATTTGGTTATCTCCAGCCCTGAATAAAAGAGCTTAATCTGCTTCCCACTGACCCCTCCCTCTAGGCTGGCTCTGTAGGAGATCAGCATTCGCTTCTTCAATCAGAGAAATAACCTGCTGTTTGCTTGGTGTATTTTACTTGCTGCTGCACCTGTGCGTAGGGTCTGAAAAGCCTCGGCCAGCAAGTTGGTTCATTCAGGCTGGCTGGCCGTGTAGCCAGCCTTCGACTGGAATGCTGCATTTCCCTGGTGCTGAGTCGATGTGATGGGTGGACCTTTGTAGTATTTGAGCATGGGGGTGGTGGTGGTCTTTGATTACTGTATATATTCTACTAAATAGTCAGTTTTATCCAAGCTGCATTCATATTTCTGCTCTGGATCTGAGAGACACCTGTGCATGTGGCTTTTGAGTCATGTTTTTTAATCTCTCGGAAACTGGGTGTGACACCAGCATCCCTGGGAGAGTCCTCCGTTTTTAGCTATACACTGTTAAAACACCTGATTGATTTGGGCAGCCTTTAGGAGGGCTGGGGAGGGTGGGGATGAGGAAATGGTCAAATCTCTCCCCTATTAGGCACTTGCTGCTTCCGCCAAGGGGGTTATTAATGGGTTCTGGGAATCCAGGCTCTTTTTATATTCCTGTTTTTCAACAGGTGTGTGATGCTTTGTGTCTGTGCTTGATCACTGTGAAGGTGTTTGAGATCTCAGATGGCTGTTCATAAAGAGAGAGTCTACAGTAAAATTGGGAGTCAGAAAAGGGGCACAGGCATTTGCATAGGGTCCATTAAAAAAGGTATTATGCACTGTGTGTGTGTGTACGTACACACAAATCTGAGGCAAGTAAGTGCAACTGGTGATGCTCTTCTAGCATTACAGCCACCTGCAAGATAGGATCTAACAAAATAAAATTAACAAAGGCTCAGTTAGAGGGGCCTGAAGCCCAGGCTACAAAACCTGGATTTTATAGTGTCATTTATAATCTGGGTTTCCGATACCAACAGTAATGCAACTGTGCCTCTCTGAAGGAGGGGTGGGTAAAATACCATGCTGGAGGGAGACAGGCAACCGGTGACTATTATCATCTCTCAGAGCCAAGTTGCTGCATTGTAGTCTGAAGCTGCACCCTCCCCCCCCGGATTTCTACCTGCTGTGTCTAATGGTGCTCTAATCCTATGGAGGATTGGCATAATTAGGTGCAATGTGAGGAAAGGGGGTGGAGGGGAATGAGAAACCGCCTAGGAAAGTGAGGGGATATGCAGAGAAATGCTATGACCTCGATTCGCAGCATCACGGGGAAATCATTGCATCATCATGGGGAGATGGTTCCACCCGTCTTCCCGCCTCACTTACTTCGAAAACTAACTTCTTCTTCACCCTCAGACACCCATTTGTAAGGTTTCAGGTTGTGCCTCTTGCAGCTGGCTGACAGCAGAACCAATTCCTCTCCAACTTCTTGTATTGAAGACTTAAGACATCCCCCCCACACACACACTCTTCAACAGCAATGCACAGCATGTAAATTGGTCCTCCAGTGGCTCCCCTTTGTTTTTAAGTGCGTGGGGTGGCCGGGTGGGGGAAGCTGCTGGATGCAGCCAGATGATGAGTAAAACGATCTGTATTTTTGAGGGCTTTGAGTGGTAGGATATTGTCAGAACCAAATGGATTTATCACAGGATAAAGTCTCCAGGCTTGCCTCCGGTAGCACCTACTCTGCAGACGACATCGCTCTGTGGTGTTCAACTGGAAACCCTGATGGATTAAAAAATACCCTCTTCTCTGTCAGTTCTGCACAGAAGGACGGCTCTCAGGTGTGTTTGTCTTGCTTTTTCATGTGACGGTGACTGGCTATGGGGAGAAGGGAAAGAGAGTATTAGGGTCGCATCCTCTTTTTAAGGGAAACCCCATATCCCTGGTGCTCAAGATTTTTTATTCCTTTGTGTGAGGTTGTTTGCCCTCTATGTTATCCCCTGTCAGTCTGTTGTATTGATACGTTCCGTATAGTTCTGGGGCTGAAGAAACCCCGATCTTTAAGGAAATAGTAATTGGCTTTTTTGGGGCGGTGTGGGTGAAGGGGCAGAAGGTAATTGGCATCCAAGCATTCTGAGCTGCAAAGATGGCTGGGTGCAGCAAGCGGCATGACTTTCGAGCTAATGTCACATCCCAATCCATGGCCATTCTGGTTCCTGCCAGCGCAGGGTTTTTACCGGGCTGGGACCTCAGGCGTGTGTTGGTGTAATGAGTGTGTGCTCTCTCTAAGTGTTGGTGGGGAAGGGGAGAGCTGAGACCTCATCCATTAAGCGCTTCATCCCCTTTTCTTGGGATTGAAATTGAGCGCTGTTAAGAGAATGCTCTGGCTTCCATTGTGTGTGTGTCTTCTTGTGTGGTGGAGCAGCTGGGTGTGAGGTGGAAGGTACGGTATGTATTAGAGAATCTCTCCTTTCCAATAAAAGTCTGGGGGCTGGGGTGGGAGCAGTAGCAGTTGATGAGTGACTAGATCTTCTTTTATCTGTGAGCTGCGTATTAATTGACAGCCAAACCCTCGTATTTGGTTCCCTTCCTTAACGGCAGCCTCCTTCTGGGAGGTGCAGTTGTCTCATTAGCCTCTGGAATCCTGGGCTCTGCCACTGAATCCCGTTGTGACTTTGGGCAAGTTGCTCCTGCCCTGCGCCTGATCTGTAAAGTGGGTGTACCCGAGCGATGCTACCACGGCCGAGAGGAGGGCTGACAGTTGGTCCATGTTTCTGAAGTGCTCTGATCCTTGGATGAGAAGGGCAAAGTGAAAGTCTGGTTCTGCTTTTAGTAGTGCTTCTGGTGCCTTGGTTTGGAGGGGAATTGCCTCTGCCCCAGCCCCAGAAGACAGGACTGCACAAAACCCCTGGTTTACTGGGGCCGGGGGGGAGGAGAATGTAAGTTCTGATGCCTCTTGGATCCCTGAAGCCTGTTGTTACATCCGTGATGCCTGTGTCTTACCAATGCCGAGCGGAGGAATGTACTAAAAATGAAGAGAAGTAAACCTAACGTGTTTGGGGGATAATTGACAATCCTTTAATGTTTTCAGCTTGGAGCAATTTTCTCCCGACTGCATTAAAGCACAATTTACAGAATCAATCAAAACCAATTGAAAATATTAGGATGTAGAGTCTGTGTGTTTGGCTTGAGGTGTTTTATTAGTTTTATTTATTTATTTATTTATTTTTGCAGAGCCATCCAAGTATTCAGGGAGTGTTAACGTCTTCTGCTCTGCAAGGAACTGCTCTTGCTTTTAGTCTTTGGCATTGCTGTTAGAATAGTGGTATAAAACATTAACATGCAGCCGTGCTTTGTTCCAAGGGCGATGAGGAACAAATGCTCAGAGAATCGGGGCAAGCATCTCTAAAAGGAAAATGGTTTGCATCAACCCTGCAGAGATGCTGCCTGCACTGTCTGGCTTCTGATCCTGGTTCTGTGTGTGTCCTTCCCTGCCCCCCACCCCCACCTTATGTTTTCAGCATGGGCGGTTTACATTTTCCACCAGCAGCTGAATCCCTCCCCCTCTTGGTTTAAAGCAGTTGCATCTGCCTTCTAACAGACTTGCAACTGCTGCTTGCCTAGTACTGGGCACTAAAAGCTTGTTTACCCTCCTTCCCCAGCTTCTGACTGCCTTCTCTTGCTAAGAGTTACAGCTGGGTTCCCCTCTCTTTGCCTGGGGAAGCTGAGCCCTCCAGGGAAGTGGGGTTGTCAGAGGAGCTGCAGCCTGCTGGCTAGCTGAATAGAAAGGAAGACTGTGGGTTTTTTTGTTTTTTTTTAAACTTTCCAAAGGGAAAGGATAAAAGGCAGCATCTTCCCGTTGTGTCCCCTATGTCTAGAAATTATTGATAGGGCTTCCCAGTGCTATTTCTCTCTCTTTTTACCCATCGTGTGTGTGTGTGTGTGTGTGTGTGTGTGTGTGTGTGTTTTAATTTGCACTCAGCGCTGAAACAGTGGCAGAGCACAGCTCCAGCCTGACCCGCTTGCAGGATAAGCAGGGGGTGTCTGTGAAAAGTACCTCCAATGTCTTGGTGACATTGTGCCCGTCCCTTTACCCTGAGAGCAATGTGCCCCCTGCAGAGTCTGGCCCAAAAAAACCCATTGACATGGCAACTTTATCTTTCCAAGGAGATGGTACCAGGCACAGTGTCTGGATTTGCATAGGGAAGGGAGAGTTGAATCTTAAACACTGAGTCGCATAAAATTTGAATATAAGTTGCTTGATTGTTCTGTAGGAGACATCCAGTGAAGTGCTGCTGACGGGATGCGGGTGGTAAAATGCTCTTTAATCTGGAGAAGATGCTGGAGTGGGGTTTGATTTCTGAATGAAATACGTGCTCTTGATCTGTTAAGAGGTGGATTCTGTGTGTGTCACCGGGCTGGACCATAGAACTCTGGGTGTGCGTTGTGGGGGGACACCAGCTGCTCCCCCGGCATGATGCTGGCTGCTGTGCTGGGAGGCAGATGGCTATCGAATGCCTTGGGGATGGTGGCTGATACAAGCTGCGGGTTGCCATCAAGCATGGGGCTGACCATCAGGTAGCCGATCAATCTAACGCTGCAGCAGCTGTGGCAACATTCGCCTCGAAGCCACACAAAGCAAAGTGCTCTGGAGATGGCGTTAACAGGATTCTCTTCTTGTTTTTCATCCTCTGCTCTGAACCGTGTTTCAGGAGCTTCAGGGGAAAACTGTAAAAACAGTCAATTTTTCATTTCTCAGAGGGTGCAAATTAACCAGTGACTCACGGTGCAGAAGTCAGTGTCCCACCTTGGAACCCACGTGGTGCATGTGCCGGGAGGTGGAATTCAGTGGCTTGTACGTGTCTGTTCCTTCAGCTGAGCACTTGACAAACTGAGCTGTGACCTGCTTGGACACTAAATGTCCCAAGGCCTTTTCGATAAGAGGAGGAGTCCGCCTAGGTGTCATTGGCCAGACTCCCTCCCTTTCTTCTCCCCCCCCCCCGCCCTTAGCTGTGCATGACTACTGCGCTCCACCAACGAGGTGGCTGCATTTCAGTGCCATAGGCGCCGACTTCTCCTCTTCCCCATGGGTGCTCGACCCTCCCTCTGCCCCCGTCCCCACTCCACCCCTTCCATGTGGCTCCGCCCCTGCCCCATCTCTTCGCACCCCTGCCCTGCCCCCATTCCAACTCCTTCCCCAAATCCCTGCCCTGGCCCTGCCTCTTCCCCTGAGCGTGCCATGTTCCCACTCCTCCCCCTCCCCCCTGGAAGGTGCTAATGCTGCCAAACAGCTGTTTGGCGGCCTCCGGGTGGGAAATGCTGGGAAGTAGGCGGAGGAGTGGGGACCCGGCGCACTCAGGGGAGGAAATGGGGCAGAGGATGCACAACACCCACTAATATTTCCCCGTGGGTGCTCCAGCCCCAGAGCAGCCACGGAGTCTGTGCCTATGTTCAGTGCCTCTGTAGGCATATGCTCTGGATTATTTGAGCTGGCAGGCGCTATAGAAAATTACTGGCCACAAGGATAACCTTGTGTGTTTAATTCCATTTCCCTCCCCATCACCAGGAGACTGGGACTGTGAGAAGCAGATGGGGGGTCACTAAGCCCATGGGGGAGAGCTGTGGACTTGGTGACTTTAAAGATCGGAGGTCTCTGGTCCCCATGGAGAGGGGGGAGACTCTGGGGAATGGATCAAGGATGGGCCCCTGAAGGGGGAGGAGCCTCCTGCGTTCAGCACTCTTGCAGGATTGACAAGCGAGAACATCAGTGTAGGATGTGAAAAGCCTCTGGCTGCAAACGCCTTGGAGGCAGGGCAGCCTTTCCGCTCCGAGCAGTGTGCTCCATCTCCTGCGGGGAACGCTACCTCATTTCACGCTACCTCCTTCAGCTTTTCCACTTCCCACCCCCTTGCTTGCTTTCCCATCTCGTCACAGACCCACATCTTTGGGCAGGTGCCCTGCCTGGGTGGTGTCCTCTTGTATCTGCTCTATTTAATATGCTTTTATGTGTAGTATCGAGCACCATGCAGTTTTTAATGCTAGCACCCCTGTGAGGTGGGGCAGTGCTATTAGCTCCATGTTACAGAGGATGAGCGGGAAGTTAAGTGACATTCCCAGGGTCACCTAAGAAGTCTGTGGCGGAGCTGGGAATCTAGCCTAGGTCTCAAGTCCTAGCTTAGCATTATAACCATCCTTAGTCTGTGTTCAGCATGACTCATTATTGCTTCTCCTTGTTCTGGGTGGGACCATTCTAGCCAACTGCTCCTTTCCTTTTCCCGGGCCCTCTCGAGGGCGGGGAGAGGGGGAGGTGTGTGCACGTCTATGGGGTAGAGAAGATATTTTCCATTCTCTTTCCTTCCACCTGGGTGCTCCAATGCCATCCCTCCTCCCCAGGCATATCAGCTGGAAAGGAAGGATGAAGGCGGAGAAAGTGGGTGTCCACCTTTTTCCTTCTCTCTTCAGATGCTGAATGTCCTCCAAGTACAGTGAATTCCAGTGCTCAGCGTTCGGAGAGGTGTTGGCTCAGGGTGGGAGGGACAAGCTGACTTTCTAGTTAGGGATCATTCTGATTACCTTCTTGTGAACCCCATGGAGGCTGCATCGACCCCAAAGGGAGGATCGTTTTGTGCTTGGGGCTGAAATGATTGATTTTTTTGCAGTCTCTCTGGAGTGTGGCTGTGAGAAGCAATTGTTCATTCCCTGCTGGGCCCAGAACTACTTCTAGGTGTTCCTGGGGCTAGGACGTAGCATTTTGCTTCCTGCTGAGAGGTCGCTCATGCAGTAGTAGGGTTGGGAAGGAGAATCCTTGTTCTCCGAAGTCCTGCATCCCAAACAGCAGGATGCATCGTAGTGCTGTTTGTTTGCAGTCATTATCTAGTGTGTTGCATGTGCTGCTGTCATGTGTAGCTGCATGTGTACCTGCCTGGGAGGAGGGATGGTCTGGTGGCGAAAGCACAGGACCAGGAGTCATGAGCACGGGTTTTAATCACAATCTGCTTGTTGGCTTGCTGTGTGACTTTGTGCATGTTGCTTGTTTTACCCTGCCTCTACTTTCCTCATATGTAAAATGGGCATAACTTATTTACCCATGAGATACTGGGAAGCTTTACTTACATTTGTGAAAGGCTTTGAGCTCCTCGGATGAAATCCAAAGAGAAGTGCAAAGTACTACTGTAAAAGTTTTCCTGGCTTCCAGGAGTGCCTTGAGCCTAAACAGGAGTCTGAATGCTAATCCCCTGCATTCATGTCTCCCTTTGCTGTTGCAATATAAGGCCTGGCTTGGGGTCAAGGTGTGACCACCCCCCGGCCTGATTCTCAGTGTGTCTGGAGTGGGCTGCTAAGCCTGCAGCCATCAGCTGGACGTGCACTGTTCTGAAACATACCCAACTGGCAGTAATTACAAAAGGAGCCATATTTCAGATCAATTGCTGGATGGGAGAGAATTGCTGCTTTTGCCTAATTGATTATTGGAAACTGTTAATTGTTCCCTGCCAGACTGATCTATTAACCAATGAGTTTGCTGGCACTTTCCTTTTTCCTGTGTGCAGCGAGGTCCCATATTTCACAAGGAGAAAGGTATACATTTTTCTAGCGGAGTAATAGGTGCCTCGGATTGAAATAATATTCCTGCTTTGCTTTGCTAATGGACTCCAGTTAAATGTCCTGGGAAGGAGACTGTGAGCAGGCCAGAGTGTGTGTGAAAAATTGTCTTTATAGAACAGTTGCGTTTTAATCCTCGCTATTAGGAGGAGGCAGGCGGAGTAGTGAGCACTGAGAGGCAGTGTGGTCAGTGTGGTAGAGCAGGAGATTGACAGGACTGGCTCCTAGGTTGAACTTCCTGCTCTGCCAAAGGGGAGTCTGATCTAGAGGCTAGGGCAGGATGACTGGGAGTCAGGACTTCTGGGCTCTGTTCTTGACTGGCTTAAGAACTTAAGCAAGTCACTCAGCCTCTCTGGGTGTCGGTAAACCCATCTGTAAAATGGGGTTAACACTTACCAGCCTTGCAGCGGTAGGGGTAAGTCTTGACTGAGGTTTGTAAACCCCTTCTAAGATAATTCGATGAGACTGCATTTCCCTAGCATCTATGTATTGACTATTTCTATTATTGGAGCCCCCATCATGGACCGGTACCCCACTGTGCTAGGTGCTGTACAAACACAACAAAAAAATGGTCTCTGCTCCAAGGAACTCACAATTTAACCATCTCAGTCCGGTACAGAAGAGTGGCTGAATGCAGCTTGTGTTCTAAAGGAGAAGGGGGTTGTTTTTTCTCTCAATGGCAACAAATAACATTCACATTATTTATTTTATTTTATTTATTTATTTTGGAGGGGGGGGAATATCCCTTTCTTCATGTAGTGTGACATGTCGCAGTGAAATGCACGCTTAATTCTGTTGTCTTTATCATCACCTGGCTTAAAGAGATCTCAGATGTCCAGCTAGGCAGGTCATTAGAGCAGCTGATACATTGTTATTGATTCAGGGCACTGTCCCAGGTCTCTGGTTAAAAGGTATTTATGGAAAGGGATGGTTTAGGATTAATTGCTCCCCTCCCAGATTTGTTCAGGAGGCTTGGCAGAGACTGACTCAAATATCCCAAATCAGGTGCAAACTGGACATTCTCCAAATCCAGTCTTGGGCTTGACACGCAGAGTTAATCACCTGCTGGTGGCAAGACAACAGAGAGTCCAATTTTCCTGATTTGGCACGTAATGATGAAGAAAGGCCTAATTCACTGCAGCATAATGCAGTTTTTGGCCCTACAGCCTACCGGGCTCGTGTGGCCTAAGCCAACAGGGATGCCCTGAAGCACTTGGACCAGGTGGCTAAATAAACTAACAATTTGACACCGCGCAGTGCGCTGAAGAAATATCGACCTAACCCGATGCAACTGTACAAGTCTGATCTAAGTGCTTTGCTTACTATAAAGTAAATTTGATATGGCTTCCTGAGTAGTTCATCCACTATTCCATGCTGTTTGGGGACTGAGTGGGCAGGGAGATGAGACGTAGCTTGTCCACGGGAGTGATCTCCTGTGGCCCGCCACAGCATATGGACTGTATCCCGAACCTTAGTTTCTAATTAAAATATAATTTTGTAGCAATTACAAGACTACAGAGTAACGTACAGTGAAGCCAACCCTAACCACGTCTGCAGTCCAGATCTGTGGCAGAGGGAGATTATTCAATTGCATTTTTAATGGGAGCTATTGTGTAATTTACCCACGACTTTTGCATTTTGAGTCTAAAGAGTGTTACTACACCTGATAGAACTTATAAATGTCTGCATGATTTAAAAAACAAAAAGCATTTCACAAATAACCCATTTACCATAGGATGACCAGATGTCCCAATTTTATAGGGACAGTCCTGATTTTTGGGTCCTTTTCTTATATAGACTCCTATTATCCCCTAGCCCCTGTCCCGATTTTTCACACTTGCTGTCTGGTCACCCTAATTTACCATGAGTTTGTGAAGGGAGAGGGTAGGGAGAACTCAAACATTCCCAGGCTGCCTGGAAAGTCCAAATGCATCATGAGAAGTCCAATAGTGAAAGTGATCATGAGCAAATGTGAAATTGCCCAGTCTAGTTTCACTGCCTAAGCAGAGGGAAAATGTAAAATATTGGTGAAAAGTGAATTAGTGTCAGATCCTTCCAGTTTTACTAATGAACCTTACTCCCTCCTATCTGAGGATCTCAGTGCTTTGACTTTAATCTAGAGATTGTGATCGAATGCAGTGGTTCTCAACCAGGGGTCCTGGGCCCCCTTAGGGGGCCGTGAACAGGTTTCAGGGGGTCCACCAAGCAGGGCCAGTGTTAGACTCCCTGGGGCCCAGAGCAGAAAGCTGAAGCCTCGCCATGTGGGGTTGAAGCCCGGGGCCCTGAGCTCTGCAGTCTGTTGCTGAAGTAGAAACCTGAGCAACTTAGCTTTGTGGGGCCCCCTGTGATGTGGGGTCTTGGGCAATAGCCCTGCTTGCTGCCCCCTAATACTGACTCTGGCTTTTATATGTAGACAAATGTTGTGGCACAAGTGGGCTGTACAGTCTTTATAGCATGGGGGCAGGGGGGCTCAGAAAGAAGAGGGTTGAGACCCCCGATCTAATGCATCACACATGGATCTAGACATTTGGAAACTCGAGTTCTCTGCCCAGCTTTGCCACTGGCCTGCTGTGTGACCCTGGGCAAATCACTTGTCTGTCTGCTCTTCCCCTACCACTCTGACTTCTGCTTAGAACATCAGCTCTGTGAGGCAGGTCCTATCTCTTGCTGTCTGGGCAGTGCTAGCACAACAGGGCCCTGATCTTGGTTGGGGTCTCTAGATATTACTGTAATATAAAGGTAATTGTAAGAATCAATCACAACTTTAAAAAATTCTTTCATTTCAAGTCCCGGAATTATACTCCACAAACAAGCTGGGTGTGTTACAAACCAGCTTCCTTTTCCCAGCCGAAGCATAATGTTTTATGGGGGGCCACTACTTCACGCATGATCCTGGGTCTTCCCTTTTCTATCTGATTCTTTGGCCATGAGCCCTATATTCTGGACGTGGAGTCAGTAACCAAGTGTGCGGATTGTTTTATAACTGAAGTGATTTCTGGTTTCTTTGACAGCACAGCCTAGTAAGCTGGAAACTTTTTTGTCTTTTTATTTATTTATTTTTCCGTCTCTCTCCAATCTTCCGGGGCTGTTCCAATCTGCTTCTCCCAGGCTTTCATTTCCCACTCCTGTGTCGTTCGCTCGGATTACCAACTTATCTAACTTGGCGTCCATATTTGCAGTAGCTGCCTGGACTCTGGCTGATTATTTTTGGCTCTGCTCGTCTAGCCGAGTGTGTCCTGTGTACCCCATGCATGAGTTCTCGCTAAGCCACTGCTGGATGGCAGCAACCCAGCCCCAGGGATTCTAAAAGTAATTTTCTGTCTTTGTTGCCCTCTTGATGCTCCTGGAGATGGTGGCTGTTAGGACGCGTGATTTTCCTAAGCCTGTTGGCTTTGAGTTCCAGAACAGCTTTTAAATACAGAACAGTGGATTAACGTACAGAGCTCCCCGGGGATGTGTTTGGCTGGGGAATGGCACTCCTTGAGAATGTGGCTGTCTGGTGCCGCTCAGGAGCCCTGGTGCTAGGTGACATGTGCCGCATGCATTCAAATGTTGACATAGAGCAAAGAGCTGTCAAGCTGCTAAACAGAAGACTGTTCAGACTGGGTCAGACCAAAGGTCCATCTAGCCCAGTCTCCTGTCTTCTGACAGCGGCCAATGCCAGATGCCCCAGAGGGAATGAGCAGAACAGGCTATCATCCAGTGATCCATCCCCTGCTGCCCACTCCCAGCCTTTGGAGGAGAAGAGGGTCGTTCTATATTTAATGGTGGCCTGCAGACCAGAGTGTAGATTAAGACTGCATGCTCCCTGTGGAGGCCGCTAAAGTCAGTAGGAGGTTTGCACAGAGGTTGAGGAGCTGGGGAAGAAACATGGCCCTCCTATAGTAAGCAAATGTCTAGTTGCTTGTTCAGGACCTTCTTGTTCCTCCAGCTGTGCTGTCCTTGTGGCTGGCTGGGCTCCTGGGTGTGGTTGGTTCCCCCACCCCTCAAGTTGCGGCCAGGATGCTTGCTGGAGTGAGTGGCGGCTGCCTTGCAGTGATTCCTCCTGGGGTCCTTCTGTCTTGATGCCGTCACTGTCTGTGGGACTGGCTGCAGTGTCTGCTGGGGCCCCTCAAAGCTCCCTTAAGCCGTTCTGGCCTTGCTCACGTGGCTGGGCTGTGGTAGTGTGGTGCCTACTTCTTGTATCCGCCGTGGCCTGGGTGAAGGGTCTGCTTGTCCTGCACTTTGCCCATAGTCCCTTCTGCAGCTGGGTGAGGCTTGGCGCTAGCCTCGATCTAAATTTGACACTTAGGTGACTTTGTGGGGATGATGGGTCGTGTGTGTCTGTCCAACCTGCCTCAAAGATGCCCAGGTCAAAGAATCTGCTGGCACCTAACAGCAGAAGTTGGATCATAGCGATGTTACTTAAATAGACTAGACCTTTGTTGGATACAAAGGCTAGAACTGCCGTGGAGGGTGGAAGTGAGGGGCATTGTCCAGACAGACAAGAGACACTTATTGTAGCAGGCGGGTTTCTCACCACGCATAGTTGCCTCTGCAGAGTAGTTGTGTGGGAGTGGGGGGTGTTACTGGCACAGATGGGGGTTCATGCTCTTAGCTGGATTCCCTCCCATGTCAAATATTCAAGCATTTGAATGCTGATAAGCGGGTCCATTAAGATCTGATGGCTTCCTCTGAACTGCCCTGGAAGAGCTCTGCCAAAATCCAATTAATGACCATGTTAGTAACTATTTATTTTCCCTGGCAGCTTGTTTACAGAGAGGAATGAGAGGGGTGACAAGGGCTTACTGGAACCCAGCTGTTGGCTTTCAGAGGAGAGGCCCCTGCACTGAAGTGCTGGGATATGTGCCTCTCTTGAAGCTTGGACGACACATCAGTATGTATCTCCCTTCTGGATCGTGGTGATACCTTTGTGGTCCCTCCGCTAGGGATGTAATATCCTGCCTTTCCGCAGATAGCCCCTTGTCAGTCCCATTTTTTCCATCCGTGACTGCAGTGGTCTCACTCTTGTCCTGCACCTCCTGTCTGTTGAATCATTTGTCTTACACTTAGATTGTGAGTTCTTCAAGGCAGAGACCAACTTTGTTTGTACAGCTCCTAGCACAACAAGGCTGGGGCCTCTGGGTGCTATTATGGTGCAAATAACTAATACAGCCTATTTCAGTTTTCCATGGCAGTGTTTGCAAGTGTAAAGATTGGGGTACATTAGAAAACTTGCTGTGGTTTAACTGATTTGGGGTTTTTAATCAATTTAGCTAAACTGGACAAACCACTAATGTAGTGTAGATGCACTTAAACTGGCTTAAGCTTTAGTTAAACCAGTTTAGTTTAATTTGGTATCTTGCTAAACTGATTTACAGTGAGTGTTAAGCTGGTTTAAGGGCATCTACGTTACATTACAAGTTTTCATGGGTGTAAATAAACTGACTTTAAATACGTGTTCTGGTAAACCCATGCAAGTCTTCTGATGTAAACCAGTCCTAAATAGTGTGTGTGTGTGTGTGTGTGTGTGTGTGTGTGTGTGTGTATAACACACGTGCGCACACGCGCGCACACACACACACACACACACACACACACACACACACACACTTTATGTGCATTGTAATGTACTCATTTATGCTGCCTTTGTGTTCTGCATTATCAGCCTGGTCTTGGGATAGCATCCAGAATGCTAACTAAATAGGGTATTAGTTGGAATTTATCTAGTACCCTGTTGTCTTAATTTGCAGTAAAATGTAACACCTTTAAATATGTACCCTGGTCATTCCCAAACCAGGCAATGCACAATAACTTATTTTGTGTCTGGGAGGTTTTAATAAGCTTTCTAAATGGTCTGGGTTGTCTCCCCTTTTCCCTCCCACCCAAATGACATTTGTGCTCCTCTGTGCATCTGTCAGCAATGGGCCAAAGGGGCCTGGAATTAAGCAGCATGTGGTTCTGAATTCAAGAATGTCCTGATTCTTTGTGGGCTTCACATAACATGGCTTCATTTTCTTTTCTGTTTGCAAACAGTAAATGTGTGTTGAGATGTGTGGTTACACCAGTTAACCCCATGCTCTGGGTATGTAAGTCCCAAAGCTGGAGGCAAAGCACTCTCCATCTCTGGAGGCGAGTAACTGTGCCTCTGTGACCATTCACCCTCTCTCAGGCCACGTCCAGACTACCCGCCGTATCGGCGGGTTAAAATCGATTGCTCGGGGATCGATATATCGCATCTAATCTAGACGCGATATATCGATCCCCGAGCGCGCCTATATCGATTCTGGAACTCCATCAACCCCAACGGAGTTCCGGAATCGACATGAAGAGCCGCGAACATCGATCCCGCGCGGTGTGGACGGGTGAGTAATCCGATCTTAGATATTCGACTTCAGCTACGTTATTCACGTAGCTGAAGTTGCGTATCTAAGATCGATTTCCCCCCCTAGTGTGGACCAGCCCTCAATAAACTCAGCAGTTGCAGCGTTCCAAATGGCTTTAAAGGGGAGGGGAGATAATACTTTGGTATGGGCATGATTCCTCAAAATGGAATAATCTCTTCTCAGGAAACAGTGGTCTTGTTTGAAATTCAGTATTTCAGATGGTTAAATCTTATCTTAACATCTCTTTGAGCTAACTGCTTAAAGCGGTACTGCAAAGGAAACAAAACTATTAAAAATCCTTGTGTTGCTGATAACTTCGCAGAACATTGAAGCTGAGAGACGTTTTTATAAAAATCTAATTTATTGTTCCTCCTCTTCCTCCCCCCCTCAACATCTTAGTTTTTCCTGCATTTCCTGCTCACTGCAACAATTAAACTTATTGATCAATTTCACTTTTGTGGGTAGTCAGTTTCATTTCCTGGTTTTCCAGTGTCACCATGGTGCTTGTATGTGGATTGCAAACTTTGCAGGAACTGTTCTTTTAAAAAAGCTCCGATAAGAGTGATGGATGGAGAGAGAGAGAGATTAAGATTTAAGCTCTATATCTGGTTTCTTTTTTATTCTCACGAAATCTAAATTAAGTGGATGGTGTTTCTTGGAGTCCACACTAATCAGGATTTTCTTCTTCCTGGCTTCTCTCTGTTAACAGCTGCTTGCCTGCTTTACTGTCACACACATGAGGAAGGGTTTTCGTCCTTTCCTCTCTGTCCGTTGGAAAGGCGGAGGTCGTAGGAAACTGGGCAGCAGTTCCCAACTCTCCACGTGACGTTCCTGTTTCGCCCCAACAGGAATCGTTCTGGATGCTGAGAAAGCAAGGGCAAAGGACAGGTCACTGTGCTACTCCATTCGCTCAATGAGGCCTCTTTCCATGGGGAATTCTGACATGGGATAAATGGGTGGGGGTGGAGAGTAGTTCTCCCTCATCTGTTGGGAGCCCAGAATCGAAAAGGGATTTTTTTTTTAATGGAAGATCAGGCAAGAGGAAGAGATGTGGGTTCGGGGTAGCTTTCCCCAGGGTTTTCATAGCCATGGATATATTGTAGGGCAACTGGATTATTGCTAATATCGCCCCTTTCTCTGTAGCATTCATATAAATCAATCTCTTGCTCCCTTGGCTGGCCCTCTTCGACCCCTTACTCATGTTCAGTAATGAATCTTTTTTTTTTTTTTATGAGACTTTCCTTGTGCCCTGAAATTCTTCCCTGTTCCAGCTGCCTCCCTCCAAGCGCCACAGCGGCTCACGCGAGGGACTGAGGTGCTTTGGTTCCTTGGTGGGGGAAATTCTGCGATCCGCATGGCTCTGCAGTAAAATAGTCATTCATTGTAAACCAGCGGCCGTCAGGTGTGCGCAGAATAGGGAAGGCTGTGACGATAACCCTAATTTGGGGATCAGAAACGGCGCGGTTCAGAAACGGCAAGAAGATGCTGCCTGTTAAAATGCTGCTCCTCCTCTGACACCTGTACACCCACCAGTTACTGCTGCGCAGGGGGACTCTTTTCATGGCAGTGGGAGGGCACTAACCTGTGTTATGCTGGACCCCCCCATGGTGGGGGGTCTCTAAGGCAAAACAATACCCTAAAATGGAATCTTTTGTCAGCCTGCTTAGACTGTGTGTTCCTCTAGGCAGGGACCACAACCCCCCGCTCTCTTGATATCACACTTTCCATGCCGTGATCACAGAACAGGAGAAGCCAGCCAGTTAGATCCTTCCTTTTCTCCATTCCCAGTTTATTAAAAAAAAAAAAACCAAAAAAAAAAACCAAAAAAACGTTTACATATAATGTACATGAACATAAAAAAATTATTTTAGGACGGTTGCCAAGAAAAATCTCTCCCACTGCAGGGCTTTCTGGGTAACTCCCTGAAAATTACCATAAAAGCCGTAGTGCTGAGGCTGCTGGTCTGACACTGCTGCTGTGACAGTTGCTAGAACGCCGCTCGTAACGCTCTGTATTTAAAATTCAGATGAACGTGTGGCGCATTCAAGTCTGGATTGCAGCAGCCTGTCACATTTCTGGCTTCCATGCCCTGCACCACGGTGTTGAACCCATGTTGAAAGTGCTGCATTTTGCGGCACGCAACCCCAACAAAAAGCAACAGGTAACCAAATGTTGACTAGGCATGATCAAAAAGAGAGAGATTTCCTATAGCTTCCTCCCAAGAGCAGGGTGGGTTGCCTGCTTGCCTGCCTTGGACTGGGGAATGACTCTTCACTTCAGATTATGGAATGGTTTTCCCTCATTTCCCCCCCCCCCCCCCCCCGCACACTTTGCTGCATATAAGTCTTTAGGCGCAGGAGATAGTTACCTCCCTGGGTGTCTGGTGAATCCCATAACCTAGATGGAAAAACATTTTCATTAGAAACAGTTTATTAGGAATGTAGGCTTGATAGCCCTGGTCTCATGTTTAGAGCAGAGGAAAGAAACTCTTGACTCCTGGGTTCTGTTTGCACCTCTCTTTGTTTTAGGACCTTGGGCAAGTCACTTTCCCTTCTTGGTATTTGAATTGTCCCCATCCGTGAAACGAGGATATTTGCATACCACATGGGTAATGTTGTGAAGCTCGGCTTGATCTTTGTCAAACTCCAAGTGAAAAGTGCCGGTGGATGGAGAGGTTGTAGGTGAGAAGTGACTGAAATAGAAGAAGACTATACTTACCTATCGCTAGCTGCTTTCATTGTAAGCAGGAAACCAAGGTGACTGAATCATTTGAGAGCCCCTATCCCCAAGCCACTCTGATAACTGGCAGCAGGCATTGCTGATCTTCCATTTGGGATGATGGATCATTTCATTTAAATCTTGCTGAAATATATTATTAATCATTGTGTCAGTGTCCCACCTTCATTATAGTTTCCTGATAAACATCTCCTAATCAGGGAGTGATCGCTCTGCTCTGCTAGAAGCCACGCAGGGATAATTAATACATTTTGGAGCTGGAAGAGGGAGCCGGCTATGTGTTCCTTGTCTTTCCACCCCAATCTTCACCTTGTCGGGAGAGAATTGCTCACTGGACCGATAAATAAAGCAATAAGCAAACCTCGTCTTTCCAGGACAGCCCAGTGCATTAGCATGCATGGACACCCTGTTCAGGGTCTTAAAGTCCATCTCTGGGGGATGTCTGGTTCCGTTTCTAAGCGTGTTCTGGGGCATTAGAGTAGCCTCTTGTCAGCAGGGGCTCTGGAAGGTCACTGACCGCCACCTTGTGCCTCTATCTGAATGAGCTGTGGAAACGCAGCCTCTCCACGGCCCTGCCAGATGCAAAGCATTCTCCTCTACCTTGCGAATGGGCAACCGAGAGGCAGAAAGGACCGGTGCCTTGCCCATGATCAGCGGATATTAGAGCTGGGAATAGAGACCAGGTCTCCCGAGTCCCTGTCCTCATGCCACAACCCCACTGCCTGCCGCAGGTGGTCCGTCAACAGCTGGACCCTTTCCCCTGACTCTCCCGCTTCAAGCAGATGTGGGAGCTGGGGCAACGGATTCTGGGAGACACTCAAAAGAGCAGGCTCATGCGAGGAGAAAGGCTGGGGTCTTCCATGCCCGTGCAGATACAGAGACTAATGATGCAGCTGCAATATGTGTGTCTCTCCCCCTCTCTCTCGAAGCAGGGTAGAGCTCACGGTAGGGTAGAGCCAGAGTGTCCTATTGAACGCAGTGGAATAGCCTTTGAATCCCAAGCTTTCCTGCCGATGGGAGGCTTGCTTCATTCTACTCTTGATTGGATTTACTATCACGGAAGGTTCTGCTGCTTCACCGGAGACTCTGATCATGGGAGTGAGGCATCGGGCTCCGTCAGCCAGCCAGATTGGAGGAGCAGCGGCAGTGAAGTGGGAGCAAGACACCCCTCTGAAAGCAGCATGGAGTATATAGAGTAGGGGACCAGGAGTCAGGATTCCTGGGGGCTATTTCCATCTCTGCCAGTGATGGCCTCTATCCCCCACTCCCTTCTGCAGTGGCTGTGACACCTGCTTCCCTGGCAGGATGAATCCCATGGAGTTCCTTGACTTGAAATGCACTGTGGACTGTAAATGGCTGCTAATATTTGGAGGAGGACACAGCAGCAGAGTGACAGTGTGGTTCTGCTTCACCAGAAGAAACCAGAGCCCGGGAACAAGTGCTGGGTTGCTTATTGAATATCCCACAGCTCTTCTTTAGGGGAGAGACGGAGCGCTTTCTGCAGCTTCTCTGTTTGACCTTCTAACTGGTTGACTCCAGTGCTGAAGTCCCCAGAGGGCTCTGGGACAAACTTGACCTCCTCAGTTTTAATTTTATTAAAAAAATAACCCTTTCCCTGTTTCTGCAGCATCTCTTCCTCCTTGGCCAAAGCTGGATCATGTGCAGAATTTCCCTTTTTCAATTGAGATTTCCTGTTGTCTTTTGTACCTCTGGGTTCTGAAAATTGTCTTTCCCCCTTGCCACGAAGCTCTTTGGACCGGGGAGAGGAATGTCCACAGATCAGCAGGAGCCTAGATCAGTCTCTTGATAAAAATCTGTTTATACAGTCTCAGCTGTTAGTTTTGGTTTGCTGGGCTGGACTGTTTTTTTTGTTGTTGTTGTTGTTTTTTAATGTCTCTGCTCTAATCCATCAGAAAATATGGCCAGTGAAATATTGTCACTGCTGAGCTCTTAAGCTGCCTTCTAATCATGGGCTGGAGACCTGTTTATTAAAGTCCAGGAAGACAAAGAAAAAACAGCACCCCCCTGCCTCACACAATCTTGAGTGGAGGGTTCCTCTGGGCAGCCCGAGCACAAGGGATTCAGTTAGTTTCCTCTCCGTTCTCACTGGCCTTGGGGCTAATACTGTGAACTAACCAGGGGAAGGGACCGTCTGAGGGGCTGGACACAGCTTTGTCTTTAAAGCCTGGATGTTTGCTCCCAGCTCAGTGCTCCAATACTGGGTAGCTAAATTCCACTCTGCAGGCTACACTCCATAGTGCGTCTCACCCTCTGCTATACACGCTTCAAGTGTGATGTGGTGGGTATTGGGAGCCTCTGTGCTTGAATATGCAGCGTCCCGAACCCCGGAGGCGCTTACAGACCAATCGAACACAGGGCAGCAGCTCAGAGGCGAGAGGGCTGGGGGATGATTGACGAGGTAGGGGGGCGATTTGCTAGTCGGGCTCTGTGCACCTCTGGAGGAGCCCCGATAGTTCCAGCTTAGCACTGGCTAACCCCAGCTGGTGCAGAGCCAGAGAGGGAAGACTTGGGCTTGGTCTATGTTGACATGGCTACAGTGGGGGGAAAAAACACACCCCTGCCCGATATAGCTTTGCTGGGCCAGCGCTTAGCAATTCCTGGCTCCCAGAACTGTGCTTGGACTACTAGACTGCACACCTCTCTTGCCACTGGTTCCTAAGAGGGTGAGATGAAACCCACGTGTGCCTCCAGTGTGAGGCAGACAGGATGCTCAGGAGTACCCTTAACTCCCAAAGGAGAGTGGCTGGCAGGCTGCCATGGGATCGCTTGGTTTCCATACCTTGAATAGGCAACAGCACCATTTCATGGTGGTTTTTATCCTGTACCTCTCCCTCACCCCGCAGCCCAGACCTTTTAACTTCTGGCCTGACCAGCTACCCAGGGATAACATGAGAGAGGTTAAGTATCAGAGGGGTAGCCGTGTTAGTCTGGATCTGTAAAAGCAGCAAAGAATCCTGTGGCACCTTATAGACTAACAGACGTTTTGGAGCATGAGCTTTCGTGGGTGAATACCCGCTTCGTCAGATGCATGTAGTGGAAATTTCCATGGGTTCCCAATCCTGGCACAGCTGCAAAAGCTGGAGAGGACAGGAGGGATGTTATCCCAGTCCCCCAGCAAATCTGAATAACTTCCAAATCCTGGTGTTTTGATGTCCTTGGTCACCCAGATTCCTTCCCCGCTCCCCCATGCCCACTCATCTCCTGTGGCTCTTAACAAGCGTATGGAGGAAATCTCTCTCACCATGCTCTCCTGCTGGCTCGGAGGGTGGGAACAGCAACATGACTTTCCTCACCTGACCCAGGCAGCATTGGATTCTGTTACCGGCCTCGCTTGCCTCCAGCCTTTGAGGCGTGCTGCATCCAGAGGGCGAGGAGACACTTCCCATCCGAAGCATCCTAGAAACAGCAGCAAGTCTTCTCCTAAGCAAGGAAGGGGTGGGGGTGATGTCTGAATAGTCAAGATTTTCTCAGAAGTAAGAGAGGAAGGTCCATAAAATATTAAATGGCCCTTGTAGCAAAGAATTCTCTCCTTTTTCAGTCCCAACAGCCTCTTTGAGCTCTCTGCTGGGGGAAGGAGGGAGAAGAAATACAGTTGGAGGTCAGTGTTCAATATTTAGTGAGAACAGGGGAAGAGTATCTATTGAGTCTGGTTTGAAGGGGGTCGCTGTTCTGGTAGGATTCCCGGGCCAGGTTATGGATAAGAATAGCAGCTCTTTCATACGGCACTCTTCATCCATAGATCTTGAAGGGTTTTACGAAGGAGGGAAGTTTCATAGTTCCCAGGCTGGGAACCTGAGGCTCAGAGAGAGGAAGGGATTTGTCCAAGTGATTTGAGTGGCAGGGCTGTGACCTGGAAGATGAGGCCTGGCTCTGCTACCGACCTGCTCTGTGGCCTTGGGTGAGTCACTTCACCATTCTATGCTAGTTTCTCCTCCCACCCTTTGTCTTGTCTCCTTATGGTATAAACTCCCCCAGGTAGGGGCTGTCTTTTAGATGATGTGTACAATACAGTGCTTGGCATAATGGGGCCCTGGTCTCAGCTGGGGTCTCTAAGTGCTGCTGTAATAAGCATTTACTTGTGCTTTCCACTGCAGGTTTTTCCCTAAGAAATAGTATTAAAATGTGCCCGTGCAGCTTGTATGTAGGGTGATTTGCATAGGGCCACCCAGAATGCTTTGCACACTCTTTAATCTTCAGAATGTAATTAAAGTGATGCTGTCAACTGGATTTTTGTCTGAAGTTCACTTATTTTAAAAATACCATTTTTAGATAGACCCCTCCCCCCAACAAAATTTCAGTGTATTCTCTTCTTTACATTTAACACCCCTCCCCCAGTCGTTTAAACGTGTAGAAATAGATTTTTCTGCTCTTATGCTTGGTGGCTCTTACAAAGGTTTTACTGAGAGCAGCAGCAGCAGAAATACTGTTTCCCACCCACTCTGTTTCTGCCCAGGTGCTTATCTGTTGCTTCTTCAGTTCCAGCTTTTTGCTGCTGCTGTTCCTGGAGAAAACTCCCACTGGCTGAGTCTGGGGAGGAGCATGGACGTGAGCCTTGCCCTCCACGCCAACTCCTGAGACAGGAAGTGCAACTCAGCTACACGATCGCGTACGTTCAGTTTCACAGTGCTGTCATTCATACCACCTTTTCTCTGATCTCACCCATTCTTGTCATCGGTTACTAGAGCAGCAACAGAATCTTCACTCACGTGACTTTTATTTGATCTAGATGGGCTTGCAGCGGGTATGATGAAGGGCTAGGGGGGAAGAGGTGAAAGCTTAGCTGAGGGCATGTCTCCACTTAAAATGTGGCAGCACAGTAGCGCTTTAATGTAGCCGCTCTAAGCCAGTGGCTCTCAAACGTTTGTATTGACCCCTTTCACACTTCAAGCCTCTGGGTGCAAACCCCCCTTCTATATTAAAAACTTTTTTTTATCTTTAACACGGGTTCTCAAAGTTCATTGCACCACGAACGAAAATTACTACACGACCCCAGGAGGGGGATTGAAGAAGCCTGAGCCCGCCTGAGCTCTGTCTCCCAAAGCCTGAGCCTCCACCACTCCAGGCAGGGAGCCCAAAGGGTTCAGCTCCAAGCAGGGCAGGAGGGGGAGCTGTAAGCTGAGCCCCACCACCCATGGCTGAAGCCCCGGCAAGTCTAACACTTGCCCTGGCGACCCCATTAAAATGGAGTCATGGCCTTTTGGGGTCCTGACCCACAGCATGAGAACCGCTGCCTAAGCCAATGGGAGAGAGCTTCTCCCATCAGCATTGTTAATCCACCTCCCTGAGAGATGGTAGCCATGTTGGCGGCAGAAATCCTCCCATCTGTCTACACCTGGGGTTGAGTCGGTATAACTGCGTCGCTCTGGGGAGTGGATTTTTCATACCAAGATAGGTCTGTAGTGTAGATCAGACCTGAGTCTAAGCGTAGCCCTGGGAGAGAAGGGAGGCCATCGGCAGAGCTGCCTGCTAAATGGGCTCTCGAGACAGAGAATCGGAGGTGAGGAGCTGCCTGTAACTCCCTGTAGGATCGGGGTGGACTCTGAACAGAAGAGTGAGGCTGGGAGTTGCAGGGGAACAGATGAGGGTGTCTGCATGGGGGAAGCTGTCTGGTGAGAAGCAAGCGTAGGAATGAACGCCAGCCGACCGGAGCAGCATGTCCAGAAAGGCAGGTGATGCAGAAGGGAAGTACAGATCCCTGCCAACCTGCCCTCTCTACCGCTACACATCCGTCCTCTTCCCTTCAGACCTCAGGGGTTCAGGAGCGCTGCATAGTGAAGCACAGAGGCTGACAGTACCCCACTGCCTCACAGTGGTGTGTATGGCAGGCTTCATGGCAGGGGAGAGAGACAATTTTCAGAACACGGAACCCAAAAAGGGGAGTTCTTCGCAGTCCAGCATCGGCCAAGGAGGAAGAGATGCTGCAGAAACAGGAAAGGGGTTTTTTTATAAAAGAAAAACTGAAGAGGTCAAGTTTGTCCCAGAGCCCTCTGGGGACTTCTAACTGGTTGACTCTAATGCCGACAGTCAGGCAGAGAGGCTGCAGAAAGTGCTCGGTCCCCCAAAGCCCTTTGGAGAGAAATTTCCAGAGGTCAGCATCACTAGGAGCCTAGACTGTTTCTCATCACAGTTGATGGGGTTCAGGTGCCAAATTAGCCATCACCATTGCCCTAAAGAGCCACAGTCGTGTGAATTCGTTGCTTCATTTACGGTTTATATAGATATAATTATTCCTGCAGCAAAATGACGGACCAAGTAATATTATTTCATCCACTACAATTGGCTAATACAATAGTAGATGCACCCTGATTGGTTAATAACTTAGCTTGGTTAATAATTCAGTTGCATAGTGTTTTAATATCATGTGCTGCAAAGAGCCATGTTAAAGAGCCACTTGCGGCTCGCGAGCTGCACTCTGAGTGTCGCTGTGCTGGAGGGAGCAAAGACCAGACCCCGCTTGTGGGGGAGCTGGCGAATGACAGCAGTGGGTGCTTTGCTGCAGAAGGTCTCAGTCCAGACAGCCTCCTGATCCGGAGCTTGCTGTGTTTGTCTATAGTTAGGTATTTGCAGCCAGGAGGGCCAAGGGGCCCAATCCTCCTTGCATTGAGGTGGATAGCAGATTTTTTTCCACTGACTTCAGTGGGATCCAGTCAGGGAATGCACAAGGGGAGAGGGAGCAAGTCTAACCAGGAATCCTCTCTGTAAATTCTCACGCCTTTCTTTTTATTTCCTGGGGAAACTTCCTTACACAGAGGAAAGGAGCGAATAACCCAGCTAACGGGGCACGATGGGAATCTTGTCAGCTTTCCGTCCCGTGGTCTTTCTGGCCTCGGACAGAAGTTTCTGCAGCTCCTTGTCACCGCGGGGCCTGCTGCTGTGGAAGTCAGTGGGCTGCCCGCTGCTTCCTCAAAATGGATTCGGTGCTAACAGCAGCACGGTTTGTTTCGCATCCCTGCCTCTCCTCCTCGGAACAAGTTATTTATCATCCTTTTCAAATTTCACATCTTATTTTTAAACGCGGAAGCTGAGATGCTGATGCCTGGGCTCCAGTCACTCCTACAGCACGGTGCTGACTGGGTCAGCCCTGGCATCTCTGCATTGCCAGGTTAATTTTCAATTTCCCCTGCTCCATGCATCGGCTGCGGATCAAACATGGAAACCATGAGCCAACAGCAGAGGCCCCTTAGCCGCCTGGGGCGGCATCTGTGGAAGGCTTGTTTACTGAGAGTAACCATGTGGCCCATGTCTCCCCAGTGGAGATTCCCACCCCCAGTAAACGTTCTGCTGCAGGGCACATACTGTGTTTAATCCAATCACCGGGCTGCTGAGCCTGGCTCCGCACACTCAGGCCAAAGGGACAAATTGGAACGGAGTGCCTGTCCATTCGGAGCTGTCACTCTGTGCAGCCTCGGCTGTTTCGCCGAGGAGAGGTTTACTGGGGCAGACGAAACTGCAGCCATTCGCGATGGGGACCAGAATTTGTCTGGACAGAACTGACAGGTCAGCATTGGAAAGACCTTTCAATCCCCCAGCCCTGGGGCCTGCCTCGTCGTGACGCTGGATCCTGTAAGTTGGGGATGGTGACCCAGAATATCCCAGCTCTGCTCCCGCTCCCTGGGGAGCAGAGAGCTCCGCTCCCGGTCGTGCACGTTACTGCGTTGCAGCTGCTCAGTGTCCCTTGGTCTGAGCATCGCACAGTCGCTGCCCTTTGGATGTGTGCAGGGGACCCTGACCCTCACTGCAGTGTGAGGGAGGAGAGAGCGGCTTTGACCTGCCACCTGAAGGAGAATAAACCCAATGGGGCCAGACTTCTGCCACTGGCTGAGTACCTGGCCCGTTGGGGCTTGCTTACCTTCCCCATCCCACGACCACAGTGGCGAGGAACTGCTTAGACGTAATAAGGCACAACGGGTTGAAGTAAAGGAGTTTGGTGCTGTGCCTCTGAGGTTCAGCCTGCGGTGTGGTTCAGTGCTGTGCCTCTGAGATTCAACCTCCCACCCACCCCATCCCTGCACTTCTGGGAATCTAGCTGGCATAAATCAGAGCAGCCCTGGGGACTGCTCTAACGTAGGCTGCCTGCATTAAGCAGCCCAGAATATCCAGAGCGCGTGGGCCACATCTGCGCCTGCCTACGTTGAGGGCTGCTGGTGGGGGAAGACGTAGGCCTGATGCAATGACTCAAGGAGTCCCTCAGTGCCAAGTGTGCTCCCTGGTAGCCAATGAACCGTCTTTAGGGGCCCCTCATTGGAACCTGGGTCAGTAGGAGGATTTCAGGCAAAGCTTCCTGCTACTGAGACCTAGGCAACGGTGGAATGCCTTCTTCAGGAAGATGTGGAGGCACTAATGTTTGGGTCACTAAAACTGGAGGGCACAAAGTGCTGGAGAACCATGCAGCAGAGAGAGATTGTGCATTGGCTGTTGAGGACTGGTCAAGAGAGAGCAACCAGCTCGTACTCGCTCATACCTCCCAGGATCATGTCCAAAAGGAGATGCATTTCAGGTATGAGTTTGGCGTCCAACGGAAGGAGACATCAGGCAGTAGTTGACTAACAGAAGTCTGGAGCCAGCTGATCCTCCGGCAGGTAAACATCTGACATTGCAGGAATGGTGCATCTGCGATAAACGCAGTCAATGGGCTTGAAGGATCTGGCCTGGGGAGCGAAGCCTGCTTGGTCCTGTATGGGGAGCTTAGCTAATGCTGCCAGCCATACAGCAATTACGAGTCACTTCTTGGCCTCTTCATAATTGATGAAGCTGGGGCTACAACAGTGGGATACAAAAATAGTGTACAGCTTTGCCAAGCACGGGCTAGTCTGTTCCTGGCTGCTGAGAAATCCAAGAGAGAGCTCTGATTCCTTTCCCCACCCCCAGGAGATGGGTCGCAGTTCTCTGTTGGCTTCGTATTAGACGGAAAAGTTCTTGATGACGAGGTACTTTGGGACTAGTAATGACTATTCCCCGGGCCTTTCATCTCTAGTGGGCTGGCCTGAATGTGACCCGAAGTCTGTGTCAGCTAGTGTGCGCTTGGCCTCTCTGCAATGAGCTTGGTCTCTGTCCCAGTGGACGGGTATACACGTCACAATCCTGCAGCCTCTGAGTTCCCACTCTGTGTGTGTGTGTGTGTGTGTGTGTGTGTGTGTGTGTGTGTGTGTGTGTGTGTCTGTCTCTCTCTCTCTCTCTCTCTCTCTCTCTCTCTCTCAACCTGACAAGAGAAGCAGAGAACACTGTGTGTGTGTGTGTGTGTGTGTGTGTGGAGGAGGCAGGGTGAAGTCCTCCCCCCAGATATGAGAAAATCGCTTTAAAAGCCTTATTTTTAAACCACAACATGTAACATTTTCAGTCAGCCTGCTGTCTGTTGGATAAAAGGCCGACTGTATGTAAAGTTACCGTCACTGTGTACTGCTTCTGTTCTGAAATCATCAGGCAAGCTCTGCTTTTTCTCTCCCCCAGGCTCTGTTTGTTTATGTGGGAGGGGGGAATTGCCAGGGACACCCTCCTCCCACCCCGGTGCCTCACCCCACTTCTGATCTGTCCTCTTCCACACACAGGGGAATTTTTCTCCTCCCCCTCCTTCCCGTGGGTGTGGGGATTCCTTCCTCCTCTCTCCTTCCCCTCAAACTCTGTGCCTATGTGGGAGGCACAGACAAGGGGTGCCTACCCTTCCTGCCCCCCTTGGGGCCCAGCAACCTACAGCTGGGCATGGAGAATTTTGGGATCTGAGGCCTTTCCCTCTATGGAGTGCCAGCTCCCATCTACCCCCCGCCTCCCGAATACTGGTAGGGCCCAGGTCCCATGGGTCCATATAACCCGTCACCCATGGGATAAATGGAGGGCTGTAACCATCAGTACTCTGAATCCAGCACCCACTAAATGCACTTAATTTTGGTGAAGTCCCGCACTAGCTCCGGAAGGTACCATCAGTTAGTATCACTTTCAGGAGCAGAACACGGGCCTGTTGTTGGAAGGTGCTTGAGATCGCTGGTGGTGGATGGATGAGAATCTGCTGTCTACCTACCCAGTGTTGGATGTTCCTGATCAGCAGGAGCATGGGGTGACAGTCACCGGGGCTGCTGCTGAACCTTTCTTCTGCTGTGCTAGAAATGCCCATTGGCTTTAGTGGGAGCTGCAGGTATCCTGAGGGTGTGGGAGGAAAACCAGGCTCCAGGTATAGTCTTGCTTAAAAGGCAGCTGTATGGAGAACTATTGATGGGAAACACTTGCCCTGAGAGGGTGGAGTAGCAGACATTTTAATGCATGTCAGCTCTTCTTCCCCATGCTTCCCGCAGGTTCTTGAGCCGCTGAATGGGACTCAGTTGGATTTGTTTGGGGAACTCGTTCCTCTGCTGTGCCTGGTGGGGAGAGGCAGTGGTTGCTAATTTGGAAGGGGTTGCAAACGCCACTGAGTGCAGAAATAATATGTGGTGAGCTAAGCCTTTAGGAACAGGGGCAGCAAAGACGCTGAGAACTTGGCGGGGAGAGGAATGCAAGGTAATAGACCGCTGGTGGGAAGGGAGATTAACCTGACCCAACATATCCAGTGGGGAAGACAATCCCGGAAAGGAGCAACACCAAAGACGTTGGGGTGAGAATGGATAGCCAATCAGGCAGGGGTCTGTCATGGGATGTGGGCAATCAGTGGCGCTGCAGGGCGGGGGCATTACATCGCAGAGCAGGGTGGCAGCGCTCCATCTCTGCCTAATGTGATTCATCGTTGGGGGTTGAACCCCTGGGACCTTTAGATCTGAAAGCAGAAAACTTTTCTGCTGTCCGAGCCGCAGAACTGGAATCCGTAACTGAAAGAGTGAAGCACGGTCATAAACGTGTGTATGGACTGTCCACTGGAGGGGCACAGAGTGCCACATTGCTTGTGTGGGTTAAATATAGATAGCTCCCGTGTGACAGATTTGCTACATCCAATTCTCCGTACCACCTTACCAGAAAAGTGTGAACCAACTAGGCAAAGTTTAGAGCAACCAAGGTGATGGGGTGAGCAGAGATCAAACTGGTGGAATGCCGAGTAGCTACAGTGACAAACCGATGGGGTGGGGGGGCTACAAACCATCTACAACTCCTTGGTAGCTGTGAATACCAAGAATAGAGGGCAGTTCCGGATGGGGCCATAACTTGGAGAAACAGCGCTGTGGAATTGAGTAGAGCTGGAACTGCAGGGTTCAGATTCCTGCTTGCCTGGGGTACATCACTTGGTTTTGTTTCCGTGTCCCCCATCTGATAAGAGCAAGAACATTCGACTGCTTCCGGAGAGCACTGGGATTTGGCGTGAATGCAGCGTGCTGTAAGGGCCACGCTGTTGTCTTTGCTAGAGAAGGTGCGTCTCACCATCTTTTGCCTTCTCCGGGTGGGTTTGGTGGGTGAAGGGCTGAGTTAGTTCTGCCCTAGAAATAAGCACTTAAAAGGCAGCTGAGTTTCTGGCCTTCTTGCCAGGGATGGTGGGGAGGGACTCAAAAGGGACCTTTGCCTGCATGTGCCTCAAGATGGCTGGCTTGGGTTGCATAGCCACCAGCGGATTGAGTCTCCATTAGATGTCAGGTTATTTTGGAGAATTGGGCCTGGATTATTGATTTGTACTGCAAGCGCGCCTGGGAGCCCCAGTCACAGCCCGAGGACCACACAGTGCTGGGTGCTATACGAACAGAAGCAAACGCTGCCTCACGGAGCATCCAATCTTAAGTCTAAGACAAGATGACAAATGCATACGGAGAGGGAAGGACAAGGAAACAACCCTCGTCAGCATTATCTGCTTTGGTTTCAGCCGAAAACTGCCTGGCCATTGTGTGTGTGACAGGTGTCAAGATGGGGGGCCGGTGGGGAAGGAGAACAGAGTGAGGGAGGTGGCTCTGAGGATGTTTTCTGAAAGCTCCCATGGGGCAGAGAGGGTCCTTTTTATTCAGTGTTTTGTACAGCACCTAGCCCAGTGGGGTTCTGGTCCGGGACGGGGGCTCCTGCGTGCTGCAGGGGAGAAAGCAGGAAGAGGCTTGTTTGAAAATGTAACAAGTGGGGGCCGAAGGCTGGCATCCTTGGCAGAGAGGAGGTGGGGGTTGACGTGAAAGCCTGAGTTTGGGCTTGGCCCCGTAGAAGAGATGCAAAGAATCCATGCCTCATGCAGCGTGCCAGTGGTCCACCCGCCTCATGCTGTCCAGCACTGTCTCCCTCCCAGGCCGGGTTGGAGGGGGAGATGCTGTTGAATTCGTTTCCTTTCCTTTTTTTTGCTTTCTACTGCTGTCCCCTGCTCTGCCATCAAGTGACTTGGTGACATGGCACATCTCAAATGTCTGAGCAATTTCATAAAGAAAGGAGCCGGCATAAATGAAACGCTTTGCCTCTTGTGTCTGAAAAATTGGATTTGTTAACCTGCAGCTTCCGGGGCCTTCTCTGGCGGGCGGCTGATGGGGACACAGGGTAGGGGGAAGGGAAGGGGAAGCATGCATGAGTTGGGTGGGGGGAATCCAAAGCACCCTATAACATGCTGATCTTCTGATAACACATTCTGGGGCTCTTCGCTTCCCTGTGGCTTCGGGGAAAGGCCTGAACTTTGCATTGCTCTGAGTTTTTGCTGTGGTCCTAGTGGACTTCCGTCTCCTTCACGCTGTTCTTATCCAGAGGCAAGAGCACCCGTGGATGCCTCTGCCTGTGACAGCCTGGCCAAGAACTCCAGACACCTGCAATCTGTCGGTGTGGACGGGTGGGGAATTTGCAGCTGGAGGTGAAGCAAGACGCCGAGGCACAGGGCCAGTTCCCCGCAATAATGGGAAAGGGATTTACTCCACAGGTGGTATGGGAGGATTGTAGATTAATTCAGTTTTGCTGCCTCGGAGATGGGAACTTTCACCAATCTGGGGTTTGTGTTGCCCGTGTTTGAGTGGCCCAACTGTGGATCAGCTGCTAGTGTTTGTGGGGCTCTTTGTCATAGATTTTAAGGCCAGAAGGGCCCATCGTGATCCTCTAGTATGACCTCCTGCCCATTGCAGGCTGCAGAACCTCACTCATCCACTACTGTAATAGACCCCCTAATCTCTGGCTTAGTTACAGATGTCCTCAAATGATCATGTAAAGACTTCGAGTTAGAGAGACTCCACCCTTGACACTAGTTTAAACCTGGAAGTGCCCCATGTTGCGAAGGAAGGTTAAAAAACCCAGGCTCTCTGCCAGTCTGACCTAGGGGAATGTTCCCTCCCAACCCCAAATATGGTGGTAAGTTAACCCCTGAGTGTGTGGGCAAAATCCCCCAGCCAGACATGTGGGAAAGAATTCTCTGCAGTAACTCAGAGCCCTCCACAGCTAGTGTCCCATCACTGGCATTTGGAGATACTTGCTGCTAGCAGTCGCAGATCAGCTACATGCCGTTGTAAGTAGTCTCATCATCCCATCCCCTCCCTCAACGTATCAGGCTTAGTCTTGAAACCAGTTAGATTTTTTGACCTGTGGCTCCCTTCTGGTGGTTAGAAGCCTTCATCTAATTTCAAGCCTAAAGTTGTTGATGGCCAGTTTATATAGAGAGCAGTCATCTCTCCCCATATAGAGAGCAGTTTATATAGAGAGCCTGTGTTTGGTTAGGCTAAACAAGCCAAGCTCTTTGAGCTTTCTCTCATAGAGTCTGTTTTCCATTCCTCGGATCATCCTAGTAGCCCTTCTCTGCACCTGTTCTAGTTCGAATTCATCTTTCTTAAAGATGGGAGAGCAGAACTGCACACAGTATTCCAGATGGGGGTCTCACCTGTGCCTTGTATAATAGTATTAACGCTTCCTTACCTCTACTGGAAATACCTCACCTGATGCATCCTAGAACTGCTTTAGCTTTTTTCACAGCCATATCACATTGGCAGCTCATAGTCGTCCTGTGATCAACCAATACACCCAAGTCTTTCTCCTCCTCTGTCACTTCCAGCTGATAGGGCCTCAGCTTATAGGAAAAATTCTTGTTGGTTAGTCCCTAAATGCATGACTTTGCACTGCGCTATTAAATTTCATCCCATTTCTATTGCTCCAGGGGGGGAGGGATAGCTCAGTGGTTTGAGCATTGGCCTGCTAAACCCAGGGTTGAATTCAATCGTTGAGGGGGCTACTCTAGGGATCTGGGGCAAAAGTCAGTACTTGGTCCTGCTAGTGAAGGCAGGGGGCTGGACTCAATGACCTTTCAAGGTCCCTTCCAGTTCTAGGAGATAGGTATATCTCCAATTATTATTATTATTTATTACAAGGTCATTTAGATCCTGTACGATATTCCGGTCCTCCTCCATTCTGGGAATACCTCCCAGCTTTGTGCCGTCTGCAAATTTTATTAGCGCACTCCTTCTTTTTGTGCCGAGGTCAGTAATAAAAATATTAAATAAGATTAGTCCCCAAACCAGTCCCTGAGCAACTCCACTAGTAACCTCTCTCCAGCCTAACCATTCTCCCCCCTCTCCTCCGTTGACTCTGATATTTGCATTACTGAACTCTCCTCCAAAACCTAACTGAGGAAACAAAGGGGATGCAGGTGGACACATCTTCCATCTCCTCTCCATCGGTGGCTTGGAGATTGATGTTGAACAGTGCCCTCATTTGGAGAAGGCTCCCCTTCTCCGCCCAAGCAGAAGTCCAAAGCGCAGGCAATGCAATGTTTATTGGGGTTAGTTTCCAGTCAGCACGTGTCCCATAACTGATGCAGCAGTACCTTGTTTCCTGGTGTCCCGTCCGCCCCCTTGTCAGCAGGCATAATTATCCCTGAAATGCACGCCCACGGTCCCACCCCTTACAACTTACGGTCACGTTCCATTTTGGGGGGTTGTGGGTCTGGGGTCTTCTTCCCACCTTTTTTGTACCCCATGAAGAGTAAGGAGTGAGGTTGTGCTACAGTCAGGGGCAGGCCTTTCTCTGGCCTTAGTGTTTTACCTTCCCTGCCCCCAGTCCCCCCCTTGCTCTTCCTGACTAATTGCTTGTGATAGGAGTTGAGGCAGTCTTCAAGTGTGCGCTCATATTCTATTCCCACCATACCCAGTAACACTTGAACTGCTCTTATCTGTTCCCATTATACTAACAAACCCATCTGGCTTCGACAGAAGCAACATACACAGTGTCTTTGTTCTCTGTTTACACATATTTAGCAAGAATGTATCTGTATCCAAAAATCAAATGGGCGAGCAAAACCCCAAATACTATCTCAGGCGGAAAACAGGCCTGGATCCTACTTTTGCATTAGCACCCCTAACACTCAGCATAGACTCTGGACAGCTGTGTCCTCATATTTCTCCAGTCTAGGGTGCCTCTTACACTGCTTCGCTGTGAGAGCATCCATTCCTGGTCTGCTCACATATACAACCCTCAGCATGGGGGGAGGGATAGCTTCGTGGTTTGAGCATTGGCCTGCTAAACTCAGGGTTGTGAGTTCGATCGTTGAGGGGACCGTTTAGGGAACTGGGATTAAAATCTGTCTGGGGATTGATCCTGCCTTGAGCAGAGGGTTGGACTAGATGGCCTCTTGAGGTCCCTTCCAACTCTGAGATTCTATGTAAATCTCTCTCCGTTATATTGTATCAGTGCCATAGCCAGCCACTCACCAAACTCCCAGTCCCATGCTTTCCCCCCAGTAATGGGCATCTGGTACTGCCCAGCCCCCTCCTGGACAATACAAGCTCATATAAAGTCTGTCATTTCATTAATAGAAAGTGATATGCACAGATCTTGTTATCTCAAATGGAATTTTCCAAACGCACTGGTTTAGATAAAACAATAAAATAAGTTTAACAACTACAGAAAGATTTTAAGTGATTACAAGTAATGAGGCATAGAAGTCAGGATTGGTTACAAAGAAAGAAAAGGTAAAATGCAACTAATTTAACAAGCTGAATGAATTCAGAACAAAGGTTTCTCTCACTGCATGCTATCAGCAGTCTTACTGGCCGGATTTCTTTCGGCCAGGATCCCTCCCCCCGCATCAGTGTTAATTTCCTTGCCCTTCAGGTGGTGTTGATGCCAGGGGCAGAGAGAAAGGGGCATCTGTTCCTCTTTCTTACAGTTATTTTTTCTTTGAGACTCAGGGTTCAGGAGACAAAGTGTGTGGCAATGGGAAACTCCATCTGTTTCTTTCCAAAATGTAATTTTTTTTTCCCACTCACACCCCCTTTTTCCCTGCCTAAGAATTGCTGCTTAACCAGGGGATAGTCCATTTAATTTTGCTGATACCTAGCTTGGGCATCAGTTTGCCTTTTGTCTGTGAACTGTTTTGTAGATGCTTTTTCTAAACTTGGAACATATCTCAGAAATGTCATACAGTAGAATCTTATAACTTTATTTACAAGGTTGCCACACACATTTTACCAGGACAGTAATGATCAGCAAGTTATGTGTTTTTAAGTGATACTTTACAAGGCATACTTTGTACAAAACCCATTGTAGTTTTGTAAAGAGTGTGACCATAGGGATACAGACGGTTATATCATGTATTTACCTAGCACATTACAAAGCTAGAATAAAACTCTTTCTTTGTCCTGGGCAGCTCATGCTCTGGAATGCGTATTGTATGCTGCATAGTATTAAACATAGCATAAGCTCAGATGTATTTAACAGGGAAACAGCAGGTTTCCAGTTGCATTGGCTGGCAGGAGCTGCACTTGGAATGCATAGCCCGAGGCCTAAGCTTGTTGTGTTTGCATGGAGGAGAGATCTTGCTTTACAGCTGGAAGAGCGGGAGTGGGGGAAGGGAGAAATCCACAGTTGCTGCAATTGGTGGAGTTGGCACAATACAGTGCTGTGAGCTCTGACACGCTGGTCTTGGAGTGCAGCTATTTCAGGGAGAGGCAGAGCGCAGTTGCCCAAGCACTTTCTTTTACAGCATGTTACGTATCACATTATTTAGAGAGAGAGAGAGAGAGTGTGTGTGTGTGTGTATGTGTGAGAGAGAGATTCAGTTACAAGATATCGAACCCCTGAGGGGCAGCGAGCGTGGGAGGAGGGGGAGATCGCTTCCCCTGTTTTTGTGCTCTTGCTGTTTTCGTTCAGCTTTCGTGCTGTTTGGCTTTCACCTGGTGTGACCCTGTTGGAGGATTTGCACAGAGAGACTTGTGTCCCCAGGAGAAACTGCAGCAAAGTTTTTTATATATTAAAACAAAAAAAGCAGATAAACAAAAATGGAAGCTTTAAAAGTGCCAGAGACGAGTTTCCCAAAGCCGCTTCCCGGACAAATTATTACAGGAGGCCCAGTTTTTTGAGGTCTTCCTGGTGAGATGCTTGGCTAAGCGGAACTTCATTGCTCCACCTAATGCAGGGAATGGGGACAATGTCCTGGTGAGCAGCTCTGCTTCTGAGAAGGGACAGGCCTGTGGGAGTGCGGGAGGGAGTTCTTGAAGACAATCCTAACCTGTCACATGCATTTCTGGCTTACGTCACTCGGGCATCGCTGCACACTGAGGGGCTCTGAAATGCAGCCTGGCTCTCTGAACATGTTTGAAGGCAGAGACGGTGCAAGGAACTTATTTCAGGGAACATTTGAAGAGGGCAGGGAGTGCAGGATATTGCTGATTCTTTTTTCCATAACTTCTCCACCTCTGGGCTTTGGGGAGGCTTATGCTAGTGGAGGGGTGTGTGTGTGGACGTTTTTCAGTGTGCTGCCAGACAGAGCTTGACATTTACCAGACTCCTCCCGGTCAGGACTCTGCGACTGCAGTACCAGCCACTGGTAGATACCAAAGCCAGGGTGGAGAGAGGCTCCAGCAAGGGCAACATCGGAGAAGGGGAAGGGGGCAGTGCTTAGCTATCTAGCAAACGGCTGTCCCCGTTTCCATCGTCTGTATTACTCTGACTTGCAGGGGTCTGGCAAATCTGCTCCTTCCCTCCAACATCTCCAGACCCTCGCAAGGGGTGGGCACGGCCTCCCCATCTCAGTTCTCCCCTGTCTCCATGCTTGGAGGTCTCCTCCCTGGTGAACAATGCCTGGGCCTGCCTCCGCTGCTGCCCAGAGCTTTCCCAAACAGTGACATTGACGTGATCCTTCACAGATTCACTGCTGCCCACAAGCTGCATCGAGTCTTGTTAGCTTCGCTCCGTGGTTGTGCAGCAAAGCTTTAAGCAGCTACTGAGACACTGGAATGAGCTGACTGCAGATTCAGGAAGACTGCACTGCTCTGCATTCACTGCACATATGAAAGGCACTCTGTCTGCAACTGGAAAGGCTGGAAAATAGACTACATCTAAATACAAACTTAAATCTGCACAGCAGTAGCTGTAGGGTCTCCTGCTTCCTGAAGAATCTGGGAATGGGCATGTCTAGTCCTGATTGTTAATTTCTGCTGGGTTCCTGCATTCTCTGAGCTACTGCTGTCCCTAGCAAGCAGGACAAGGGTTAGGAATGTAGTTCTTTGCACACTGCAGCTAGGACCAAATGCTCCCTCTTCTAGGACAGCTCTAGCTGTGACAGCGCTCTAAAGCCACCGTGTATGGGATCCTAAACTTGGGACTCTAAGGACTGCCCCTCCTGAGGACTAATTAATCCTGTTTTTCAATAGCCTACATCCTGGAGGATCAGCCATTGCATCAGATATGCCACCGGGCCTCTCGATGCAACATTTCGTACCACAGGGGGAACTGCTCATGGAAACTCTGCAGGAGACAAAACGCTAATCGTCCTGTTTCCTCATCTTTAGGGAAGCTAGAAGCATCCCACCCGCTGATGGAAACAAAATGCAACAGGCAGCTCCCATTCCTGCCTGCTGGGTGAGCGCTCGCAGCAACATGGCTCCAGCCTGGCACCTCCTTCTTTTCCATCCTACTTTCCTCCTGGGCGTGTGTAGCTAGGAGAGCTGTGTCCCTGGGTGAGGCCACCCCCTTTTCCAGCATCCCAAGCTCTAGCACCTCCCCTCCTGCTGCAATTGCTGGAGAAGCCCACTGCCTTCTGAGGGAAGGGGGACCAGCAGTTCCTCTGCTGCAAAGGCTCTGTCCTACCCCTGCCGTCTCTGCTTCTCTTCTATAAGAATGGCCATACTGGGTCAGACTAAAGGTCCATCTACCCCAGTATCCTGTCTTCCAACAGTGGCCAATGCCAGGTGTCCCAGAAGGAATGAACAGAACAGGTGATCATCAAGTGATCCATCCCCCGTCGCCTATTCCCAGCTTCTGACAAACAGAGGCTAGGGACACCATTCCTGCCCACCCTGGCTAATTGCCATTGAAGGACCTATCCTCCCTGAACTTATCTAGTTCCTTTTTGAACTCTGTTATAGTCTTGGCCTTCACAACATCCTCTGGCAAGGAGTTCCACAGATTGATTGCGTTGTATGAAGAAATACTTCCTTTTGTTTATTTTAAACCTGCTACCTATGAATTTCATTTGGTGACCTCTAGTTCGTGTGTTATGAGAAGGAGTAAATAACTCTTCCTTATTTACTTTCTCCACACCAGTCATGATTTTATAGACCCCCATCATATCTACCCCCTTAGTCGTCTCTTTTCCAAGCTGAAAAGTCCCAGTCTCTTTAATCTCCTCTAATTATTTCACTTGTCCCGGCAAGTGAAAGGTGACGGTGCTGTGGACAACAGCGTGAAGCATTAGAGATGATTTCGCTGGGGAACGGGATGCCCTGTCTGTCTGTCTGTGTGTCTGTCTCTCTCTCTCTCAATAAAGAGCTTTGAAGGGATTTGGAGAATTTAGTTAAAACCTGACCACTCCCCTCCCCACTTGCCCAGCTCCCAACACTGTTCTCTAAGGTGCTGCTCAGAGTCATCCCCTTTCCCTGTATGTTATGGTATCTCCAAAGCTGCACCCTTCAGTAACTGCGGAGCTGCATGCGCCAATTACAGAGACTGGCACGCGATCTGCCCTTCGTGTTCCCTCCCGCCCTAGCATCGCCTGGAAACATGCAGTAAGCTGCCCAGGGAGTATCGTCCCCAGGGAGAAATTGGTGTAAACGCTCTAACCCCAGCTCCATGGGAACCTCGGCTCCCACAGGGAAGGGAGGGTAGAAAGCCATCAGTGCTGTTACATTCATGAATGCAGAACAAACCTGGTGTGGCAGCATTTTGGGACGCGTCCTTGACACCTTGTGCTCCTTTGAAAAATCCCCGTCTCCCTCCTTCCTAAGTAGGGCCCGGAGACTTGGTCCCAAACTCCCCTTGAAGTGGGAGGTAGATGGGGTGTCTGAAGGCCTGGGTCTTGGAAACCTTACCTGGCCTGACTTCACATGGGTGTTTTGAATGTGGCCAAGACCTGTCCCTGTGAACTCCCCAGTCCCTCTGACTCCGTAGCTCAGATTTTGAGGCCTTAATGCATCCTGTAGTTTACAAATAGGTAGCTTTTTGTTTTGGGCCGGGGAGGCAAACGAATCAACAAGCCAGCGATTTCTTCAATCATCCTGCACGTTACACAGGGGAAAAATTAATACAGCGCCTGCCATCCCCAGAAGCTATTTGTTAAAGCCAAAGATAATGATGGGCAAAATTGAGCCTGGTTCAGCTGCCTTTTAAGAATCCTTCCAAGAAAAGGGATCTGTTTATTTGTGAGCTCCGAAATCTGTGTACAAGCCTTTCAGCCCCATAGGAGACAAGTTGATTTGGGGGAGGGGGGAGGGAAGAGGAGGGAGCAGGACTTCCCAAAAAAAGCCCTGAAACAAATTACATTTCAATGTCCAACTTAAGACACTGACTAAGGCCCTTTTAAAGAAAGACGCTGAGCACACAGGCCCTGAAAATTGGGCCCCTTAACGTATCTAAAAAATGTTGAAAATTGTGGACTAATTAAAAATTATGGTCAATCAATGGCAGTTAATGCATGTGATTAATGTAAGACAAATTAACTACATTTTAAAAAAAAGCTGTGGTTAATTGCCGTTTCAATCGCACTGTTAACTATACACTACCAATTTAAATTGATTATAAATATTATTGGAAGTTTTTTCTACATTTTTCAAATATATTGATTTCAGTTACAACACAAAATACTAAATGTACAATGCTCACTTCATTTTATTTTTTATTAGAAATATTTGCACTGTAAAAAAAAAAAAAAACTAAACAAAAGAAATAGTATTTTTCAATTCACCTCATACAAGTCCACTCAGTCCTACTTCTTGTTCAGCCAGCCGCTAAGACAAACAAGTTAGTTTACATTTACGGGAGATACTGCTGCCTGCTTCTTACTTACAATGCCACCTGCAGGTGAGAACAGACGTTCTTATGGCATTATTGTAGCCGGCACTGCAAGGTATTTACGAGCCAGGTATGCTAAACATTTGTATCCCCCATCATGGTTCGAGTCCTAGGCTCTAAAGTTTTCTATTGTTTTGTTTTTAAGCGCAGTTATGTTAAAATTTCTACATTGCTAAGTTGCACTTTCACATTCGAGATTGCATTCCAGTACTTGTATCGCAGTTCACAGACCTGAAGTGTCTTGTGAATGTTAACCAAGAAATCCTGCTCTGACTTGTGGCGTTAGGAGCAGAGTGCCCTGCTCTAGTGGATCTGTCCCCTCCTTGATGCACACTGTTTTGCTTCCATTTTGCAGTTCATAATGTTGTCTGAGAGCTGGCCACCTTGCCATCAGCTTGGATGGAGCATCATGCCTCTGGCCATAGCTGGACTTGCTGTGGAGTGAGTTCTGTAGTATGAACACCCAGTATCTATTGCTCCTCCATCAGAGCAGTGCTGTGCTCATCCCTGAACTTCCTGTTTTTTTCAGGACTTCAGACCAACAAATGCCCACCATCTGGGTGGCACAGGAAGTGGGACCCACATCATCCTATCCTTCAGCACCTTCACAGACAACCTGTTCACTTTCAACTCTCGGAAACCATTCCCTACCCTACCTTGCAGAATGTCTCTTTCACAGTTTCTGCTCATATCGCTCCTTCCATGCGGTCTAGCCAGGTATGTGAGTGCCACCTTCTTTGCAGCTCCTGCCATTTGGAACAGCCTTCATAAATCTCTCCCTCTTGCTTCAAATCTTGGCTGGAAAAACGGCTCTTCTCACTACCCAGGTCTCACAAATGGATGCTTTAATTTTCACTACACGAGCTGCTTTACCACTAATTTACATTAGGTGTTTGAGTCTCTTCTGCTCCTGCAGACTCTCCGGCAATTGGAGAACTAGTGAAATTCTGAACTTGCAAGAGGCGGAGGGCTTGTCTAAACACCAAGTTGCACCGTTTAACTAACGGAGTGTATTGCATCACTTAAACTGGTGTCACTGTGTGTGTAGAGCTCTACGTAGCTATAAACTTGGCTTATGTTGGTTTTAGCTTGTTTCTAGTTAAATAACTGGCCTAACGACGTCGTGTAGCCCAGACCTGTGGGCAGGGGGAGCCATGGGCTAATGAACACCTCGGCTGTCTTGGCAGATTCATCATTCTTGCCCCTTTTGCCTTAAGACTGAGAGCTCTGAGTGCATATCCACCCCCTTTCCCCTAGAATCACTCCAGCAAAACCATGGAGCTGATATTTTTGGTATTTTAAAGGTACGATGCAGAAAATAATTCTTTACAGGCCGTCTTTATATCAGAAGAGAAAGAGGCAGAGTCTTCCTTTAGATAGAACCCATTGTAGATCCCTTCTGCTGGTGAGTGGAAGAGGGAGGAGAGGGTTTTGATGTAGCACAGAGTACTGGCAATGAGGCTCTTCTACCACTAGAAAGAGCAAAGATGGTCCCTTCAAGTTCACTATTGCCGTAGGAGACGTAGGCTTCTCTGCCTTGACTCACGGAGGAATATCGGTGCACGTTATTACAAAATGATCTTTCAGCGGAAGATAGCACAGGTGGCTGTAGGTTCTGTTTTTATGATTTGGCCTATGCAGTCTGGTCAAGCCAAGCCATAGTGTTCTTACCAATGATGTTCAAAGGCACAGAAACCTCCAGGAAGTTGAGTCATTTTGCAGCCCTCGAGAATGTGTGTCATGGTTTGTGGCTGCCCACACTGACATAGCGGAAGGTCTCTCAAACACCACCGAAATTCTGCTGCAGCACAAATTCCATGTCTGACATTGCCTTTGCAGCAAACCAAACCCTGTTGACATTGAGTGGGGTGCGAGACAAGATAATTATTTGTCACTTTCTCTGCAGACCATGAAGCTGCGCCTCCTCTACTGTAAATTCCTCACTCGATAAACTTACCCACAACAGGCGCCGTGAGAGCAAACGACCATGAGGTGGATTAAACAAGTCTTTTATTGATGGTAGAGGTGACATATCAGACAATTTCATCATAAGCTTTGCTATACTTTCCTCTCTGTGAACCGTGGGTGGAGCAGTATTGTAGGCCCTATGTTGCAGTGAGGCAATTCTTCCAATCCATTAATCAATGGGTGATCAGTTCCCATCCAGGCTACCATAATTATTGAACTGAGAGTTAATTGGTGTTCGAAACATTTTAAATAGATTTTGTGTGTGTGTTACTGTGTCTTAAACTAGGGTCTAAAAGTTTGTGTAACTTGCAGAGGGACAGTTGAAAACCGTGTGGTATAAAACGTTCATCAAATCTGTGAGGCAGCAGTGTTTCTGTTCTCCTTGCTAGGAGTTCCAGGTTTGCCAGGGCATGGTTGGTTCCTCTTAACAGCCCTTTGGAGCTGAACAGGGAATAGTCTCCACAAATATATGGAAGCACTTCAATGCCAAGGCTGAGCCTATGGGCAAATAATGCACAGCTTTCTCTGTCAGAGGACACTGGGGTATTTACTGGCTATAACTGAACTAAGCCTTCACGCTTTATAGAGAGAAATTGAGGCAGAGAGAAGGGAATTTATTTGCACCACAGCATGTCGTGAATGACCGAGCTGCTGCTGGAACCCAGGAGATCTGCCTCTAGTACCCAACACAGCAGAACCATCTCTCCTCAGGGGCTGCGGGGATTGGTGTCCTGTTTCATCTTAACCCCACCCCTGTCAATTTCTATTAGGACAGCCTAGACCCTCGGTGAACATTTCCTCCCCTTCCATACCGTCTCCTCAATGCTTTCCACTGCTTGCATTTTGTAACAGACCGGGAAGTAGCTGCGTATACACTTGATAATTCCGGGTAGCAGTGACTCCAAGCAGCGCTGGGCCTTTTCTGGCATAAAAAGGACAAATTAAATAAACGTGTGATTGCTTAAACATTTGTTTTTAAATTAGCAGCAGCTTTTTTTTTTTTTTAAATTAAAGTATTTGGATATGCTGCTAGGGAACATTTTAGCAATTTTTTTTTCTGGTACAGTTTTTCCATAATTACCCATTTTAAAAAGCAAATGCAAAACTGGGGCCGGGTTTTCGGCTTAATCCTCTCAGAGCCGCGGAGGGGAAGAGACATCTCCGTTTGGAGCTGTGGGGTTCAGGCAAGTGTCCGGCAGGTTAACGTTGGCTCGCGGTAGTGAGGTAAGGGCGCTGATGCTAAGACGATGCTGAAAGCTGGAATGAGGCACATCTGCGTCTCGTGGGAGAGCCAAGAAAACCAAGCACTTACTCCTAATGGTGAAAGCTGGCCCCGGGGTTCTCTCTGTCCTCGGGACTTTAAGGGAAGGGTGAGGAAAAACTAGGTAGAGGGGAAAAAAAGAAAAAAGAGCTGCCGGAGCATAGGAAAAATTGGTGAGGGCTAAGCACCCACCGGCAGCTCCTCCACTTCCTCCCCTCCCGGCACCAGCTTGCATTCACTCTGCATCCAACTCCCCTGAACGGGCTGCCGCATCCTGCTTCTCCCCCCTCCCTCCAGCACTTGCGCCGCCATACAGCTGATTAGCGCAAGCCTGGGAGGGGGGTGAGGAGGAGGAATGCGGCGTGCTTGGGGAAGAGGCGGGGCCAGGACTGGGATTTGAGGAGGGATCCAATGGGGGAGGGAGGGGCAGAGTCGGGGCGGGGCCGGGGTGGAGTTGGGGAGGGAGTGGGGGGTGCGAGCCCCCTCCGCCTGTGCACCGGAAGGCAAAATATTGGGACAACAATGATCGGGATGTGGGACAAACAAGTAAATGTCGGGACACTCCTGATAAAATCGGGATGTCTGGTCACCCTGGCTGCTAGACTAGTACAGCTGCTGAGTTAGTGTTATTAATGACTGGTTCTGCTGTGTGGTGCCTTTTACCTCCTTTGATTTGAATGCAAAAATTACATCTCGCCCCAGCTGTAGGTTCCCTGTCATTCCATGCAAGGAGGAAGCACTGTTGGGCTAATAGGGATGCCTACGTGCGGCCCCGTTACAGCGAGCTGCAATTTTAAAGAGCAAAAGGCTCTCTGAGCCCACCCAAACTTTCAGCACTTTCCAAAAGTCCTGTCAAAACAAAGCGGGTCCTCGCCGCTTGCTGTAACGGTCCACAGGCCTGGGTTATTTTGGCTGTAAGGTGTCTTTGAACGTTTCAGCTCATTTAAAGGTGGGAAGAGGGAAAGGTGACATGGGGAAGGAACAGAGGAGCCCAAAATAAGGCTGGAGCCTTTGGGGAAACCGGTGCTGACCCGAATGTTCCATAACCACATCTGCCAGTACCGGAACACTTGGCTAGACCAGGCTGGCTAGCGAGAGGTTCCTTTCAGACTTGGAGGCTTCGGGGCAGCAGAGAGCTTCAGTTACTCCCAAGGAGCTCCTATGGTTAAGGGTTCAAATAGTGGGGAAGGTGGAAAGAGAGCTAGGAGCAGGCCCGAGAGGCCTGTGGGTACTGAACCTATAGTCAAGCATGTAGTTAAATTCATGGGCTCCCAGGGCATGTCGCTGCTGCATGGTGAATACACGTTTGGGGTGATGGGGGTCTATAGCACACCCATAGGTGTGCAAGAACAAAGATGGGCCTTGCCTGGAAGAGTTCATAGGAACAGACACACTGTGTCCATCTAGCTCCGTATCTTGTCGTCCGATAGTGACCAGTGCCAGGTGCTTCACAGGGAATGAACAGAACAGGGCAAGTTATCAACTGATTCATCCCCTCTCATGCAGTCCCAGCTGCTGGCAGTCAGAGGTTTAGGGATAGTCAGAGCATGGGGTTGCTTCCCTGACCATATTGGCCAATAACCAGCAATGGACCCCATCCTCCATGAATTTATTTAGTTATTTTTTTAACTCTGTTATACTTCTGGCCTTCACAACATCCCCTGGCAATGAGTTCCACAGGTTGACTGTACGTTGTGTATACTAGTAGCTCACATTATTAAGGCCCTGATCCTCCAGTTGGATCCATGTAGGGGGATCCTTGCTCCTGACTTTGAGCCTCCCCATTGCAATCGGCAGGGTGCATGTGGCTCCAATTGCAGGATTGGGACCTTTGCATGGATAAAATGCAGCCAGTGAAAAGTAGGTGGGTGTGGGAGGTTATGCAATAGGAGTGCAATTTCCCAGCCTTGCTCAGCATACTTCCTGGAGATTTCAGGAAGTATTTTTTTTTTTTAAATAATAAAAGCTTAATAAATGAGTTAAATCCTGTGAAACTTGAAGTAATTAACTGTTGTAAGCGGGGGATGAGAGTTTGCAGAGCAGCCTTTCCAGGAAACTAATAGACCCTGTGCCTCCTTATCTTGATGATTTTCATAATTTAACTGAATGCTGAGGTAATGGATCTGATGAACTTTTATGGAGCTGATTTTAGATTTAATGGACTTCATGGGTTGTTTTTAAAACGTTGATGCACTTGAAAGGTAAGAGAAGAGCAATAGAAGCTGAAATAAATCTGAATGATCTTCCAGGGATTTCAGGTAGCACCAGGTCCACTCTGAGTGCACCAACCTTGCCACCTGAAACTGTCCTTGGAAGCCATCTTAAGAACCCAGGTGCTTTTCCCCCTGGGCAGTGAGCTGAGCACATGAAAGGAAAGAAGCAGAGACACTGTCTTCATGCCAGAGCATCGCTGCCAGTGTTTTTTGCTTTTCTTGCATAACCTTTGACCCCGTCCCCTCCTTTCCCTCCTCCCCCTCAGAATGAGGGAGCTGCAAAGCCGGGATCATCTGTGTTAATCTGGTCTCATTGAGGCAGGATCAGTGAAACCACCTCACAGATTCACTGTATTATGGAGCAGATTGAAGGACTTAGAGAGCAAATTTAATAAATATCATTTCGATATTACTTGGTGGAAAAAATCCTCGGAGCAGCTGTTGTCGGAAGCGCTGTGGCGAAGGCTGAGGGAATGGGGGCTGGTTATGACAGGGTCTGTGTTGGGGAGAAGGGTGGAAACGCCATCAGTATGGGGTGTGGGGGTGAGGTTCACTTGGGTCAGAGGGAGAGGCTGGGCCGAAAGAGCAGATGTCACATGTTTGAGCTAGGGCCGAGTAGTGGGCACCTAATGGTGGGGCAGGGCTGTATGGGCGCTGGGCGTGGCATGGGTGGAGGCACGTGTTTCAAATGAATTGGAAGTGGTACAAGATTTGATGATGCTCTCTGGCAGTGTGAGGACATGGGGTTGGGGGTTGTTGAAGGATGCACTGTCCCTTTAAAAAAAAAAAAATTAGGTCCTAATTCTGCTTCAAGGCCCTCTGCAGTTTGACCCCCTCTACCCACCCAGAGCACCCCCAGAGGCTCCAGCAATGCCCCGCACAAGGGTCGGGATCTGTCCGTCTGAGGCAGCTTGCAGGACCAGGGCCCTCAGAAGGTGTTTTAAGTGCTAGAACTTGTAATATTTATAAACAATACATCAAGGACAAGTTGAGCCAGATCGTCAGCTGATAGGAATCTGTGGTGCTTCATTATATCTATGCCCATTTACACGAGCCACTGAAGTCTGTGGAGCTACATGGATTTACACTGGCTGAGCTTGTGACCTGTTTGGTGGGATATGAATAAAGCAATGTTAAGCCTTTTAAACCCTCCTTGGTGGGGTCAGAGTTTACCGGAAGGGAGAGCAGGGGTGTGAGATTTCTCCAGGAGTGGGGAAGGGTTACGGATCTCTTTGGTGGCAGGAGAGAGGATATTTTTCTCTGCTTGGTCCTTTGTCTTATAAGGTTCCTTGTAATTCCTGATACAGTCCTTGAGTTGTGCTCTAACATGCCTGAAATGTCTTTGTGAGCTTTCCAGTGGAAAAACCAGTGTTGCCCTGACAGGCACTAGGGGCAAGGGGATGGAAGGGAGGGACTCGAACACTCATCATATTTGTATATCGCTTTTAAGCTATACGCTTCGGCTCCATGGTGGGCGTCTGAGGCAGGTAGACGTATTTACCTTTCTATGGGAGGAGAAGGAAGCAGGTTGGTGCCTGTGTTAGGATAACAAGGGCATTGATTTAGCCAGAGTCTGTTCTCCGCATTAATCCTAGCTCATCTCTAGTTACCACTTGCAGATGGTGTCTTCTGCCTGGCTGCAGCTGGATGCTGTTGACAGTGCCCAGGGAAAGTTCCAGTTGCAAAGGGTGGACAGCTGTAAGAAATCTCTCTTCTGAGACCAGCTTGGTTCACTCCGCTCTATGGAGAGAAATGGAGGCAGCAACCAATCTGGGGTGGTGATTGTAGCTTCTGTAGCTGATGCCCTGTTCTGGAGATGATCTTTTACCCTGCTAAGATGCACTGCAAATCTCAGCTCCAGCCTCTGAAAGCCCTTGAGCGGAAGGCATAGTGCTTGCAGGCAGAGAAATTGACTGACCGCTTTGTCTTTGTCTCTTGCAGGACCCCCTGCCTGCTGGAAAAACACTTGGTTTAGAATAAATGTTTGACCTCTTGCTAACCCCTCTTTCCTCCCAATCTCATTTGGTGAAGAGTGAAAAAGGCTGCAGCCAATCCAAGGAGGGCAAGAGCTGGGGACCGTATCATTAAAATGCTAAAAATGAATGCGCTGAAAACAGACACAATTGGGTATTTAAATCCCTGAATGAAAAGAGTATGTGTTACAGGGCTTGCAGGGAGCTGGTCTCCCAGAGCCCCAGGAAAGTATGTGGTCAGGCCTGTGCTATTAATTTTTTGTTTCTGGTTTTGAAAGGAACTGCGAAATCCACGAGGAAGGCAGATGCCATGGGCTGAAAAAATGGAGAGGGAGTTTTCGTTTGTCCCTGGTGGTGTCAACTGGGTCTGGGGGGAGGATAATTGCCAATCACTAGGTGTGTGCAAGGATTGTGTATACATGCTCTGTCTACAAGTGTTCACGTGCTCAGGCTTCAGCTGTTTCACCCTCACTCCTTCATGGTTGAACACTTGTCCTCTTTGTCCTGGCATGTGCACACTTTGGGCATACTGGCCCCTGGATCAGCTCTCTGTGTTTGTCACTCCAGCTATCGTGCTTGTAGCTAACCTGCTTTTCTACCTTGGTGATCAAAACTAGCGTGCATTGGCAACACCCTCTTTGGGCTTTGTAGGTGCTCGTGCGCCACTCTTAATTGTGCTGCTTGCACTTTTTAGTGCGAGACAGTAGCAGTCAGAGCTAGAAAAGACAGCTAGGCCTCTTTAACCCACCTTGCTGTCTTGCCTTATTCTTCCTTCTGCAAAATCCTGCCACCCCTTTTTTGCTGATTCCCCAAGTTTGGTATCACCCCTCTGTCAAGCCCTTGGATGCAGCCCCATTGTCACCCCTTCCTGCATAATCACCTATTTACATTTAGCATTAGCTTTACTCCATATTCTTTTGGGGGAGGGTGCATGTGGTTGGAAAAACACAGCTTTCCCTCACTTCTCTGTGCAAGTGTCTGAGGACTTTTGTGGGTGCTGAATACCTATGAAGCTACCCCGAAGTCAGGTACTAACTGGCTGGCTGGGCTTTGGGCCAGCAGCACGGAGCAGGTCCATTGGCCGTTGGATTCTTAATGATCAAATGAAACATTTCAAAGTTTTAAAAACACCACCACCAAACTGCAGGCCCATCTGCTGCCAGAAACCCTGCTTCCCATCAACCCCAGGCAGCGAGAGAGAGTGGGGATTTTAAACCAAACAATTTTTTTCCCCTCTGACGGTTGATTGGCTGCCAAGGTTCTCTGAACGGGAAGTCTGCCCCGCCTCTCTTGGTATCGGATGTCAGGTTGGCATGGAAAATCCCATCTGTTTTCAATCTGGATCCCCCCTTGCATCTCCTAAGCATCTTCTCCGTGCTCCCACTCCTACATGCCCTCCTCCACATCCGCTGGGGCACACACATCAAGGGAGTCTGCTTGGGGGGGGGGGGGGGGGAAGTCCCCCAAGTATGAACATGACCTCCCTTATACCCTTTTCCTCCCTTTCCCTAAATACTCAACGCTAAGGCATATGCAGCCCTTCCACGTTGCCTGCCTTGTGTATATATACACACAGGCTTGCCCAGAGAACCTCTCAGTCCAGGGACTACTCCAGTCTTCGGCTTGCAGAATTTTCAAATGACCAAGATTTTAAAACTCTGATCCATCAAGAAACAGTGAAATCAAAGTCTGAGATGGGGAGATCCAGGAGTGTTCCTTTTTGAGGGCTGGAAGGGACCTCAAGAGGTCATCAAGTCCAGCCCCCTGCGCTGAGGCAGGACCAAGTAAACCTTGATCAATCCTGACGGGTTTGTCCAGCCTGGTCTTGAAAACCTCCAGTGACGGGAAGTCCACAATCTCCTGTGGAAGTCTGTTACAGTATTTAACTACTCTTAAAGTTAGGATGTTGCTCCTTTGCTGCAGATTAAGCCAATTACTATTTGTCCTACCATCAGTGGACATGGAGAACAATTAGAGAGACAAAGGTGGGGGTGGTAATAATGTTTTTTTGATTGGACCAATTTCTGTTGGGGTGAGAGAGAAGCTTTCGAGTTTACACACAGAGTTCTTCAGGCCTGGGAAATCTCTGAGTGCCACAGAACAATCGAGCACTGTCCTCTTAATAACAGTCCTTAATGTATTTGAAGATTGTTACCAGGACCCCTATAGGGCTTGTCTACATCACAAAGTTGCAGCGCTGGTGAGGGGGTTACAGCGCTGCAACTTAGGAGGTGTACACATCTGCAGGGCATCACCAGCGCTGCAACTCCCTGTTTGCAGCGCTGGCCGTACTCCCGTTTTGTCTCGGGTGTAGAGGATCCAGCGCTGGTGATCCAGCGCTGGTAATCAAGTGTAGACACTTACCAGCGCTTTTCTTGACCTCCGTGGAATAAGCAGGTATCCCAGCATACCTGAGGAAGCCTCTGGTAATCAAGCTGGTCTCCTTCCCCGGTTTGCTCTCGCGTTCCCCGAACCCCGAGCAAGCAGGTCTCCTTCCCTGCGGTTTGCAGGGTGGTTCGGGGAACGCGAGAGCAAACCGCGGCGAAGCTGGTCTCCTTCCCCGGTTTGCTCTCGCGTTCCCCGAACTCCGAGCAAGCAGGTCTCCTTCCCTGCGGTTTGCAGGGGGGTTCGGGGAACGCGAGAGCAAACCGCGGCAAAGCTGGTCTCCTTCCCCGGTTTGCTCTCGCGTTCCCCGAACCCCCCTTGAAGCCGCCCAACAGCGCTGCAGTATGGCCACATCTAACACCACTTGCAGCGCTGGTTGCTGTAAGTGTGGCCACTCTGCAGCGCTGGCCCTATACAGCTGTACTAATACAGCTGTAACAACCAGCGCTGCAAAATTTTAGATGTAGACATACCCTCAGTCTTCTTTTCTAAAGACTAAATGTGCCTGTTTTTTAACTTTCCTCATAGGTCAGGTTTTCCAAACCTTTTTATCATTTTTGTTGCTCTCCTCTGGACTCTCTCTCTCCAATTTATCCACATCTTTCTTAGAGTGGCAACCAGAACAGGACACACTACTCCAGCTGAGCCCTCACCAGCAGGATAATTACCTCCTGTGTCTTATATTTGGCACTCCTGTTAATACACCCCAGAATATTAGGCTTTTTCTCAACTGCATCACAGGGTTGGCTCATATTCAGTTTGTGATCTGCTGTAACCCCAGATCCCTTTCCACGGTACTATCCCCTCGCCCGTTATTCCTATTTTTGTAGTTGTGCATTTGATTTTTCCTTCCTAAATGTGGTACTTTACACTTGTCTTTATTGAATTTCATCTTGGTCAGTTCAGTCCAATTCCTTGATTTTGTCAAGGTTGTTTTGATTCTAATCCTGTCCTCCAATGTGCTTGTTACCCCTTCTAGCTTGGTGTTATCGACAGATTTTATTAGCAGACTCTCCATTATCCAAGTCATGAATGAAGATATTGAATAGTACCAGACCCAGGACTGGCCCCTGCACAGTCCCACTAGAAACATCTCCTCCAGTTTGATAGTGAATCTCTGATAACTATTCTTTGAGAGCAATCTTTTACCTAGTTTTTCACTCACCTGATAGTAATTTTATCTAGACCACATTTCTCTAGTTTCCTTATGAGAATGGTATGTGGGACTGTGTCGAAGCCTTACTAAAATAAAGAGAGATCCTGTCTACTGCTTCGTGCCATCCACCAGGCCAGTAACCCTGTCAACAAAGGAAATTAGGTTGTTTGTTTATTCTTGACAAATACGTGTTGGCTATTCCTTAGAACCCTGTTATCCTCTAGGGGCTTACAAATTTGTTGTTTAATAACTTTACCCAGTATCTTTCCAGATCTCAAGGGTAGTCAGGCTGGTTTATAATTCCCCAGGTCGTCTTTGTTCCCTGTTTTTAAAGTCCGGTACTATTTTTGTGCCCTTTTCCAGTCCTCTGGGAACTTGTGCGCCCTCGATGATAATTGCTAATGATTCCGAGATTGCTTCAGCTAGTTCCTTAAGTACCATCGAGTGAATTTCGTCAGGCCCTGCTGACTTGAATACATCTAACTTTTATCAATATTCTTTCAGCTGTTCTTTCCTGGTTTGGGGTTGCCTCTCCCCCATGTTACCAATATTAATTTTGTTGTATCTGGTCACCATCAACCACCTTATAGGCACGAGGCACCTCTGCCTTCTTGAAGTCATCAGTCATTAGCTTTCTTTCCCTGTTAAGCAGACGACCTACCCTTTCCTTCATCTTTCTCTTACTCCTATTTAAATAATTTTCTGGTGCCTTTTATGTCCCTTGCAAGGGGTAACTCATTTTGTGTCTCGGCCTTTCTGATTTTGTCCCTATGTGCTTGTGCTACTCTTTTGTGCTCTTCCTTAGCCACCTGTCCGTGTGTCCGCTTTTTATAGGATTCCTTTTTAGATTTTCTAGTCATTAAAACCGCGAATACACAATGATTTGCTTCCACCCTCAAGCAAAGCGTAGCATCTCTGTGGGGTTTCAGATTAACTTGAACACATGTGGGTAATAATAAGCATATCATGGTCTTTCTCTGCAGAAGCCCTCTTTTGTCCCAGATCCCCTTCCGTAGTCTTTTGTTTGTCATCCCGTGCTGTGTTATGTCTTATTTAGACTATAAAGTCCTCAGGCCAGGGATTATCATCAGTTTTTTTATGCCTGTAAAGAGCCATGCACACCTGTGGTGCTTCATAAATAACAAATGGGTTTTAAAAAATCCCCAGGCCTTTTATAGTCCGATAAAGTTTGCCTCCACAGTAGCAAAAAATTGATGTTTGATTTATTTATGTTTTGTCTTGTCAAAATTTGTAGCGGCGATTATCCTGCAGTCATTCCCCTGCCAGCCTTCCTGGGCCCTGATCATCATGGGCTGCATCCGCGGTATCCTCTTGTCCCAAGGTTTCTCATCGTTGCTATCACCAGTTCAGTTCCACCAGTGGCAGTGGTAGTGCACAGAAGATACTGGCAGCTTAACTGTGATGGTGTCTAACCGAGCTCAGCACATATCTGTGTGACGCCGCGGTTAAAGCACCAGTGACTGCCCACAGCCCTGTTGGTCTGTTTGGTCTCTGCTAGGATTGTAATAGTGCTGGCTAACCTGTATTTAAAAACACACTTCTTTCTCTAGTGGGGACAGGGCCTGAATGAAGGGAGAGCGGAGTTCTAGTGCTGGCTGCTCTGTTAACTGTGCTGTGCACCCATGGCAGGTTGTTCAGTCTTTTTTGTACCTCAGTTTCCCTTCAGTATAATAGTGAATAATTAACTGCTCTCCAGAGGGGGCATGTGAGTCTCAGCTGTTTGCACGTGGCTTGGAGATTCTCCAGCTGGAAGATGCCAAGATGAGGAACCATAGATAAAAAAGGAAGCTGGAATAAGAATAAGTCCCTAGAAACAGTAGCACAGAGTGTGTCTTTCTCTCCTTGCCCTGGTTCTCGCCATCTGGGGCATGAGGTTCGCAGCCGGCTTGGAAAGGGAAATGTATGAGCCATCTCTAGCTACAGTGCAGCTGGACCAGGCTGGGGCCCAGACACAAGTCACCCCCTCCCCACCCCCTCAGAAACAAAATCCCAACCTCCTCTGCCTCGCCAAACTCATGGATGGAAGAGAGACTTCCCCTGGGGAGCTAAATGCGTTACTGGCTGCTATGCCTTGGGGGTGGGCAGGAGGGGCCTCCTGCCCCCCTTCCGCCAAGGCAGCACATCCTCTATGGGGTTTCCCCCAACTCAGTCCCTGTCCCTCACACCATCATCCCTTACAGGGCCATGCCAGCTCAAGTACCCTCCATCCCCCCATGGATCTCCTCCCTCTCTTTCCAAAAGATCTTCCGCAATGGATTTTCTTCCTCCTCCATCCCACACACGTTCCCCTGTGGCTCCCTCCCCCCCATGGATCAGCTCTCCCTCCCCCAGGGGGGGCTGGAACAATGTGTGTAGTGGGGGTGCTGGGAGCCATTGAACCAAACTGTAAACCCTGGATATGATGGAAATCACTTCAAGCCAGGGGGTGTTGCAGCAGCCCTAGTTACAGCACCTATGCCTTCCTCTATGGATCTCTTCCCCCCTGGATCTGCACCCCCTCTCCTTGCCCCTCCCCTATGGAACTCGCGTGCCCATGGATCTGTGCCTCGCTCCTCCCCTGTCCCTTATGGATTTTCCCCTACAGACCTTGTCCTGCACAGCTGCTTCCTTCCCCCTCTCCCCACCTCCCTCTCACTCTGTAGGCTCCCTGCCCCTCCCCTGGCTCCTCCCAGTCTTTGCCCCCCCCCCTTCCTCGTCCCATCCCATGTCTCGCTCCGGACCCTGCAAGAGGTGTCACCCCTACCCCCCTCCGCACCCAGGTTGGATTAACGGGAACCAGGCGCCTCATGGGTCCCTAGCCACTGCCTCTGGCCTCCAGTGCTGCAGCTGGGGGCCCCTCTCGGGGGCTCTGATGGGAAAGCTCACGGTGAGTTCTGCAGCCCGACTGGGTCTGAAGTGTGTGGGGGGTGGCTCCTGGCACCCTGGGTCTGTGGGACCTGCATGGGGGCTGTTCTCCATCCTCTGCTCCCCCCATTTCATCCCTTTGCCCCTGCTCCGTGTCCTCCTCGTCCCCCATCACTCGCTTCCCATCCTCTGCCTGGTCTGCTCCCCCATTCCTCCTCCCCCACCCCGCTCCAAGTTCTCTTCCCCCATTACCCTCTTCCTACCGCTTTCTTTCCTTCCCTGTCCCCTGCCCCCTTTCCCCTCTCCACATTCCCCCTCTCCTTTTAACCCTTCTGTTAACTTCTGGTGCTCAGCTCAGTAACTGCCCGTTTTAGGAGCTGGTCCCCATCGCTTTCCTGGGGCAGGATAAATAGAAGCCCCCTTTCCCCTCTGCCCTCCACCCGACATGGTCCCGTGAGCTGCCCTCCACCCCCAGTCCACCAGGAACCCTAGGGCTGCTCCCCTGTGTCTGTGCTAGGTTAAACCCAGAGCAGATTCTACTTGTTACTTTTCATTCTGGTGGCTGAGTTTAAAACATCAGTCCAGAGTTTCCTTTTTAAGGGAATAATTCCCTTCTCCAGCTTGGGAACATCCAGAGCCAGTTACAGTTCAGAGAACTTCCCCTGGGCTGCTTGTTAATCCGTCTCTTGCCTTCTTTAATTTTACGGTTGATCCTGCCTGTCTGTGTGTGTTTCTGTGTCTCGCTCGCTCTCTCAAAGTGGAGATGAAGGGTTGTTTTTTTTTTCACCCTCATTTATTTGCTGTGGGTTGATTGTGTTTCAGCAAAGATCCCCCCTTCCTCCACGTCTGTAAATACCCCTCTGTCTGTGTCTGGCACATTGCATCTGGTATCAAAATATAAGGTTTAAAAATAAAGTTAAAGAATCCTTCTTTGAGCCAGCTGCTGCCGGACTTCAGGGGAAAGGTGGATTTGTTTTGTGTGGGGTCAGACTGGGAACTGGCTTGCTGCTATTCGCAGATTTCAGTGGCATCCAAATTATAACACCGAGATTTCATCTTTTTTCCCCTCCCTTTTTGTCTTGGGGGATCAATAATGTTGTTCAATTGAAAGGGGGGGGGATTCAGTGCAGTGAAGATTAATTGTATAGGTCAGCATTATTTTGAAATCATTAAAGGCACATTGATTCTCCCTCTCCCTCTCCTCCTCCCCCACCCCACCGCCTTTAAATCTGCCCAATCGTTTACTGGTGCGTTTATTTGCAAAACAAGGGACAAATAAATGACAGACTGTGCCAAGCTTCCCCAGTGTGTGCAAAACTCCTCTCTTCCCTTTATAAAAGTGCACCAAGGACTGGCTTCCTCTGTTTAAAAATCGACTTTTTCCAAATCATCCTTTTTATTACTTACTTTTCCAATCGCTCCAGCTCCTCCGTGAGATTTCCTTTTTTTTTTTTCTGAACAAAGGACGGGCTAGATGAAGGCATGATACACAGTTAACACATGCATAGCACTGGGATGTGATTGATACCGTTTCTTTTATGTACAGGACTAATGTGCTTATTTACAAGGTGTAATTTTTGTACAGTTTCTGTATTCTGCTGCAATACAATGGAACCGTTTTTGTGCTGCTTATAGAGCTAATTGGATGCAATATCTATTACACCACTATTTTCATTGCAAAAATGTAATCCTTTTTTTTTTTTTTTTTGACCAAGAGGTAGAGTAGACGTAAACCCTTCACTTTAGAAATGTGAAGGTAAATGGGAGCAGCTTTGTTGGAAACTTTCAGAGAGAAGTGGCCATTTTCCATCCCTTTATGATTTATATCTTCTCTCTCCTCTCCTCCCTCCCCGTCACCACCTCGAAACCCCCTGGAGTTCCCACTCCAGCAAGGATTAATACCCTTCTGTTAGAGGGAACTTTTCACAGCAAAACTCCAACTGGAATTCTCAGCAGCCCGGCCGTTAGCGGGAACACTTTAACTTAAATTTAAATTTATCTCGTTCGCTGTCTGAGAACTCTCCTGCAGTTAAGGGGGAAAATGTAAAGATTAAGCAGATCGTTACTGTTTATGAAAAGCACTTTGAAACATTACCATGATGGTCCTTTTTTAAAAAAAAGAATTCTCTAGACTGTACTTTGCCAAGGTAATGTCTGTGCTTACTTTCCTCTTCTGAAAATACCAGCTAAAAGCCTGCAAATCACAGATTCAGCTGCACTGAGATAGATCACCACACGTGGTAGAGAATAAAATCCCTAATAATATCATAGTAGCATGCTAAAAAAGAGACTTTCCCTAAATAGCCCGCCACCTGCATTGTGTGATCTTCCTTCTTTTTTAACTGGTTTCATGTACATCAGGCAGGCTTTTGTCCATCCACTGACAATCAGTTATGCAGTCTGTGAAGGTGCTTATCCCTTCCAGAATTTTACGAGGTGGATATTTATAACTGATGCTGTTTGGCTTGCTCCAGAGGAGGAGTGGGGGGGAAATCTTTACTTAACTGCTAATTTTCTTGTTTAAAATGTGTCTTTGTGATTGTTTGTTTGTTTTTTCCTTAGATTCATTTAGTATAGGATACCTAGTATTTGTTCATTTAAAATAGACCTCACACATGTTAGGTGGTAGCGTGTAGGTCTCTGGGGGAGGTGAATGGGGTTCTGTTTACACAGCAGGGGTTCTGGTTAAATCCTTGCTGGATTGAACTGTGATGTAGCAGAAACTTTGCAGGGATCACCATTTAGAGGGTGTCTCTTCCTTTCTCCTGTCTGTTCCCCCCAGGAATAAAATCAGTTCCACTCACAATTCTGTCACATTGACCATCCAGGAATGGCAAGGAACTTTTACAAATATTAATGAACATATCTTTGTCAGGTAGGAAATGTGTCATCCCCATTTTACAGACAGGCAAACTGAGATATAGAACAGTGAAGTTACTTTCTTGAGATCACACTGCCAGACGGAGGTAGAAATGAATCAGGCACTGCTGATTCCCAGCCCCTTGCTGTAACTAGTAGACATCCTCCTTTCACAGCAGACACGCAAGGCAGTGATTGTTGTAGGGTTGCCCACTTTCCAGTCGCACAAAACCAAACACCCTTGCCCTGTCCCTTCCCTGAGGCCCCGCCCCCACTCACTACATTCCCCCTCTCTTGGTGGCTCGCTCTCCCCCACCCTCACTCACTTTCACTGGACTGGAGTGAGGGCTCTAACTGGGGGTGTAGATTTCAGGGTGGGGTTCAGGGTTCAGAGTGTGGGAAGGGGGCTCCAGACGGGCAGGGAGTTGGGGTGCAGGAGAGGGTGAGGGCTTCAGCTGAGGGGGCTGGGGATGAGGGCTGCAGGAGGAGATGAGGGCTCCAGCTGGGAGGGGGTGGGGGGCTGGGGATGAGGGGTTTGGGGTGCAGGAGCAGGTGAGGGCTCCAGCTGGGGAGGAGGGGTTTGGGGTGCAGGAGGGGGCTCCAGGCTGGGGGGTGGGGCCAAGGAATTTGGAGTGCAGGATGGGGCTGTGGGTTGAAGCAGGGGATTGGGGTGCAGGAGGGGGTGAGGGCTCCGTGGTGGGGCCGGGGATGAGGGGTTCAGGGTGTGGGATAGAGCTCTGGACTGGGGCAGGGGGTTTGGGTGCAGGATGGTGCTCTGGGGAGGGGGGCTCAGGGCTGGGGTCTGGGCTTACCTCAGGCAGCTCCCGGTCAGCAGTGCAGCAGGAGGGCTAAGGCAGGCTGCCTGCCTGTCCTGGCATTGTGCTGCGTGTGCCCTGGAAGCAGCTAGCAGGTCTGGGTCCTAGGGAGAGAGGCCAGGCGGTTCCACACGCCATTCTTGCCCGTAGGCCCCCCCCAGCTCCCATTGGCCAGTTAGCTAGTAGGAGTGCAGAGCTGGTGCTCGGGAGGTTGTGGGGGGGAAGGGGCAGCGGGTGGAGCCCCGTGGTTCCCCTGCCTAAGAGCCAGACATGCTGTCCGCTTCTGGGGTGCACCGCAGTGCCAGGACAGGTAGGGACTGGCCTGCCTTAGCACCACCAACCGGACTTGTAATGGCCTGGTCGGGGGTGTTAACCAGAGCCTCCAGGGTCCCTTTTTGACCGAGTGTTCTGGTCGAAAACTGGACACCTGGTCACCCTGGTAGTTAAGTCTATTTACCCTCAAACCAGAGAAGACAGAACTGTGCTTTCATCTGGGGAAAGAAGTGCCTCATTTGGGTGTTCCAAAACTCAGAAGAGAATCTTGGAGGCTTCAGAGTTGGGGTGGTTAAATACAGTTGGAGTTGCCTGCTCATTTCCTGGAAAGGCGATAGTTAAATTATATACATAAATTCCTCCTTATCACATGATACGTTATCCTGTTTCTTAACCTCAGTCCTGGAGAGTTCCAATCCTCTCCTCTTCCCAGGCTGTTTGGTAGAGGCCATCGCAGAATTCTGCTGATAGTTACCTCTTCTTCCTATGGTATGACTATTTAGTAGTTTAGAAATGTATCACAATAATCACCTGGGAAATTGAGACCTATCTTAGGGTAGGATCAGAGCATCAAAATTGTCCCTGTCCCAAAGGCAGTGTGCTCTGTAATAGCAAAGAGTATTTTTATGGATAGACCACAGATACGGATTCGGGAATAGGGTTATGTTCCCGGCTCTGCCACTGGCTTGCTGGGTGACCTTGGACAAGTCACTTACTCTCTCAGTGCCTCAGTTTCTCCATCTGTTAAATGGGGATGATGATGCTGGCCTTCTCTGTAAAGTGCTTTGAGGTGTGATGGAAAGCCCTGTATGAGAGCTAGCTATTACAAAAGAGCAAAGACAAAAGGTGGGCACAGAAGGATAGAGTGACTAGCTGAAGTTTGCAGCAGGTTGGAGGTAGGGTCAGGTTTAGAACCCAGGTCTTCTGATATTTAGTCCAGTGCTTCTGGCATCTTGGCTCTGTCTGTAGAGTGGATGCAGGCCAGCCAGCAACAGTGCAGTTTGTTCATGCTACCTTGCCATCCAAGGGACTCCCCTGTAGCGTAAGAGTAGAAAATTTGAGCTGGATAGCCAGTCAGGTCTTGGCGCTTCTGCTGAAACAGCCAAAGAGGGTGGCAAGTGCAAGAATGGGGTTTTTGTGTGCGTGTTTGACACCTGTCCATTAGGAGCTAGACTGAAGCCACCTGTGCATTTCATGTTGGTCTTTGTATAGCCATCACGTCATAGCCGTTAGTCACTTCAGGGTGGATTTTAACCAGTGGCCTAGTCATAAAAGACTCTATCATTGCCTGCTTCCCCTGAGCCATCCTGTGCCCCTGTATCTGAAGAGATTTTGTACACACCAGGTACATTTTATTTCTGCGCAGGGCTTTGCTGTTGGACTGAGCAGAGAGATTGCACCAGGTCCTTTGGCAGCAAGCGAGTGTAATCTTGTTACATTTGAATTTATTTCATGCTGCGTTTGTGAGTGTGAAAAATGAACTGGTAAAATTAGGGACTCTGGAGAGTGTAAGACATTGTGTGTGTTCAGATGCTGACTGTAGGAAAACGTCTGTCAAAAGCTCTCTTTGAAGGAGTAGCTGCCCTTCCAGAAGTATTTTGTAGGAGTAATAATAACTGTTTCAATATATGAAACCTTCTGAATCAAGAGGCACCGGGGAGATGTTACAGCAGTAAATGCAGCCTGGCTGATGTAGGTATGGAGATGTATCAGACAGAACCATGCAATACCATTATTTTCACTAAGCCCGTACATCTTGTGACATTGGCATGGTGACTCACTCCGTAGCTTGGTACAAGCTCACTTGCTGGGACAGGTAGGAACACTCATGAAAAGGAGACTTTAAGGAAGACTATTCGGAACCGACTTTTTATTTACAAAACACTTCAGGCATGCATATGAGGGGTGCGTGAGTTTCCTTGTGTGCTGATTGGTGTTCAGATTACTATGGTAATAGGAGCATTTAAAAACCAAGGGCCGGATTCTGCAACCTTTACATGCAGGAATAGCCCTTACTCAAATAAGTCGCACAAGTTAGGGTTTCAGGAGCAGTGTCTGAGTCTGTAGGGTGACTTCCCTCCTGTTTCTGGTCTGTTAAGGACGTTTAACTGTCTGACCTGATAGATGGGCTGTTTGCTGCTCTGTAACTGTACCCAAAGAATCGGATCCAGCCCGTTTTGATCATTTTTCAATAGTTCATTTGGGTTTAATGCCTCTCTTGCAATTGATTCTCTATTACAAACAGATTCTCTGGTAATGGCGCCTGTGCCATTCTGATGGGGCCATTAGTATAATAGCAAAGAGTATTGTTACGGAATCAGGATATGGAATTTATATCGAATCATTATACTAACAGAAGTCATACCATAAGTAAAACGCTGCTGTAACACAAGCACTAAACCCACATGGAATAGAGAAAACGACAGTACACACTTTCCCTGAGGCTGGCACTTTGAGATTTCATCGTTGAATGGTGAGAGAGGATTTTCATGTATGGCCGCTGCCCCTGGGGAGTGGCAAGGCTATTCCCCACTGCCAATGCAGGGCTAGTGAAGATCTGCTTTTTCCAGGGATCTGTTCCAGAGTGATTGTGATGCTGTTGGAAGTGGGAGGAGAAAGCGCTTGCCATGTGATGTGTTGCCCATACAAATCAGGGAGCCTTTTCATTGGAGCCTTTTCAAAACCTAGCCTAGGAGATTGTTACAAAGAATGAGTGGTATAAATGGACTGTCACTTTTCTCCCGCAGGGCATTCAGTTTTGCTCTTGGGCTGGCCGTGTAGCCCCGTAATGTTCCAGGACTAATTTGAGACGGGACTTCTGTACGCATGCTCTTCTTGGGTTGTATGAAAACAGTGTACATTTGCATTGCTCCTCCGGCCTTTGTGCTGTGAATGGGGGCGAAAGCCGGCAATTACATTTGTGGGATTCTCAGAACGGGGGTGGGGGAGTAAACCTCCCAGAAGTCTTAACATTGCAGGCATGATAAACTTATTCTGCCCTGATGCGGCAAACGAGAATGTAAAAGACTACTCCGCCCCCCAAAAAACTGAGTGAAAGGGAGAGTGAAAATAGATGTCTTGGGGGAAATTATTACATGTCCGGGGAGGAGAGGGAATTTTCCTTTTGCTTCCCTTCCTACAAATAAATCCCTAGAGAAAGGCATGTGGCAGGCCAGTGTTCAGGCTGTTTTTAAGTATAGATAATCCAGATGGCTAATCTGTAGCCTGGTTTGGCTAGCAGGACCCTCTTGGGGAGGGCACAGGAGGATTCTGGGAAGCAGTGTTTGCAACAGCAGTGTTTAAACAAAGTAACTGCTAAGGCTGTTTCGTGTGGACAGAGCATAGACGTCTTGGTCTTTTTTTAAATTCCTTTTTAAATGGTGACAGTGACTCCTGACTTCTGTCCGTCCCATTTCCCCCTCCCGCCCCCCCCGCCCCTCCTTGAGCTGGGATATTTTAGCAAAGAGTAAAACAGGAGAGACTCTCTCAGATGTGGTTTTGGTTTTGTTGACGTGTCCTCTGGCGAGAGACACAGCCCCTTTATGGCAAGACCATACATCTTGCTGAGATCGGCTAGGGTATTTTAGCTGGGGGGTTGGGAGCCAGAGGGAAGGTTAGTTGGTTGGACAGTAATTGGCTGACAGCCAGGTCTGGTGTATGCTTTGAATTTCTCTTGCCAGAGGCCCCAGTTGGGCTACAGAAGGTGGAGGGGTTACTTTTTTTTTTTTATAGCTCACTCTCCCTTTGTCAGTGAACATCTGGTGCCAGGGTGGTGGTGGTTGGAGGTGGGGCAGGGTGGCCTTTGACTCTAGAGAATTTGATAGAGTGGGGCAGTTTAGGAGGTGGGGGAAGGGGGGAGTGAGGTCAGTACTTTAGGGCTTCTTGCAGATAGAAAGAGTGCTGGGATTCAAATCGCTTTTATATTCACTGTGAAGGAGAGGGACGGGAGGAAGAAAAAGCAAAAACTTCCCAAGAAGTGAGTCTCTCTCTCTCTCTCTCTCCCCCCCCCCACTTTAAAAAAATTACTTTTTTCACTATGTGCATAGGAGGTGGGGGACCATCAAAAAAAATCTGTTGCCCATGCCCCCTCTTCTGGCTGCTCCTCCGCACCAGCTCAGGCTTGGAACCCGCCCTTTGTAATCTCAGTTAGTTCTCCCCAGTTTTAGGACCACTTGTTCCTTCATTTGCTCCATGCAGCCGTGCGCGCACCGGGTTCAGTAACCTTCTCCCTTCCCCGAGATGAGCTCAAATTAAAACTTCATCCTCTTAGTTAAATAAGAAAGAAGAAATCCTCCAAACCTTCTGTCATCGGATGTGGGTAGTTTTGTGCATCATCTTCCCTTCAGCTAGCAGATGGACCGGGGATTCCAGACATGGAAACAGCCCGGCTGCAAGCAGGAGGGGGTGAATGAATGCTAGGTTCCTACTGCCCCTAGTTTCTTTGGTAGAGGAGTGGGTGAGCAGATCTTTTGTTTCAGAGCCTTCCCCCAAGGGCAGATCTTTCAGTCCACTTTCTCCTCTCCCTCCCTCCTGTTCAGTGATTTCGGGTTGGGGTGGGAGACTTGCAAGGCCCTGGCAATAAAAGTGGAATCTTCATTTCTCTGCTTTTAACCCCTTCCACTGGAAACTCCCCCCACCCCACCATTATGGTCTGTGTGCAAAGGGAAATGTTTATGAAGCCGTGGGAGCTAAAATGGGGCCTCTAGGAAGAGTCTTGGTGAAATCCAATATCCTGCCACCACTCTCAGTGGTAGGATCAACCCTTTGTGTAAAAACTGCTTGTAAGATGTAATGTCTATTCGACCTGCCTTTTGCAAGCTCTACCCCTGGGGAGTTAAGCACTCTGTGGTTCTGTTGGGGCTTTTATTCATGTGTTTTTGTTTTGTTTTTTTGGGAGGGGAGTGATGTATATCATAGCCTGAAATCATACACTCCCAGAAAGCATTGATCATGTTCTGAAAGGCATATGTTTACTTTACACAGTGAAACATACACAGCTGTACTCCCCACTCTTCTTCTCTACCTGCTGTGTGTGATAAAGACCCAAAAAAGGAGAGGGACAAATTATTCATGCTGGAAACTTAAAATGCCTTGGGAGTCTTTCCCATTTGTGTAAAGAGCTCCTTCTGTAAGATCAGCTTCATTATTGTTTCTGCTGGGGAAAAAAATCCAATAACATTTTTTTGGGGGAGCGGAGGGACGGGACAATGACGACAGGGTATGAAATTTGTGCAGGAAACTGGGACTAAAACGAATGATGTATCTCAAAATGTGAGGGACTGTTGAGAGGCATGTGCTGTACAAGGGTAAATGTACTAGTCTGTGATGCTAGCAGCTGAAATTTGCATTCGTAATTGTATAGTGAGTAAGGTACTATGCATATTAAAGGTTGTTTTCACTCATTTTTTAAAAAGTGAGGTTTTTAGTAGAACTGGTCAAAATCTTTAATTCACAACTTTGAATGACCTTTTCTGAAACTGACCAATTTCATGAGAAGCTTTTAGTTTATTTAATTTTTGTTTTGTTTTTCATTTTAAACCACGATTTTTAAGTTTGAGGTTTTTGTTTGCTCATTTGGAGGAGGCGGGGTTTCTCCCTCTTTTTGCCACTGAATGAAATGGAAGGAATGATGTCTGGATTATTTGACTTTTTTCTTTTGTCCTTTTGCCACTTTCTTTTTAGACTTTTTCTTTTGGAGAATTGCAAAGAATTATAGCATACGTGTTAGTTATAGAAGAACAGAAGGAGAAACAAAAATCTGTAATTCTGCCATCCTGTATATTTTTAAAAAATTGGCAAAGGTTTGAAATGTTAGGGTAGCAAAGGGGAAAAATTAGGAAATGGGGTTAACTTATTTGAGCTCAGTGTCAAAAAAAAGGATAAAAACAAAAATTAAAAAATGGTTTCTGTTTTACAAGATTCACAATGAAACAACTTAGAAAATGTGATTATTTTGCAATTTTTTTTTAAATTTTATTAACCAGCTCTAATTATCTTGTGTGTGGGAAAGGCGAAGTTCTGGAAACTGAGCAGAGTCAGACTAGGCCAGGCACTGGTGGTGACAGCAGGATGGACTGCCCTATGCTGCGTTGTTCATATGCTTTAACCTTGCACTGGAAGGTGCTCCTTTGTGTGGGAGGAGGAGTTCAGTCTCCAAAGCCCATTCAGTCTCTGGGCTCAGTTGAGACGGCTGATGATGGCTTGAACTTTCCCCCACTCATTAGGAATGGCTCTGAAGCCACCAATTCATTGCATGTAGGCCACCAAACAGCTATCTCATGGGAATAACTTGTTGCCACGGAATGGATTTGAACTGGTGTCTTGGGCCCTGAACGGTGCAAGGTGCCTGAGAACCAGAACTACCTTGATTCCCAGTGAAGATGAGGCACAGTCCTTTGCAGAATTGAGCCCCTCCTGCTTCAGGGTTTCACATAAGCATTAGATGTTTGGAGTTGGAATGATCTGTCCATAGGGAAATTTCTTCCCAACAGGATTTCTTGCCCCTTTTTGTGAAGCCCCTTCCCCCTGCCTCATAGAGAAAGGCTTCTGGACTTTATGGACCATTTGTCCGATCTGGCCTGTTATGTTCGATGCGTGTAGTACCAGGCTCTCCGTGAGGGAGGACTCCTATTGCATCGGCAATAGCCTGTTTTTTTGTTTACAGAAAGAGGAGCATGGCTAGATGAGCGTGCTAGTGCTAATCCCTGAATGTGCACAGATCCATAGAGCCAAACTGCTTGTGTGGGTTGAAATGCTTATTTCATAAGAGGGGCCTGAGCTGTGTACGGATGTGGATCGTATGGGCTAGAAATCAGAAGTTCTCAAACTGTGGGTCAGGACCCTGTTTTAATGGGGTCGCCAGGAATGGTGTTAGGCGCCAGGAAGCTTCAGGGCTGAAGCCAAGCCCGAAGGCTTCAGCTTCCACCGCCGGTAGCGGGGTTCAGGTTACAGGCCCCCTGCCTTGAGCTGAAGCTTTGTCACACACCCCTCCCTCCACGCCGCGCAGGTTGGTGGGCTCGAGCTTTGCCACCCTCCTCACCCCATCTGGGTGGTGGAGCTCAGACGGGCTCCGGCCTTGGGGCCCCCTCCTGCCGTCGTGTAGTACTTTGTGTTGTCAGAAAAGGGGTTGCGGTGCAATAAAGTTTGAGAATGGCTGGAGATTGTGCATCATGAACAGTTGTGGGCAAGAGGTTGTGTGTAAACTTCACGGCCCAAAGGAGTAGCTCCAGGAGCTATTGACTCTGAGGGCATGTCTATGCTGCAGTTAAAAACCCATAGTTAGCCCTTGTCAGCTGATGCAGGCTCGCGGGACTCTGGCTAGGGGCTGTTTAATTGGGGTGTAGATGCTCAGGCTGCAAGCTCTGGGACCCTCTCCCCTTGCAGGGTCCTGGATCCGGGCCTCCAGCCTGGCCCGAATGTCTACCCCGCAATTAAACAGCCCCTTAGCCCGAGCTCCAAGAGCCGAGTCAGCTGGTGCAGGCCAGCCAGGGGTTTTCAGTTGCAGCACAGGCTGACCCTGAGACACAATTCCCTCCCTGCTCCCCCCTCGCTCCAGCAGTGTAGTAACTTGGTGCAAGTGTCATTGGGAGTTAGGTGCCTAAATACCTTTGCAGATCTGAGCCATTTTAGGTACTTTTGAAGAATTTACCCTTGATGTCATTGAATGCTGGGCTTCTAAGTCACCTAGGGCAACATTTTCAAATGCACCCATGTGTCTAAACTGGAGCTGGTTGGGAATTTTGTTGTGTGTGTGTGAAATTGCTAATTCATTGAAATTGAAACATCTCAATTTGAAAAAGTAGCAGGCCCAATGAAAACCTTATTGAAAGGTTTCTCAGGTCCAGGCTGGAATTTCTGGTAGGGAAGTAAAGAGAGAAACCCACCCCAGCACAGGCAGTGGCCCAGTTCCGGGCAGAGCAGGGACTTGAACCCAGGACTCCCAGATGTGGAAAGAAAACAAATGTCAGAACTTCACTTTTTTGATAAATGAAAATGTTTCCTGGCTAGCCCTAGTCTCAACCTCCTAAGCTACTTTGGAACTCTCAGCCCATACGATTCTACTGAAAGGCACAAAACATGGATTCCAGTGCCTCCCGCTTTCTGAAAGTCCTCTGTTGTAGATATGTGTGGTTCTCAAGGCAGCAGCCTTCTGGAATATGTATATGTTTTATTTGTGTTTGAAGAGCTTCATGGTGCTGCCTGACATTCTAGATTCAAGTGTCTTTTAAATGTAGTGGTCATAGACATTCTTGAAAAAAATCAGGCTAAATAAAACAAAGTATCCTCAGAGTGTGTAGGTTATCTCCATGTAGTGTAGAAGAGGACTTGACCCTCTCCCCTCCCGAGAGTTCTTAAATCCACCTTTATGACTAATTTCACTGTTTTTTTGATAACGAGGAGTATAGCAATTAAAACATGCCTGTAGTTTCTGCAGACGAATGGGAGATTGACTGTTCTCTCCCTGTTACAAAGTATGGTTCTGTACTCCTAGAACCAGCTGATACCCTCTGGCAGACTCTAACCTCTATTCTCAGTTCAATATACTTCTGTAATGCACTAAAGTTTATGGAGCATTGAACAAACTTTTTTTTTTTTTTAAAGTGTGTGATAGTTTACAGTACCAGCAAACAGCAAGGTAAGAACCCAAGGGTCGCACTGTGGCATCAGGTTATTTTCACTACACCAAACACACCACACTGGTATCTTCAGTTTATCTTGTATGTATTTTTAATACGCAGCTGAACATTGCAAATGTATACTGAAAAGCTAGAAGGCACATTGGGAGTGGCTGAATTTTTGAGAATTTATTCGGCGAGGTACTTACACGTGTCTCTAGATTTAAGCAAGTGAGTAATCTTGTTGGCTTCAGTGGGGGCTAGTCACCTGCTTAAGCACTCTACTGATCTGGGGTGCAAGTAGAACCCCATCTGAAACCCTAGGTCCGTGCTTGTGTTGGCTAGTCTGTCTCGTGGCTGCATTGCTGATTTTTAGCATGCGAGCTTGAACAGAGCTAGTGTGGGTCTGTTTACCTGAGCTGGCAATAAATTGAGACTTCCTTGGAGACTGCCTCTCTCCCCCATGCTATTCTGCCACAGCTGGGATAAGCAGATGAGTTCAGCCTGGAACCCCACTGACATAAACATGGGTGGACTGCTGGCTGGCTGTTCTGTGCAAAGGTCCCCTCAGCTTTGGGGTTTGCTCTGGACTTGCGGCTGAAACAGCCTGGATCTGATGTGCTTCAGGGGATGTTGCAAGGTCTCAACATTGTCCCTCAACAGTGTTTGAAAATGAGGGGTGATGGGGATTGTAAATGTAGAGAAGAGGGGAAATTTGTGCTGGGTTGTCTTAATTTAAACATCCAAGTGTAGCAGTTTGTCAAGAGTCCCTAGACTGTGTGTCTATCCCTTGTATACAGTCAAAATAAATAGGTGCTGAAATTCAGTAATACGGCCACAATAATGCATCACAAAACGTGCTTTATTCATTTATTTTAGGTTTAAGTCTATTATGATATTATTTCAGGGATAATTTATTTTCTCCGTGTGTGTGTGTAAATAGCATATGTTCTTAAAAAATGAAACCTTAGTTGAACTGAGACCTCACTGTGACATATGCTATCATATCTTGGCTGACAAGTGGAAGGGCGTATCTTTTGTGCGGATTATGAAGTGTACAGATTTATTGAGGTTCAGCTATTGTAAGGGGTTTGGTAACTGGTTTAGGATGTGAATTTCACCATGCCCCGTGCGTTCACTCTCAGTTTGCTTCTGAAATTTCCTGTGGAGCAGGAGACAGCATAAAATGTCTTATTAATGTTGATGTGATCTGTCGTCAGCGCTAACCAGTGACTTTGGTTTATGATCGTGGCATGTAAGCAAATTTGAAGCAGAAATAATCTGACTTTCTATTATTAAAAACAAAACCAATATGCAGCAATATAATAGGAGGAAATTCCATTTTGAGGTTCTAACGGCAAACCTTTCTAGCTCCCTTCTCATGATTAATATAATTCCAAATTGCTTTGATGGTTTGATGGAATTATGGCCCTGTATTACGCGATGGATAATCAATCACAATAGTGTGTGTTTACCCTTTTGCTCTGGCATGTGTATGAAACAGATACATTATAGCGTGCAACATTCTTTAATGCTGGTATTCTCAGTCAGTGGTGTATGTGATTTTGGGCGCTGATAGCTGCGTGAACCTGACCTCACCTTGTAGACTTGAAAATCTTACAGGTTTGGGAAGCTGCTTAGTAACGTGCTGCTTCTATTGAGCACCCAGGAGCATTTGTGTGTAACTATGCAGTATGCGTGTTTGTATAAATATCACAGTATAATCGCAGCAGCAGCAGCGAAACGAAAGCTGCCAACCCCAGAGCGCTTCATAAGCATTAGCTAAGGCTTGTGGATAGAATTTTTGCCTCACTAGTCAAGGTTAGAGTTTAAGCATTTGATACTTGATAGTATGTTCCCAGCCTCGTTTGGTGCACAAGTTATTTCATTTTTAGTTAATGAGTCTAGAGTAATTCCTTGCTTAATTGCTGGATGCTTTGCTGTGACATTCTCTTACACTGGAGTTCAGCCTAAGAGGGGTTTTTGGATTTAAAAAAACAAACTTCCTAGTGGTGTCAATTATGATAAGCTGTGTCTGGCATGTATATTTTTTAATAGGCTGAACTGGAATTTGGGGGAAACTATCTGATTTCTTATAGCAAAAGACAGGGATCTAGAGGATGTGTTTCTGAGGTCTCTGAACATTTTTTCCAACCCTCATTGTTTTCCTAATTATGCCGCAGGATTTTTGCACAATTCGTTTAAAGGGTTTGATGAGGTTAAGCGTTGCTTATTCAAATGGCATCCTCAGTTTTGCTGTCTCCTGTGTGCACAGAAACCCTCCACTTTCTCTTGTCTGTGTAGCAAAACCTTTCAAATCCTTATAAAGGGGGAATAAAGTGGATTAGACTTTTGGCTTTCTGCCGAGGGTCTGTACACTCTGCCTAAGCTGCAAGAATGGTACTCTCCCTACCCCCTCACCTCCCGTCTCTTTGTCGTATTATTCTCTGGGTGGGGTTTAGTTTTGATCTAACGGGATTCTTTCTCTGGCAGGCAGACAGATCTCCTGGTTCCTTTCCCCTGGAGAATCCCCCCCTGGTACTGTAACAGGATCACAACTGTTGAGTAAATGTTAAGATAATAGTGTTATTATGGACTAATTATACAGCAAGTTATTGAATTAACAGTGATAAAGACGACCCATAATTCTGAATGGTAGGGGTGGGAGGAAGAGGAGAGTTGGGAGGATGAAGAGAGTCAACGGCACCTAATAAATTTCCCCTTGTTGAGAGCCTCTCGCTGCTGGGAGTCAGATTGAAAATGAATGAAAGAGAAGCTCAAAGAGCTAATAAATAAACCATTTGCCTGAGAATAGAGGGGATAATTAGAAACTGTGGCCCCGTGGTTTTGTGTCTGCCCTGGGGTGGAATCTGTTCAGAGCTGTACCGTGGTGATAAAACAGGGAGACAATACAGAGATGATGTTGCACCGTTGTTAACATTTGAAGGAAAAGATGCATTGCTCTTCCTTTTATTTTTTGTTTTGTTTCTTTTTAAAGCTTTGTATTGCAAAACGTGAACAGGCTGCACACTGGAGCCTCTGTCTTGATCAGTAACCTTGGTGGAGCCTAAATTTTTTTCTTTTTAAATCTTTGGGTTTTTGTTTCCTCTGGGGTTTCCTTTTGTTTAATAAACACAGCTAAACTTCCCCCCCATCTTGGGCTGGTATTTAACTACCAGTGCAGCCTCCTTGAGTCCTTTTAACCCCTTGGCATCACCTTATATCTCAGGGTAGCCTCTCAGTGTACAGCACAATTTTCCCCTTAGTCAGTTCAGTTTTAGTTTCCCCCCCCCAGCTGGACTGCACTCCCCGCTGCATCTGCCTGCCCATCCTTTCAGACAAGGACGGGCAGTGCCTGCGGGCAACTGATTAGATGAGCTCTGGGTCAGAGCTTTCTTTTTGTGTATCTTCCCTTGGAGGAATCTACCATGTTGTTATGATGGCCACCATCTCGGCTGGCACACTTAGGATTGAACCAGGGACTTTCGGAGCTCAAATTGTGAGCTGCTACAGGTTGAACTAAAAGAGGAGGGACAGTCCAGTGGCTGTGGTGTTAGTCTGGGACTTGAGAGACTCACGTCAGGTCTGCACTGTAGAGTTAGGTCAACCTAACTCTGTAAGTGTCTATTGCTTCCGCCTTGCTCCTGCTGATGTAAATCCCTCGCTACAGCAACCGAATAATGCCACCTCCACGAGGGAAGTAACACTCAGGTCGATGTAGTTAGGGTGATGCAGTGTCTGTAGACACTGTGTTACTTAAATCGCCTGTCGGCTCCGCACCAAACTCCCAGCTGGACACCGCGCTGACAGCCCGGGCTGCAAGGCAGCCATTGTTAGTACTCCTGGTGAGGATGCACACCACTGGCAGAAGGAGGGTAGCGTGGACATGAAAAAACGCAGTAATTACTACAGTGGCTGTACGTCTACCTAACATACGTCGACCTTAATTGCGTAGGTGAACACGGCCTCGGGTTCAGTTCTGTGCTCCAAAGCAAACTTCCTCTGTGATTTTTGGGGAAATTACCTGGCCTCAGTTGTTCACCAATAAAATGGGGATAATAGAACTGCCCTACCTCGTAGAGGTCTTGGGTGTTGAAGATTGCAAGGGGCTCAGATACTGCAGTAATGGCGGCAGGGAGGGGCAAATAAATATCATAGATATCTAGAGAGATAGCCAGGCTTAGCAGCTGGGGCTGCAATCTCACTGGAACGGATGTGGAAGGAGGATACGCAATGCACGCTGCCCAGTAGGTTACGTTCTCTCAGCCTGGACATAGCTTCGTTCTTTAGCCAGGGGTTACTAGGAGGAGTGTGCACAAGACAAGTAACGATGTTGGGCTTAGAATGTCGTTTCTGTGAAGCACTTTGGAATCCTCCAATGGACGGGACTGAAGAAGTGCAGCTTTTAAAACAAAATAATGAGAATATTAACAATGAAGCTACCTTGGGGATTGTTGAATCATTATAAAAGCAGGAAGCAGCTCTGTCTGACGCGGAGTTCCTAGACTGCCAGGTTTTTAATAAATAGGAATAATAATAATAATAATATGCCTATAGCGGCTCCTTCCAAGGAGCTCAGATCACTTTACAAACCTTAACAAATTAAGCCTCTCAGTGTCTGAGTTCAGTAGAACTTTATCGTCGCCTCCATTCTGCAGCTGAGAAAACTGAAGCGAAGTGACTTGCTCAAGGTCAAATGGGGAGTGAGTGGTGGAGTTGGGGTTAGAACTCAGGAGCCATGACTGCTGAGCGGGTGTTTTAACCACTGGGCCATGCTGCTGCTTACCACTAAATTTGTCGGGGAGGAGATGCAGTTAAACTAGTATGAGAGCAAGAGTAATGTCCTGATATTTTTTTCTAATTGATTCTTGCTCTGCCGACGTCCCGCGTTCCATTTTAGTCACTAGGCTATTGCCAATAGCTGGCCTAGAATTTCCAGTTGTCGGTGTATTTGCTGGTCAATGTGCAGACACGTGCCCATCGTGCTGTATCTAATTCAGATACTGCTGAGCAAACTGGATTCCCTGCCTGGGCTACTGGCTGCAAACCCGCCCCCATCCTCCTGGTGTGGAGAAAGTAAATAAAGAAGTGTTATTTACTCCTTCTCATAACACAAGAACTAGGGGTCACCTAAGGAAATTAATAGGCAGCAGGCTTAAAACAAACGAAAGGCAGTATTTTTTCATACCACGCTCAGTCAGCCTGTGGAACTCCTTGCCAGAGGACGTTGTGAAGACTAAGACTATAACAGGGTTCAAAAAAGAACTAGATAAATTCATGGTGGATAGGTCCATCAGTGGCTATTGGCAGGGATGGTGTCCATAGCCTCTGTTTGCCAGGAGCTGGGAATGGGTGACAGGGAATGAATAACTTGATGATTATCTGTTGTGTTCATTCCCTCTGAAGCATCTGGCATTGGCCACTGTCGGAAGACCAGATATTGGGCTAGATGGATCTTTGGTCTGACCCAGTCTGGCCATTTTTATGTTCTTAACAGCCTGAACCAACAGGCGTGCCCCTCACCCTTTCACTGCCAGCCGGCTGCATGATCTGCAGCCGGTTCTGTTCCAGACCGCGCCACGGAAACATCTGTACACGCTCATGCTCCATACCCTTCACTACCTCACCCTCGCGTCCCGCCCCGATACCAAATGGTGAGACCTCCTGCCGCCTCTCGAGGGTGAGGAGCCCTGGTGGGCCAGCTTGTACTCTGCCCTGGTCCCGAGGCCCGCCAGGGATATCAGTTGGCGGCTCCTTCACGGGGCCGTGAGCACGGGCGTGTACTTGGCGCGGTTCACGTCTGTCCCTAGCACCTGCCCTTTCTGTGGTGAGAAGGAGACCTTGGCGCACATTTATTTGGAGTGCGCCAGGTTGCAGCCCCTGTTCCGGCTCCTCCTGAATATTTTTTTGCGTTTTTGGTTGCACTTTTCCCCTCACCTTTTTATCTACACTCTCCCCATCCGTGGCCCCACAAAGTTGGGGGATCTCCTTCTCAACCTCTTTTTGGCACTGGCCAAACTGGCCATCTACAACACCAGGGAGAGGAGGTTGGCCGACGGGATTTCCTGTGACTGTAGGGCCTATTTCCGTTCCTCCGTCTGTTCATGCATCCGGGCAGAGTTCCTCTGGGCAGCGTCCACTGGCTCCCTTGACGCCTTCGAGGAGCAGTGGGCCTTGTCCGGGGTTCTCTGCTCGGTGTCCCCATCCGGTTCCTTCGTTTAGCCCTATGACCTCACTTCCGATCCTGTTTTTTTCATTAGTTGTCCCTCGTAATTACTTGGTGTCCCAGACCTGTGGGTCCTCCCCTTAGGCTGGGGGGAGGCCCTTTAGAAGTGGGCGGGCTTTGCCCGCCCACCCCCGCTGGATGCCAATAGGACCAAGGCCCAAAGGTTAACACATTCAGGTTCCGCAAGATAGGCAGAGGCAACAGCTTCCATCCGCCTGTCGTCCATGTTCTGCATTTGGACATTTAACATCCTCTTCCCTCCATAAATCACCACGTGCAGCTGATTCCCCATTTTGAAAGGAGCCACTGAACTTGGAGACTAGAGGGAGCTGTGTCCAATTCTGCTGAAAGCTGCTGCACCTCAGGACCGGCGTGCCCCGTGCCTGTGGCCTGTGTTGGTTTGTGGCTCGTGCTCCAGAAGAGACAAGTGGGGTGGTGCTCTAAGTATGCTGGAAAGTTAGAAAAATGCTGCTTGAGAACTTGTTAAAGTCCAAATGCAGTGATTTAAACTTTGAATTGGGCTTGTTACAAATGGGCTAGTGACTGACTGACTAGTAAAAACAGGTATAGTTTGTTGATTGAGGCATTTGTCTGCTTTGACATGTGATGTTGACAATTTGTGTTTTAACAATTATTAAGCGTTAACTTTTTTTGGAATCTGAGCATCTGCTGTTTGAGCCCCAGACACGCCAATTTCCTGCAACTGTGAACTTTTGAATCAATAAAAATTAAAAAAAATATGCATGGAAATAAACATTGATATTGGCCATCAAAATTATTTTTTAAAAATCAAATTCTGCCTAGGTTAAATATATAATAAAATACCACTTCAGCACCGCCTTCCAGTTTGTAGAACATAACCCCTTTCCTCAGGATGTTTCAGAGGGAGGAGGCAGTGTGGAAAAGGCCAGTTCCTAGTCAGTCCTGCTCCTCTCTCTGTTTAAGGGATGCCTAGCTTTCTCTCTGTCCCCGAAAGGTCCTCCCTCTCTCTCCACCACCACCACCAACCCAGCCTTGCACAGATTCCATAGCTATGGAGGAAGGAGGGTTGAGTAGGATTGATTTGTCAGGCAGACTTGATGTCTCCTTGTGACTCAGCCCCCATCGATTTCCATGATACCTCTAGCCGTCAGCCTGAAGGCTCATTGGCCTCAGAGGAATAGCTTAGCCTTGCCTTCCCTACATGGCTCGGGTCTGAGTCTGCACTGAATTGGGCTGGTTCTGAAGGTTGGTTGGTTGGGCTAGTGAAGGTTTTGGGCCTGGTCCCAGCTGAGGGAGCCCAGTGAGGTAGAATGTTCTGAGTGCCCAACCTCCCTCTCCGGCCTTTGGTGGAGCAGTGAGTTCTGGTGGGCAGTGCGGTGAGTGGTGCTGGTACAGAAGAGGTCTAGACAGGGCACTCTTCCAACTCGCTTGATATGATGCCCCTTTAGCGCCGGTTTTTCTCCTTGACCCTGAGAGAGCTCCTTGGATAGTCAGATCCTGGAGAAGCCAAGCAGCGCGCTGTCGGTCTCCATCCTTCTGCAGAGCGTTAATCAGCTGGCCCATCCTTGGGACAGGGAGGTCGAGGATCAGCTGACACTGGGTCAGAGGACAGATCTGCCAGCACTAATTGGAACTCTCTGTGGATTAGCCTTGCCATGTGCTCGAGCGTCTTCTCTCTTGGATGGTTCCCCACCCCCACCCCTCCAAATGGAGAAATAATAATCCAGATGGCAGCCAAAGCCCCCACAGGAAAATGTCTCTCCAGTGAGCTGTAGGAGGGAAGGGCCGGAGAGCATCCTTTTACTTTATGCAATCTCTGCTAAATATTGCATGGTGATTGGCAGGATCTCATCTGGGAGGAGAGGTCAGGATCACTGGGTATTCATTCTGCCTAATAAATTTATTTGCCACAGTAGGTGTTTAAACTGCAGGGAATTGTCCTTGTAAAACAAGATCTGTTTTTATGCATATTTCTGTCCTAATAACATGCACTAGCTGGTCATCATTAACTAGTAACTGTTTCAAACCAGGCAAGAGCGCTTTGGGGATAACACAGATTTTCACAGTCATTGTCCAGCAAAATACATTTGCCCCGTTTGACTTTTCAGCCCCGTGCAAATAGCTAGTTGCACCCGTCTCAAGGTGCAGTACTGGTGTAAATCAGAATGGTGCAAGCTCTGCTTTGCACCATCCCAGTGCATTTACAGTAGGGGTTTGCACCATTGCCAGTGCAGTTGCACACATGCTCACTTCATTATGTAGACAGGCCGTGGGATGCCTAGTGAAGCTGGAGGTGGAATTCCGCAGCGTGGGGTAGTGCATGGGTAACCCTTCCACTTGTGGGGTCTGGTAGCATATGGCAGGAAATGGTGATGGGAAGCCATTTGAATCTAGTTGGACACGCTGGCTGGTTCGGGCTTGATCCAAAAGCCAGTGGAGGTCAGTGGAAAGATTCCAAATAATGTCGGTAGGTTTTGGATCTGGCCCTAAGTGCTCCCAGGATTTAGGTGCAGGCCAAAAGCTCCCTTGACATAGTGAGCAATTGAAATTTCACTGGGATCCTGAATTGCTTTGGGATTCCAGACAATAGCGTTGTTTCCCCCTTAGTGGCTCCCATCTCCTCCTCTTTCCCAGATGGGAGCCATATGATGGTTGCCATGAAACTCTTTACAGTTCTGTCTTTTGCCTCGTTAACACTGCCACTGTGTATATGATGCTGCCTTTACTCAGCACAGAGAAGGCGATAAACACTGGAGCTAATGTTATTTACTTGCAAAAGGCCACTTGTAATGATCTGGCTGGTTGGCATCTCCGCCCGTTCCTGCGGGGGTCTCTTTCCATTGCTGTTCACTTCTCTTGCCTGTGGCTCTTCCTTTCAGCCGGATGCTGGGAGTCGGTGGTCCCTGGGGTGTTTGCGAGGCCGTTCAGAACCTTTGAGGTATTCTGCGAAGCTGATGCTGCCAAAGTGGCCCCACTGTGATGCCTTGATGAGAGAGGGATCAGGCTGTGATGTCAAATCGGGCATCTGAATCCTGGACTTTGATACACTGTCAAAGGCCGAGGGAGGGGAATGGAGCTTCTCAGAGTCAGGCTGGTGGTTGGTTGTTTAAAGGTGGAGCTTTTTTCCTTCTCTTTATGTTTGGATGGAATCTTCCTATTGTAAAGGGAAGTATTGGGTTAGGAGGATCCATGCTGGAGCGGGAGAGTTAAAGGACCCCTTGCAGCTCTTAATGCCAGCCATGCGAGAATATGGCTGGGGAGCAGGGATGGCATTGGTATGCTGCTGGGGCAGTGTGCTGGTGATGGCGGGGACCATGTGTGTTGGTGGGCAGAAGGAGGCAGAGTTCTCTTGTTCTGTTGAGGGTGATGGAGGAGGAGTTGATGTGCTTTCCAGGATTGGGAAGGTGATATTGGAGCAGGGGTTGTTTTAAATACTGTGTTTTGGGTGGCAGCAGGAAAGCAACCATGCCTTTTTCTTGGTCTGGCCACCAGGGCTATATCTGCCCTGCAGCGTGCCTTGCAGCCCAGGTAGACAGATTCATGCTTATTTGAGCAGAGCTAGTGTGCTTAAAAATAGCCATATGCCCTGACGGCATGGGCTAGCCACCGACGTATGGACCCTGGGGGCCAGGAGAGGTTGGGCTCAGGTGGCTAGCCAGTGCAGTAGGGCTTGCACTGTTATTTTTAGTGTACTTGCTGAAGCAGAGCTAGCATGTGTGTGTCTACCCGGGCTGAGAAGTACGCACCAACTGCAGTGTAGACGTACTTATGTGACTTACAGATTGGGATAGGGTCTCGGGTGAGACTGCAAAGCCCACCCATGATCCAGTGGCCCTTGGCCCTCATTTGGCTTCGTCTCTTCCCTGCTCTGTCTAAACATTCTCTTTTCTCTTCCCCTCTTCTTGTCTCAGTCTAGCTAAGGGAGGTAGGCTGGAGCTGTAGAGTCCTGATCTAAACTGCCCTGGAATCCAGGTTGTTTTCAGTGGGGGGTTTAACTTGGTCCTATCTCAGGTTATTAATGCAGGGAATTGCTATACTGGAAGGGATCCTGCATTAGCTACAGATCATGGGAGCAGGTTCCAGGCACAGCATCTGGCGTGGTCGCTGAGATCTGTCTTCTTTTTACCTGCTCATTTGTAATGAGAAAGTTATCAGGAAGCTGCTGTCTTCCTGTTCCCTGTGGGAGCACCGTACTGGGAGGTGGAGATGAGAGAAGATGATGGATGTCTTGATCAGCAGTTTAATCAGCCAATCAGGATGGATGGTTTGTGTCCCGAATCGCAGATGATAGAGGAGCTCATTAGAGACAGTCATTCTGAGTGCGTTGCTGTTATGTCTACACTTCCGATGCCACAGCTGCGATGCGTAGACACTTGCTACAGCATCAGAAGAGGTTTTTCGATCCGAGAGACGGTAGCTAGGTTGACAGAAGCTTCTGTGGACCTAACAGGGTCTACTACTGGGCTCAGATTGACTTAAGTCAGCGGTTCTCAAACTGTGGGTCGGAACCCCATTTTAATGGTGTCACCATTAACCAAAGGGCTTCAGCCCCAGGTGGGGGGCCTGTAACCTGAGCCCTGCCACCCAGGGTTGGCATTAGACTTGCTGGGGCCTTGGGCCAAAGTCTGAGCCCCACTGCCCAGGGCCGAAGTCTGAGGGCTTCAGCCCTGGGTGGTGGGGCTCAGGTTACAGGCCCCTTGCCTGGGGATGAAGCACTTTGGTTTTGGCCTTCTGCATGGGGTGGCAGGGCTCAGGCAGGCTCAGCCCCCCCCCCCCCCCCCCCCCGCTCCTGAGGTCGTGTAGTAATTTTTGTTTCAGAAGGGGCTCAATTTTTTACACTCCTCAGCTACATCGCTAGATTAACCTAGGTTTTGGGTATAGACCCGGCCTTCGTCCCAGTTCTCTGCTAATATTGGAGAGATCCAGCCATCCAGAATGCTGCCTTGGGGCAATCTGGATCCCTAATATTAGGCTTCCTTCTGGAATGACCTGTGCCGCCAGGTCCTGGAGTGCTGGGATGTTCCCTTTCTGCGATCTATCTTGTAGTCTGACTTGCGGATGGTGCATTGGTGGAGTCCAGCTCGCAGAAGGGGCGTTGTGCACTCAGAGCTATTTGCTAAGCAATGCCAGGATGTATCTGGCTGCGTCAAAGGAGGTGGAGGCTGTTTGGCCATGTTGGCCGAGGCATTTGGCAGTTAAGGTGGAGCCGTTTGCTTTGTATCTGGATTTCCTCAGTCTTGTGTCTGTAAATTCTCCTCCTGAAATTTGAGTGACTCATGTTTTCGTTGGAGAAATGTCCAAGGTTCAGTGACACACGTTGTTTTGGGGTGTGTGTGGGTGATAACAGAGATCATTGTGGAAGGGTTTCTGGTCATCCTCTCGAGTTACACTTGCTTAAATGCCTTGTGGCTGTTGAGCTGGAGAGGACTGAAAATACAATTTTTATTATTCTCATTGCCCCAACCATATACGCAGTGAGAGATTATTTGTGCCCCGAAACACTTGCTATCTACACGAAATGGAGACGTGAAGTGTTTTGCCCAGGACCGGTCAGTAGCAGAGCAGTGAGTAGACCTCTCAGGTCTCCTGAGTCCCGTTCCAGTGCCATATTCACTAGACTACACTGCCTTTGGCTCATGCTGTAAGAGAGACGGCCAGAAAAGCATAGGTCCCAAACATGGACATCAGAAATTCTTGTCATGGTGACTGCTGACAGCATGTGACCCAGGGGCAGTCTCTCCCAGAAACACTTCAGAGAAGAACTTCTAAATGGTAGCGTCTTTTGAAACTTTGAGGAACATAGTGTAGATATTTTAAAAAATAAAATCAAATAGAAAAACAGCTGCATGACAGTCTTTGAAAACTGTTCAAAGGTAGGCTGTCAACTTGAAACTTCTATTTCATGGTTGTTTTTTTCTTTGCTTCTGTTGCTATCCCGTTTGGGGGGAAAATATGATTTACAAATCTGCACCCATAGTAAAATGTCTTAGTTGGACATTTTTTGTCTTATTCATTGTGTACATGGGCAAACTGACAAATATAGAAACCAGCTCCTCTACCCGCCCCCCAAAAAAGCCTTTTGCTCTGATCAGTGAAGACCAAAAGGACTTGAAAACCTAATTGGAATTTATGGCACGCAGTGCTTTACAGACCTACAGGATATGCACACACACAGCACGTAGGTTTGTACTTTCAAAAGTGGCTGGATGATTTTTGGGGTGCCCAATCTGAGATGCTTTGAAGAGGCCTGATTTTCAGAGGATGGATGCTCAGCATTTTTTTTTTTTTAATCAGGCCACTTTGGCTGTCAGTGCTGCAGCTAGGGCTGTGACTGAAGTACCTGTAGACATACCTGAGTAACAATAGCAGTGAAGCTGCTACAACGTGGGTTAGTCACCCGTGTGTGTCCTCAGGCTCCCGGGCAGACTTGTACGCCAGCAGCTAGCCTGTGCGGCATCCGCTTCCCTGCTGTCAGCACCCAGACTAGTTAGACCAAAGCTCGCTTTGGTTTGTCCACACGTGCTGCAATCAATCTCTGAGTGTAGCACGGACAGGCACTTTGAGGCGTCTCCGGTTGGGCACTCTACCATTTAGAAATAACTAGCCACGGCTCTCCTGTCGACTCCGCTATCACTGCTCGCTCTGGTGGAGTTGCGGAGTCAACGGGAGCACGTTCGGGGATCAATATATCACGTCTAGATGAGATGCGATATATCGATCCCCGATAAATCAATCACTACACGCTGATCGATCACCAGGCGAGTAGTCTGGATGTACCCTAAGCCACGCTTAAGCTGAAATAAGTGTTTCTGTATAGGGCGTTGCACTGGCTTAAGTAAACTAGTACAGATTTGTGTGTAGACAAGACCTTGGCTGTCTAACTCTACAAAGAGCTGGTCTAACCAACATGGTGTTTAATGGCAGCAGCAACTGGCAGCCATCAGTTCTGGGGCCTACAATGTAGCTGAACAGTGAAGCTGAACTGGCTTTAACAAAGAAAAGGAATTGCAATATATCCCTTTGTGGCCCAGAGCTACGTGGTTGAGCAGTGGGGGGATGCTCCAAACAGCGTCCGAAAGCTGAGCGTGTGAGAGACAGATGAATGGGACCAAGTAGTGGGAAGGATGTGGGAACTGAGGCATGAAAGGTGAAGTGAGATGCCCAAGGACACAAAGGAGGCCGGTGGCACAACTGGCATTAGAACAAAGGAGTCCTTGGCTCTTAGGCCTGTGCTTGACTTGTTGTTGTATAAGGAAGCAGTCCTGCATTACACCCGTCTGCCTGAAGAGCTCAAGTTCGGATGACTAGTCTGAGTGGCCTGGGAGCTATGGAAAACAACACTTGCTGTCCTGTTCGAACTTGTTGCTTGAGACGTTGGAAAGGTTGTTTTGACCCTTCAGGGTAGATCTTTACTCTCCGCCCCCTGGTTTTTACGAGACGGCAGAGCCGAGAATTTTGTTTGGAAGCAGACCTGTAATTACAGCAAGTCCAGGCGAGCGCCTGATCCTCTCCAGCGGCTGTTGCGTAGCCAGGCTCTTCCCCCTTTCTCTCTCTCTCTCTCTCTCTCTCTCCCCCCTGGTTGGTGCCACAGCATCTGTGTCACCCCCACTCCCTCCAGGCCCGTATGGGAGCAGTCAGGGGTTTAGTTGGAGACGTGGCCACAGGAGGCACGAGGGCTTGAGGAAGAGCAGCTTAGGCAAACTCGGAGCTGGAAAGGAGCAGCCGTGAGCGGGGTCTGCAGCCAATCTACCCCGAGCCAGATTAGAGGATTGGCTGGCCTGGACCCAGAGCAGCTGCTCTGGCCGGCGAATCTCTGGCTAGCTTTCACTCGGCACGTCTGTGCAGATTTGAACAGGACGGTAATCTCTGTGTCCCTGGTAGGTGGCCATTAATGAAGCAGCTCCAAGATCTGAGCTCAGGGGAGAACTGAACACCGACCCACAGCCAGGCCTTGGGGGTGGGTGTGATGGGGTGCATTCTGCCTCCTTTCTCTCCCTGACCCAGGACACAGTTGCTACTCTTGGAATCTCAGCTGCCTGCTTGCTTCCCCCCTCAGCCTGTGTCAGTGTGGTGGTTGCTTTGATTATTTAAATGATATGTTCCTGATGAGAAATTTTATGCATTTCTTTATTTTTGGTTCCCTATTGTCTCTTTGCAAATGTTTAATTCCCATGGAGATTGTGCTGTCTCGGCATCTGTCATCCTGAGGATCCTTGAACATATCAGCATCACTCCTCTGTATGCAAACACCTTTGTTAGGCAAGAAGACTACTTACACAATCAGACCTGGGGAACAATCACTATTTCCCTTATCTACAGTGTTATCTTTCTATCCGATACAGTTGTGCAGTGTTGCTACCATGACTGTTAAACAGCCATCATAATCCACCCCAGAAGTGGCTGCATTTTCAGTACCAGAAGGAAGTGATCGATCTCTCTCATTGCCTGTCTTGGAAGATTGTTGTGTGACAGACTTGATGTTTACAAAGCATTTCTAAATTCTTGGAAAAGAACAAAGTAGCAGTATGTTCTAGTGGGACATTAAAAAACAGGTGGCTATTCCGAGCTTTGCCACTTCCATGTTGTGTGTCCTCGGTCAAGTAGTTTAGTTTCTGTGTCTGTTTCTTATCTGTAACATGAGGATAATAGCCCTGCCTTGCTTTACCTCTCAGTGGTGATGGGAAAATAAATCAATTTAAAGGTCGTGAGGCACTCAGATACAGTGGTGATAGGGGACGTATAAGTACCTAAATTAGATCGCTCACTGAGCTGTATTTCCTCATGAAGACACAGCCCATAAGGGCTTGTGTACATGGAGAGTTGCATCAATTTAACGTAACTGTGTGACTTTTTAAAAACCAGCTCAGTTAAACTGGTGCGAAAGACTGGTGTGGACGCACTTCTTTCACTGTAAGTACCTCATTCTAGTTTAACTTAAAACAGAGGTTTTCAACCTATATTCATTTGCAGAGCTCTACAAAATTTTGAATGACGGAGCAGACTCTTTTGGAGATCTTAGACATAGTCTGCAGATGTCCAAGTGTCTGCAGACCACAGGCTGGAAACCACTGTTCTTTGGTAACGACAATCTTTCGTGGACCCCTTACACATAGTCTGTCGACCACCAGGGGTCTGCGGACCACAGGTTGAAAACCACTGGTTTAAAGAGATTGGAGTCAGGCCTTAGATAAATGAAAATAAGTCCCTTTGAAACTAAAATAAAAGAGCACACGGGAGTTTGCACTGGTTTAACTGAAGTGGTGCCAGGGTATGCCAAGGTCCCATTCGGTGGCAGCTAGACATTGTTATCCCCGTATTTTAGCTGGGGAACGTGAGGCACAACTAGGTGAAGTGAATTGCCCCAAAGTTGCAGAGCAAGGAAAGGAACCCTGATTTCCAAACCTGTGTCCTCCACAAGAAACTGAACCCATGTGAGTCTTTCCATTGACTTGAGTGAGGCCAGCTTGGGCCCTGAGTGAGTAGGGAAGACCTACTCGGAGTGCTGGGGAAAGAAATCCAAAGTGATCTGGTTTTTCTACAGACTGGCCAGAAGTGGAAGCCTGAGCCACCCCTACCGTGCTGTAGTTTGCCCATGACTGTGTCAGAGCATCTTGAGTTCCCGTTCTCAGGCTGGTGAAACCCACATACGATGAGACAGGAAGGCTGAATGCCGGTCTGGAGCTCGCTGGCTTTGTAGAGTTGAGGTTGTCTAGACTCTTATCTGCCCATCTCTGATGTCCACGCAGCCCATTTGGCTGGCTCAGGAGAGCCGGATCGGTTTGCCTGTTCGTCCTTTGAGTGTTGGCCAGCAGCAAGGTGACTGGAGAGGCAGAGATGTCTGAACCAGTGGCTGAACTTCTGTGTCTTGGTACAGCCTGCGAGCACCCATAGACTAAACACACAGGGCAGGCGTAGATCTCCGCCATTTGGAGATCTGGACATGTATTGGCCTCTTTACGAGCAGGCACGGGTCAGATACAGCGTCCCAGCAGCCTCGCTGTGATCCCCCTGCTCCCGGGTGATGGTTCTGAGCACAAAGGACTCCCCCTTCCCCTGTCTAGGCTTCAGTGAGGGGCTGCGGGATGCAGTTACAATCTTAGGGGTCCCTTGACTCTCATGGGCCCCTGGGTGTGGTTGGGGAAAGGGAACAGGCAGGGCTCTCTGCAGAAGACTCCCACACCAGTGCCTTCTAGCCTGGCTGCCAATTCTAAATACCCTGTCGTAGGTCTCGTCTACCTGGGTGAACTTGATTGGCTTAGCTAGTCCAGAGTGACTCCCCAGCGTGGACACTCCGTTCTGGAATAACCACTGTGCTCACAGACCGGAGTTGTTATTCCAGCTAAAAATCACTTTTAAGAACATAAGAACGGCTGAACCGGGTCAGACCAAAGGTCCATCCAGCCCAGTATCTGTCTACCGACAGTGGCCAATGCCAGGTGCCCCAGAGGGAGCGAAGCTAACAGGCAATGATCAAGTGATCTCTCTCCTGCCATCCATCTCCATCCTCTGACGAACAGAGGCTAGGGACACCATTCTTTACCCTTCCTGGCTAATAGCCATTTATGGACTTAGCCACCATGAATTTATCCAGTTCCCTTTTAAACTCTGTTATAGTCCTAGCCTTCACAACTTCCTCAGGCAAGGAGTTCCACAAGTTGACTGTGCGCTGTGTGAAGAACTTCCTTTTATTTGTTTTAAACCTGCTACCTAATAATTTCATTTGGTGACCCCTAGTTCTTGTATTATGGGAATAAGTGAATAACTTTTCCTTATCCACTTTCTCCACATCACTCGTGATTTTATAGACCTCTATAATATCCCCCCTTAGTCTCCTCTTTTCCAAGCTGAAGAGGTCTAGCCTCTTTAATCTTTTCTCATATGGGACCCTCTCCAAAGCCCTAATCATTTTAGTTGCCCTTTTCTGAACCTTTTCTAGTGCTAGAATATCTGTTTTGAGGTGAGGAGACCACATCTGTACACAGTATTCGAACTGTGGGCGTACCATGGATTTATATAAGGGCAATAATATATTCCAGGGCAGTAGGTCCACATGGGTGAGTTCTTACAGAATAACTGAAATGTACCGGGATGCTTATTCCAGAACAGCTATACCGGTCCGTTTCCCCCATGTAGACAAGGCTTTTTACACTCTTCCCTCCCCCAGCTATTCCCTGCCCGTCTCCAGTCTGAACCAAAGGCTCTCGGATCAGGGCTGCTCCTTCCCTGTGAACCCAGCCCCCTCGTTGAGCTGGCCCTTGGCATGAAGAGGGCTGGCTGGGATATATTTTTAGCAAAGATAGGAGAGAGGTGGTAGGGCAGAGGGCTCCATTCCAGGAATCTCCGGCTCTTTAATTATGTTTCTGGTCTAGGAAAATTATATGGTTCCTCAAGTGTAACTAGAGAATGTTTGGAAGGTAATTGTATCTCAGAGTGCAGATTAGCCGGTGTTGGGGAGAGGCAGTGTTTGTTTGAAGACTGGGATCAGGAGGGGCAGGGCTGGCGGAGAGAGAGGAAAGAACCCGCCCTCCAGCAGAGGAGTCAGAAATCCCTGCAGCTTTGTGTGGCCATGCGTGGCCTCCCTTAGCTTTTCTCCTTGTGTTCGGTTTTCCTGTCCCCACTCTCGTTAAGCTTGCTACAGGGCCAGAGGAAGGTAAGGGCTGAGGGGTGGTCGGGCCCGGTGGTGAGCAGCATTGAGGATGCAGCATTCAACAGAGCTGGGGCTGATCCCCATACTGTGACCCTTTGTTGGGGAACTCCCTCCCCATTGAAGGTGCCCCGGGCCCCTAAAACATGGCTGGGATCACCCCCAATTGAGAACCCATGAAACAGACATTTTATCCTAAATGTTGTGTCCTTGCCTCAGCTGTGCAAAGGAAAGTGAGACACACAAAGGGGAGGAGGTGACTTTCCTGAGGTCACACAGTAAGTCAGTGGCAAAGATAGACCAGAACCTAGGAATCCTGCCTCCCAGCCTGGGTTTCTATGTGCTGAGGCACACTGCCTTGGGGTTTTGCTCCACAGTTTCCATCATCAGTGGACTTCCGGGGAGGCACTGGAAATGGAGCTTTGAGGTGAGAGGTATCCCAGCCGCCTCTCTGTGATTCCCCAGCTCACGGGGGTGGGGGGGGGTGGGGTGGGGGGGCTCTGAGCACAACAGACTGTGTCTCCCCCACCAAGGCTGCAGTGAGGGGCTCTCTCCCGCCCTCCCCCTGTGAGGGGGTTTTGCCCATGCGGCATCTTGGTGGAGGGGGATGCATAGGGGAGATGGGGTTCTTGTTTTTCTTTGCATCTTCCCATCTCCCCTTGACCTGACAGTGGCTCTGAGCACCAGCACATAGATCTGTAATCTTGGGGAGCTGCCGGGGCACTTTGCAGCCGCTGCTCTGTGCCTTGCTGCCTAGTGGTGGCTCTGAATGCAGGCACTTACGCACAGAGCTGGTGGTGTCTCTTATTGTTCAAGACCATCTTTATTACCAGCTCTTCAGCAGAAAGGTCAAGAGCAGGAGATTTTGTTTGAAGAGTCTTTTTATTCAGGCAACAGTTTAATTCCGTTGTGTTTACAAAAATCCATTACATTAAAAAAAAAAGTCCTGTTTCTTCCTCCTCACCCGTTCCCCCCCCCCCCAATAGCAAATAGTTTGGCTAGAGCAGGGATTTTCAACCTTTTTTCATTTGCAGACCCCTAAAAATTTTTGAATGGAGGTATGGACACCTTTGGAAATCTTAGACATAGTCTGCGGACTCCCAGGGCTCTGCAGACCACAGGTTGAAAACCACTGTTCTGTGGTAATGTCAGCCTTTCGCAGACCCCCTTAGACATAATCTGTGGGCCCCCAGGGATCTGTGGAGCACAGGTTGAAAACCTCTGGGTTAGAGCATTCAGCAAACAGGGAGAAAAGAGTGGGTGGGAGCTCAGAGTCAGCAGTGATGTGAACATAGCAGGATAACACGAGCCAGGTTTTCAAAGCATCTCAGTCCTGCAAATCTGGCCTTTATTTAGGTGCTTCCCTGGGAACTGAGCTGCTTGGGGTAATCTAACCCCTTGGGGGCACAAGGCTTCTCTTTATCAGGGCAAGGAGGCTTCCCTTTTTCAGAGAACGCTTGTGGTGAGGCTGGCATGAGTCTCCTCTTCAGGGGCAGATTCCCAAGTTTCTTGGGATCCTGGGTCTACATTCAGTGAGAGCCCAGATGTCTGAGCAGTGCGTTAATGCAGGGCAGAGTTTGGGTGGTGTAGATTGGGCTGCAGGCTGCTTCGCTTGAGAGGAACACTCAAGATCTCAGGTGTAGAAGGAAGACTACAGCTAATCTTGCGGCCGGGGATCAGGAGGGGAGAAGGGAATTCAGCCTCTGCTTGAATCCATCCCTAGCTGTGATTCGTGGGCTGATTAAAGATAATAGCCTGTCCGATGCTGCAGCAGCCCGCAGCCCTCCACGTGCCCAACGAGAAGGCAGGCGGTAGAGATGAGTGCAATTTTTTTTTCCTTCCTCCCCATGGCTCCTGGTGTATATATAAAAGGAGCAAAGCGGCCAGCTCTGTTTATTGAACACAAATAGAAGATAAAATAGTGGAAAACTAATTTTTTCGTGCTCATTGGTGGGAGAGATTAAAATTATGCAAATCCTCGGCAGCAAGCTTGGTGCAGAGATAAGGGGATGTTCAAGTTGGCTGGCTGCCTGCTAATTCACTCATTGAAAAAGAAATGAGCAGGAAAGCGGCGATCAGCGTTGCTGGCCTCTCCTGGAGCTCACGGGGCTAGAACTGCTGCACTCTGCTGGGAAGAAACCAAACAAAGGAAACCCTTTCCAAGGAGCGCAGTCTCTGCACTGAGATGCAACCTGATTTCTCTGTGCTCACCAGCATCTGTGCTGCGGCCCCCCGGGCATCCCCAGGGCTTGGTGGCCTGTGAAGTCCGCTGCCAGTGAGCAGAGCAGCAGGAGGTTTTCAAAAGCACGTTCACTGAACTCTCATCAACCCTCCTGAAACACTGTACTGTAAGTACAATTCTCCCCCTGGGAAGGGGTGAGGGAGAATGAACCTCCTGTGACCGATGTTAATCATGGTACTTAATTCACGACTGGAAGGTGCTCAGATGCTCCAGTGATGAGGCTGGGATAAGAATCTCTCCAGAACAGAATCTGCTTCAATGGCAGCAAAATCAGGCTAGTTCCTTGGGCGCTTCTGAAAATCCCCACGCTCTGAGTCCAAGGCCGGTTGTTGTATATTCCTCTTTGCCTTCTCTCTGCTGATGCCTAGTACGGATGCTTCCCATCCCTTCATCAAGGCAGAACCCACTATCCTCTAATGGCTGTGATGACTTCTGCTGACGAGTGAACATTGAAAGCGCAGGGGCTTTTCCAAGCTGTATCTGAATTCTTATGGTACGAGATTATTTTAGGGATGGTGGTTAAAATTTGCCATCGAGGTGACTGCTCGTGTTAGTTTTCACAAGCTTAGCAGGGCTGGGCTGGGTCGGAACTGGGAGTGGTGAGACTTTTTAAGGAAAAGGCAAGTGGAGTTGTTGCTTCATTGGTTGGCGGTGTGTGACGAGTGGGTACTGAGCCGGTTCCCCAGTGTGTGGCTGGAGGTGCCATTTTGTGGATGAGAGAGAACTGAGGGTCCTGATAGCTTGTTGTTAAAGACCCTACGGCCCTTCTTTTTAACAGCTGGGGTGTCCTAGCCATATTCTGGCCTCTGCCTAAAATAATTCTCCCTGCAACTTCAGTTGGGTAAGGTCTTTACTTCCGATCTTAAAGTGCATTGTTGCAGTGTGCTTTTAAATAGCTGCTGCACCCCACCCCAGAGGTGGCTGCCTTGCAGTGGTGGGTGAAATAGAAATCCCTGATAGTGAGCGTATCATTTGTGAAGCACTATTGGGCAGGGAAGGAGAGTAGCTTCCAGTGTGCTGTAGTCAGAAAATGGCATTGCTGTGTCCAGGGCTGGCCTTAGACCAAAATGGCAGCTGAGGCAAGGAGTGTCTTGGGCACCCTTCCCCCTGCTTTGTTAAACTTTTGAATACTTTGTTTTTATTGCCTTTGTAGCCTCTTTCACAACTTTGATACACAATTTGCATGCATGATTTATCCCTGTCTTATAAGACAATAAGTTTGCCCGCTAGGCTCTGTAAATCTGTATTTGTTCGTGCTGTATATAAGCAAATAAAAACGTCAGTTTCCACTAAGCTTATAGAAACTTTTAAATTTTAAGAATAACTGAAATGTACTAACATCAAGACATTGAACTATGCACCGTCATTGGGTGGACCTGTATTGAATAGTGCTGGAGCAGATGACAGCCTCAGAATGTTAATCCTAGTCCTTCATTTCCGAAAGTCGCTTTTCTAGCCTTTGCCCTCGCAAACTGAAGCACGGTGTCGGAGAGATCCAAATGGGCAATGGCATTTTCAGGCGGTAAAATAGAAGTGATGTCAGTCTCTGCTCAGCCATCGTCGACCGAAGATGCATTTTAATGAGCCCAAGCTTCAAAAAGGTGCGCTCCCCCCTCGTGACTGTGATCTGCAGCATAAGCAGAATCCCCAAAATGATCCACTCTTCAACTGACTGGCTCCCTACCCCTTGCGAGGGCGAAGCTGACACCAATCTAGGAGGTTGGAGGAAAACGTAGCGCTCAGAAAGTCTGGAAGATTCCACGAAATTCTACAAAGGTCCAGAATATTCTAGGCGCTTAGTGAAAAATGAATCCACCTATGGAATACCTGGAACGTTTTACTTCAAATGTTCTGTTTTCCCTTTTGTTGCTAACAACAAAAACAACACGCTAAGCACGGTGTCCCCCAAGTCTGTCACCCCAGGTGGGTCATTGCCTGGGTCGCCTGCCCCTAAATCCAACCCTATGTCCCTTCCTCTGCTTCCAACGTGTCTCTAGCTCAAACCTGTCGACTTAACTGAGGGAACCAATGTTTTAAATCCAGTGTAGCCCCGCGTAGCCCAAACTGAGCCTGGAGGAAGTGGAGTTATCTGGCACCTCCTGCCTCTGCAGAACTGAGCAGGGAGAGAGTAGAAGGATCCCACTCTCCATCCTCTCCTTTCAAGAAAACTCTTTGGGATGGGCACCGTTTTTTGGTTCTGTTTGTACAGCATCTAGCACAATGGGGTCCTCGCCCATGGCTGGGCTCATAGGTGCAACCACGATAGAAATAAATAATTACAATTTGACCAGCCAGCCCCTGTCAAAGTGTGTGTACACTGTCCTGCCTACAGTAGGCTTCTAGAACGTGTTAACTAATGATTTCTATCGCACCTTGAAATCGTCATCAAGACAAACCCTGAGCCTCCTCTGGAAATCCCAGCCTAAGTTTTTTTCCAAAGTGACTAGTGATTTTGGAGGCCCAAGTTTGAGACCTCTTAAAGGGGCCTGCATTTCAGAAAACACTGAGTGCCCGTCCTGTGAGAATCAGGCCCCTCTAAGGGGACTGAGGTTGGGTGCTCCGAAAATCAGTCATCACTTGGAATATACGTCAGCCCTGGGTCTGTCAGGGAGAGTGAGACAGTTGCCAATACATGTTACTCATTTTGGATGGGTTTCTCTGACTTCCTGTCAAATCAATATTTATTCACAAATCTATCTGCTTGCTTTTGTCCCTGAAAACTCTTGTGGGTTTTTATTTTTTATTTATTTATTTTTGTTCCCCTGGTGTATTTTTGGCTGCTGCTTGTTGGCATGAGGTACTAATTCGAGCTTTTGCTGGCTTCAGTCATTCCAGCTGCTTTCCTGAAGCAGATAATTTTGTCCCCACTTCGTTTTGTTTTTTTGGAGGGGAGGGGTTGGCCAAAATATTCCCCTCCAAAGGGTGTCTTTTTCCCTCCTGCTGCCCCCAGAAGGCTTGGTGGACGCTGTTCTGGATGGGAAGGCTGTGGATGGCAGTTCTTATCAGGATGTCTCTGCATTATCCCAGTGAGCAAGTATGGGATTTGGGAAGGAAATTGATTAGACACTCAACTCCCATTGAAATCCAGTGGACATCTAACTCCCTTAGGCTCCTTTGAAACCCCCCAGCCTGTGTATTCAAAGTCCCCAGCTTCGATCAGCTGTACTCCTCCCAGCTCTCATACCAGAACCAAAGCCTTGACTGGTTTGCTGGGAAATTACTGTACAGAATTGAGTACACCACTTGCCCCCTGTGTTTCTAGTGAGAGCAAGAGAGATCGAGACTCCCAAACATCCACTCAAGCTGACCGATTGAATGGCTGCAATCAAGAGCTGCTTTAATTCCAGCTTTCCGGGCTGACGTGCAGCCAGCTAGCAGTCTGTCCACTCAAGCAGTCTCTGCTGATGTGCATAGGAGAGGGAGTACCCTTCCCAACCTTATAATTGCACTTAAATTCTGCTGTCACCACCAATCTTCCCTTTAATTTTCGTTTTCTTGTGACTGGAATGAAAAAAGGCCCAAGCTTGAGTTTAAAAATCAGTGAGGGCATCTTCTCCCACTTCACTCCTTCCATCAGCCCCTGCACTCCGCGTTCCCTCTTCCATCTCCATCGATTCCCTCACCAGTCCTTGGCACTTACGCCAGATCCTTCCTTCGCTGTTGCTCCATCTCTTCCCCCCTCGCCTCAACGTATGTGCTCCCATTTTTATTATCAGTACTGTGGTCACACCTGGGAGGCACAGCCATGGTCCAGGACCCCACCGTGGTAGGCACTGCCCAAACCCTGACCCTCTCTCCTCTTTCATCTTTCTTCTTTTGACCCTCAGGCATCCCCTCGCCTCCCACGTGTTGTGCCCTGCTTGCTTTCCTGCTGACCTACTCGTGCAGAGCCCCGCACGTGGTTCCGACCCCTATTTGTCCTTAGAAAGTCACCACTCTAGGTTGACGTAGGTGGCCAATATGGAACGAGGCTGCTGACCCCATTCCAGTGCCAGGCGGATGAGTGTGCAAAACCTACCGTTCAGAACGGCCTTGTTGCTAGGCAGTCTCAACAGAAGAGCCAGGGGTTGAATGGACCATGCAAGATGAGCTGCTCTCTTGCTCCAGGATAGATCTTTACTATTGGCTTTACCTGGGCTCTTACCTGGGTTTCAGCCTAAATCCCCCTACATCTGAGTACACAACCCAGAAACACAGGTTTATATGTGCTTTTAACCTGAGCTTGCTTCCCCACCACCGGGTAAAGAGTAGAGCTTAGGTTTCAGTGTAAGGCGGGCTCAAACCTGCCTGCTTTGCGATGTGGATGCAGCCAAAGCCCGGGTTGCGGATCTCAAGTTTTGATATCCTGCAGTGCCATCCTGCAATTTCCTGGGCTTGTATTTTCCAGCTTTTCTACCTACTCACTTCCCATTAATTTCCTATGCACCGGAAGCGACCTACGGCTTTATAGACACCTGGTCGGCATTTAACCCCTCGTTTTGTACGGCCTGCTCCATTTCTGCACTGCTCGGCTGTACAGCACAAGAAGATGCTGTTGGGGCAATCCCAACACTGGCTGGTCAGAGGATCGCACCGGTCGCCCTCTGCTGTGAGGACAGCAAAGAAGATGACTTTGGGAGTCTGCTGGGCAGGGCTGAGATGCAGCGTAGGGGAGGTGGTCTTGCAGCTTTTTGGAGAGGCTTCTTTCTTCCAGGGCAGAAGTTTTGTCTCTCTTTATGCAAAGCTCCCTGCACGCAGCCCAGTTCCAAACAGCGACTCCTCAGTGGGGTCCAGGGTTGTGCTAACTCTAGAGGGAGGACCAGCGAGTGGGCAAACTGGAATTTGCCAACTAGGTGAGGCTGTTCGTGTGACTGTGGGGTATTGCAAACGAGCTGGGCCCCCTTCAGGAAAAATTGCCTGTCCTGACTATGGGCCACCAGCTGATTCTTCACACACACTCCTCCCTGCTTCCTTTAGCTAGGAAAAAATCAGCACAGTCCCCACCTATGCAATGGTGGAAACGATGGGATGGAAGGGAGAAGAGTTTGATTCAGTGGGGGGCTGTACTGTGGCCCTTCTCCTCGAGGTGACTGAAGCATCACAGTCCAAGGCTGACTCAGAAGCTGGGCTGGGGTTAAGGGCTCTCCAGAGTTCTGAGTCCCCATGGAATCTGTAAACCCCAGCACTGGGGGCTGTTGCTCTCTCTACCCCCCGAATCCTCCAAAGCTACATAGAGCTGTGGTAGCCGAAAGTATGGCCTATTCTCAGGGAAAGGGGAACGCTTGTGCTACAGCGGCTGCTGCTGCTGCCGGTAATTAACGTTTGAGGAATTGCAGATCTTCATTAGGAGAACCATTCGGTTAACGAGAGAGCCAAAGCCGAGATGGTGGTGGAAATGAAAATCACGCTGGCTTCCTGCCCTGGCCCGAGAGGCATGCTGGTGCTCTTCAAGGCTGAGCGGGGCAGAATGGAGATGCAGGAAGATGTAGTCAGCTGTGCCTGCATCGCGACGGATTCGTTAATGGAAGGGGGCCATGGGGATTAATGCAGGGCAGGAGGGGATAATTATGGAGGGGAAGAGGCAACGGAAGTTTGTCATAAATATTCAAAGCAACCAAAATCCCATCATTCCGCAGCGGCGCCTGGTTATTAGTGTTGGGAGGAGACCACTGGGGCTGAGCAAGGTCCTGGACTTCCATCGTTTAAAGCTCTAATTGGGCTCCTTGTTGCAGGAGCCACAACCCCCTGCCTCCTAAAAGCATCTCCTGTCCCCCTTGTGGAAGCACATCGGCCACCTTCTCATTTCCCTGCCAGGTTATTCTCTGCCCCCCTGCCCCTGTTTCAGTCACTCCCCACGAAACCGAGAGAGGGGCTCCCTCGATGCCTTCTGTTATCAAGCCAAGATGGAAGCCAGCTCAGTCCGCTTCTCTCCAGTGCGAGCTGTGCTCACAGACACGTTAACCGAGCTCCGGGGGCCAGTGCCCTTCGCTGGTAGCAGCTTGCTCCAGGGCCGTGCAGCACATTCCCTGCTGCAGGTTTGCTCGGAGAGCTGAGCAGAGCAGCTGAGCTGCTGTCTGAGGGTTCGTCAGGCTCCCTAAGGATTGAGCTGCTGCATTCTCTGTCTGAGATGGGCTTCTGAATAGCACTCGGTTCATGGGAGAGGTGGGTTTTCCTGCCTCTAATGAATAAGCTGCCATGCCCCAGAGGTGCCACGGAACTGCTGTCCCACTTGTTCGTGGCCTGCCTCCCCTGCTGAAGAATAAGCATGACCGAGACCGAAGGTTTGCAGCGATTTAGGTTTGATGTATGTAGAACAGCAATGGTCGGACCCGTCAATTGGGCCTTCTCATGTCAAGGCAATTCACAAGTGTATGTGCAGAACCACTGAAATCCAGCCAGCTCGAGGATCAGCTGGCTTTCAGCATGCTGAGTAACGCTAGGGGAAGAAGGGGAAATTTTACACCCACGCCTCCTGAGTAAACCTCTGCTCTTTCGAGGAAAGTGCCCCCCGGGGATCTTTAGTTTCCATGCAGCATGGAGCAGGCTTCTGTTTTCTAAGAGCCTCTTATGAAAGCCATGGTACCAAACTAAACTCTGTGGGACTATCTAACAAAGATAAAGGACTGACCTGCTAAGATCACCACGGGGGTGCTTACAGGGAGTTCAGGTACTCAGGGGAAGGGGGTAGCTTTGTGGTTGGGGCAGCAGCTGGGAATGCTGCTCAGTTCCCAGCTCTGCCACACACTTCCTGTGTGGCCTTGGTTAAGTTGCTTAACCTCTTTCTGTCGTAGCTCCCTATCTGTAAGCTGGGGGAGGGACTGGAGGGATAAACTTCCCAACGCACTGTGCTGTTGTGAGGACTGATGGCAAGGCTTTGGTACTATGGGAATGGGAGGTCACTGCCTGCAGATAAACCCCTGAGCCTGGTGCAGGGAGAGCAGAGTCAGTGTTTTCTGTATAACTGGAGCAGCAGGGTCAGGGCTTAGCTTCTAATGCCGCAGGACGGAATGTATTTGGACATAGGGGGCTGGCTGGCAGTGGATGGGTCAGGGATACTCCCTGCTGATTCAGCGCATTGCGCTTTGCTCTGATTTCCATCCTGCCTCCTCTTGTGTTCCTCTTCATGCACCTTCAGCCGCTGACCTCATCCCCTCACTGCGGGGGCCGCAGCAGCGTGGGGGCAGCTATGCTGCTGACTCGCCATAGTGTAGACGCTTCTTACAGCACCGGAAGTGTGTTTTTCGTCTCTGTAGGGGTAATCTGCCCAGAGCGGTGGTAGCTAGGTCAAACCTAGAGTCATCTACGCTGAGTGTTAGGTTGACAAAGTTGGGCATCTCAGGTGTGAATGTTTTGACTTAACTTTAAGTTTACACCACGCCCGTCTGGGGCAGGCTTGTCTTTTCAGTGCTTGCAAGGTGCTTCACAAGTGCAAATTAATACAGTGCAGTGAGACCTCACCCACCACATCCCGAGGACACATGTGCCAGTAGAAAACCATGCATGCTCGTGAAATGGAGGAGAGCTACAATTCTTCTTCTGGTACTTGCTCCTGTCGATTCCATTCTAAGTGTGCACGCACCCACGTGCGCGGTCATCCAAGATTTTTGCCTGAGACGTATCCATAGGGTCAGCTGTGGCACCCTCTTGAGTCCTGCGCTCATGCCTTGGTATATCAGGCACCGCCAGCTCTATGCCCTTTAAGTTCTTTCTTATCGCTTGTGGTGGTTAGTCGGATTGCCTTTCCTTGCATAGCAAGGGCTAGCAGTTTGGTCTCTTCTGACTTCAAGCCTTAGGGCTGCCTGCGGTGGTTGGGCCGGATGCCCATATGTGGTCAGTCATGCTGGTTGCATCCGACCTCTACAAGTGTGGCTGGCATCTGTCTATGTCCCCAACAGGCACGACCTAGACCGGGTAGTCAGGGTGTCTGATCACATCCAGTCGTCTCTGGATTGGGAGTTGGACCCTGGAGTCGGTGTTGGAGGGAGTTCCCTTTGCAACCCCGATCCCATCGATGACTCTGGTCTCTGATGCTTCGGACCTTGGCTGGGGAGCCCACTGGTTATGGGATGATCTGGCCCTCCATATCAACATCAGGGAGCTCAGAGCAGTTCACCTGGCCTGCCAGGCTTTCTTGCCCCACCTGAAGAGCAAGGTGGTCCAGATCCTGATGGACAATACCACTGCAATGTATTACATCAACAGGCAGGTCAGAGCCAGGTTGTCAACCCTTTGCCAAGAAGCTCTCAACCTTTGGCACTTCTGTGTGTGGCATGCCATTCATCTGGTAGCTGCGAACCTGCCCAGAGCCAGGAACGTCTTAACAGATCACCTCAGCAGGACCTTCTCGTCCAGTCCCAAGTGGTCACTCCATCCAGAGGCGGATAGCATAATCTTCCAGAGGTGGGGGACTCCCCAGGTGGACCTGTTCACGTCCAGGCAGAACAGAAAATGCCATGTGTTCTGTTCATTCCAGGGGATGGAGCGGTGCTCCCTGTCATATGCATTTCTCACCCCATGGTCAAGGGCTCTGATGTACACCTTCCCGCAAGTGCCTTGATTCACAGGGTCCTTGTAAAGATGAAGCAAGACAGGGCGAGAATTATCCTAATAGCCCCGACGTGGCCTCGCCAGCACTGGTTTGGCACATTGCTGAACCTTTCGGTAGCCACCCTGATGCAGCTGCCCGTCTGGCCAGACCTGCTGTCCGAGAACCACGACAGCCTTCTGCTCCTGAGCCTGGTGGCACTGCACTTGACATCATGGCTACTGCGTGGTTAAACGCGGACAAACGGGAATGCTTTCTACATAGAGAGAACAAAGCCATTCTGTAAATCCACACAGTTGTTTGCTGCGGTGACAGACCGAATGAAAGGTCGCCCAGCGTCTACTCAGAAGATTTCATCCTGGATCCTGGCCTGCATCTGCTGCTGCTATGAGCTGGCAAAGGTGCCTCCGCCGGTGATTGTGATGGCACACTTGAAAAGGGCACAAGCGTCAGCCTTCCTGGCTCAGGTACCAATCCAAGAGATCTGTAGGGCCGCTACCTGGCCGTCTGTCCACACGTTCGTGTCACATACGCACTGACTCAGCAGGCTCGAGATGATGCTGGCTTTGGTTACCCACCGTTTGTAACTGTTCTTTAAGATGTGTTGCTTGTGTCCAGTCCATTTCCCGCCCTCCTGTCCTCGGTCGGAGTTGAAGGAAGTGAGAGGGTGTAGGGCTGGCAGTGCCTGATATACCGACACCTGAGCATGGCACTCAAGGAGGCGCCACAGTCAGCCCTATGGATACTGCTAAGGCAAAAATCTCTGACCGTGCACGTGGCGCGCTCACACCTCGAATGGACGTGAGCCACAGATCTCGAGGAACAACAGTTATGAAAAGGTCACCGTTTTTTTGCCTCCTGCTAGCCCTGGTTGATTGAATTGCAGGGAGATTCTCCTCTGAGGAGGTGGGAGAGTCCAAACGGTCCAGTCCGTTCTGAGATGGGGGAGGGAGGTTTTCTGAAAAGCCAGGCTTGGTGCAGAGACCAGAGTGGGATGGGAATAAACGGAGTTGATGTCCCAAAGAGGCACAATCCCCTCTCCTTTTTCCCCGTTGCGGGTCCCCTTTAGCACGTGTAGTATAGAAGCCTTTCCCTTTAAGACGATTGCAGATCCCTGCTCTTTGGCCCTGTTCCTGTTTGGCTGTGTGCCTCCAAAGATGGACAAGTGATGACTCAATGCTCCTCTTTCTAGCTGGGCAGGGGAAGGGGTCAGCACAGGCACGTGAGGTCTGAAAAGCTTCCTCTAATGTTTCTCATGTACTACCGAGTCTCCTTTTTATGAGACAGCACTGGTTTCCCCTCTGTCCTGGCTTGTTTCACTGCGCACCAAACCTATTAAACTGCAGAGCAAATACTATTAACTTTTAATTCCTTGTGTACTCGTTGTGTGTATTATGCTCTGTCTGTGTGTGTATCTACCCAGCCTTGCAAATTCACCATGAAATTGTAGCCGGCCCAGGCACAAAATCTGCTTGCTTGCCGTTTACTATGATGGCTGACTAGTGGTGAGAGAAATCTCATGAACTTAGCTGCTCCTTCAAAAAAAAAAAAAAAAAAAAAATCACTTGCCTTTGGCAGGTAGAGTTTTGCAAAGCTGATGTAGTCGTGTGTTTTCCCCAGTTCCCTCAGAGTTTTCGATCTTAAAAGGTGCTATGGAGGAAGTATTATTAAAGACCTCAGGGCTTTATACATATGTTGTGCACCCCTCTGATGTTGCTGTAGTGTGGATGCATGGATTGCTTCACTTAACAATGAAATGCAGCTACCCCTGGGGTGGGACATGGCAGCTGTTTTAATAGTGGATACCAACGCTGCCATTGTGAAGAAAACAGTATGTCATACAACTGAAAGGGCAAAGTGAGTTTAGGCTGTCAGGCGGCGGTTACCTGCACTGGAATATGGCTAGGATGTGGGCAAACTCTCAGTTTTGCATCTCGCCTAGAGGCTGAAACGTTCAGCAAAAAGGTACCCCTCTGCCACGAGCCCTGCCCCGCCACTTCTTGCACTGCTTAGAACTTCGTTCAAGATGTGCATTACAGCAGGGCCTGGAAGCCCCAGCTAAAATCAGAGCCCCCAGTATGGCAGTGCTGCATGGATACATCGGAAAGACTGTGTGGTACCTGAAGCAGGTATCTAAATCGGTAAGTCAGGATGGAGGGAAGAGAGATGAAGTGCTTTGCTTGAGTCTCACAGAAAATCAGAGGCAGAGCTGGGAATAAAATTCTGGTGCCCTACGTACTGGACTGCACTGCTTCCGCTTACCCAAGTAATGATCCAGCCAGAGCCCTGAATCCATTTTAAATTCAGAATGGATCACAAGGGGGTGAGGGTGGGAGGGGTGTGTGTGAGAGAGGTTTTCTCTCCTCGTTTAATCTCCCCCCAGCCAGTGGTCTGAGACACGGGATTCCTGCCAGGGCAAGAGAGGGATTTGTCCATCCTTGGAGAGGCTCGGAACCAAATCCTCTTTATGGAATTAAACCCCGTGGCAGAATCTGCGTGCACGGCCTGGAAGGAGAGTGGTGCATAGGAAAGAAATTGAGGGGGCCGAAGGAGGAGAGGGCAGGGGCTGGCACGTGCTGAGAGCAGGGGAGAGGGTAATGGGTGTAATTCCCAGATCAGCTCGCAGCCCGGAGGGATCTGATTGTGTGTGAAGCCCATGTATCGCAAAGAGTGAAGCCAGGGCAGAGGATTGAGGGGCGGGAGTGCAGCTTCTGCTCAGAGAACTGGCAACAGCACTTTGTGTCCACGTCAGGACAGGGCTGGGGGAGATGCTGGGGGGCTGCTGGCTGCAGGTATCTGACTGACACAGGCAAAGGATGTGGGTGCCAGGATTCCAGGTTGGCTGGGTGGGTCTCTGTTAGACAAGGTAGGGTGGTATAAAAGTGATGCAGGGGAATTATCACCCTGCAGGGAAGCTTGCAGGTGTGGGCGAGGGACTCCCAAAGGGGCTGGTGTGGAGTTCTGCCCAGTTCGATGAAACTCCATGCAGGAGCAGCGCTGACTTCTGCCCTGCTTAGCTCCGTTGTTTGTTACTTGGTCACCAGCTGGTGACCCACTCCCATTATGATGGGCATGGCCTAAGTGCGAAGCCCAGAGAGCCTGCAATGTGGGACGCAGCCCTGGAAAGACATGACACTCTCACCCTTTCCACCCCAGCCCAGCCCCCTCTTACTCCTGCAACCTTTCGCTGTGGGTTCTGCAGAGACAGCAGGCCTGGATGTGGGATTTGACTGGTGTGGAGTGAGGGTTAGCTCTGTTTGGGTTCCCTCCCCACCCTTGCAGTGACTGTAGCAGTCAGGGTTCTTCTTCGAATAATTGCTCATGTGTATTCCACAATAAGTGTGTGCATTCGCCACGTGCACCGGTGCCGGAAGTCTTTTCCCCTGGCAGTACCCATAGGGGGAGAACCCCTGCGACTCCTGGAGTGGCGCCTCCGTGGCGTGGTATAAGGGGAGCTGCACACTCCCCCCGACCCTCTTGCCGCCAGTGAAGGTGCATCGGAACTGCTCTGCTCCAGCTTTGCTGTAGCTCGTCCTCAGAACTGCTTGTTCGTTCAGTGTTCGCACCTGTAGTTAGTTAGCTGTTCAGTTCGTTAGAGAGCCCGGGCCGGGACATGCCCCACGCCCCGGGTTTTAAGTCGTGCGACACTTGCAGGCAATCTATGCCAAGGAGTGACCCGCACGCGAACTGTTCATGCTGTTTGGGAGAAGCCCATATAAGCGATCGTTGCAAGATTTGCAAGTCGTTCAAACCTCAGACCAAGAGGGAAAGAGACCTTAGGCTCCGGGCTATTCTGATGGAGTCGGCGCTGACCCCGATTCCAGCGTGCCGCTCTGTGTCGGCACCGGGCACCGAGGTGTCGGTGCGCAGCAACCTTCCAGAGCCTTCAACCAGTCGGCACCGCTTCCCATCCACGGGGCACAAGAAGGCAAAAAGACGCCTTCTTTGCAGCGACACCGAGGGAAATCCGAGGCAGAGGCTAGACCCATGTTGGGCAGTCCTCGATCCCTTCTGGCCCCTAGGCCTCCGACTCGCATAGAGCGGAGTAGCCTGGCCATGTCGGACCAGGCCTCTCCGGATGTCCGGAAGTCTTCCATGCTGGAGGCCCTGCAGGCAGCCAGAGATGTCATGACCATGCTGGTACTGAAGGCGCCGCTGGTGTCAGGCCCCCACTCCAGAGGCAAGCCACCGCTGGGTTCTCTGCAGTCGCCCCCAGCTCGGCACAGGTCTCGGTTGAGGGATTGTTCCCGACGCCGTTCGCTGCCCAGCAATCGTTCGAGGAGCAGTCCTCGTGGATTGCCCTCGACACCCACCAGGCTGTTTGGGTGGGAGTCGTCCCAACAGGGCTTCCGGCACCGCTCCACGCCACGGAGTGATTACCGACGGGACCAAGGCAGACGTCATCAGAGATCTTGGTCTCGTTGGGGTTACGCAGCCGGTCGCGGCACGGACATCGTCACCGTTCCCGCTTGGAATCCCACTCCCAGTCTCCGCCAAGGCACCATCTCTGGGAGTAGATCGCGGAGCAGCAGCTACAGGCAGTACCAGTCCTCCATGTCAAGGTCGCAGTCTCATGGGCAACGTCACCCCAGGCACCACCGTTCCTCCCAGGTCGTTTATCAGTCCGGCCTCCGTTCGTAGCTGCCCTTCCGTGAGCCAGTCCAGCCAGGCTGAACAACCGGTGCCGTTGGTGCTGCAGCAGGTGTAGTGGCACTGGGCCCCGTGGCCAGGACAGTGGTACCAGTGGGCACCGTGGCCTCCAGTGCAGCCCCCGGTGGAGGTCCGCTTGGTAGCCGGAGCCTCAGAGGTGCCGTCGGCCTCTCTCTCCAAGAGAAAGTCAGCTGCTTGGGACCCTCAGAGTGTAAACCTAGAACCAAATTCTGCTCTTTCCCCAGTGTCAATCCAGAGTAACTCCATTGTAGTTTGTGGGGTAGCTCAGAGCAGGATCTTGTCTGTGGAGTTTGCAGTTCTCCATGCTGGTGTGTTTTTTTTGCACCATGGCTTGCTGTGCCTGTGGCTTTGTCTAGGCTAGGATAAAAGGTGTGATGTTAGCATACGTGTGATAACGTCGCATGTTTTGAATCCTAGTGTAGACAAGGCCAGAGATCAATTTATGGTTCCCCTCTCCTCTGTGTTCACACATCTGGGGGCATTCCTTTTCCCTTTCCTTCCCGCACTCGATATCCCCTTTGTTCAGTTTAATCAGGGCCAACGGCTCTTGTTTAGATCTCCTCCTGGAAATATAGGAGTATTCCCTTTCCCCGACCCTTCGGCCACACTGGTGTGGCCTAGAAACAAGCAGACATCTCTCTCTGATGGAGCTCTTTTCTCTGGAACATGGTTTCCAATTAAGAGCTCCAAGGAGCCCTGGCTCAAATGAAGATAACGAAGGGAGGCCATCGATCGGCCCTTGTGTGTAATGAGAAAGCCGTTCGAGCGAGAGGGGCTAGTGACATCCTAAACCAGTACAGAGCTGGAACTGAGAAAGCACCTGAATGCCCCTAATTAACTCCATTGTTTGCTTTTTACTTTTTTTGCATTGATATAGGGCAGGTGAGAGATGCTCCCTTTGCAGGCCTGGAGCCGTCGTCTGTGGTACAGCCCAGGTAGCAGCATGAGCTGCCCAGCTCTACCTGCCAGCCTGTCACAGTCCCACGTTGGAGTTAAGGATCTCTAGGGAATGAGAGGAGAGTTGGTCTCTGAGTACTCAGCGCTTGGCCCATCTACTGGGGCTGTCAGCAGAGCCAGTGGTACTGGCTTGGGTGATATGGACACTTTGACCAAGACTTTTCAGTCATTGCTAGTGATTTTTGGGCCTCCCTACTTGAGGTGCCTTAAAGGGATCTGATTTTCAGAGGGGCAGGAATGCAGCACTTCCTAAAAATCAGCCGCCTTTAAGGCCTCTCAAATGGAGCGCCCCAAAATCACTAGTCACCCTGGAAAGGTCACCAGGAAGTAGGGCCAGGCCCATTTCCTGTCGACCACCAAACAGCTGTCTGATCGTAACAATTTTGCCACCTCCAACCTGAGCTAAATTCGAACCAGTGACCTAGCGCGTGGGCTCTCAGCTAGGAGCTCGCAAACACATGTCGGAGGAGCACAACTACTCCCGCTCTTCCTGCGTTGCTAAGTGGGAGGGGAATCCCAGCTAGGTCCTGGCTAGATGGAAGGGGAGTTCATGGAATCATAGAATCTCAGGGTTGGAAGGGACCTCAGGAGGTATCTAGTCCAAGCCCCTGCTCAAAGCAGGGCCAATTCCCAACTAGGGGAAAGTGTCCTAATATGGAAGAGGTTGACAGCCACCAACCTAGAGGACTTGGGTACTGTAGTATGCATCTACTTACTATACGGTAGTGTCTAGAACAGGGGTCGGCAACCTTTCCGAAGTGGGGGTCCGAGTCTTCATTTATTCACCCTGATTTAAGGTTTCATATGCCAGTAATACATTTTAATGTTTTTAGAAGATCTTTCTATAAGTCTATAATATATAACTAAACTATTGTCATACGTAAAGTTAAATAAGATTTTTAAAATGTTCAAGAAACTTCATTTAAAATTAAATTCAAATGCAGAGCCCCCACCCCCACCCCCCAGACTGATGGCCAGGACCTGTGCAGTGTAAGTGCCACTGAAAATCAGCTCACTTGCCACCTTCAGCACGCGTGCCATAGGTTGCCTACCCCTGATCTAGAAGATAGTCAGTAAATGAATAAGGGGCCTATGACCAGACCCCCTGAGCCGTCCAGCGTACCCTCCAGCCCCGTGTATTCTTCGCTGAAGTCATAAGATAGCACACTAATATGTGAACAGTACTGAAGGTTGGCCTGTCAGCAGTCACAAATCATTAGTTCTTCATGGCTCATGTGTCCATCAGAAAATATTTTATATAAGAGCTTATTTTGATTTGTGCTTCAAACAGGCACACAAAGCATATGCAGTCTCTCTTCCTAGAGAGCTGGCGTAACGCTGTTCCTTTGCTCTACATTTCATATGAGGGGGCTGTCAGGAGAAGTGCTTTCCTTTTGCAGGGCTCTGGGAGTCAGGAAGGTTATTGGCGATTTTTCTCCTCTGGGGTACTTGATACCAAGAGTTTGTGGCTGCGCTGATCATTGTGGCTAAATTCTCTGTGGTAAAAAGGGCATGGCTAGGAGGGAGAGTGTGTTGATCTTCGCACCGGAAGATCCAGTCAGTGAACTCTGGGGAACGCCTAAAGAGTGACCAAAGGACATCGCCCATAGCAGCCTTCTCCCTGTAATTTAGTATGATGGACTGGGATTATTTAGTCTGCAGAGGAGAAGAATGAGGGAGCATTTGATAGCTGCTTTCAACTACCTGAAAGGGGGTTCCAAAGAGAATGGATCTAGACTGTTCTCAGTGGTACCAGATGACTGAACAAGAAGTAATGGTCTCAAGTTGCAGTGGGGGAGGTTTAGGTTGGATATTAGGAAATTTCACTAGGAGGGTGGTGAAGCACTAGAATGAGTTACCTGGGGAGGTGGTGGAATCTCCTTCCTTGAGGTTTTAAAGGTCAGGCGTGACAAAGTTCTGGCTGGGATGATTTAGTTGGGGATTGGTCCTGCTTTGAGCAGGGGGTTGGACTGGATACCTCCTGAGGTCTCTTCCAACCCTGAGATTCTTTGGTTCTATGACTGCAGTGCTGGTGAACTTGGCCACTAGCAATTTCTAGACTTGTATGAGGGATGCTGCATATATGCAATTACCATGGACAGGTGCATTTACTATGGATTAAAAATAGATCTGTATCTGTGTTTAGATTTGTGCTGCACCTGTTGCATGCTTTAGGCCTGTTCCACACATGCTTTGGGCAGAAGAAAGAGATTTTGTTTTAAAGAATTGGTTCATTGTCCTCAGTTGTTTGAGTGCATCACGTACACGAGTACCTTGCACGAGACTGGGCTCCCACAGGACCCACTGCCATAATAGTGAGATCGGAACAGGAGGGGGATTAAAAACTATCCCATGCAGGGCTCTAACGTAAACCAATCCCAGCCCCCAAACTATGTTTACGAGTATTAATTTACTCTCTGCTATTCACACAGTAATTGGTGAAATCCTCTGGTGCAATGTGCATGCTCTGTAACTTGTTGAAGGTAGCTCCCCTCCATCCCTCCACTAGTTTCAATTGTGATTAAGCATTCTTCTGGGAACATGCGCGTTTATACGCACCCCAGCGTATTTACACAAGTATGCAGAATGGTGGTGTTTCTGCAAAGTGACTAAGGGAGGTGGGGGGGATGGCTGCTGTTGTATCTGGCTATATTCTCGGGGAAGCTTGCATGTATCCGGTTAGTTGTTTTTTGCAGTATTCCCCCAGTTCTGTCTGGTCTCTTTCTCCTTTGGGGGTTTTGGATGATGCGCTGTGCTGATGACACCGAGGTAATGATGATGGATGATTATTGACACAGCACCATGGATATGTGCATGGCAGGTTTCTAGAGAAGACATTGGCTGCGCCTCATGAAGCGCCTAGGCTCTGGCAGGCAACTGGGGTGAGGATCTAATGATGCACAGCTTTTAAAAAACAAAACAAAACCAAAAAACCAGAACCATGAAAAAAATGTGAAGTATTAACCTGGAGCCAAAGCAAATGTTATCCCTGATGCTGTCAGCTGCTCGGTGGTGATCTGCTGGTAAATGCTGAAGGATTGTGTGTGAGGGAGACCGAAGGAGGGGGTGGGGAAGGAAGAGAGGGAGGTTCTGGGCCTGATTCTCCATTACCCATTATCCTACACCTTGTGCAATTACACCAGCACAAAACATGCTACTTGTGCTTTGCACCCACTTCGCACTGGTGTAAATGACCACCCAGGGTGCAGGGCAGCAGAGAATCAAGGCCTTTGTATTCTAGACAAAAGACTGCAACTCCAGCCCTTTGTGTTACAAACAGAGCTGGGCTCTCCCTGGGGAGTGGGATTCTGGGGGCGCTCATTGTTCAGAGGCTGCCTAATTGGGCTGTTGGAGAGCCCCTCCCAAAGCGCCTCTTTAATGGGGTGGGGGGGTTATCTTTAAAGCCTTTGTTTTGTGCAGTCCCTGAAGCTTGGCACCTTTTTCCAGGATCCCAGAAGAGAGAGCTGCAGCCGTACTACAGGCATGATTTCAGGTGTTTATTCTCCGTGTCGGAGTCTTCGTTAAAACAACAAGGAGTCCTTGTGGTACCTTAGAGACTAACAAATGTATTTGGTCATAAGCCTTCGTGGGCTAGAACCCAGCTCATCAGATGTTGTAACACATGGGGTCACTTGGTCTGTCTCTACTGCAGCTGGGAGCAAGCCTCCCAGCCCGCCTAGACGGACTTGCATCAGGGGCTCAAGGTAGCAGGCTAAGAGTGGAAGTGTGGAGATCCCGGCTCTCAAGCCTAGGAAGTTGGGTGGGCTCTGAGCTTTGTCCCAAGCCAGAGCATCCACGCCACGAGCCTGTCTGCCCAGACTGGGAGTCTTGCCCCCAGCTGCAAAGCTGACCTACTCTTTGGGGTCTCCCTGCCTTGGTGCATGCCGCGAGCTAGGAGCCAGCGGGTGCTGCTGGTGTCTGCGTGTTTTAAAGGGCAGGTTCAGTCCAGCCCAGTGAGTTGAACCCATTTCTGCCCTTTGTTGTGGGCTCCTGATCCCTTGGATTGGCAAGTCCCCTTTGGCCATAGCTGCCATTTCCTCTGCCCCCGTCCATGCTATGCTGCGCCCGCTGAACACTTACTGGACACAACAAATTCATCACTGCTTGTCAGAGCTGTTGCTGTTGGGAAAAAGCAGGTGGGGGTGGGGAATTTATTTCTCCTGGTGATTTAAACACAATTCAGATCTTGCCTGCCTGCCTCTCCCCCATCCCTATGGTTTAACCCTTTGTATGCCAGAATGCCCTGATGAAGCTGTCTGAGAACAAACTGCCTCTCACCCAAAATGGATGGACCCATTCCCCACTGCCTTGGAGCCTATCACTCAGAGCTGGGTTTACCAAGTACATGAACAGGTCTGGGATGTGTGTGTCAGAGAGAGAGTTCCAAGGTCGTCACTCTGTGACTCAGTTTCCCTATGGAGGGTAATGGCGCTCAGATTCTTTTTTGTAAATCCTAGGGGTGAGATGCACGTATATTAGAGCCTAGCATAAGGAGCTATATCCCAATGGATAGGGCACCAAACTGGGACTCAAGAGACCTGGATTCTAATCCTGTCTCTGCCCCTGGCTGGCTGAGTGACCTTGAGCAACTCATTTCCCCTTGCTGTGCCTCTGTTTCCCCATTTTAAAAATGGGTATAATGATGTTAATTTGCTTAGTGAATCACTTTTTGAGATCTAAAGATGAAAAGCGCTAGTTAAGAGCTAGATATTATCATTTATCATCTAATAAGGGTCTTGACTGGATGACCATAGGCCATATCCACTATGACAGCTGGGCTGAAACCTGTATCCTACATTCTCAAAAGGGGCTAGTGATTTTGAGTCCCTCAATTTCTTGAGTGCCTTTAAAAAGACCTAATTTTCAGAAACTGCCAATAACCCGCCATATGAAAATCAGGGCTCCTGCCCTTATTCAGTACAGAGTCTCAACTTGGGCAATCAAAACAATTAATTACTTTTGAAAATTTAGGCTGGTTAGTGCTTTTTGGTAGCACGCAAGTCTTTGGCCCCACCTCTTTATTAAAATGTGTCTGATAACCCTCTGTCGCTGAGGAACCTAGGTCCCAGCTGGGGTCGCGTTTCCAGTCACACACAGAAGGAAGCTGTGCACATCTGTGCTGGGTTTGGAACATTGATAAGCAAAAAGTTTCCACATCAGGACTTTCATGCTGAGATGAAACCGGCCTGGAAAGCAGAACCATCTCCTGTTACCCAGAATGTGCCAGTTAGCTTGATTCAACCAGAGCAGGGAGGTTTGGGAACACCCCTATTGTAAGGAGGGGAATGGGGTGTGTAATTTAATTCTGTCAGTGCATGGTAGGGGGAGTGGGTCTCTCTGGTGCTTTTGCTCATTCTTTAAAAAAAGAAAAAAAAAGTGAATGTAGCGAGGACAATAAATGCTGCATGGAGAACCTTGGAGTTACAGAATTGCAAGCTGGCCTCGAACATGGTGCTGGAGTCTCCTTTCTGGGCCCTGCCTATAGGAACACCCGGAGAAGTCATCCTACTGAGATCCACTCAGTCCCAAGCCTCTGCTGGAACTGTCAGCAGGGCTGATTGAGGGGTGGAGGGCTCCCCCCATCACACAAACCTCTCACTCAGGTCTCTGTTAAGGTGGTTGGCTGGGCAGATTAACGAGAGCTGACTCATAATGAAGCAGCAAGCTAGAGGTGCATGCTTGTTTATTTAGATGTCAGAGCTCTGTTTTTGGAGAGGAGATGGCAGGCTGGTTGGTGACTGATTGTGCTTTAAAAGCTTTTTTTTTTTAAAAAAAACACACGCTTATTGGGGCAGGAAATGAAATGACCCATTGACCTTTATTAATGTGCAGTACAAACTGAACTGGCAACTCAGAGAATGCATTAGCGCGTGGAGAAGAGTTCTCAGAATGCAGCCTCTTCTCGATAAGGTTCTTGTGGTAATAGACTGACGAGGCTTGATGAAGTGCGGGGGACTCGTTCCACTGCACTCTCTGGGAAGGTGAGATGCAAAAGCGAATCACGGATGATGAGAGCCGGGTGAAAGTTTTAAAAACGATTTTATGTGGGGAAATTGTCAATTTTTTTCATGTTTCACCTCCCCCCCCCAACTAATCCAAATTTTAAATTTAAAACCTCATCAAAATGGTTATGAATCTTTGGGTTTGATTTTAAAAATGTCAGCAATTTTTTTTCCAAAAGCCATAAAAAAGGGGCTCTTTTCAGATCCTTCAAAATGAAAACCACTTTGAATTTTTTTCCACCAGTTTTGGTGGGGGGTGTGGTGGTTTTTTGCATTTCAGGGAGAAATGAGGAAGAGAAGTTGTATCTTGTGTGGCAACTTTTCACCTGTTAAGTTGCTTAACCAGAGATCCAGATCCCAGTCCCGTAGTCCTACCCTTGCTGCATTCAGGCCCATTCTAGCGATGGCTGTTTAAACACAGTTGTTGCTAGCAGGGTTGGAGAGAGGTTCCCTCATGAAGTAGCATAGATTCTCGTTCTCTCTGGGAATCACACTGGCTGAGATGTTCTCTGGATAAACCCCCACTCTGGCTGGGGAGTTTAATGGAATTAGGTGTTCAGCTCCCATTAAGATGGGAGTAAAATATTTAAAAGGACCTAAGCGATCTAGCTGGAGACCCCTGACTTTCAATTAAACTTGAGTTCCTAAATCACATAGGTGCTTTTGAAAATGTTACCCTGGGTACCTAGCTCCTGTAGACCTCTGAATAGTCCCCTGTCTCTCTTGGTGAGAGAATCTGGGCTTGCAGCAAAGCACTTCACATTTTATTATTCTTTAAACGCTGACCATGGCGTGGCTCCGTACGGGCCACCAAAGAGCTTGAAGTCGGAGAATGGGAGAGGATCCGACGCACTAGGAAGGCCCAGAGGAAAGAACAACTTAAAGCAGCGTTTTCACTGTAAGAATTCGTCTCATTTCTGAAACATGGCTAAATGTAGCCCAATCCTGACCCCCAGCTCTTCACTTAGCTGCATCTTCCAATAGAGACTGAGGCCTATAGGCCCTGTCTGTGCCGCAGAAGATCCTGTGTCGGGGAGCCCGGTAGGACTTTTCAGGCAGTAGAACAGCACGAGAACAGCAACCGTTGTGCTTATTTGTGCAGTGCCAATAGCTTGCTGGGGTTTGGGGCAGGTATCTCCTCATCCTGCCTGTCTGTAAAGAGCTTACAGTCTAGGCAGACCGTGTACAGACACAAGAAGGGAGACAAGAAGTGATGAAATCCATGTGATTTGAGCACACATCAAGGTAATTCACACCTGTGCTTAACCACGCTGGAGGATGGGAGAAGCCATCTGTCCGGTAGCCGGGTCCCCCAGCGGTGTGCTTTCTGCAACGTGTATAGGAATGCTGCTGTGAGTACAAATAACACAGATTATTATTATAAGGGCCAGCTGGTCTTCATGCTTCAGGATGTCAGCTATCACCTGCTAGAGGCCAGGGAGAAATTTCCTTCCAGGAAGCTAAGTACACTTGGGGGGCTTATGCCTTTCCCCAAGAATCCAACAGGCAGATTAGGTCTATTCTGGGGAGACAGTCATGAGGTAGATAAGAGAATTAGTGGCTAAGGGGATTTCTGGTGGATGCATCTAGTGACTCCATCCATATCCAGTGCTTTCATTGCCACCTTCCAGATGATCCTAAGACAATGAAGCAACCTCCTCTCTTCTCCTTCCCTCCCTGCCTTCTCCCCCATCACTCCCTCATTTTACACAGCAGAGCCAGGTGGGAACCTTGTCTTGCCATCCCTGTAATCCTGAGGCCGGTGAGTCCAGGGGGAGACAGCCAGGTGACGTACCTGCTCTGAAGGATGAGTTGCTGGATTGAGGTTGACATGTCTTAATATCTCTGCCAGTGCTTTCAGTCTCCATCAAGTGCTTTGGGAAGCACGTTAGCACTGGAGCAGAAGTGTCACCCTCTGGCATCTCTTTCTCTCAGCCGGAAGTTGTTGCAGTCGCCCCTTTCACCAAACCTTTTCTATCCCAACCATTTATGCAGCGTAAAAGCCCTCGTGGAACTGGGGGGGAGTGGTGGTGTCAGTTCAGATCCGGTGGAATGTTCCACACGACTTGTCCGTGTTAATTGGCGCTTTTTGGGGGACGGCGAGGCGGGTATGGTTGCCTCTTGCCTGCTCACGGAGCTCGGAGCCAAAGAAGGTCGCTGGTGACGCATTTAGAAAAGAGTGGAGTCACAAAGAGACATTTAACAGCATTTGTTGTAACCCACAGGGATTTCATTTAGATAAATAGGTGCTGACCTCCTTGGTGCTTTGGGTGCAGGCCCAACAAGCCCTGGTTTGAAATATTAAGTGCCTAAAAACATCATAGTAGGGAGGATTTCCTCCCACCAATGGGAATCAGAAGCCACTTGTTTACGGGTAGCAGGAAAATCATCCCAGCTCTAACCAACTTGATTCAGTTTTCTTTGTGCTGTGTTTATAACCCAGTCCTCCTTTAATTAACAGTTGCCATCACGACGATTCCTGATGCCCTTGGACCCTGCCTTTCTCTGTTAAAATAAGAAAAACCAACACTTCATTGTTCTTAGTCGCAGCGCTTCTGTGAAAACGGCACGCTAAGTCTGTTGGGAGCCTCCGGGCACTGTTCTATCGGTGTCTCGAACAAGCGTTCCAGGAGCGCCTGGCTTGCAGAACCCTGCTTTCCTGTGCCACCTGCACATGTTTTTAAATAGCTGGCCGTGAGATGTTAAAGGGCTATCCTTGCTTCCCGCATGTATCAGGCGGCTTAGAGTCTGTGAAGTACGAGTCCAAAGCTGCTGGTTGGGAGGCTGCTGCTTGGGGATGAATATTACAAGCTGTAATATCTAAGGGACTTTCTTATTTATCATGGGTCTTTCCGCTTAGTGCTACAAAGAGGCCATCTTGATGAGTTATTAGGATGGGGAAAGATCAAGACGGTCATTCAGATTGCATCTCCGGGTGGCTTCATGCTGCAGTACGTATCAGAGGGTCTGCCCCCTTAGCCCCTCCTAATAAAATGTATCCTATGCTGCTTTTTCCAAAAGGCAGCAAACCCCCGATTTTGTATTTAATGTAAGTAACGTACAGTGGGTAAGACCCTACCTAGATCTAAGGGGATCCCCACAGACAGAGAATCCTTCACCATTATTCTAGTGTTTCATGTCTATCGCCGGACTGTTGTGATGTCTCTGTCAACATCGATGGCATGAGGTGGGCTGTGCCCTGCGTTCGGTCTCCCTTTTCAGCCCTTCTGGGGCACCATCTGCCATTGGTGCTGGCAAAAATGATCGGGGCGATTGAGATGGGGGCCAGTCACTACTGAGAATACCACCCTTGGGTGCTACTCAGGCAGCTCAAAGGGGCAGGAATCCGTCCCCCCAGAACTCCCTGCTGCTTTAAAGCTGGAGGAGATGACTCCTGCACTGGCTGCCTCCCAGACTCCCCCAGCTCCACTGGAGGGTGGAGAAGCAGGATGTGATGTGATGTGCTACACCAGGCCTCCACTGGCTGGAGGGTTCTATCTCCTGCCTGGGCACTCAGGAATCAGGATGATGGAGCCATTGCCGGCTCCTTGGCGCCCCCTTCTGTCCTGCCCCAAGCAGGCTCAACCACAGGCCCTACATCTTTTTGGTGTCATGTTCTTTTGGGGCCTTGCTGCTAAATAACTAAAACTGTTTGTGTTTCAGCAAGGATTCATTCCCACCCCTAGGCTTCCAGCTCCCCGTTCAGACCTGCAGTAATAAAAAAACATGTAGTGCTTTTATCACACTCGTCTTGATCAAAGCACGTTATGACTCCTCCTAAGCCCTGTGAGCTGGGAAAGGATCACTATTGACAAAGGGGGAAGCTGAGGCATGGAGAAGGGAGAGCCCCTTGCCCCAAGCACACAGAGGGTAGCTGGTGTCAGGGCTGGGATTAGAACTCACGGGAGGTGGTTGGAGTCCCCAGGTTTAAGGCCAGAAGGGACCATCCGTTCACCTAGTGTGACCTGACAGTCACAGGCTGTTCAATATCACCAAGCCCGACAATGGGAATTAGACCAAAGTATTACAGCCCTTAGGAGTCTGAACTATTGTTGGCACTGAAGTTGCACCAGTGATTCTGTGGCACCTCTGCTTGTGCACATCCGGGTGATTGCTTTGCTGCCCCCAGAGCTTTGCTGAGCAGGGAGCAAAGCCCTCCCCCAGACACAGATCTCCTCAGGGGGCACAAGGGAAGCATCCCCCGCCCATCCCCAGCTCATCTTTTTGTTTTGTTTTGTTTTTCCCCTCCCCTCCCCTGTTTTTTTCCATTCGCTCCAGCGTGTGGAAAATCTCTCTTTCATAGGGTCTCTGCGTCTATCAGGTCAGATCACTTCACACCTCGTCGCCCAGCCAGTGCGGCTATTCCGGGGAAGGGGGAGGGATTGGGGAGGGAGCGCGTGGTGGTGAGGGTTAAACTGCCGAGGTCTCCTGCTCGTTCTTCTTTTCCCTGGCTTGATCTCTTTTGAGGGTGCAAGCAGCTCGCCGTTATCTGCCAAAGCCGTAAACCTGGGAGAGGCCAGCCCGATGCCGTGACTAGACCTGCGCTTTGCTAATTCATGATGGAGTCGGCTCCAGGGCCATTTTAGTCACTTGCCCTCCGATGTTTCCATGTGGGACTGTTCCATTCTTGTGTACAGCTGCCCCCTGCTCCAATGTGCTTTCAGTTCCCACTTTGATAACAGCCGCCCCCCACGCTCTCGTTTAACTGTCTGCCGGTTCCTTTTTTGTCTCTGCAGGTGCTGACGTCCCTTTGGAGGTTCTGTGAGTTTCGCTGAACTGGGGCCTTCCTGGCTGGGGTGGGAGGTCGTTGCCGAGAATGAGGATCCTTTGTAGCCTGGGAATGTCTTCGCTGGTCCCTCTTGTGAACCTCCTCTCCTTGCTTCTGATCGGCTGCGTGTCTGAAAGTAAGTGACACCCCCCATCCCCGTGGCTTCTAGGCTCTTACCTGGCATCTCCACCACTTGCATTCCTTTGCAGCTCAGTCCTCATAGAAGGGACAGGCCCGATGGAGCATCTCTTTTTAAGGGGCCAGTTAGCACATCCCCTCCCCAACCCATTAATAAATGTTGAGTGTGAATTTGGTGCAGGTGAAGGGTTTGGTGCCTTGAAGGCCTCTGCTTATCTCCAGCCCAGGCATCTCAAGCTTCCCATGTGTTCCTCAGCTATTGTTCCCAACCCTGCCTTCAAGGGATCTTGTATGGAGAGGAGGGAGGAGCAGCACAGTCTCTGTTGCCCATTTCAGGCCATGTCTACATCTAAAATTTTGCAGCGCTGGTTGTTACAGCTGTATTAGTACAGCTGTATAGGGCCAGCGCTGCAGAGTGGCCACACTTACAGCAACCAGCGCTGCAAGTGGTGTTAGATGTGGCCACACTGCAGCGCTGTTGGGCGGCTTCAAGGGGGGTTCCGGGACGAGAGAGCAAACCGGGAAAGGAAACCAGCTTCGCCGCGGTTTGCTCTCTCGGTCCCGGAGCCACCCAGCAAACCGCAGGGAAGGAGACCTGCTTGCTCGGGGTTCTGGGACCGAGAGAGCAAACCGGGAACGCCGCGGTTTGCTCTCTCGGTCCCGGAGCCAGCCAGCAAACCGCAGGGAAGGAGACCTGCTTGCTCGGGGTTCCGGGACCGAGAGAGCAAACCGGGAAAGGAAACCAGCTTCGCCGCGGTTTGCTCTCTCGGTCCCGGAACCCCGAGCAAGCAGGTCTCCTTCCCTGCGGTTTGCTGGGTGGCTCCGGGACTGAGAGAGCAAACCGCGGCGTTCCCGGTTTGCTCTCTCGGTCCCGGAACCCCGAGCAAGCAGGTCTCCTTCCCTGCGGTTTGCTGGGTGGCTCCGGGACCGAGAGAGCAAACCGCGGCGTTCCCGGTTTGCTCTCTCGGTCCCGGAACCCCGAGCAAGCAGGTCTCCTTCCCTGCGGTTTGCTGGGTGGCTCCGGGAATGCGAGAGCAAACCGCGGCGAAGCTGGTCTCCTTTCCCGGTTTGCTCTCTCGGTCCCGGAACCCCGAGCAAGCAGGTCTCCTTCCCTGCGGTTTGCTGGGTGGCTCCGGGACCGAGAGAGCAAACCGGGAAAGGAAACCAGCTTGATTACCAGAGGCTTCCTCCTTCCACGGAGGTCAAGAAAGGCGCTGGTAACTGTCTACATTGGATTACCAGCGCTGGATCACCAGCGCTGGATCCTCTACACCCGAGACAAAACGGGAGTACGGCCAGCGCTGCAAACAGGGAGTTGCAGCGCTGGTGGTGCCCTGCAGATGTGTACACCTTCAAAGTTGCAGCGCTGTAACTCCCTCACCAGCGCTGCAACTTTCTGATGTAGACAAGCCCTCAGTCTCTGCAGAGGCTGCTAAATTGGCCTGGGTATTTTACTGATGTCACCCCTTGCTTGTTGGGAACAGGACTGAGACCCGGCAAAATCATTTCATGTGGTCCTATCCCATTTTCCCCTTCCCCCAAACATCTGTCAGACACTAGCGACCCTTGGCCCGCTGCTCACCAGGGTTGGAGTCAAACCAGCAGCTGAAGCAGAGTTTTCTGTTCCCCATCTCATGAGCCAGCCAGTCCTAGTTTAACACTGTTTTTATCTTCTCTGCCTTGCAAGGGTCGCTGTAAAAACCTCAGCAACTTGCGTGTAATGGTCCTTCAGCACAAAGGCCGATCACTCGGAGATCAGCAGAATAGACTTTTCCCAACTGATTCAATTATGACTTTTTCTTCTCCCCCAGCAAAACTTCTCGAAGCTGGCAAAAGAGCTGTTCTGGTCAGCACAGTGCTTGACAGCTTTGCATGTAATCACTTCCTTATTGGGGTTTATTAAGAGGAGGTGTTCGTCGGGGATTCAATGGGGAAGGAGACCCTTTGTCGCTGGGATTTTTTTTGTTTGATAGCACTTCATCTTCTCTGCAGAAGATCGGGCAGATGTTTGCCATTCCCTGGCATAGCACTCACGTTTATACAAGTTCCGTTTAGCCCTTTTGCGTGTGGGAGGATTGTACATGTATGGGAAGATATGGTACTTCCTCATTTACTAAGAGAGGGAAGGGAATTGATTTCCAAGAGGTTCAGAGCTGGGTCATTCCTTGGTATGGGATCTCAGCGTTTTTAATGTACAGTTCTACATATATGCATGTGTCTTGTTATAATGGTGACAGTGTGGCCTAGTGGTTAAAACGGGGGGGCTGAGAACATGGAGTCCTGGGTTCTGTTGTTGCCACCGACTCATGGTGTGATCCTGTTGTGAAGCGTGCAGAAAAACCCAGTGTATGTTCATGCACAAGTGTTTGCATTTGTATGCATCTTTGCCTGCACACAGCCCGGACTTGTGTGTGTGTTGTAGGTGCTGAGCAGCTAAGAAAATCAGGCCCAATAATTATTGTTTTTTAAGATGTGCGCATCTGAACTGAGTGCTCACAACCCCTCTTGATGCCTGTTGGAGCTTTGGGGGCCCATAAGCCTTAACTTCCTTGCAGTCTTTACTTTCCCTGTCTGTATCATGGGAGGGGGATTCTATGTACCGAGCTCCGGTGGGGTGGGGCTTAGGTTATGGGACATTTGTGAAATGGTTTGAAATCCCCCAAGGTTGCTATACAACTGCCCTGTATCTTTGCTGTGTTTGAGAGAAACCAGGCGGTGCGTTAGGAAGTGCAGCTGTTTGGGAAAGACAGATTGTGGCTGAAGGCACCTGTTGCATGGCCCAAGCTGTGCCGGTGACTGGCATCACTAAACACCTTGTTGCTGGCTGCCAGGAAGCTGCTTGGCTTTTCTGCACCGTAACTCTGCAGTGTCCTCAGATCCCTGGCAGTAAAGCCCTGGGTGTGTGTGTGTTATATCTTGCTTTCTCTGGGTTTATTTGCTCCCTGTATGCAGCTTTACCTCCCGGCCCTTCCCACATCTCCAGTACAAGACCTAAAAAGACCCAGGCTGTTTTGCCCTGACCTGCAGGCTGCTGTCTGTCATGGGCAGATGAGTGAGTGGGAGATGATTATTGGGTCCTCCCACTCTGTCCGGCCCTATGCTGGGTGTATAGATGGGCAGGGTTTCCCGTCTATCCTGCAGGGTTCTCTCTCAACTCAAGTTGCTAAGAGGATGGGGAACAGAATTTCTCTTCCTCCCTGTCTTGCAGAATTGTGTCCCCTTGGTGGAAGGGCGAGGGAGCGTCATGGTTTCTCTTCCTCTGTATTTCAGGGTAGCTTGTGGTCTGACAGGCAGGTGTGTGTGGCTGTGGCTGGCAGGGATTCTCTCCCAATCTGTTCCTAGGGGCCTGATGCTGCTGGAGACCTCACTGGGCTGTACCTATGAATAAATGAACGGGGATAATGAATTGGTTTGGGCACTGGTGCACTTCAGTCCCTCCTGTTCTTCACCTGCAGCACGTGCTAGTTGAGTCTCCTGTGGGCTGGAATACTGGGCTTTGATTTTGGTCGCTGAGTTTAGGGTTTGGGTGGTGCTGGTGGCCTGCAATGTGGAGATCAGACTAGATCCAGTGGGCCCTTAAGGCCTTAACATCTATAACCCCCAACACACACACGCATTCCAAGAGCCGCTGATTTGGAAGAGATTTCTAGGAGCCGCCTGGGATGCCCCAGCCTCCACCCACCCACTCCGTAGTGCTGGAGCCAGCCTGTGCCACTCGCCGTGGAGGTATCTCAACAGCAAACAGCTTTGCCTGTCACAATCGTTGAGGCAGTGTGAGGTTCTGACAATGTTGTCTCCGGTTGTATGGCCTTGGGCTCTCGTGTGTAATCTCTTGGCTGGCTTCCATTTGGCTGGTGCTCACCACAGCACTGACCTGTTTTCCTGTCCTCATTCCCCATGGGACACCACGACTTTGCAGCCACCAAGGCGGTGTCGGCGAGCGGGTGCTATCGCCACTTGCCTGTTAGGAGTCCCAGCTCAGAGGTGACAAACTCCTTGCTCCTGAGTGGTGGCTTCTTCCCAGCTCCAGAGGGAAGGGGTGGGCTTGTGGTGAAAGCACAGAGCTGAAAGCCAGGACTCCTGCACTCTACTCCCACCTTAGTCGTCTTTCTGTGCGACACTGGGCAAACCACTGCCTCTTCTGTGCCTCAGTTTACCCCTTGTAAAAGGGCTCTTCAAACACTTCCCCCTGTTTCGCAGGCGTGCAGTCAGATTTAAATAATTGATGGAGACTTTTGAAGAGAACGCGGCATGGAAAGACAGCCATGGTATTAAGAAAAAAATAAATCGTACACTATTTTTAACCTATTGCTCTTACTAGACACTTTTAAGACAAATATAAGTTAAAGGGGATAAAGAAGTAAATTTTCTCTATTTGATGGTTTTTTTCCTTTGTGTGTAGACATTTTCAGTCTTCCCTTGTATAGTTGGGGGCAGGCACAGAATTCAAAATGGTTAACTCTGGTTGTGTGGGTTTTTTTTAAAGCTTCTTAAGTGAGAAGTACCATCATTGTTTATTCAACCAACCCTTGGCAATAATAATGTTTAACATGGGAATGGCCAGACTGGGTCAGACCAGTGGTCCATCTAGCACAATATCCTGTCTGCCTACAGTGGCCAGGGTGAGATGCTTCAAAAGCAATGAACTGAACAGGGCAGTCATCAAGTTACCCATCCTCTGTTGTCCAGTCCCGGCTTCTGGCAGTTTGAGGTTTAGGGACACCCAGAGCGTGGGGTTGCATCTCTACCCATCCTGGCTAATAGCCATTGATGGACCCATCCTCAATTAAATTCTCATTCTTTTTTTAATCTAGTTATAGTTTTGGCCTTCACAACATCCCCCCGGCAATGAGTTCCACAGGTTGACTGTCTGTTGTGTGAAGAAGTGCTTCCCTTTGGTTGTTTTAAACCTGCTGCCTAATGCTTGTACTACAGTAGCACCTAGAGGCCTTCCCAGAGATCCCATTGTGCTAGGTACTGTACATATGTCCACACACACACACCGTGAGAGACAGATCCTGCCCCAAAGACCTTACAATCTAACTCAACAAGGGAAATAGGCACAGAGCCAGGAAATGACTTGCCCAAGATCAGTGGACCACCAGATTTCTTGATTTCCAGTACAGGCATTGCTGCCTCTGCAGCTAGAACCTTGGAGCCTCTTACTTGCACACGTGAATATACACAGTAAGGTTTGTCTCAGGGAATCGAAAACCAAAAAAGCCACAGGATCTTTCCTGGCCCCTTCTCTGTGACGTACAAATCCATTTGGTGCAGTAGTGTGTGATAGGCCATATAGATTTGGCCTCCTATCCCCATCTCTGACCTGAAGGCGCTAATGTGCATTTTTAAGTGCTCCTCAATCACAGATAAAGCCACTTACCGCGTAGAAATGTTTTATTCTTATAAGCAAAATTAGCATGTTTGCTCTTAAAGTGCATTTCGTTCATTGATTAAACCTGTGCGTTTTGCAGTAGAACCTTGCTAATTGGTACTTCGTTCGGCCCCGCACAAAAAGCTGGTAGCCTGCGTCCCCCACCCTAGCAAATTTTAATAGCAGGTGTTGTAGTGAGCGTTATTTATGATTGATGTTCCCTTCTTGTTACAAATCGTGTTTTAGAACGATTCCTACCATGCTCCCAAGTATTGCTGAAAATAATTACAGCTCAGTTGGAATCGCCAAAACAAAAGGATAAAGCCCATTTTATGATGCATTGCCTGGGCGTCTTTCCTTCCGTTGTGCTTGCTCTGTGCTTGGTTTTCAGAATGCCGTAACCCTCAGTGGGCTCACAATTCTCCTGCACTTTTAAACTGCGCTGCTGCCGATATAATGCTGTTGTGGAGGCTGGCTGTAGGCGGCAGCATGGCTGGCTTGCTGTTTAAGGAGGGGACTGTGGCTGGGTATGTGCCCCATACCAGTATGAAAAGAGTTAACTAGCGCTGGAGAGCTCTGTGAAGGTACCTAGCCACATCTGGTGAGTGCCCCAGCTCCTGCTTAGTGATGAATCCCAGCTGAGGGTTCCTATGAAGAGAGGAAGTCTGTAGTGGGTTGTGGCAGGGCTGGAGTCAGGGATTGCAGTCAGTCTCTGGGATCAGAGAGTGGAAAGAACACCCAGAGGGCAGAAGGATATTGAAGTTTGTACGTATATGCGGGAATTGATTGGGAGATTCTAGAGGAGAGCCCTGTGAAGCCTGGCCCTGCCCAAAGGCTAACCTTAGAGAGGCCTAAGAAAGGCTGGGTAGGAAGAGAAGTCCAGCGAAGCAGCAGCAAGGAGATGGACTGAGCAGATCTTGGTTGCTGTTTATAGGATCCCTGGACCAGAACTTGGTGTAGGGGGAGAACCTGGGTTCCCCTGCCAGCCACTGGCTAGTGGCATGAGTCCAGAAACGGGACAAAGATGGCAGAGAGCCTTGAGGGGAGGGGTGTAGGGTGCCCAGACAGCAAGTGTGAAAAATCGAGAGGAGGTGGATGGTAATAGGAGCCTATATAACAAAGGATCCAAAAATCGGGACTGTCCCTATAAAATCAAGACATCTGGTTACCTTAGAGGGGTGAGAACAGTGGGGCCTGGAGTTGGGGCTGAAGACTTTACTGGACTGTTAATTCGTGGGACTTCGATACACCAGAAAGTGGGGGAATTTAAAGGGACCTGTCTGGAAGGCCAAGTCACAAGAAGAGAGAGAGGCTGCTGAAGGGCTGGAGCAGCTGTTGGCAAGAGTGCTAGGCAATGAACAAGCTGCTGTGCCAATCCCAGCCCTTGGGGCACATCTGTGGTAAGGGCACTCTTTTACAGAGAGTACATCTTGCACACCTAGGAGTCTAGTCTAGATACATCTAGTACGTCTACATGGGAAGCAGGATGCTGTGCCAGTGGGTCTCAGAGTCTGGGTCTGTAGTGTCGGGCTCGCAGGACTCATGCTACGGTGCTAAACACAGATGTGTAGTTATTTGGGCTCGGGCTGGAGCTACCCTCCTCCTGAGTCTTCAGAGCCCACAGTCCAGCCCAAGGCCAAACATCTACACAGCTATTGTCAGTGCCTTAGCAGAGTCTGGGCTCTGTGACTCATCGCTGTGGGACCCTGCCTGCTGTGTCGACATACCCTAGGAGATGATGCGGTGGGTGGGTGGGTGGGTGGGGAATATGCCGGTCTAGATCAATGTTACAGCTAGACTCTGTACACACCGTGTTAGTGTAACCCACTTTTCAGTGTGTGCCCATATATCTCCTTTTATGGTGAGTCCACAGAGGATGTGAATTGGTTCCAGTTACAACTCCAGAACCTGACTCTTTAGCTTAACCTGTAGCAGCTCGTGCTTTTAGCAGAGGTCTTGGGTTCAATCAGTGGGGTTGTCCAAGATGGCAGTTGTAGTGAAACCAAAAAGGAGGTGATGCTCTCCATCTCGGGCATCTATGGACCTTTTAAGATGCCCCCCGCTGTAAATGGATCTTTCTCAGGGAGCAGAGGATATATTGGGAGACGGCTGCCTTCTCTTCAAATAGACGCACCCTGAGAGCAACTCGTGATGCCACACTGACGCTGTGATGTGATGGGCATTTTCGTCGGCCCCAAAAGGGCTCCTGGACGCATTTGCGTCCTGTGAGCATAAAGTAGTGCATGGGGGATCCTCCTGCAGAAATCAAGATGCTGAACTGGAGAACCATGGTGCGTGCTTAGGGAGCAGCAGCTCTTGCGAGAGGGACACCCAGTAGGGAGCATGCTTTGGGGGACGATAGTGGTTGGACTGGTAACTGGTGGATTGTCTGTCTGCAGCTGCTCCTCACTCCCTCTGCCAGCAGCGTCTCAAGTCGATTGAGAGAGGAAGAGGACCCTTAATTGCACCGACCAATTCCATGGGGCCTGTGTGGGAGGGAGTGCTGCTTACCCAAGCCAAGGAGAGGAGGGGAGCTCCCATCTGCTTCTAGCACAGCGAAGCAGGGAGCTGTGCTCCTCTCCCACACCTGCTTGCTTTACCAGCTGCCGTGCTCCTCCATAGATGGGAGACACCTTGCTCACCCTTGTTCCTTCTGAGCCCCCTCCCTGTCGTGTGTCTCAGCTGCTCTCCAGTCTGCCGTTGTCAAGGGCTGTGGACCAGACGCCTTCCCACTCAAGGATGCCAAATTAAGCCTGCGTGTCACCTTGCTTAAGTGCCTGATTAAATTAAACCTTGTCTGCACGGATCAAGTGATGTCACTTGGTTTTTCTATTGTTATTATTTAAATCAAATAGAAAATGCTGACTTTTCAATCCAAACAAGAGAAGAAATAAATCATCTTTGGAAAGCCTCTGCAGCGGGGAAAGAGAGTCACCTGCACCCAGGCAGCTGCAGCCACCTGCCAGACTAATGTGCATTGGGATTGCCACAGCCAGGGGGCGCTAGACACCCTCTTTTGGTTTTCCACAGGAGCAAGGGAAGCATCCATCATTGGAAAAAGTGACCTCCTACCAAAGGTTCTTGCTTTTGGGTGTAGTTGGATCACTAGGAATAATCCAGATCTCCAGTATGGGATTGACAACTGGGAGAAAATGGTGGCTGGAGGGAGAGTGGAGGCATCTGAGAGTTAGGAACCCTGGGTTTTTCTTGCACTCCTAAATCATTTGGGTGCTTTGGAAAAAGCCCGCTCAGCAGATGAGATGGTCCCATGCTGCTGCTTTCGCCTTTCATCCAAAAGGCTCCTAAGGGGCTTTACAAACTAGATTGTTGACTCTGCAGACTTATACATAGGAATTTATTTATCTGCTATTGAAATTACAGCTACTTCTGAGCTGAAGCCCAGCGATCATGCTCAGAAAAATCACTTACCTCATTGAAATTACCAGGGGAATATTTTATTTATTTTAAGTGCATCCGGCCAATGATCTGGGCACAGGCATGGTAAAAACGTCTACAAATCCTACTGAAGTCCTCCCTTCCTAATAGTCTATTTGAAGTTTAACATAAATCAAACCTCTTCGCCCTTTTTTTAGGCATGACGAATGGAATGATTTAAATTGCAGCTTGACCAGGACCCTGGCAGGAATATATGGAAAAAATGCAGTGGATTTTTGTAATGACCAACTGCTCCGCTTGTTCTTAAAACAGCACCTCCTAGTCTGGTTCTGGGGCATTATGTACAGCACAGACTCGGGGATGCTGGGTGGGATGACCCCTCCTTAGTCATCAACACTGCTCCTAGCAGCACAGCGCCCCCTAGTGCTGCATTGGAATCCATACTGACTCAGAGGAAAGCACCCTCGACTCCGCCCCTGAGTCACTTCTACCATTTACTGCTTCACCCTGGGTTTTCCTTACTGGTTTCCCATGCAAGGGCTGACCCAGCGTTATGAAACTTGATCCTGGAGACCATGTCCTCTAAAGCAGCTGTTTGGCTGGATAAGTGCCAGAATCTCAGGTTTAGATTTTAGATAGACTGTAGGGTACTGAACCCTTAAAAACTTACATGCCCTGATTTCCTTAACTTGCATCTCGTGACTTGCTGAGAAGACTCCACCCTCTGTCTCCCAGAGCCAAGGATCTGGTCTGAAAGTTGCTCCTTATAAAGACACAGATGGCTTCTGGCATCTCCACTTCCGGCTTTGGAGAGATGTGGCCCAGAATCGCCTGATGCTAGCCTTGCACTTTATTTAATGGATGTTACCTGGCTGGAGCAGGATGGCTCCTTCTCACTGCTTTGGGGATTGTTCCGTGGGAGTTTGGAGTCTTCAAAGACAGCGCCTGTGTGAGAAATGCTCCACTCCTCCCGTCAGGGGAACATCTGCCATTGGCTGGCTTGGGCGTTTGGAGACAGTGGAGCTGTGGCCAAGACGTGTCTATGGAGCTGCCTTCCTGTGTCCTGTACCAAGGTCCTGAAAAGGTTGGAGGTTGAATGTACCAGCTCTTTAAGGTTTTGACTTTTGATTGTAGGGTGGGAAAGGAGCAGCCATTTGCCGGTTCCAGCGTCTGGGTCGACCGGTGGCTCATACTGAAATGATGTGCATGTTACTTACTGTTTCTGTTGCAGCCTTCATGCAACACATTATGGAAGTGTATGTGGATATCTAGACCCACGTTTTCGCCATATGCATGTGACAAAACTGGGGCTCTTCCCCCGTGTCATGTTGTCCCATTCACCCATAAGCTATTAGTTTCCCTTTATGGCTTGCTCTTGGTGGGCCTTTCTCCCAGCAAAATCCTGCATGGGTTGACTGGAGTTGTGAGAATCTATTTTCCTTCTGGCTGAATAGGCCCTCCTTTGGGGTCCAACCTAATATGGGTGGGAGGGGTCACTGCCAAGTATCTGCAAGAATGTCTCAGCCTTTTGCTGGCTGGGAGAGCACAAGAGTCAGACTCTAGAAGCGGAAGCCAGGCATCACGCAGGGCCACCGGACCAGCCCTGATTTAGTATCTCTTGTCCTGCCCAAGAAGCATGAAACGCATTCCCTGATGCATCTGGCCAGACCAGAGCATTCTGCACTTCTGATGTCCTGTCTTACAGGCCATTTTTATTCATTGTACCCGCTGGGCAAGACCCTTATCCTGCACTCTAATCAGTGGATATCTTGGTAACAGTGTCCCAGTTACCGCCTCGGAGGAAGCCATCGTATCTTCTTTGCCTGGACCGCTGCCTTGAACTTTTTAGATTGTTCACATCTGGAAGCAGGCACGGATTAAAAAAACAATACCAACCAGCCGCAAAGTCCATCATCTGACTGACTGATGCGCTGGCTCCAAATTCAGAGCCGCGCAATAGCTCATAGCCGCGCAATAGCTCATAACTCAGTGCTTCATTTGTGCCAGGGCTGAGCCCCGGCACCTCTAGGCTTGGCAGTTCATAGGCCTGGCACCTCTGGGCCTGTCACGTCAGTTAATGAAGTAAAAAAAAAAATTGCTGGAGCCCTGGCAGCTCTTTCATTACAAATTTAAGTGCTGGGTAAACTCTCCCAGCATGTAATGAAGTGGGAGTGGCACTCTTCGCCTCTGCCAAGGCACTGGGGTGGGAGTGAGGAGCTCTGCCGCTGACCTGCTGTGTATCTTCAGGCAAGTCATTTAATCTCCCTGTGCTTCTTTTTCTCCTCCAGTGTTTGTCTTGTAAGTGTAGACTGCAAGCTCTTCGGGGCAAGACCTCATAGGTGCTGACTCCATGGGTGCTCCAGGACTGGAGCGAAGATCACAACTAGTGTACGTCTTATTGTTTGTGGGAGAAAGTGCTGTGGGGCTTTTTTAGAGAGAGTTGCAGGTATTCTTGCGAAAGTCACGCTGCAATGAATTATTTGGATGGTTGGGATGGAGAATATGGGTTGATCTCTTCCCAAGTGGAGTTTAGTGTGACTCATCCTGCTGTTATTGATAAAGTGTTACAGATTCGATGGGCAGGGTTGAGGCTGGCGGCATTGCGGTTTCTAGCTCTGATGTGTCTTTCAGGGGCCAAAGGGAAAAGAAAAGCTTATATTTAAACCAAACCAAACAAGCCCTGCCTCTCCCCCCCAACACACACACAACTAGTTTATCGTTCTAGAAAGTTTCTCCAAAGTCCTCCAAACCTTTAATTGATTCAGGAGCATAAAATCAAGAAAGGAGGAGAGAGTGTGAGAGAGGAATGGTGTGAGCGATTTGAATAATTTATTGTTCTTTGAAGTTGCAAGAGAAATTTCAGCTGCCTTGGGGAGTAACTTCTCCCCATTCTGAAAGGGTTTTCTCCTCGTTTTAAACTCATGCATTTTCTGCATCATTAATGAAAGCTCCCCCACCCCGCTTACAGCCTCTGAAGTGGGGAGGCTTGGAGCGGTTCTGAAATGTGGTTGGCGTTTTTTAATCAAGAAAATCAAACTAATTTGACTCTTCCCTCCCCCCCATAATTTTATTTACAAATTAGTCTTTGTTTTCGGTTAAGAGTGGGGACGCATCCAAATACTGAGCCTGGCCTTTGATAGGTCTGCCTGGAATTTTTTAAGGGGACGTATTGTCCTATACTTACGGTTTTCCACCTATTAAAGGTCACCTTGAGACCAGCCCTTGCCCCCAACCAGTGAGTCCCAAACTGTGAGGTGCCTGGAACCTTCAACTCTCATTGACCTGAGTGGGAGCTGAGGATGGTCGGTACCTCACAGCATCAGATACATGACTCTTTAATTCCAGTATCCACTTCTTCTTCAGCTGAATGAAAGACACACTTTACCCCAGATCTCTGGAAAGGAGTTGTTAACCTTAACACTGAGCCTTAGGCTCTTGGCAGGTTTAGATCCTTTATGGAAACTTGTCCTGCAATGAGAGAACCTCCTCTTCCCTGGATGGAGATGGGGGAGGACAGGAGTTCTGGGCTTATTTGATGCTGCTTCTCTCTGGATTGAGAGACAGTACATCAGTTTCCTCCGTGTTGTGACTTGGCAGGAAAGTGAGCCTGAACATGCATGGCGAAGATTTTCTCCTTCGTGTTGGGTTGCTTGTTCAGGAGAAAGTCCACTAGTTTTTCTCTCATGTTTATTAGCATGGACTTAACCACTGGACCTGAATGGTGCACTGTGCCTGTAGTTACCCTGAGACTGACTTCCTATTTCCCATCTCCCTGCCAGCGCTGGTAGCTGGATTCTTCCTTTTCCTCCATTATGCACAAGCAGGTAGTAAAAGTCTGAACGCCAGAGGATTGGGGTTCGGAGCTAGGCCTGGTCTACACTCAACCTTTAGGTTGCCCTAGTTACAGCTCTCGGGGATGTGAAAAATTCCCACCCCAGAGGGCCATAGCTATGCCAACTTAATCTCAGGTGTAGACATAGCTAGGCTGGCTGAAGAATGCTTCTGCTGACCAAGCTGCCACTGTCTCTTGTTCGATTCTGGCCATAGGGGATGTCCTGGCCCTCTGACCAGACAACTTTGCAGAGTTCTGCCTCTTCTGGGCAAAGCCCAAAACAAATGTCAATGAAACCAAACTTTCAGCCCGACTGGGCCCAGCTGCCAGCCTGACACAATGCGCTGGCCCTGCTGGGCCTGAACTCCTCGATAGCATTCAGCCACCTTGTAACAGGCATGTTCCTGCTGCTCTAGGCTGCCCTCCTGTCTAATCACGGGCTCCTGGACCTTGATCAAGCTCACAGCCCAGGGGCTGGCACATTCCTCCGCTTACTCAGGGGTTCAGAAAGGCTACAGTTCCTCAGGGTCCCTGCTTCCATTCAGACCGTTGGAGTAGCCTGTCTCCTCTTCCAGTTGGGCTCACCCAGCCCCCTCTGACCACGAGCCCTGCTCTTCCCCAGCTGGGCTTTGCTTTGGATTAGGCCTGTCCAACCTCCATGCATGAGCAGCCAGCTTAATTGATCTCTCAGGCCCATATTAACCCTTCCCTGGCATGTGTGGGGTGAACGCTCCTGCATTCTTAAAGTGCACACTGACTCTGGGTATTTCCATATTCGTGTTCCCAGTCAGAAGCAGCTTAGGCCCGATTGTCATGCATGCAGAGCTGCTCCCACAACTTTGGTTGAAGCTGACTAAAGACAATTCAGATCAGTTGTCTCAAAAGTTTGGGTATCTAAAATGAAAATGTCTCAAAAATCAATGGAAAACTCTGAATTCAGTCACTTGTCTGAGGTGTAAAAGCAGCAAAGAGTCCTGTGGTACCTTATAGACTAGCAGGCATTTTGGAGCATGAGCTTTCGTGGGTGAATACCCACTTCATCGGACGCATGCATCCGACGAAGTGGGTATTCACCCGCGAAAGCTCACGCTCCAAAATGTCTGTTAGTCTATAAGATGCCACAGGACTCTTTGCTGCTTTTACAGATGCAAACTAACACGGCTACCCCTCTGATACTTGTCTGAGGTGATACGTCAGTGATGCAACAGACTTGGGAGCAGACCCAAGATCCGATGCCTTATCCCTGGCTTTCTCCCTGTCTGCAACTGAAGAAATGCTGCTTAGTTTTGTGGGGATGTAACAGGCACGCAGATGTGTTGGAACTGTGGGCTGTGTGGGAAAGAATTGGAAATAAGAGAATTGAGACCTTTTTCCTTGGAGAGCTCAGATAGCTTTATTTACAGGAGTGAAAGAATAGAGTTATAAGAAATAATCTTGCATTTATCCAGTGTCTCTTTCATCCCAGAGGATCTCCAGACACACGTATCCACCTAATCTAATTGGGATCATGTACCTACCACTGTGATGCAGCCACTCTGGGATAGGATGGGCAGGGAGTGAAAGGCAGGCAGGGTTCTACATTTACAGAAATGTGCATGTTATCATTAAGTGACTGATCAGAACGGGCCTGTCTGGTCGGATTCTTTCAACACTGTGTTTTCTGTGCGGAAGGACGAGAAGGGTTGGAATCTGGTAGCACTGTCAAAGCTGACTACACTGTCACTTTCCAGTGCTGGGGACTTCGGCTGGGCTATATTAGGATGGCATGGACCTTATGTGAGGGTCTGGAATCCTCTCGTTGAGCTTTCAGGCTTATCCCACGGGAGATAATTTTTGTGCTCTGGTATCTTTTGTAGACTCCAGTTCTTTTAATGACTCAAACAGAGCAGCAGATGCTGACCAAAGGGCTAGAGCCTTTCTGATTGCATCTTCTCTCGCTTGTGGGCAGATTGAACCTTTCTAGGCAGCCAAGGCTAAGTGGAGGGAGTTTGAACAAGTTAGCCCTTGAGGAAGCTAGGGCAGGAGTGTGGGGAGGAGAGCCTCCCATTTAAAGCAGCCACTGAAATCCATAAGCCAGTTGGTTTCAATTTCAAACGGACCACAAAAGTCATTGTGACGGCGATGGACAAGGAGGCCTCATTAGGTGGCCAGATAGCTGCTCTGGTGCCTAGCTGTCCCTCTGCTCTGGCTCGTTACGCCTTGTTACCGAGCTGGTGGACAAATATTGGATGTGATGTTGTTACAGCTGCTTGAAAGCGCTGGCACGCCACAGGGCCCTGGGTTGCCACGCCGCCCCAGCAGCATTTGCTTCCATGCTCTCCGGCCCTTTGGCGCTTGGCTTCACTTGCTTATTCACTTTGACTGCTGGGCACCAGAAGGTGCTTCCTGTCTGCCTGTCTCCAAATTTCCTCAAGAGCAGAGCGAGGAGAGCACGAGTGAGGCTCCTGCCCAGAGAGCTGCCCTCTCCAGCACCAACTCCTTTGCTCCCATAGCTTCATTTATTTATTTGTATTTACTGTAGCATGTAAAGGCCCCATCCGAGGCTGGGACTCCAGTGTGCTAGGCGCTGTACATGAGCATAGGGAAGAGACAGTCTCAGTCTCCGAAGAGCTCACAATCAAAATAGACAAAACAGAGAGTGGGAGGAGAAACTGAGACACAGCGAGGGAAGTGATTTAGCTAAGGTCACCTGGCTAGTCTAGACTAGAACCAAGATCATCTGACTCCCATTGCTCTATCTGCTAGACAATGCTTCTCTCCATTCACTCCATGTTAATCCTGCCCCTCTCCTCCTCAACCATTGGTGTTTTCTTCCATGCTGCCCCCTATACCTGGAAGTCCCCCTCGTATTAGCGTAGGTCAGGTGTCCCACCTCCCTGTCACACCCTTAAACTACAGTCCCATCAGCATTAACCCGTGTCATTACAAATGCTGTCAGTAGCCCATTTTCATTGGCTAGCCCAGTATGTTTGAGTCCAATCTGTGCTGTCCATTTAGATTGTAAGGTGACATGCTGCAAGAGATCATGTTTTGTTAGAGAGGGAGGACAAGAGGAGGCAGTGTGGTCCAGGTGAGTAGAGGACCACGGCAGGAGACTGGAGACGAGGGACCTATATTCCCCTCACACCAGTTTTACACCAGCATAAAATAGAGTTACACTGGATTTACACTGGTATGAGTGGAGCATCAGGCTTTCCTTACCTACCTGCTGTGTGACCTTGGGCCAGTCCCCTCTCTCTGCATTATCTTTCCTGGCTGTTGCATGGGATAACTAGACATCCCTTGCCCTGTTAAACCTCCTGAGATCTGTGGATATAAAGTTATATGGGTGCTGAGTGTGTGTGAGTGTTATGAAAATTGTATCCCCATGAGCCCAACCATGCCACTTAAATAATAATCCATAGGCCCAGTTGCCATAGTGGATCTGGGCATCAGCTCCCTAAGACTGGGATGCTGCCTCTGTCCGTGGCGGATACGTGATGTTTCAGAAGAAGGTTGAACCCCTTCCAGGCCTGTAGATGTATCCAATCTAAACCTTTTCACACTATACCATTAGTAATGTTTTCATGGCAGTAGTACAGAGAGACTGTGACTGAGATTGGAGTCCCACTGTGTTGGGTGCTGTACAATGGCCACATCCCCAAAATCTTGCTCTCTAAATAGACAACAAGGAAGGATTATTGTCCCCATTTTGCAGGTGGGTAAACTGAGGCACAGACTTACCCAGAGTCTGGGGCAGAGCAAGGAACTGAACCCAATTTTCCTGAGTCCTCAGTCCAGTGCTTTAACCATGGGCCTATCTTTCCACTTCTGAAGTATCAGGGCTGAGTGCCTTACAAAGATTATCCCAGTGGCAATATATGTATTACAGCCCCCAAAAGTGTGCTAGGTAAACTCGTGGCAAAAGTTAGTGCTGCAATCCCTGCCCTGCTATGAGGGGTCAGGGTGAACAGCATGGGAGGGGAGGATGGACATGGCTGACAGTAGCCAGATCCTGTGGTGACTCTGCAATGGCTAACACGTGACATAGTGGGGCAAGAAACATTTATTGACTGGCCTGTCTTTTCCCACTTCCTCTTGTGCTCTCTGTATGGGGGCAAAACCCCCTTCCTTTGACCCGCTGCTGTGTCATCATCTGTGGAAACCTGTGGGGGACGGAGGCTGGGGGTGGGGAAGGGGGAGGAGGGAGCTCTTCAAATGACATATTTTCCTGTGGAAGGACAGGCCAGAGGTTACATAAGCCAAAGTAATTAACTGGCCCAGGAGGGCTGAGCTAAGGGCAAGCGGAACAGTGGCCTGGGCTTGTTGGGCCAGTGCCAGTGGATAGCAAGGGAAAGATGTTACTGCTAACAAAATGTCTCTGCTCTCTCTCTCTCTCTCCCCACCTCAGCCCTGCCAGTCCTGTCTCCCTGAAGGGAGCCAAGAAGCACTGGCAGGCAGAGGAAATCTCTGCCTGCAGACTATAATTATCCTGTCTGCCTTCCCAGAAAAGGCCAGTTGGTGAGCGAGCCTACTTGTGTTCCACATAGCGGCCCCGCATCCTGCTGCTTCCCCAATTACTGCTAATGGACTTTTTATGATGATAAGACGACTAGGTTGGGGAGAAGGTATTGACGGGGAAATGGAATATAATTCACTCCCTGTTTGTTTGTTCTGTCAGAAAGCTCTCATTTTAATTTTATTTGCGAGGCACCGAGAAGCAGACCTGAAAAAAATAAAAGATCTGTCAGTAAAACTGTGGATTTTGAGGCAACACAAGTCTCAGCAGGAGCTCTCTGAGGGGTATTTTCAGTCTCATTGAGCATCTCCATAGAGACACCCCCCTGCACCAACCTTGCTCCAGTCCGCGGTTCTCATTTCTCTCATATAGAGAAATGTAAATTATGGATACAGCTTTCTTGTCTCCACCCCAACCTCCGCTCCCTTACGCTGGTGCTTTGAACAGTCCCCATTTCGAAGTCACATTTGCTCTTTCCCCTGCTCTCCATCTGTCTTAAATCTGCTCCTCTCTCCTGTGTTAGCTTCCCTCCTTTATCTGCTCTCTTTCTCAGCTCTACCCTTGCTGTCCCTTTGCAGTTCCCTTACCTGGTCCCTTTAAATTCTTCCTGTTGGTCTCCCCCCCACTAGCCCCATTTTCCTTTGTCATCCTCTGTCCTCACCCTTTACCTCTCTAGCTCTCTTTTCTCTCTTCGTTTTTACCCAGCTGCAGGTCTACCTTCCCATATAGTTCTTCTCTTCTCTCTCCCACTCCCACCATCCGTTACCCTCCCTGTCTCTTTGCCCTAGCACTTCAGCTCTGTCTCTGCCCTTTCTCCCTCAAGCACTGGGTGTATGTATCTAGCACACACACCCAAACGAGGCTGTGGGTGTGGGTGCCATTGCCTAAGTCAGCAAACATCCATGCAATATTTAGTGGCACCTGGATCACAAACTCGGAGAGGCATGTTAAAAGTGGAGATTAAAGCTGCCGCATGGCGATCTAGTTACTGTGGGGTCGGGGTGGTAAAGCTCCTTTTCTAATCATAAAACTGTTGACAGCTGTGAAAATGGAGAGTGAGTTTCACTAAATCAGTAGAAGGTTTCAGCCCAAAAAGAACAAAGGAGAAGGAGCATGTTTTTACTCCTCTGCTGTCTGTAGTGAACTCTTCCTGGTTCAGCCTGGCTCCTTCCTTATCACACGTGCTGAGAGAGAATACCATCTTGTCGAGGGAGATGCTCCCATTAGAATTACAGGGCATAGTGGGAAATGCCAGAACTTTCTTCTGTTTTTGTGAAATTGTTTGATCTTGGCAAGAGTCCCTGCCTTGCTGGCTCTAGTGATTCTAGTGGACTATTATTCGTTACTCTTTGCATCATGATTGTGCGCGAGGGCCTAGCCAAAATCGGGGCCCCCTTGTGCTGGGTACTATGCAGACTGATAGTGAGAGAGAGTCCCTGCCTCAAAGAGCTTAGAATCTAACAGGCAAGGCAGACAAAGGGTGGGAGAAACGAAGGATTATTATTTTCATTTTACAGCTGGGAGGTGAAGCACAGAGCGAGAGAGAGAGAAAGGGAAACTGTGACAGAGCCAGGAAATGAATGCAGGTTTCCCAAATCTCTGTCCAGTGCCTTACCCACAAAACCGGGCTTTCATGTCACCTTTTCCCTAGCGTTCCAGCACCTTTTACCCCCCTGGAGCAGGCTGAGGTGCATTAGGGCAAAGTCCAGTGTACTCCTTGACTTGCTCAATGTCTCGACAGTAGGAAGAAGGTAGGAGTTTGCTAACACGCCCCGATCCCACCTTGACCCATTTTTCTTGTGGAGACAAGTACTTTGTATGGCAACCGACACAAGAAAATGGAGAAGGAAATATCCAAATGGTTATCTGTTTGCTGGCATAGGAACTGTTGCAAAATGTCCAGAGAGGTGGGGTCTGTGAGGGCCACCCCAAGTTATTTTAAGGACCTCAATTGAGGGGAGACTTTTTTGATGCCTTAGCAGCTCGGGCTGCATGTCTGTTCCTTCCTATGCTCTTGCATTCTTTCCGGGCTGTCTCAGGTACAGTCTAGTTTTTCTTTCTGTCTCTGTTCTTCATGCTAGGGGATAATGAATGTTCTTTCACCAACATGGGTAGGAGTTGAAATCTGCTGTCCCCACATGCAGACTCCTTGGGTCAGCATGATTGGTGCGTAGGCCTCCAACACAATGCTGACTGCAGAGACTGGGGGTCCTGGAAAGTGGAAGCAAAACCTTTTAAAATATACGTTTTGTAACTGGATTTCTTTTGTCTCTGTTGAATTTTTTTGCTGCTGTGGGCGAGAGGCCCCTTTCAGCCAGGCTCATGTTGCTCTCTGCCCCGGGGCTGGCTGAAAGAATAAATTGTTTGTCTTGACTTGTTGTCCATTGTGGCACTTTCCTGGAGGCGGAGAGGCATGGAGGGAGCTGACGCTTGATGCAAAGATGAATTCTCCAGCCTACAGTCAGCTGGAGCTGCCCACCTCACCTCAGGGCTAGAGGAGAGATAAAACCGTGGGGACAGGAAACAGCAATAACAAGGAGATGGGTGTTTTGAAAAGTCCCTTGTTAGATTCAGACAGAGCATGGCCAGATCTCGCTGCTGGCAACCATCTTAAAGTGGTTGGTTGCGCTACCCCCTTCCTCTCTTCCCCAGCTGCTCTTTGCCTCTCCTTGCCAGCCCAGTACCAGGGGCCTGCCCGGGGAATCTGCCTTCAAGCTGGTGGTGCTGCTGTTCTCTCTCTGTGGGCAGTCCTTGATGCCGCCAGGGGTTTTCCCCAGGAGCAGGAAGCTGGCAGCAGAGTGAGGTACCGTCTTCCCTCAGCGGCGCTAGAAAGATTCGCACTCCCCCCACTTTCCACCTGAGGAGGAAAGGAAATAAGCCAGGCCTATGTAAAGAGAAGAGACGTGGGCCGGTTACTATAGCGACGGAGCAATCCAGACCTTCCTTTTGCTTCTGTTTTCCTGTCAGCTCCAGCCTTTCCCCTGGGCTGTGCCCTTGAGACAATTCTCAGCTGGCACCCGGGGGCTGGGCGGGTGGAGGAGAGCCTCTCTGCCAGGAGAAGGAAAGGGGGATGGATGACTATCAGAAAAGAGTATCAGGTCCCATGTCTGCCCCCCCCCCCAAAAAAAAAAAAGTGGAGGGGCTCTCCATACAAGGCATCCATGATGGTTTGGGGACAAAGATTTTTGCTCCAGGGTGGGAATAAAATCAGGGCATGGGTTTCCTCTCCCTCCTGTTCTTTAGCCATAGAAGAGGTGGTGGTGAACTAGGGACTTGTTTCTTTCCCCTCCATTGAGAGGGCGGTTGCAAGAAGATACGGGTCTCCTTAAAGCTTGTGTTCCTCAGCTTTTGGCCAGTCCTTTTTCCGTGGGGAGTGGGGCTGTACACTCAAACATCCTCAGCGTAGGGCAGATTCTGGTCTGGAGGGTGTGAAATATTGGTCGCATAGCGTAGATAGGAGAGAGAGAAAGCACCATTGTTTTCTATCTCCCGAGCCCTCTACACATCTCCCAAACTGTCGTCTTCTCAAATAATCTATCACAGGGGTCGGCAACCTTTCAGAAGTGGTGCGCCAAGTCTTCATTTATTCACTCTAATTTAAGGTTTCGTGTGCCAGTAATACATTTTAATGTTTTTAGAAGGTCTCTTTCTATAAGTCTATAATATATAACTAAACTACTGTTGTATGTAAAGTAAATAAGGTTTTAAAAATGTTTAAGAAGCTTCATGTAAAATTAAATTAAAATGCAGAGCCCCCCCCCCGGACCGGTGGCCAAGACCCAGGCAATGTGAGTGCCACTGAAAATCAGCTCACGTGCCACCTTCGTGATTTAGCACCTAGGGAGTTTTAGCCTAGGAGTATCTCAAAGAATTGACCTGGAAGGTTGGCATGATTTTCTTTGAGAATCCATCTAGTCTGAGGGGCAGGTCTACATTTAAAAAGCTGTGCTACTGTAGCATTATAGTGAAGGTGCTACTCCTCTGATGGGAGAGCTTCTCCCATCAGTGCAGTCAATCCATCTCCGCAACAGGCGGCAGCTATGTTGGAGCTCTCCCGTCCACATAGCACTGTCTATGACGATCAGTACGGGGTGTGTAACTCTAAAGGCTTTTCAGCTCTAAGTCACTGGTTCAGATCCAGCCTATGCTGGTAGTGACTGAAGGCTATTACCTTCTGTCAGCTGTTTGGTGACCTTTATGAACAGAGTTGGTGGTTACTATCCAATTTCTAGCAAGCAGGGTAGATGCTAACATCCCCGAAACCCCTCATCACAGGCTGGCACTTCTGTTTGCTGCCTCAGCAGAGTGGAGGCAACCAAATTTCCTGCTCCACCTTGGATGCATGTCCCACCAGCTCATGACTGGAGGGAGTATGTTGGTGAGATGATGTGGAGGAAGCGTGTGCTGCATCCATTATGTTGATAAACAAAAGACTCTCCACTCTTGGGCTAAATATTTCTCTTGTCCTCTTTACCCCTTGAAGATCCCAGCTACAGGCTGCTGTGTCCATCTGGGGACCAGATTTGACAGGAAAGAGGAAGACAAGATTGGTGGAGTGAGTCAGCAACTATATTCTGTTCCTTCAGCTGTCAGTTCAGATATGTTAATCCCGCCTGCCTTATTAAACCACCTCGGATTTTTCAGTCTCTCTTGCTCTTTCTTCAGTTTCTGATGTTTCAGACAAGCATATACTGGGCTGTCCTCTTCTCCTGTTCATCGCTTACTATGCCTCATGGTGCACCTCCTGTGGGGTATTCGGATTTACAGGATTAGATAGCCTCCCCACAGTTCTTCTTTGCTGCAAAGTTCCTCAGACTCTCTTAGCTTGCATGTGTCGTAAGGAGGTGGCTTGTTCTTGCAAGGGCTTTGCAAAAGATGAGCTAAGAGCTTTTCCTTTAAGGTTCCTCGTGAAAGAACTGGGCAAGGAGAGAGAAGTTGGTGGTGCTCCCACCATCGTGTCATTTAACTCTCTAAGGCCACCAGAAGTGACATCTTGTTATACCTCTCCAGTGAGATGTCCCATAAACCCACGTGTGCCTGGGAGATGAGCTGAAGATCCCAAACCCATTTTTTCCTAAAGGCCCCGACACAGGCTCAAAAATGGTGATGCTGCATGTGGGTCAGCTCCCTTCTCAACAGGGGCACAAAGAGCCCACTTACAAGTGCTAGAGCAGGTCAAGCCAGACAGAGAGAGAGGCACCATGATGGGAAGAATGTCCTTGCCAGGCACCCTGTGTGTTGTAAGGTAAGAACAGAACAGGCTTGGGGGCAGGGTGGGGACAGGATCAGAGGGATGGCATCCCGCTCCAAAAGAGGGGGAGGAGGCGGACTGCTTGCCTCCACGTAAACGCAATCAGCAGGAAAGAAAGATTTTGTTGCTGTCTGCTGTCAATGTCCAGTGTGTCCGGGTTGCCCCTGGCTATTCCTTTCGGGAAGTGAGTAGGAGGTAGGCGGGCCCTCACTGGAATGGAAGGTTCTGTTTAGGTTGATGGGCTTTCCATTAAGCAGTGCGAAAAAAAAAAATCACAGGTGCACAGCGGGCGTGTTTGCAGCCTCATCTCTTGGGCAGCAAACCCCACAGGCAGCCTTTCCTCATAGGAAGGTTCACTGAATCCAAGCATCTTCCCCTCCTGTTTGATTCCGGCTCTCCCAGAAAAAGCTGGGTTTTTTAAATCAGCAAACGGAGGAAAAAATAAAATCCCTCGTGCCCGGCTCCCAAGGAGCATCAGGCTATGGCTTTCCAGGACCAGGTCAGTGAGGGGACAGCTTTTGTGTTTCCGTCCACTCATCTATAACCACCTGGGAGGATTGGTGAAATTGTATAAAATCTCCTCGAATGCAACAGTGATGTCTGGAAAAATGAGTGTCTCAGAATAACTACCAAAAAAAATGCCCCAAAAAATCAAGGAACTACAGTCCTGGCATGTCAGAAGAAATATACAGACCCTCTGGTGGCTTGTACTAATATCTTTTTACTTTCATATAGCACCTGTGTGTTATGAAGGTTCCCAGAGTCATTTACACAATATATCAGGGATTCTAACCAAGACCTTGCATATTCTGGTGCAAGCTGGATCTGAATTCTGCACCAAAGCCCCTGGATTCTCTGACTCTCTGGTGCAGCATGTGGAAATTCTGTAGCAGCCTCATTTCTATTTCATATGACTAGGGGAGAACACTTTCATGCGCCTGATTGGGATTGGGGTGTGTGGCAACTGCGTGACCAGTGTGGGAATCAGGGTGGGTGCTGTGGTTACCAGAGATTAGAGGCAGATGCTGGAGCTGAGGGACCCAGAGTTTTAGAAACAGTAACTCCTCTTGAATTCATTTTCTCTTCACCCCCTTAACTCTCATTTGCCAGCTTAATAGTTTGTAGTTCTTTCCATTTGTAGGGAATGCTTTATATGTAATTTAGCAGCACAGCCGCCATGCAAGGCAGGTAACTATTGTTACCAGATTACAGATGAGGGTAACTGAGCCACGGATTAAGCAATTTGCCCGTGAGCATACAATGATTCAATGATGGAGCCAGAAATAGAGCCTAGGAGTCCAGGTTCTCAGTTCTCTTGGTGTAACCATTAGATCATACCCCCCTCTCAGAGCCAGAAGTAGAACCAGAGAGTCCTAGCTCCAGTAGTTTACTCCAATAACTTGCCTTCTAAAATAATAGTCGATATTATGGACGATTAGCACAGGCTAGATTTTTAATTTTAGTAAAGAATCTGATTCTAAGACTAGTGTGTAAGTTTGATGTCTTTAAGAAGCCCTTGACCTTTTCAGCTATTCTGGTACAGCTCAAAAATTGACCTGTGTGGACTTTTCAGATTTTAACTCGGGAGGCAGGGGGGACGGGGGAGTGATAAGGCCTTGGGCAGAGATTGTGCATTTAAGTTTTAGCCCAGAGCAGATTTTTACAAGCAAATGACAAATTCTTGAATGCAGGAGTTTCCAAAAGGACTTTCTGACAACCTTGAGCTGTAACAGTGCAAAAGCAACTCTGTGACCTCTCTAAATATAGATTTAGATATTTATAAATCTAATGCTTGTGCACACAGCATTCAGCAGGACATAAACAGCTCAAACAAATTGTATTTACCTCCAGCATGGAAACAAACACTTGATTCCATTACACACACTTTTATTTATATATCAGTCTCCCAGCAAGGAGACGGAGCTGGGAAAGAGAAGAGGGCACTTCCTCCTCACATTAGATCACTGCAATTCACTGGGGACTTTTCCTGGGCTCCCATTCCCCCTCTTCTGAAGCTCTTTTTTTTTTGTTTTATATATATATATATATATATATATATATATATATATATATATATATATATATATATATATTTTGTAGGCTGTCTGCATCTTGCTTTATAGACCCTGAATATGTACATATAAATATGCACATTTCACAGTCGTGTGGTCTACTTCCACAAGAATAACAGACGGCAGCTTTATGATCTGAGTGATTTTTATTTGAACACAGCTGTGGCCTTGTGATTTAAATATTTCAGTCAATTTTAAACTAACTAGGCTAGAGGAAACTATGCTGGGAGAGCAGGTTAGAGCTGGAACGGACATGGAAGGAAGGCCTCTTTGGGAGATTCTAGATCAGTGGCTCTCAACCTGTGGCCCAGCTATGTGCTGAAGGGCAGTGGGGCCCATCCAGGGCCTGGGTTGCTGCCTGGCCCCCTACAGCAGGATCCGGGGTTGGGCTGTGCATAGCGGTGGAGTGGGGGGGAGAAGTGCTGTGGTTTTCAACCTATGGCCCAGGTAACGCTGCAGTCCACAAAGGTTGAGAACCACTACTCTAGATAGACTCCTCCTTGTCTAGCCCTCCTCCCGCCAGAAGCCCCTTGACTCTTTTCTTGTTTGTAATGTTTGCCCAGTCTTCCCCTCTCTCTCTTGCTCCAGAGTTGCACTTGAAGGCCTGTCAGGCTGGGAGGGAAGTCACTGACTAGGGAAGGAGTTGCTAAAGGTTGGAGTGTCAGGTCCCTGCTGGATAAAACCCAGCCCGCAGATGTGAGTGGGTTTTTTTTTTTCTTTTTCCCAGGCATCCCTGCATCTCTGAGCAGCTGGATGTGAGAGGCGTTTGAGGGGCTTTTGGAGTCCTCTCTGAGCTGCGCAGATCTCCTGGTTTTGGGTTTCAAAGCCTGCAGAGTCTCTTGCTGGGGGGAAAGCTGCAGGAGCAGTCTGCAAACTCTGGCTGTGCACTCAGTTTTGACAACTTGATTGTTTCAAGTGGTGATGAATTTGGTTTGTTGCTCTACATTGTCAGATCACTTTTCCTGTGTGTGTGTGTGTGTGTGTGTGTGTGTGAAAATACACATACACGCGCACAGACACAAAAATAGGTCGCATGCTTCCTAGCTTCTGTAGGCTAAGCATGTTGCACACACCAGGGTCTCTTTGCATCCCTCCACCCTCGCATTTCCCTCTTTTTTTTTAGGGACTCCCTGCACCTCATCCCCACCCTCTTCTGGATGCCAGGGGCTCTGTGTGTCCCCAACATTCCTTCTGCCACGTACCATGTCCTCCTCCCTCCCCATACGATTGTCCTACATTGTCTCTATGGCAAGGGCTCTGTGTGCCCCCCATTCCCTCCATAGCAGTGTCCCCCATGCCCAAGGGATCTGGGTGAACCCCTATTCCCCATCCTTTTTCCCCCATGCCCACCTAGTTTCTCTTCATTCACCGCTGTGTGCCCTCTCTCCCATGCTAGCATCCTCCGTTTCCCTCTATGCCAGAGGCTCTGGGTGCACCCCTATTCCCCTCCTAGGTGCTCCCCCTATTCCAGGGGCTCTGTGTGCTCCCAGTTATAGCATTGTATATAGAGATACGCCAATGGGTTGGTGTAAAGTTTCACGGGACATTTGAGTTCTGTCTTTTAAGTCACAGAAAAAGAGTAATGCAGCCATGGAACAAAGAAGCAGGTGCCACCTTTGGAAACTGAGGGGCCCGGCAGCACCAAGGAAGGTGTCTCCTTGGAAACTAGTGTTTTGACAGGCTCCATGGTAACTCCCCAGCTCTGGTAGTGACTTTTGCCCCTGATCCCACCATTGGAGCTGCGTGGCTGGACTCGTGAATCTATGCGGACTCCCTTTGAAGTCAACGAAACTCTGCTTAAACACAAGTATTTGATTGCAGGATGGGGGTCTTAATCTCTTTGTGCTTCGGTTCCCCCATATATAAAACAGAGCTGATGGAAACTCCCCTGCCAGCAGTACTGGGAGGCTTCATTTGGTTTGGGATGCTCGGAGGCAGATAGCTGTAATAGTATCAGCAATATTGGGTTTTTATTAACTATGACTGCTATTTACAAGGGCTTGTCTACTGTTTTTGTTTTGTTTTTTAAAGGTCCCCCCGAGTTCATTAAAAAACCAGTGGACCAAATTGGTGTGTCAGGAGGCGTGGCTTCTTTTGTATGCCAAGCAACTGGGGATCCCAAGCCCCGAGTCACCTGGAACAAGAAGGGGAAGAAAGTGAACTCGCAGAGATTTGAGGTAAGAGACAGCCTGGAAGTACGTGTGTCCACACGGCTGCAGTCAGAGGTGTGACTGCAGCAGGTATAAACATATCTGAGCTAGCTTTGATCTAGGCACGGCAGCATGGTCTTTACAAGCCCACCTGGGACCCTAGGTATGTACTTGAGCAAACAGCGCGGGCTGCAGTCCATGCTGCTCCAGCTTCACTGCCGTTGTTACTGGAGCTAGCTAGATCAGACTTAGCTCAGGTACATTGACACAGGCTGTCATCATCACATCGCTGATTGGCATGTCGACATTATTGTGCGTCTAAGTATGTAAAAAGAGCAAAGCAGGCATAAAGCAGCTTTTTTACATGAATGCCCTAAGACGTTAATAAAAGTGTGTGTGAAGTGAGGGCAGGGGACTTGAGTTCTCAGCCTTTAACAGCTGGGAGGCTTAAGCTGTGTGATTTTTGCAAAATGAGAGGAGACCAGGCAAATTTGTTGCTTCTTTTTAAGTGTATATTATTATAAAGCTGCTTCTTCCTCTCCACCAAGAAACACAAGCTGGACTGGCCCTTTTAATCTGACGTTTCTCCAGCTCCGCCAGCTCTTTAAATACACCTCCCTTATCCCTGCCCATTTGGGTTTTTTTTTTTTAAGGTTTACCACAGCCCAGGGTGAGCGTTACTGGCATACTTGGCCAGACCCAATTTATTTGTAATATCTAAATAAGAGTGTGTGGCAGGGCCAGGAGAGGGTAGTAGTCATATATTGACACCCTTAGTCTTGGCCCACAGTGGGTCCGCTATCCTGCTAGCTGGCTGTGGGTTGGGAGGGATATTCTGTCGTCTGCTCATTGGGCAGATGGGGTAAAGAGGGGGCTTGAATTTTTTATTTTGTTTTTATGACCTGTCTCCACTTCCCCATGCTCCTGCAAAGGCTCATCTTTCCACTGGTGTTCTGGGTCTTTTGGCTGAGCGGGGGGGTTGAATGAAGGGGGCGGGGTGGTCAGGTGCGATTCAGTCCCGTGAGCATTGGGGCAGGTCCTGAGGGGGAAATGCAGAACTGATGGAGGAGAAGAAAGGGCAGGAAGGGGGAACCGCTGTATCCGGACCGATGTGTGCAGCTGCCCCCTGTGTGGGCAAGACTGAGCATGCTCGGGCCTTGTACTCAATCACTCTGTCTTCCTTTCTGTCTCAGACCATTGAATTTGATGAGAGCGCGGGTGCTGTCCTGAGGATCCAGCCCCTCCGGACTCCCAGGGACGAGAATGTCTACGAGTGCGTCGCCCAGAATGCTCACGGGGAGATCACTGTCCATGCTAAGCTCACCGTTCTCCGAGGTAAAGAGCACACCGGCCTGTCGGTGCAGCGGTGCAGGAAGGGTGAAGGATACTCGCTCTCTGGGTGATGAGATCTGGCTGCCTCAGCTCCCCATTCCTGCCCCCTCTTCTTCCCCATCAGTTCTACATTAAGACAGAAAATATCATCTTGCCTCTATATAAATCCATGGTAATGCCCACATCTTGAATACTGTGTGCAGATGTGGTCACCCCATCTAAAAAAAAAAAATATTGGAATTGGAAAAGTTCAGAAAAGGGCCACAGAAATGATTATGGGTATGGAACAGCTGCCATATGAGGAGAGATTAATAAGACTGAGACTTCTCAGCTTGGAAAAGAGACGACTAAGGGAGTAGATATGATGGAGGTCTATAAAATCATGACTGATGTGGAGAAAGTAAATAAGGACTTCTTGTTTGCTTCTTCTCATAACACAAGAACTAGAGGCCACCAAATGAAATTAATACGTAGCAGGTTCAAAACAAACAAAAAGAAGTATTTTCTTTTCACACCACGCACAGTCAACCTGTGGAACTCCTTGCCAGAGGATGCTGTGAAGGCCAGGACTATAACAGGGTTCAAAAAAGAACTAGATAAGTTCCTGGAGGATAGGTCCATTGGTGGCTATTAGCCAGGATGGGTAGGGATGGTGTCCCTAGCCTCTGTTTGTTTGCCAGAAACTGGGAATGGGCGACAAGGGGTGGATCACTTGATGATTGGGAGATTGGTCCTGCTTTGAGCAGGGGGTTGGACTAGATGACCTCCTGAGGTCCCTTCCAACTCTGATATTCTATAATTCTATTATTATCTGTTCTGTTCATTCCCTCTGGGGCACTTGGCATTGGCCACTGTCAGAAGACAGGATACTGGGCTAGATGGACCTTTGGTCTGACCCAGTCTGGCCATTCTTATGTTCTTATGAGCAGTGGGGCTGAGGCACAAATGCCCACCTTTTGCCTGCTCCCTGAGCATCGCTGATTCTGGTCAGCAGCCCTAGGAGTGTACCTCACCTGCCCGGGGCATTATATTAAGGGCAGCTTGTTGGGAGTGGCTCTGTTTGCAGCTGGGTGGGAGAAGCTCATCACTTCCTGACTATGTTCCCCAGCACCCGTGGCAGCGTTTCTCCTCAGTTGCCTCCCCGTGGTGGGAGCATGGTGCAGGAGCTGTGCCCAGCTATCTCAGCGTAGACGGGGCTGTGTTGGGACATCCTCGCTCTTGCCTGCTCCTTTCCTCCCTCAGATGTTTCAGGTGGCCTTTCTGTCTCGGCCCTGTTCTCTTCTGCCCCATGGAAACTCCCTTCTCAGGACGTTTATGGACAGCTCAGGAAGGCTCCATCTTTCTCCTCTGAAATCTAATCCCTGTCATCCAGGGACCCAGGAGAGCACCTGTCATTTGATGTAGTGGGCTGAGCTCCGGCGGGACAGGTTCCGCTCCAGCTCTCTTTCCTTGTCCAGGTCCCTCCCTCCCTCTTTTGGGTAACTCCCTTCCCTGTTCTCCCTTGGGCCCCTTCTTGCCTTTGCCTACGCCAGTGGGTCTCAACTGTGGGGGCCATGAGCAGGTTTCAGGGGGGGTCATACATAGAAAAAACAGTTGTGGCAGAACAGGTGGGCCATGGAGTTTCTATAGTATGTTGGGGGGAAGGAGGTGTCTCAGAAAGTAAAAGGTTGAGAATCTCTGGCTTATGCCACATTCTCCCTCAAGACGCCATCTGCCTTTCATTCTCTTGTACCAGTCCCCACTGTAAGGGATATGTCTATGGACTCTTGTTACGTTTCATCTGTTTGAAACATTCTCTGTGAGCACAGTGTGTGTGTTGGGGACTGCCGGGGGGAGATGCAGGGCCTGCTGTCGTTATTCTCCTGCTTTTGATACCTCCAGATGTTTCCTGCCTACTGGGTGGTTATTTATTAGTCCCAGAAATCTAAAACCGCTACAGCACGGAACACAGCCAACCTGGTAACGGGAATGAACCCACTTTTAGGGAGGAGAGGTATGGGATTCTTGGTTCAGACAAGAATGTCTTGTAAATCACCCTGATGGGAAGGCCCTATAGAGAATGGTGTGTACACTAGCTGGGAGGGCGTTCCCAGCAGGTGTTGCTGTAGGGAAGGAGTGGGAGCACTGCCTGGGTGGGGAGCTCCCAAGAGGAAATGCTGTAGGAATGTGTTGGATGTCTGGGTACTTCCGGTAGGAGCACTGGTTGAGCAGCTGTTTCTGCATCTTTAGTGATAAGTTGAGGAGTTCCCAGCCAGTCTCAGGCAGAGCATGACATACGAGCTCCCAGCCCATCAGTCTGTAGGAATCTCTGTCAGCTGCAAAGGATTCCTTCCGGTAACTTTTAAAGTCCTTTTGCTGAATGACCCATGAGCAAGTTCCTAATTCATAGATGCCTAAGCTAAAAGGGACCATTGTGATCATCTAGTCCAGCGGTTCTCAAACTTTTTGGATCATGCCCCCCTTCTTTGTGGCTGTGGTAATTTACACTCTTACCCCTCCCACCACACACACGTACATATACCGATGGATGCAGTGGTGGTGCGTCACTTGAATCCGTTTCAACTCTTGTTTTTTCACTTGAGGTTTGTTTGTTTTTTTCCTGTTGCACGAATGAGCCAACAATCCATTGTGATGAGAGTGAAAGCAAAGCTGCGACTGTGGTCCGTGCTTACAATTAAACGTGCACAATGTGTTGTAGCAAACGGATTCACGTTCAGATGGCAATGACTTTGCATAATGCTAGGCAAGCTTTGCAGAAATCCGTCAAAATGCCCAGTGCCATCTAGAGACAAATGCAGAACTCCATGTGGGGATCTGATATGTCTGGAGGAATCAGCTTGGCTAGTTATTCATTGCTGTGAGTAAAACATGCATGGTCAGAGCAAGGGAGGGCATGCCCCCCCTTGCAATCAACCGGGGCGCAGAACTCTGGGGCTGGGGCAGGAGATAGCTCGTCCGGCCCCGGGACCACAGACAGAGAGCCAGCTCTTCTGGTCGCCGGGGGAGAGCAAGCTCCTCCAGCGACAGGAGGCACACATACAAAGTGCCCCTCCAAAAGCGGCCAAATTTGTATTGTTGTGCACGTCGCTGTGCACAGTAAGGTGGTTTTTTTTTCCTCCTAAAGTTTCTCACGCCCTCCTGTATGCTCCCCTCCCCCCAAATAAATTCCACACACCCCACTTTGAGAACCTCTCATGTAGTCTGACCTCCTGTATAATAACACAGGCTGGAGAACTGCCCCTGCATAATTCCTAGAACAGATCTTTTAGAAAAACATCCGATCTTGATGTAAAAATTGCCAGTGAGGGAAAATCCACTAAGACCCTTGGTAAATTGTTCCAAATGTTAATGACCTTCACTGTTAAGTGTGTGTCTTATTTCCTGTCTGAATTTGGCTAGCTTCAACTTCCTGCTTTTGGATTGTTTTATACCTTTCTCTGCTTCACTGCAGAGCCCATTAGCAAATATTTGATACTTATAGATTAATCAAGTCATCCGTGAATCTTCTCTTTGTTAAACTACATAGACTGAGCTCCTTGAATCTATCACTGTAAGGCAGGTTTTCTAATCCTTTCATCATTTTCTTGGCTCTTCTGTGAACCCTCTCCAATTTATCAACCTCCTTCTCGAATTATGGATGCCAGAACTGGACACAGTATTCCAGCAGTGGCTGTACCAGTGGCAAATACAAAGGTAAAATAATCTCTCCAATCATACTTGAGCTTCTCCATTTATGCATTACCTCTTTTGGCCACAGTGTCACACTGGGAGCTCATATTCAGCTGATTATCCGCCACCCCCCGCAAATCTTTTGAAGAATCACTGTTTCCCAGGATAGAGTCCCCTATCCTGAAAGTGTGGCCGACGTTCGTTGTTCCTAGCTGTAGACAGTTACATTTACCCATATTAAAACACACATCATTTGCTTGCATCTAGTTTACCAAACAATCCAAATTGCTCTATATCAGTGATCTGTCCTTTTCGTTATTTGCCACTCCCCCAGTTTTGTGTCATGTGCAAACACTATCAGGGATGATTTTGTTTCCTTCCAGGTCATTTATAATCATGCGAAATAGCGTAGGGCCAAGAAGCAATCCCTCTGAGACCTGACTAGAAACACACTGCTCAGTGATGATTCCTTGTTTACAATTGCATTTTGAGACCCATTCGTTAGCCAGCTTTTAATCCATTTAATGTATGCCCTGTTAATTGTATATTGTTCTAGTTTTTTAATCAAAGTGTCGTGTGCTGCCAAGTCAAATGCCTTACAGAAGTCTAAGTATGTTATATCAACACTATCATCTTTATCAATCAAATTTGTAATCTCATTAAAAAAATCAGTTTAGTTTGACAGGCTCTATTTTCCATAAAACCATGTTGATTGACATTAATTACATTACCATCTTTTAATTCTTTATTAATTTAGTCCCAAATCAGCTACTCCATTATCTTGCCTGGGATCAGTGTCAAACTGAGAGGCCTATAATTACTCAGATCACCCCCTTTCCCTTGTTAAATATTGACACGTAGTTCCAAGACTTATTGAAAAGCAACCTTAACAGTCCAGTGAGCTCCTCAGCCAACTCTTTTAAAGCTCTTGGATGCAAGTTATTTTTAAAATGTCTAATTTTAGTAGCTGCTGTTTAACATCCTCCAGAGATACAAGTGGAATGGAAAGAGTGTTCTCACCATCAAATGATGACTACATAATTTTTCCCAAATACAGAACAATCTAGTAATGGACCAATGCTATTGTTAGGATTCTTTTTACTCCTAATGTACTTTAAAAACTTATTATTGTCCTTAACTCTGCTGACCATAAATTTCTCCTTGTGTCCCTTTGCTTCCCTTATCAATTTTCTACAGTTCCTAACATCTGATTTATATTACTTGCTATCAACTTCCCCATCCTTCCATTTGTTATGGGGTGTTGTTGTTTTTTTAATTTGTAGCTGCCTTCACTTCCCCTCTAAGCCTCTTAAGTTTTTTAACCAGTATAGCCTTCTTCCTCAATTATGACTTTTGGGGCATCTAGTAAAGTGTTCTTAAACAATTCTGAATTACCATGCACAATGTTCTGATTAAATTCTTCTTCCAAGCTGATTCAACTCATAATCATTTTCAGCTTTTATTGTTTTCAGCTATTGTTGTTCTGGACTCTTTTTTGATTGCATATTATAAATGTAATCAAGTCATGATTACCTAAGCTGCCATTAATGTTTAGGTCTGTGGTCAGACCCTCTTTATCTATCAAGACAAGGTCTAATATAGAATTCCCTTGTGTTGCAGCATGAGACTTCCAGCATATGTCACTCAAATTAAAGTCCCCCAAGATCACACAGCTTTTTTCCTGCGATTTACAGTTAGGTGTGTAAGGAGCCAGTCATCCTGTTCTCTAGTGTGACTTGGTGAGCTGAATTTATGCACAGGTCCCTGGTTTACTGTGATGAACAAAGACCTAACACAAAGCTCACGTAGCAAAGCACCTCCACCTGTGATAGAGAGCACCCTCCTGCTGTCCAGCTGGTGGCCGCCTGTTGTTAAATGCCAGCTGTCTTTGAAATAGACAGATCCATGGCTCAATCACAACTGGCCTCCTTCGTGCAGGTGTCTCCGTGCTGCTCACCCAACATCCTTTGTGCAGTTGTGTCCGTGCTGCTCGCCTGACGCCATTCATACCATCCTGTTTGTCTCTGTCACCCGCCCAGCACCCTTCATGCAGATGTCTCCGAGTCTCCATGTCACTCCTACATTTCTTCACAGAGTGGCACTTAACCTCCCATCAGTGACATGTGGCAGGTTGTCCCTCCCTGTAGAATCTGTGGCATCACGACTTAGGAAGGCTGCTCTCTGACAAGACCGAGCCTGTCTCTGGGTGCCACAGAGCGGTCTGGAGCTGTGTTCAGTAGGCTGCCACTCATTTCTGGGGAGCTGTGATGATTCCTGAGGAAGGTACCTTTGTAATAGTTCCTGAGGAAGAGGTTTCCACGACTCGAGCTTAAGAGGAAGCAGCAGAGAGAGCATTTGTCCTGCAGTCCTGGTACTAGCAAAGCCTCTGGATTGCCCCAGCAATAGGAGCGTGCTGTTTCCGACAGGGGAGCTGCATCATTCAGGTAATGAGCTGCACTTGGCAGCGAGGCTCCTCGCATGCACCCGTGTGACAGCGGCTCCTCAGGTACCGGCATCAGATAAGTGTCAGTCAGCGAGACCGACGACAAAACGGGAGTTTGCCTCTCCTGTCTGCCTGACTCATTCCGTGTGTAGCCAGGCCCAGCAGAGCCCCATTACTACCGGAACCTTTCCAGCATACCTGCGGGGTGCTGCTCTCAGCAAGCTCTAGCTGTCTGCGCCCACCGGACCTTGTTAGGTGCCTGTATTAGCTGGCTGGTGTGAGGGTAGCTTGGATCCTCACTTAATGAAATCTGAGTGGGAATGCTGGAAGCCTGGGAGGCAGACAGAGCTGCAGGTTGTTTATAGATTTCTCTCCCCTCCCCACCGCCCTCCTCTCTCCTCAGTTGAAGTTATTCTTCTCCTGACCTTTCCTTGGCTTTCAGACAGCAGAGATTGACTTCTCTTTACCCTGAGCCAGACCCGTTTGTAAGTGTTGGGAGAGTTAAAAGGACAAAGCATGAATCCATTAACCTCTACAATCACAGAGAGACTCTGAAAGATAGCATGCTGGCATCTATTTCTCCTTTCCTCCGCCTCCCTCTCCTTTCACCCCTTCTTCCCTCCCCACCTCACCTGTCCTCTCCTCCTCTTCCCTTGTTGTGTCCCTCATTCCTGTCTTTCTCACCCACAGAACATACGTGGTCTGTCACTTGCAGAAGCTGCTACTCTAGTGCGCCGTTGAGTGTGGGAACACGGGGCCTGGCTTTGACGGGCCATGCGGGAATGGGGTAGCAGTCATTCTGCAGCGTGCCGGCTCCATTGTCATAGCCTTGCTCACATACACGTGTGTGCACGTTCATGTCATGTTACAGGGTTACCGTAGCACCTGTGCAGGCAGTCAGAGGAACAGAAAGAGAGGGCACTCTCCTCATTGGTGCTTCAGGGGTCAGAGGTAGCCCCCTTTGCCTATACACTTGGGAATCAGCTGCCCCAGGATCAGACCCCTGAAGCTCCTCATGTCTTGAAAGCTGTGCCCAGCAGATAAGAGGTGGTGTCCCTTTGGTCAAAAGCAGGAAGCAAAGACACATCAGGAGCAGAAGAACTCAACAGGGGCAGACCCTATAGCGGGTACCATTCAACTTCCAGGAGTGTCTTTCTGACTCGAGCCAGGCTGGCTGGTTTCTCTTTCCTGCTCCATTTCCCAAGGGATCAGAGCCTTGGGAGAACTCAAGATAAGACCCTTGCGGTCCCTCTAACCCTATGATTCTATGATTCTCAAGAGTGGCTGCTTTTCCCCACGTGGCCGGAGTTTGTGCCTGCAAAGCTGATCCTGCAGGGTGTGGAGAAAGCAAGAGAAATGGGGGAGGTTATGGAAGTGTTTTTCAGTTGACGACTGCAGCTGCTGACATTCTTCATGGAAGCCTATAGAAAAGGGAAGGTGGTTGGTTGGCATAAGCACCCCACTTCCAGCCTGTGGAGTTTCTCTAGGCTCCACATACACGGGAGGATTCCCCCCTTTCCCCCCTCCACCCCCCCCGCATAAGCAGATTGTATTTTTCCATCCCCTTCTTCAGACAGCACAGGAGGAGTAACCAGGGACAGATATTTGCTACAGCAGGCTGGGCAAATGCACAGCACATTCAGACGGCCTCATGCCATCAAGTTCAGCAGCAGCTTGGGGTGGGTGGCTGCTCTGTACCTGATGCAACTGTCTGTCTAACTGCCCTTCACCATCAGGAGGCAGCAGGCTTGGTGGCTATGTTGAGGACAGACTGTGAAATTGAGGGGGAGAGAGAGAAAGACGCTGATGTTGGGAGGAGCAGAAGAGGTTCAATGAAGAGGGGGTGCAGGGAGAGGGGTAGCTGAGGAAGTTAATTAGGAAGGAACAAGGAAAAGCATTGGGGAAGGATCTGGGGTTAGCTTTGAGACAGGGCTTAAATTTAGCTGGAGCTGTCCAGAGCAGAGGTCTGGTAAATATTTTCGAACCCACGAGGCAGAAGCCCTGGAGCTCTGGGAAATACTCTGAGAATTTGAACCACAGAGAGGAAGGAGCTGGGTCGAGAGAGAGAGAGAGGGAGGCTGGTTAAAAGGGAAGGAAGTAGCTGGACAGAGATGTTAGCTCTCCAGCAAGGATGCTGTGGGCAGAGAGCCATGTATGCATACACACAAAGAAATTGGAACTGATGGCCAGAGAGCAGGATCAAGAGGAAGGCAATTCTCTGTCGAGTGGCTGTGTCCTCTCCCAGACATACATGGGCCTGGTATGCATGACTTCTTAAAGCTGGAATTGGACTGTACTTTTCACAGCCATTCATTCCAGCATCCACGCTGGCAGTCTGCTCAAGGATTTTCTTTATGCTTCTACAGGATGGAGGGGAATTGGCTGGGTAGTGTAAACCCAGACTCCTAGGAATCAAGGGATTAAATCCCAACAGGATCAATTTCATCCTTCGCCCTGCAGCAGTTGATACATTGAGTTCCATGCAGTTCACCCTTTTGTGTGTAGCTTTTAGGTGCAACTTGAAAAAAACAAAACAACAAAAAAAACCTTCCATTCCCTCCATATGGATCTTGTAAAAGTAGATGTTTGACCCTGTACGTGTCCGAGGATAAAATTCCCCTGCCCCTACAACTTGTACAACACTGTGTACTGGCTACAACCATGGCTGTACTTTGGAAAACTTTGAGATGAACATGGTGTGATGGGCCAAGGCCAGATGGCTACAGTAAAGTACTGAGAAACAGGTTTGTTAGCCCCAGGCTAAACAAATCCCTAGTACCCTGGTAACCAAATGGCAGTTGCTCCAGGTTAATCAAGGCACCTGGGGCCAATTAAGATCTTTCTAGGAGGCAGTAGAGATAGCTACTTTAATTAGAACACCTGCAGCCAATCAAGGCAGGCTAATCAGGAGACCTGGGTTTAAAAAGGAGCTCACTCCAGTCAGGCAGAGAGGAGCCAGAGGAGAAGGAGCGTATGTGAGGAGCTGGGAGCAAGAAGGCAAGGAGCTGAGAGTGAGAGAGTGTACTGCTGGAGGATTGAGGAGGACAAGCGTTGTCAGACACCAGGAGGAAGGTCCTGTGGTGAGGATAAAGAAGGTGTTTGGAGGAGGCCACGGGGAAGTAGCCCAGGGAGTTGTAGCTGTCATGCAGCTGGTACAGGAGGCACTATAGACAGCTGCAATCCACAGGGACCTGGGCTGGAACCCGGAGTAGAGGGCGGGCCTGGGTTCCCCCCAAACCTCCCAACTCCTGGTCAGACACAGGGGGAGCTGACCCAGACTGTGGGTTCCACAAGAGGGGAAGATCACTGAGGTGAACAAATCCGCCAATAAGCGCAGGACCACTAAGGTAGAGGAGGAACTTTGTCACAATGGCTATATAAATCTGAGCTTTCTTATTACTATTAGGGAAGCCTGTGAGAACCTGCTATAAGCAAGGTTGCAAAACTCTCTCCATTGCAACACCTTGTTTTTTGCAGGTATTTGTAATTGTCCTAAACAGTTGCCTTCTGTGCTGAAGTTTTCTACACGTGATCCCTACCCAAAGGTAATGCCCAGTGTGGGTGTGTGGAAGGCTCAAGCAAAATCCCGTCTGCCTTTTTTTTGAGATCAACAAAGCAGTGACTGGTGAAGCTGGGAGTGGAAATTTGGGTGAGACCCAATTTATGGTGGATGGGCAATGACCAGAGATTGGACATCGTAGCAAATCTCTGAGAGGCAGGATTTTATAGGGGTAACTGGGTGCAGAGAAGGGATTTGAGTGCATGGAGCCTGGGTGCTGGACTGGCCAATGAGGAGGAGTGATCTCCATAGTCCTATTGGCAGGCATGATTACGCCAGGGCAGTAGAAGCAGATTGGCACCTACACAGGGCCCAGCTCTCGCCAAATTTGTCCAGGGCTGGGAGAAGTTTGCAGCTCTGGGCAGAGGCAGCGACGGGCAAGGCAGGCTGCTTCTCTGTTCCCTGCCACCCATGGCGTTCCACAGATAGGCTGAGAGCCTACTCTTTAGCTTAGGGGTTCCTGATCCACAACCTGATAGAAGTTGACGTCTGCATTCACACAGGCTCAGATTTGGGTGAGCCGTGGCCCACTCATGTCTATGCCCATGCAGTGAAAATAAATAAATACTACTTTCAGTTTTGAATGCACAGTTGAAAGTGTTGAGTCCGAAGGGGGCACACTTAAAAAGAATGAAGTTTGCATTTTTTGTTTTTAAATTGCTTCACTAACTTTAAAGCTCTCACCAGATTTTCTTCAAAATTAACTTGTTTGGTAGATCTTGAATTGACCTACAAATTAAGCCAAGTCAGAAGAAAATTAGTTCATAGATTCAAACATTCCAAGGCTAGAGGGGGACCACTGTGGTCATTTAGCCTGACCTCTGGTATAACATAGGCCATAGAACTTCCCTGAAATAATTCCTGTTTGGATGTTTTTGTAAAAGATATGCTTTATTTCAATCTTGATTCTAAAAATGATGCGTAGGTATAGAAAGACATGCTTAGCCTGCAGTGCTGCAATAGCAGATTCAAGCCATCAGACTTGTGCCCTTTGTCTACAAGCATGCAAGTTTCTAATAGCGTTGCTAGGCACCAGTTGGCTTTTGCTGGCTGGTCTTGTCCATTATAAAATGGTGTGGTCTCCTGTTTTTTTTTCTGTCTCTTAAAAAACCCAAAAACCTAGGAAACGAATACAACATAATGAAGTGTTATGGTTCTGTAGCTAAACTGTTAGTCAGAATATATGAAATTGAAGGTTGGACACACAACTGTGCCTTAAGATAGTCTTCAATTATATAATTACAGGGACCCTCCCATCCTGCAGAATCCTAGAGCCTATGCTCCAGCCCGAACCCAGAAGTCTACACAGCAGTGAAACAGCCCCACATCCCGAGCCTCGCAAGCTCAAGTTGGCTAGCACGGGCCAGACGCGAGTGTCTAGTTGTTGTCTAGGCAAACGCAGTGTCACAGCTAAATACAAGAGTGGAACAGATAAGGAGATAACACATGTTGCAAGAGACCATTCAAGCTGAAGTGGGCAAGTAACATCTCTACAGTTGTGAGACAAAGGAGGGTTAGTGTGTTACAGATTATAGTAATGAGCCATAAATCTAGTGTCTTATTAAATCCATTATTTTTGGTGTCTAGCAGAGTTATGAATTTAAAACTCATCTTCTGAAGGAGTTGGGCAGGTTTTCTCTGAGGAGGAGGACTGAGGGATCATTCTGTGAAAGTGTTGGTCTGCGGGGGACAGGGGTTTTTTACCTTTTTATCATTTTTCTGTGTGCGCTTATTTTAGAGCACAGTGATTGTCTCGTTTCACCCACATGATAGTTATTGGGACATCTAGTGCACTGGATGAAGTACAAAGAGAAATCGTATTGGATCAGCGTATCAAAGGCATATCATGCACCCATACGCAAGAGCTCGTTCTGGGTTCTCATGGCCTTATGAGCAAGGTACAGGAATGGGACTCAGCAGACTTGGGTTCTTCTCTTCCTGGCTTTGCTGTCGACTTTTGGTGTGATTTTTGGACAAGTCGCTTCTGCTCTCTGCCCCTGCTTCTGCAATGGTGATAATCCTGGGGGGGGGGAGGTGTTGATGTGAGGCTTAGTTTATTAACGTGTCCAACTCTGACATCTGGATGTCTGTAGAGGAAGGCAACGGGTACTCTCACTTATGCATTTCCTGGCATCCAGGTGCTTGACTATGCATCCTTCATGTTGCTTCAGCATAACATTTAATACATAGCACATGCATCTTTTAAATGATTAAACAACCGTGCCAACCCTGGGGAAAAGAGCAGCAGCAACCCCCGCTTTATCTCTCTTCCTCATCCTCATTTCCAGTACAGTTAATTATCTCAGCACAGAGCTGCCACCTTCCAGAGCGACAAGGAGACGGCGTCGGCGAGTGCTTTTGCTTTCTAGTCGGTGACCTCGGTGTTATTTGTATGATTGTGTGCGTGTGAGCGCATGCGCCCCAGACGGTTTGATGTATTTTTTCCCCCAGCGCAGAGCCTGTGCGCTGGTAGGATTTATTATAAATGAATACTGAAGCACTCTCTCCTATCCCCTGCACTTTCTCACGCTACTTTGTTCAGTGGCCTTGAGGTAATTCACCAGCTTTTCCCCAGGGGAGGCCTTTAAAACCATTAAATCCAAGAGCAGGTATGAACAAGGTGCTTGGGAGACTCTAATAATGTAGCAAGCGCAACACCTGGAAATGTTTCCCTACAAAGCCAATGTGAGTCAGCTGCAGACATCTGCCCAGAGGTGTCCTCCAGGTTTCTTCATCTCGCATCATGAGGCTTCTGTTCTTGGAGATGCCTGGACTACTTTTAGAAATAGAACTCGCAGTCCAAGCCAGGCAGTTTGTAGCAGGTGTGGTTTGGTGTCTGGCAACTGGGAAGAGGGGTATGTTCATGTCTTTTTGGGGATTGAGCTGATTGCATTATTGTAGGGAATCCAATTGTTAAGGGATGAAGAACAGTCTCTCTTTCCTGGAAGGAAGGAAATCCGAGCACTTGAATCAGTGGAAAATGCTGTGTTTGGAGATGCTTCCTCTGCTGATCTGATCCTCAAATCTGATCACGACTCTAGCCGCGGTTGTTTAATTAAACTCAGAGGAATTCTGCACAATGTGCTGCAAGATTAACATTTTTGTTTAATTAGAAACACTCAGTAATAATAGTTGTACCAGGCCTTCCCCAACGCATGCACACACTTACACTCACACGCGCACCCTGCCAGTCAAGAGGGCTATTCTCTCTGCGGATTAACTGGTTTGTGAAATTAACAGATTCGGGTTTGAGCCTGGTGGAGTAGCATCACCAGGAAACTGAATGCATGCAGTAATCAATAATGATGTCATCTTCAGCCAATCAGACATTGGCTACTTTAACAGCATGCAACGGCCTGCTTAAAAAGGGGAAGGGAAAGCATTAAAAGCCTGGCTGAAGTGGGCATAGGCAAAGCAGTTCCCAGGCTGAATCTTTGTCCTGAGCTCACTCTTGGATGGGCCTGTGTAGTGCAGCAGATATGAGCTGCAGGAATGCATGCTGCTCAGAGACCGCTGCGATACCCAGCCACAGCTCGGCCTCCTGGTGTAGCTCAGTCCCTTAATTTGGTTTCTATATTCCAATACAGAAAGCAAATTAAGACCTTCCCTTGACTTTCTTTTGAGACGCTGTTTGGGGCTTCAGTCCTGCATGTTGTCAAGTGTCTCTCAGCTGGAAGTGGAGGGCTCCCAACAGCGTGCAGGATTAGGGCCGGTAATCCATGGCATGTCCCAGCTGCTTTTATTATTATTAATCTTTTATTTGGGTAGCACCCAAAATCCCTCCCCCTGCTTGGGGGACCCCTTGTGTTAGGTGCCGCACAAAGATGTAGCGAGAGACAGTCCCTGCCTGCTTGTGGAGTGGAAACAAAATAATACTGAGCCACTCAAAAAGCCCCGTCACCTAAGTATCCTAAAACACGCCACGCACACAAAATCACAAAACAATCTTCAGAGGGACCAGAGGAGGATTATTAATACCCCCATTTTACCAGATTGGGGGAGGGCCAGAAATGGGGCACAGAAAAGGGACTTATCCAAGGTCACAAAACCAATCTACAGCAGAGCCAGGGACAGAACCCGGCAGCCAATCTCACAGACCTCTAACCAGACTCCGCTATACATTTAAACGGTGAGAGAAGTTCTTCTTTATTCTGCCCCGTGGATGAATTTGATGCAATAAATGTGGGCTCGTGTATTAAACCGTGGCAAGCTGTAATTGCAGTGCCGTCCCTTAGGCCTTGTCTGCACGCAATGCTTGTCTGCCATAATGGTATCCGTTAGGAATGTGATTTTTTTTTTTCTGAAATAGTTATAATCAGTACAGCTCCTAGTGTGGATGCAGTTGTATTGGTATAAAGGTGCCTAGTACACCAACATAACTTATTCCCCTTCCTGTATGGGAATGATAAAGCAGCTTTATACTGATAGATCAGCGCGCACATTAGGGGATCTGTACTGCTTTAGCTACACTGCTAAGAAGTGGTACAGTTTTTGTGTGTAAACAAGCCCTTCGCTTGTACATTTATCTGACTTCTGGTTAGTGCTTCGCCCTCTTGACAGGTCAGTAGCTGTGAATGGACACCGCAGGCCCCTTTCACTCCCTGGCATGCTCAGAGCAGGGAGGCTGCCTTTGAAAATTCAGACAGTTGCTGCAGTATCCGAGCATTGTTAAGAACTGCCTTTCTTAGGGCTTGCGTAGTGCTCCGTTGCTTCCAAGCACTGTACAAACCTTGACTCCGTACCCCAGCGATGTCCCCAGTTTTACAGATGCGGGAACTGAGGAACAGCAAAATGCAGTAACTCACCTAAAACACAGTTAACAGAGCCAGCATTAGGACCTGGGAGTTGTGGCTGCCTCTCATTTAAAAGAGAGGGGGGTTGGGGAAGAAGCAGCAAGCCTAGGCTTCCAGTTCCTCTCTTTTCTCCCATTGTCCCTTGGGTTCAGCCGTATGTGTGGTACACAGCTTGGCCTGTGACCTGGGAACACAGCTGGGTGCGAGAAGGATGCAACCTCACCATTGCTTTGGAAATTGTCTGCGATGTTTCACAACCCTGGGCATTGTAGGCTGGGTTTTTGAAAAGCATTCCACATCGACCTATCTCTGCTGCCACTGCCAATGAAAACACCCATTGTCTTCAGCGTGAGCAGATTTAGACCAACACTGAGGGCACTGGAAAAATCCCGTCCTTCAATTTTTGTGCTGTATCTCGCCCACCTCCCTGGACTTGAACCCAAGGATCCTTGGGCTCCTAATGCATCGACACTGGCATTAAAGGAGACTCTCTGTAAGCTGTCCCCATGTTGCTTATATCCTCTTTGCAGGCTGCCAGGCACGAGGGATGTGTCATCACTAGGAAAAACGATGTGTCCTTAATGCGTGTTAGTCAACACGTGGTACCTAACGCAAAGCAAAATCCTAGGGAATGTAAGGCAGTCTGTAGTTTTTAATTAGAGCTGGGTGATAACATTTAGCCAAAACATTTGATGTTTCAGCTAAAACAAAATTATTATTCTTTTTGGCCAAATTTTCTCTCTTTCAACAAAATTTTGTTGGGGAAAAAGATCTTCAAAAAACATTTTTTAAAATGTCTGAGGCCCGCTTTTGACATTTTCCGAACGGAAAGTTTCAATACATTTGTTTTGAAATGACATTTTGTTTTGAAATTTACTTATATATGTTAAAAATGGTTAAAATTGAAACAGAATGTTTTGATTGACCTAAATGAAATTATTTTTTCCAGAATTTCATTTTATGGAAAATTTCAAAATTTTGATTTTTTTTGGTTCCAATTTGAGATTTTTGATTCCCCCCCCCCCGCCCCCAAATTTCCACGTTTTTTGCAGGATGGAAAATCCATTTTCCAAGTCACTCTAGGCTTTAGCATGAGTTAGCATAGTAAAGACTATGGGACAGCCTGTCCCATGTTTGTTTTTATGAGTAGCTAACTCGAATTAAGACTACGCCTTTTTCCCTGAGAAAGACAAGCTCTAGAGGAGTACTCTAGACTAGGGACTGGCTTGCTGCATTCCTAAACTATGTCAGGGAAATCTCAGGGACAGGCAAGGAGGCTGCCGTGGTCTGGCACCGGTCCATGGACCGGTCATTGAGAAACCCTGGCCTAGAGGACAAGAGGGTAACCATGAGCTGTTTTGTAGCTGTTGGTGTGTGTCTCTCTTGTCCTAGAATCTCAACAGTTGAAATTAATAACCTTAAAAAGGCTCTGTCTGAAAGAGTTTTGCTTCCTGTTGTTACCAAGTGTCCCCTGAGAACTACAGCTGAAAGATTTTTCCCCTCCTTTCTCGGCTAGTTTCCACTGTCCATTTGACATGACTTCACACATAGTCGCTTTCACTCTTGTGCAGTTCGCCGATTTCCAAGGATCTCTGGGCAGTGAGGGAAAGAAGAACTTTAAAAAAAAACAAACCCCAAAACCACAGGAAAATGTGACCTGTTCAGATTGTGATGTCTTTGACTCAGAAATAGTCTTTCCATTTGTGCAGTCCCTGCACAACAAGGCCTCGGTTGCTGTTTGGAGCCGCTTGGCTGTAATACAAATAATTGTAAAGCCACAACAATTGGGATGGGGCCATATTGGAAAATATTTTGAACTCGCTCTTTGAAATGGATTGGGTTTCTTGCCGACAGTCTCTCTTTATTGTACTCTGTTGAATTAAGCCTCCCCGCTACCACCTCGATCTTGAAAGGGCACTAAACTAAGCCGCTTCTCCTTTGCTCTCCTCCCACAGAAGACCAGCTGCCTTCTGGCTTCCCAAACATTGACATGGGACCCCAGCTGAAGGTGGTTGAGCGCACACGGACGGCCACCATGCTGTGTGCAGCCAGCGGGAACCCAGACCCGGAGATCACATGGTTCAAAGATTTCCTTCCCGTTGACCCCAGCGCCAGCAATGGGAGGATAAAGCAGCTGAGATCAGGTAAGGTCTCCTTGCGAGCCCAGTAGGGAGTGAACCCTGGAACTGATCCGAAAGAGAGTGCTCGAGCAGAGCTTTCTGGGCGAAATGGTGACTGGTGAGAGCCAACCCCGTTCGCCTGTAGATTAAAACATAATAAGTTCTACAGAAGACCTGGTAAAATGGCTCTGAGCTCCCCCAAGGTGGTTGGGTTGGTGGTGGTTTCCTTCATTTTCTTCATGATCTTCTGCATCCATCCCCCCAAGTTGATTGACAGGAAACCAAACTCCACTGAGAACCTGGTTCCCTTTCCAGGGAATCTGGTAATTTGGCAACACTCGTGGAATGGTGCTCTGCCTAACCAGGGGGACCTATAGGAGTGGAGGGAGACTTGGGTAACGGGTGGGGAGAGGTGGGTCATGCTCAGACGATGAGCTGTATAAATGAAGGAAGGAGGGTGACAGCACCAATCATGGAGCTTTCAGCCCTATCCACATCGGGATCAGGACCACAGCCACGACAGCTGTGTATTGTCACAGCTGTGTATTGTCACAGCTGTGTATTGTCACAGCTGGGACGGTCCCATCCATGGTGTGGACGGCGGCTTCCGCAGTCCGTGGCAGAACCAGGCCTCTCATAGGATCCCTTTGGTATCTAATCCTTTTGGGTCTATCGCCTTCCCGAAGCCATCGCCAGAGAGCAGTTCTGAGCATTCTCAAGTCAACCTTAGGTAGTGGGCGGCAATGAAGTGGTACTCCATGAACAGATATACCCCAGCTCTGTGGCTGTTGTCAGTTCTGTCTTCCCCCATCTGTTCGTCTGTCTGTCCTTTGCTGGTTTTGTGAATGTTAGTGTGGCATCTTTCATTGTTCACGTTTCAGGAGCAGTTTGTGTGTATGCATGTGCGTGTCAGTAAAATAACATGCGTGTCTGTGTATGTGGTTTTATTTCTGAAAGCTACAGATAAAGCACTGTCAAATTGTCCTGTTTAAAAATATCCATCCTTTCTCTCTCGCACAAAGTCACCTTTGGGAGCTTCACCTCTCAATGGAAACTAAAACAAAAGCAACCATTTAGATCAGGGGTCGGCAATCTTTCAGAAGTGGTGTTCCAAGTCTTCATTTATTCACTCTAATTTAAGGTTTTGCGTGCCGGTAATACATTTTAACATTTTTAGAAGGTCTCTTTCTATATGTCTATATTATATAACTAAACTATTGTATGTAAAGTAAACAAGGTTTTCAAAATGTTTAAGAAGTGTCATTTAAAATTAAATTAAAATGCTAATCTTACGCCGCCAGCCTGTTCAGCTCGCTGCTGGCCTGGGGTTCTGTTCACCTAGGCCAGCAGCAGGCTGAGCAGGGACTGCGGCTGGGACCCCAGACCTGGGTGGGGGGGTTTCAGGGGTCAGGGCAGAGGGCTGGGTGTGGGGGGGTGCATGGCAGAAGGCTGAGTGTGTGAGGGGGTCAGGGCAGAGGGATGGGGCTGTGGGGGTGCAGGGCAGAAGGCTGCGCGTGTGTTGGGGTGGGAGGGGTTCAGGGCAGAGGGCTGGGGAGTGCAGGGCAGAGGGCTGGGTTTGGGGGGGGTTCAAGGGTCAGAGCAGAGGGCTGAGGGGCATGGGGGCTGCAGGGCAGAATGCTGAGTGTGTGTGGGGGTCAGCGCTGGGGGCGTGGGGGGTCAGGGCAGAGGGCTGGGGCACTCGGCTCGTAGGGGGCTGGAAGGCTGGAAGGGATATGCCCTGTTCCACCCCTTTCCTCAAGGCTCTGCCCCTATCTCTCTCTGGGCTTGTCTACATCAGAAAGTTGCAGCGCTGGTGAGGGGGTTACAGCGCTGCAACTTAGGAGGTGTACACATCTGCAGGGCACCACCAGCGCTGCAACTCCCTGTTTGCAGCGCTGGCCGTACTCCCATTTTGTCTCGGGTGTAGAGGATCCAGCGCTGGTGATCCAGCGCTGGTAATCAAGTATAGACACTTACCAGCGCTTTTCTTGACCTCCGTGGAATAAGCAGGTATCCCAGCATACCTGAGGAAGCCTCTGGTAAATCAAACTGGTCTCCTTCCCCAGCTTGCTCTCGCGTTCCCCGAACCCCGAGCAAGCAGGTCTCCTTCCCTGAGGTTTGCTGGGTGGTTCCGGGAACGCGAGAGCAAACCGCGGCGAAGCTGGTCTCCTTCCCCGGTTTGCTCTCGCGTTCCCCGAACAAGCAGGTCTCCTTCCCTACGGTTTGCAGGGTGGTTCGGGGAACGCGAGAGCAAACCGCGGCGAAGCTGGTCTCCTTCCCCAGCTTGCTCTCTCGTTCCCCGAACCCCCGAGCAAGCAGGTCTCCTTCCCTGCGGTTTGCAGGGTGGTTCGGGGAACGCGAGAGCAAACCGCGGCGAAGCTGGTCTCCTTTCCCGGTTTGCTCTCGCGTTCCCCGAACCCCCGAGCAAGCAGGTCTCCTTCCCTGCAGTTTGCAGGGTGGTTCGGGGAACGCGAGAGCAAACCGCGGCGAAGCTGGTCTCCTTTCCCGGTTTGCTCTCGCGTTCCCCGAACCCCCCTTGAAGCCGCCCAACAGCACTGCAGTGTGGCCACATCTAACACCACTTGCAGCGCTGGTTGCTGTAAGTGTGGCCACTCTGCAGCGCTGGCCCTATACAGCTGTACTAATACAGCTGTAACAACCAGCGCTGCAAAATTTTAGATGTAGACATGGCCTCTGTCCCCTCCAGGGAACTGCCAGCACGCTGTTGCTCTTCCCCCCCTCTCCCTCGCTAGGGCCATCAGCTGATCTGTGCAGGGAAGGAGAGCGGGCGGGGCAGGAAAGCACCAGGCTGGGGGAAGAAGCGGGGGAGAGGGAAGCTTGGCTGCCACAGGACCAAGCTTCTGCCTCCTGCCCCCGCAGGGGAGAGTGGTGGGCGGGGGTGCTGAATGGGGCTGGGGACCGGGACCGCGGCAGGCTGCTGCATGCTGCTCAAAATCGGCTCATGTGCCAAATCGCGGGTTGCCGACCCCTGGTTTAGATTTTTGACCACAATTCAGACTTGCCTCTTTAAGCCAGTCTGGAGAGTACACAGCTATCTGATTGGGCTTAGCTAGACTAAGCCTCACTTTAGTTGCCCTGAGGAGCATAACCCTTGTTCAGCTACGAGATGGAGCATTTTTAAGAGCTTTTCCTGGCACAGGAACAGGGGAGGGAAGGAGGAAGAGGCTTTAGCGTGGGAACTGGGGTTGCTTTGTGGGAGCATCTTCTGAGGCTCAGCCATTTTGCAAGTCAGTCAAGGGGTAACAGCCAGTTATTGCTATCCAGGCCGCCCCTGGCTCTGAAATCTTCAGGTCTGATTCTTGTAATGCAAGATCTGAATGTCGGAGAACATGACAAACTCATTGCTCTTTTGTCCTGTTTGGCATAGGGTGAGTTCAAAGAATTTTGGTACTGGAGGGCCAGCCTTGACTGGTTAAAGGTTAATTTCCTTGTGTACCTCCGCATTCTAATTATATACTGTTTCCTCCCCATCAGATATTTTGCATTCCTATTGTCCAGAAAAATTAATTTCCTAATTGCTTTGATTTCTAGAACTTTATAACAGCAAAGGTTCGGCACAAGAGAACACTGTCTCCTAAATGTAAGGCCTATATTTCAGATTTTTTTAAAAAAGGGGGTGGAGATTTGTAAAATTTAATGCATATAATTTGAAAAGAATACCGAAGCAATTTAGGATCTTAAATCCCCTCCAGGAGACTTTAGGCTTCCAAGTCACTGAGGCATTTCTAAAAATTTTCCCTGAGATGAATGGAAGCATTTTGGGGGCAGTTATATATTTAGGCTGAAATTTTCAAAAGTGCCTGTGTATTTTAGAATCATCGGGTTTTGGGTGCCCAACTTGAGATATCTTAGAGAGGCCAGATCTTCTGACCTCTGAAAATCAGGCCCCATTAAGATGACATAAGCTGGACACTCATAAACTAAAGCACCCAAAATCACAAGGCACTTTTGAAAACACAGTCCATCTTTGTTTATTATTTCAGTGACAAGGATTGTTTTACTTGTACATTCTGTTGCATCACTGGAAACTCAGATACAACTTTATTGGGCTGGTCCATAAGACCCACACATTAATTTCACCGTGGCCCCCATTCAGCACAGTTCTTATGCACGTACTTGAGCACTTGCTGAATCAGGATGGATTCTTGATTTAAGAGCCTTCAAACACAAATGAAACTGATCTCCCTTAGTTTCATTACATACATGCTGGGTGAAATGCAAATAAAGTTAACCAGTGTAAATACTGAAAGATAAATTAGAATGTTAAAATGCTTTGTGTCCATAACAGGCGGTATTACTAACACGTTTTCAGATTATTTTTAATACAATTATGATCGTGACAATATCCCTTAATATTTCCTAGCTGGGCTCGATTTGGTATTTCATTTAGAGCCACCTACTAAATTCATTTTTAGACTATCATCCCAATAAATCATTTAGCTTTTGTACAGGATGTTTGTTTCTCTGGATAAATCTGCTTTTTAGGGACCTGGGTGGAACTGACATCGTTTATAGCTGTTTAGAAAGTCAGTCATCTTGAAGCAGTAAACTCACAAAACACTGAAAGGGACCTATTGTCCTTTTTACAGACCTGTCACTTATTTTGCCATTTCAGGGGGAAGTGTGTTCTATTGGTTAGAGCAGGAGATTGACCACCAGGACTCTGAGGTTCTATTCCTGCTTTGATTGCCTTTGTGGCCTGATTTTCAGGGAAGCTGAAGTCACTGGAAGCTTCATATGCTCAGCACCTCTGGGGAAACAAGACCACTGATTTCTGTCTCTCCATTCACCCATTTGCCAAATGGGGTATGATGTTGCCGGGCTTTTTTAATTATTGTTTCCGAAGAGCTTGTCTGTTCTCCGATGACAAGTCCTATAGAAATGCAGCATAATATATTCCTCTTATAAAGGTGGAAATAAGGACGCCAGGCAGACCTGGCAGGCATCATGCATCTTGCAGGGCCCATGCATTCCTGCACAATTGATAGAATGTCATTCATTTACTCAGTGCCTTGTAGCCTAGGGGAAGGTGCATTGAACTATAAGACGGGAGTCCATGAATTCTAATCAGAGCTCTTTCACTGACTGTTCTTAATATTTCTGTGCACTTCACAAGCCCTTATTAAGCAAGGCTGTATATCTACCTTATAGGAGGCAGCTATCATTCCTCAATTTTACAGATAGGATAACTGAGAGGTAGGATAAGATCACTGCAGTCAAGAATCCAGGGCTCTATTATGACAGACCCAAATCTCATTCACTTTGCCACACTACCTTTCAGAAGAAATAGGCCAAAATATGCTCTTGTGTAACCCACTCTAACACAGGGTGGAACTTTGTTCCTATCTAGTGGCTAGACAACAGAGAAGTTTGAACCTGCTACTGCCCGGTGCTAATGTAGAAAGCTCAAATAGTGGAGCTTATGCTTTTCATTCTAGAGATCCCAAGTTTAAACCCAGGAGATAAACCAAACTAAGGCTTCTTTATCCTTGGCTGTGCTGTCTCTAACTCTAACCACTAGACCATACTTTACTCCCGGAAACAGGAGTCCTGGACTCCTGTTCTCCAGCATTCTAAATGCTCGTACATAAATAGTTGTCTCCCACTTGGCTGGCTGCTCCTTGCAGAGAAAGGTATGCCTTCCTCCTCCGGTAGCTGAAGTAAAGGAGGGTTGTGTTGTAGATCTGATGGTTATGGGGGTCAAAGCTGGCTGGTGACCCATGTGGAGTGCAATCAATGTTAGCATAAGGATGGTGGAATAATTGTCTAAATTATTTTACATTGCAGGACATTGTATGGGGATGTGAATTTAGATGTTACATTAGTAAATTTCTTTCCCCTTAGGGTTGTACATAGCGTGCTTGTATTTTGGTTAACAGGGGCTGTGACTTTAAGAGCTGGATGTGGCTGACTGCATGTGTTAGGGTGACCAGATAGCAAGTGTGAAAAATCGGGATGGGGGGGGGGGTAGTAGGAGCCCATATTCAAAAAAAAAAAAAAGCCCTAAATATCATGACTGTCCCTATAAAATCAGGACATCTGGCCACCCTAGTGTGTGTGTTTGTGAGGAATCTAATGTGTGGGAGATGTTGCCTGAGTGTGGAGCAGGGTAGAGAAACCTTGCCTATGTGAGCTCCACAAACATCCAAACTCAGTTGGATACATTTATCTTTCCAGAAAGCAAATCTCGCTCTTGAGGGTGTAGCACTCGATCATATTGGGATGCGGGATGCCTCAGGATATTGCTACGGTGCTGCAGAGCCTTTTGCTTGAAGGCATCAATAGGAAGCCTGCTCAGCTCAATAGGGATTAAAAGTCATTGCCCGCTAATGGATATGTGGTGGCCCCTGTACAAGATGACTTTAATGGGTTCCATTACAGATCCCACATCACAGGCTAACCACCACTGTTGCCACCGCTTGGCAGGCTCTCACCAGAAAGGCCAAGAATCTCATGGGCCATGGAGACTCAAGTGCCTGTTACCTGTAGAAGAGCTCTCCCCAGATTGGGACTGAGATGTGCTGGCAGGGCAGTGTGTATGGGAACCTTCCCATGCTGCTGCTCTGTATAGGAACAGATACAGTAGGAGAGAATGCACCCTGTTGAGTTAGACTGAGTTTATGGCTGTATGCAACTAGTTGCAACCATGAAAATTAGCTCATTACTTGTTTTGCATAAAATATCACACATGGAGCTGCCCAAAATTGGCAGTTCTGTCTGTACCTGATTCTCTTTTATGCTAAAGCCTTTACATTTCTCTAGCCGTGCAGAGTGGCTTTACAGTGGGCATATATTCCATTTACACTCATTTTGAGGTCCTGTTATACTGCTGGAGCAGGGCAGCGGGGCTTCAGTGTTACTAAGGATCAGGAAATCTGAATTTAGGGACATTATCCATAGACACCCTTTTTCCATCTAGGATCTGTTCCTCCCTAACACTTTCCAGGTTACTGGAAATAATTTAACTCTGACAGACATTGGGCCAACTAACCCTGAGGGTTCCTGAAGGAATTAAAAGCTGGGATTTTTCAAAGGAGCATGAAGAAGACATCCAAATTTGGGTACCCAGCTCCCTGAGGCTTTTTTGAAAATCTCAGCCCAAGGATTGTCTAATTGTTACATGAACAAAAAATGTTCCTTCTGTATGTTGTTGAGAGAGAAATTTACACTTCAGGACTACACAATGGAATTGGGTCAAGCCAATGTCTAGTGCCTGCCTGTGTTACATAGAGGGGAAAACAAGAGATACTCTGCAGCCAACTTCTTAAACCTTATGAGCACTGAACCCTTTTGTATCTTGTGTGTCGTCTTCTGCTTTTGAAATAACTGTCTATAACAAACTTTTATTTTTCTTTTCCTTTCTGTTTTTCATTATTTTTAACATTCAGAGACCTTTGGTAAGTTTTGTTCAATTTAAAAAAAGAAAACAGAAACAAACCTGCTAATGTCCAGATTTGTAACCCTTGTCCTTTCAACTAATTCCTTCTTAACAGCTTTTTTGAGAGGCATGCTGTGCATTTCTTGTACTAACTCCTTCAGTAGGGATATTCTGCCCTCTTAATGAACTTCCGCAGGGGTATTGCAGGCTACAAAAATAACCATCACCATCATAATTAAAATATATCTATATGAGGAAATATAACTAAACACAAACTTCCTAACATTGGATAGATTTTTTTTGTAACTTAGCAACAGTTGTCCTGGAATTCCCCAATTAGACCGTAGCTTTTACCCTGGAACTGTGGTAATTGTGTTCACACCTGCAGGAGGTCTTGGAGTTTCACATCTAATGGGGTTATTGGCATTGTCTAAGTGAGAACTTACGGGGGATGTCAGGCACTGAATTTTAAAATGGAAGCCATCTATTGAAGGTTATGGGGGGAGTGATTAGACAGAAATGTCCCTTCTAGATTGTTCCTGTTCCCTGAGGTACCAGAACACTGATGGGAATCTGCCAACAACACTCACGTCACATTTTCCTCCCTGTGCCAAGTCCCAGCTTGTTCTCAGACAGGATCAGGCATAAAAATTGCAGCTGGTCCTTCATGCTAACTTGTTTGTTGAGGGTTTAGAAAACTGCTCACCACCCCCAGGAGATAGCAAGGCACACGCTCACACGTGGCCTGGTAAGCCGTGGTGGTACATTTCCTGTGGTCGCCATGGCGATGGTCCGCCGCGTCTCCCATTTTCAGGGCTCAGTTTCGCCCCATAGCTGGTTGTTTAGAAAAGATGGAGGGGGTGTCAGAACAGGCCCCATGTGCCCATGACAGGGGGATGAGGCTTGGATGGTAACTTGAGAATGGAACCCGGCTTGGAGCGCAGCATCTTTTGTCTTGTGTTGCTGAACTCCAGCGAGCATCCTGACCTCCTGGGCTGATGCAGGCTTCAAGAGTTGCCCTGAGAGGCTGGGGAAGACACCGTGGGAATCAGTTGCCCATGCCAACTTGAGCCCTGGCTGCCCCACTATTCCAGAGGCTCACCCGCTGCTTGCATGGCCTCGAGCACCTAGGGGACTCTCCAGATTTTACACTGTCCTAGATGAACTGGGAAATTCCCCACCTTACTGATTTGGGCTAAATTGGGGGGCACCTTTATCTATCTTGAGCCTGATTTTTCAGAAGCGCTGAGCACCCACAACCCCAGTTGTAATCGGTGGAACCTGCATGGGCCTATCGCCTTTGAAAAACAGGCTCGAGGTGGGCTTCATCCAAAATCAGAGGCCACTTCTGAAAATTTGAGCTTATACGTTTAGCTGCCCCTGCTGTGCTGGTGCTCTGTGCAACCGCCTGCCCTGCCCTGCCCTGCCCAGCAGAACCAGCCCTGCACTCGTACGCTCATCAAGGGACTCTCAGACTGCTGTGTAAATAGGATTGACAACCCTCCAGGGTTGTCCTGGAGTCTCTAGGAATTAAAGGTGAATCTTTAATGAAAGATTACGTCATGTGATGAAACCTCCAGGAATACGTCCAACCAAAATTGGCAGCCCTGTGTGTTAATGAGCTGTGGACCAGAGATGCTGTCCCCAAGCAATCTCAGGGGGATGCATTGGCCCACCGGAAAATAGATTTGTTTTTTGCAGTCCCCCTCCAATGCTATCCAGCTGCCACTAAATTGAATATGAAGCTAGTTAGATGTGAAACTCCAACAGTGAAAATCTACCATCTGTGTCCCAGAAACCATTCAGACGATTGCTTCCTCTTCCCCCCCCAGTCACTTCCATTTTGGTCCAGCTTTCATCTTCTGCCTTCAAGGCGTGGGTCTCACCAGAAATCTCCTTTTGCCATTCCCAGATCGGTTTCCCATGCACCTGGCTAAAATTGGGAAGCCAAGAACAGCCTCACTTTGGGAGTGGCCTGCTCCCCGCAAGCACTGGAGCTGCTGTCACCTGTTCCCAGAGGCTCCAGCGGGAGTGAATGGTTAACGACAAGCCATAAACTGTGATAATTCAGGAAGGTGATGGGTCCTGCCTTCTGTCCATACGTGGCCATGATTTCCAGTGCATTTCCTCACAGAGCGTGCCTCCACTGAACGCTGCTGTGTCCAGGGCAATCAGATTCACTGTAACAGCCAATCCCTAGCAGGGGGGTGATGCGGGGTTGTTCTTGTCTCTGCCACCCCCATCCTTTAGTCTTGTTCCACATTTGCATCACAGATGGTAGATTTTTTCACTCTGATTTTGAGACACAAGGGTGTATTAGAGGCTGTTTTTATTTCCACTGAATCTCTCTATAACCCTCTGCTGCTTTCTCTGTCTCTCGCTCTCTTTAAAACCTGCCCGCCTGCTCCTATGTGGAGATAGTCCCAGTAAACACTCCTCCCACCTCTTTCTTTCTCACCCGCGCTCTCTGATCTTTGTCCTGACAGCTAATCAACCTGCTTTATTAACCATAGCTAGTTCCTAACCCTAACTAGAGGCTAACATTTCTCCAGCAAACTGTCTAACCTTTTAACTAGAAGTTGAGTCTAACTAGAATCTAATAGCCTAACAATGTAACACTTCTTTCCCTTAACCCCTTTGGAAATAATTCAAATAAAGGTTAACTGTAACCAGTGATACATATTTCTTTTTACCTTCTATCCTGAAAATGGTGCACTGACGTGCAAAGAAAGGAGGATGGGCAGGGCTGAAGGATAAGGAGGAAAGGATGACCTTACGGTTAAGGCAAAGGATTGCCAGCAGATGTCCTGCTTTCTGCTCTTGCCTTTGCTTCAAGTTTCCCTCTGTGACCTTGGCCAAGTCTCGTCACCCTCGGTGCCTCTATTTCCCCATTGTAAAATGGGGATAAAATATTCTCTACCTCCCGGGGTGGGGTGGGGGGGGAGTGAGAGGCTGATATTTGTCAAGCACTGTGAGATCCTTGGATGGAAGGTGGTGTTGAATGTCAGTATTTTTACCACCGAGCAGCTGTTATGCTTCTATATGTTAGGGAGAGTTTGGACTGGGGACTTGCCAAGTCTGCCCTGTTTTCAGGATTGGGGTAAAAACATTTCTTGAATGAGTTGTGCAGCAAATCTGAATGCCTGTGGGGAAAAGGACCCTTCGTGTTTTCAAAGGAAGGTGGTTTCCAGGCTCGTGTGACAGGAAATCAGAGGCAGGGGCAGTGATGTCATGAAACAAAAGGGTTGTCGCATCGCTTGCCAGCCATGATGTCATTCCCTCTTGCCCGCGAGATGTCACGTGCGTGGGCAGAAAGCTCATGATGGGCACTGCCAGTGGAGGCAGCTGGAGGGGGGTTGGCTGAAGGAAGCCCTGGAGTATGGGAGATGGCCAACCACAACAAGGCTCTTCCTCCTCTCCCAGAATTCAGGGATTCCCGAGATTTAATTAATCCCCTCTGCAGTTTAATAGGGTGGCTTCCAGAGCAGCTGCACCAGGCAATCCTCTTTGCATGTTTCCCAGGTACAAAAACAGCCGCATGCCCTTGTATCTCACCTGCAGCTCTTTCCTAATGCGTGGCTGCATCCAGTAATGTTCTGCAGAGCCAGTCGCTCTCAGGATAACTAGGGACCACAGGCCCCAGGGCGTTATACGAAACCCTGTGCCCCAAATGCGTCACTAGCATGGGTGTGGAATTGGGAACCAGGAACTCTTGGGATCTAGCCTCAGCTTTGTCATGTGACGTTGGGCAAGGTTCTGGGTCTCCATTTCCCTGTCTAGGGGAACAGGTTAATAATGCTGATCACATTCCCCATGGGCTGGGAAGGTAGAAGCAGATTTGCCCAGTGCTAAGCTAATACTAGCTTACGTGGACTGAGGGTGCAGAGACTCCCTTTCCTTTGTGACCGATGGAGGGAGTGTTGATTTGGCCAGCTTCCTCTTCTTCAAGTTTAGTGTCATGATTAAGCATCCCGGAGTGCGCTGCCTGGAGTCCTTTCCCCAACCCCCTCCAGTCTGTCTGTGTCAGTAAGATGAAACCAGGTAGTGTAGGAGTTTTCCTGCCAGGAATGATCTTCCTTGAGCTGGGTCCTTTTCCCACCGGCAGTCCAAGCGTTTTTGGTTTTTTCACTCCTTTCACTTCTTTCCTTTGCTTCCCTTGCAGAAGGTACTCCAATCCGAGGTAAGAGACCCCACTCACTCACTCACTCACCCACCCACCTGCTCCTCACCAAACAATTTCTCTCCAACTCAGTTCATGTTTCATGTGATCTCTGCTCAACCCAAAGTCTCGTTGTTGTTTGTTGTGGTTTCTGCTTCTGCCTCACCTTTGGATATTTACTTCTGTTTGTGTCCGTCTTTATTTTAAATACTGTTCCAACGTCTCTTTCTGTTTGCTGGGTGAACTTGGTGAAACCTATTTTTGTTCTAAAACAAGGCTCAGGTGCTGCTGTCTGAAATTTACGGTGGAGATTTAAGAGCTGATCTCTCCAGGGCTGTGAAGGACTCAGGTGTATGTCTGGCATTAAGCACTGTCAGAGCTTGGTAACCACTCAGGGGCCTCATCGTGATTGGTACTGAGTGCCCTGGAGCCCTTGACATCCATGGCAGTGGAGGTTGCCCAGCGTCTTGCTGGAGCAGGTCCTCAGCATGCTCAGTCCCAACCCACTAAAGAGCCTTCTTTCTTTCTCTAACCTCAGGTGCTTCTTGGTAAGTAACTTTTGTACCCAGCCTAGGTCGCTGCGTCTTTAACCTGAAGGGAGTGAGACGCTCTGCTACCATTGGAAGTGAATGGAATTTGGATGCATGACTCCTATTGGCCCCTTTGAACATCCCAGCTGTAACTTCTAGGCTCTTCTCCCTCTGGGAACCTCAACATGGGCAAAATTCAAGCTCAGAATTCTCTACTACCGATAGCAAAAGCAGAGGATGCAGGCATGTCTTACCCCATGTCTACACCTGCTCTCAGCAGGTAGTGAACACACACCGACCTGTCTACAATACAGCTTCCCTCATTACTATCACCGGCAAAGCTGCCCTCAAGGAAAATGAAGTGGTCCTGATTTCCTTAGTGTAGACAAGACCCTGGCATGCTTTCCCACCTGCAGCCACGTCATTCTGTTCCCGCCCCTGAATTCTGTTTAAAAACTCCCCTAGCATCCGCCATTCAGACAAACACTACTGTGAGCTAAATTAAAACCTTGGCTGGGATTAGGGGAGCCGATCCACATAAACAAAATCTTCACAGAGCCTCCACCTGACACAGCCTCCTCCCAGCTGAAGCTTTTGGACAACGGAGAGTGCTGTGGCTTCAGTCCTGTAAGAAATCTGCTCAGCTGAAGGCTCAGTGGGAAGGTACTGATCTGCTCGAGTTCAGGGGCCATTTGGTTTTCAAGTCACTCTGCTGGATTGAAATGTCCGTGGGTTCTTTTGTTGAGAATTTGGTTTTTATTTTATTTTATTTTTTTATTTTTTTTTTAAATTCTATCCGGTCTGCACTTCTCCCCTGCCTTGCAATGAATCTGAACCTTCAATCAGCAGTAATACCATTTGCACCACTCTCCCTTAGGATCTGTCAGCACTCTTCTACCAAGCTGCAATTTTTCATGCAGTCAAGGAATCTTAAGGGCTCTGATCTCTACCCTTGACGTGCACGTATAAGAAATATTTGATATCATACTGGTTTATTTTATAGGATATATACTTTAACTGGAGTTTGGCTGACTTAATGCTTTCTAGGGTAAAAAACAGAGGTGATTTTCATCTGTGTAGTTATGTGCTGCATAGTTGTACAGGTCTCTTTTGAACTAGTTGACGATAGGAGTGTTTAGTCTGGATTTGGGTATATTTTCATCAGCTGAAATAGTGTACAGGTATAGATGAAGCCCTGATTCTCATTGGGCTGGTCAGGCATACTGGCTATTCAGATGGGATAGAAACTCATGTGCAGTTTAGAAAATTCAAGTTTGTTTTTTACGCTGTTTTCCCTTTAGCACATGCACTGGTGGATAACGCACTTTTCAAGCACTCTCTCAGTTCTTGTGAGTGTGGTGTTTATGCACACAACAAACCCAGCGGTGACGGGGATGGCTCAGGGGGCTGGGAGTAGGTTACAGAGCCTTTCACCTCGAAGGCTGGTTCAGTTCCAACCTAGATCAGTAGCAACAGGAAGTCGTTGCCACCAGTGGCTGTTCGGTGTCCCGTGTGAGTTGAGTTGTTGGTATTCGTTCCTAGAGGAAAATGTCCACATTGCAGAAGCGACCACAGTTGGTGTTTTTGCTGGTCTTCTCTGCACAGAAGGCAAGACCTGTATGCTGAGCTGTCCTATCCCTGATAGAAGTGAACCCCCAGGTCAGGGTTGACACAGACCAGTAGTACAGCATGGGGCAGCTCGTACAGCTTCTACCCACATTGTAGATCAGGATTGTGGGGGTTGAGTCGGGCGACTAGTCCCGCAGTGACAATGATCATTCTGATCCAGGTTTGCTGCCAGCAATGCCAAGAAGTGAAGTTCTAGCATGGGAGAAAAAAGCCCCATACCCCAGGCTACCGTTCGGAACTGCGTTGACGCTGGCGAAAAACGACGGGGGAGGGCATTGGTGCCAGGCCTCCTCTTAAAAAAAAAAAAATAACAATTTCTTTGCTGCCGTCTTCTTCTCTCCCACCAGGTGGCCTGCAGATTGAGAGCAGTGAAGAGACTGATCAGGGGAAGTATGAATGTGTGGCCAGCAACAGCGCCGGGGTGCGCTACTCTTCACCCGCTAACCTTTACGTGAGAGGTAGGGAGTGCCTCGGCTCAGAACACTGGCAAATGCATGGACTCCCTCTGCCCCTGCTGTTTGATTTGTTTCCTTCATGGAGCCAGGGGGAGGTCTTGCCGCTGAAACAGATCATCATGGGGGTTGAGGGGTGGAAAAGAGGATCCGAGGGCACCTCTGGGAATGAGTGGTGGAGTCCCTTCTCCATTGCTGACTGGATCCCTCTGGAGAGGTTACCTGAGTCAAAGGAAGGGGGACAGCTGCAGTGTGGCACCCTTAAGCATCACCTCATTCCCTCTCAGGTGCCACCTCCTGCCCCTGGACTGTTTTTTCTGCAGCAGACTGAACAGAGCCTGTTAGCCCTCATGGGGATCATTTATCCTACCTGTTGCAGTGGCCCCCAAAAGGTGTGGCCCCTGCCTTGGGGCGCACGCAGCAGCAATACAGAGGCCTGACCCCCATTGTGAGGTCAGCTCTGATCCTCACGGTGCCCCTGCAAGCTAGCTCAAGAATGTTAAAGCTCTTGGGTCAATGTGGGGTCCCATCTCGTGGAGGGGAGTTCACAGTCTCTGCTGCAGAGAGGCTATGGCCACTTGTGGGGTTACCACCTTTCCCATGGAAGTTGCAGGAATTGGTAAGGTCTGCTCAGCTGGTGTGAGCTTTAGAGGATGCGGGGCATGTTCAGGACCCTCGGGTTTGCCCACCCATCTGAGTCTCACCAAAATGGAGCATTGGGATGGGGGACAATCAAGTGTCTGGAGCAGCAGGCGAATCTCACAGCAGCAGGGGAGGGGTGACTGCCCTTGCAGGGCAGCAGAAGGGGGATTTCAGCTAGCCCGGTCCCTCTAGCGGCATTGCTCTTTGGCTGACCTGGCGTGGAGTGGTGCGGTCTGGCATACTCTGTGGAGCTTTCCCAACATGGGACTGAGACCGCATTGGACTGCAGGCTCTTGCTCCTCACTCATGTTCCAGCTGGCTTTTCCTTCCCGAACTCCCTGACCACAGGGTCTTTCTAGCCCTGGTTCCTCTGGAGATGCCACTGGGCTGCGTATACGTGCATGGTGAGAAACAGGCTCCACCAGCACACTCCTGGGATAACCAATGGGAAGTCCCCTACCCACACAGCTTGTGGGGGCCAGGTGAAATAGGGATATTGAATTCCTATGCCTTTTAGCACTTGCTGGCTCAGTGACCCCCTGCGTTTTCTTTGTCATTCACCTTGTTTAAGTTCTCGGACAGGTCATGTTTTCCTACAGACTAATGTTTTTCCACAGCAAAACCCTCTGATTATGAGAGAGCAAGGGCCAGCCCCTCTCACTGTAAAACCGCCATTTAAAGAACGTTGCATCCCAGTCAGCTGTTGCCACGTCCATCCCATTTGGCCAAGGAAGCGTTCCCCTCACCCGCATTGACGTTGCAGTTAGACGCAGACCCATGCTCTCCTCTCTCTGTGTCTCACGCTCACTGAATCACATGCACATGGAGAGAAGGCTTTTAATTATTTAAAAGCTACGTTTTTAAAGAGCCTTTTGTGGCCAGCTGGAAAATCGCTGCTGAAATTTGCCTTGTCATCTGTGCCCTGATAATCCACGAGTGGGAACATCATAAATCCAGGATCTGACACCACACAAGGGCTAAATGAATTGCAAGCAGCTTTTAGCTGGAATGGGCTTTTAAAAAAATGTGTTGGGTATTTTGTGTTTTTTTTTTTTTTAATGTTTTTAAATCTCCCTGGACTTTCTGGTCAGTTAAAAATTGGCCAAAGGTTCTGGTTGCCCAGAGCTTCTTGTCTCAGCCCCTGGATGAGTCTCAGCTCCAGGTGGATGGCCATCTATACCAAAACTTAGCCTGTGTGTGCACCTGAAGCCTCTGTGATCCAGCGTTAGCTGCTGGCTGAGAAGGTGTAGAGAATACCATGGAGGCTAGCTTGTGCTGTGTTTGGGGTGCTTTTCATGCCGATTCCTTGTTTCTTGTGTGTCAATTTTGCTGAAAGTTAACTGAAGTTCTGAACTGCAGTCATTTGGGGAGGAAGTAGAGGGGAAAGTTCACACACACATTTTTCTTCCGTTTTTGTTTTTAAAGAGTCTTGAACATGCTTGTGTTTCCAAATGACTTGTTTCTCCCATAACATGCTTGTCTCTATAGAATACCTGGGATAGGTGTTGTAAGTTTTAACCTTGCAAGGAAATGTCTTTTCTTTTCTTTTTTATTTATTTATTTATTTTTAAAGTAAGTCTTATTTTGGAGTTAGCGTGAATGCAGCAGGGTGTGGGAGGAAGTGGGTCAGGAGCCGAGGTTTAAATGTAGGGGATCTTCTTTGCTCCAGGTTCACTCTGCCTGGAATAATCTCTCTCCCCTCTCCTTCTGTAAAACATCAGACGAGCTTGTGAAGGTGAGAACTCCCTGCTGGGGCTCTGCCCCTCTGCTGGGTGCTAATTCTGAATTTGGATTGTTCCCACCCTGACCTCTTCACAGAGCTTGGATGCTCTTAAACACAAGCATGGGAGGAGGGGAAGGAAGGAAGGAAGGAAAGGAGAAAATTAAAAGGGTCGTTACTATCTTCTTTCTTTTTTGTTTTTCTTTTTTTTTTGGTTAAAAGATAAAAGAAAAAAAAATCAATTTGCAGCTGACAGCCTTGAGAAGGCCTTTTTTTACTCTCTCTGTGTTTCCCCTATTTTTCTCTTCTCCTCATGTCATTGTGTTCCGCATCAAACCCCCTTAACATCCCTCAGAGCTACGAGAAGGTTGGTGTGGTTTTTTTCTTTTTTACTTTCTTTACCCACATTTTTACATTCTTAAGAGAAAAAAAATAACGAAATAAAAAATAAATAAATAAAAAAAGAGAAAAAGCAAGAAATCTTTAAGATGAGCGAGACCCGCCCGTTCCCGGGTCTCGCAGAGATGAGTTGAGTTGCATTGTGGGCCTCTCTATGCATCCTTTGGTAATGTTGCTGAGTTCTTGCACTTTTTTGTCGTCATGGTTACCTTGCCGTTTGGACATTGGGCCTGATGCATGATAGGAGAATGTAACGATCTTCTTTGCATGCCACTCTTTTAAATTAATTATTACTATTATTTTTCCTGTATATATTATATATATAATTTATTTTTAAATTCTGATTTATTTGAAGTGGATTTATTCTTATTGTTTCCTTTTGGGTTTTTTGCTTTCTCTTGTTTTCTTCTTTCGGTTTGGATTGGTTATGCTATGCTGTAGTTTATTCCAAACGCATTGTGAGAAGCCAGTGTTCCTGCCCCCAATGGTAACTGAACCCCCCCAGCCCCTCGAAGAAGAAAGGAGTCACACAGCTCTAACACCTGTCCGTGGAAGTGCTGCTATTCAGGACAAGCCTTGTTTCGGGGAGGGAGAGAGACTGGGGGTTGGAAATCCTGGGTGCTTTTAACAAGGGATCGGACCATTACCCCAATTCACCAGCAAACCTTGGAATAGTATCTGGGGTGTGTGGCACTTGATACGTTCTGTACCCAAACTAAGACCTGCTCCAAGGAGTTGGCCATCACATATACGGAGCAGCCAGTCTGCTTGCAGATCAGGATGGGGAGAGAGGAGGACCTCTCTCTTGTGCTACTGAATCCAACTCAGTGATCCCCACCCTCCTGTCTCCTTTGCCACACATGTGCACACACAGGCCCCAATTACCAGGCACTGGATCTTCTCATCACCAGCCTACAGCAAGTCTGCTCTAAGAAGAGGTGACTTGTCAAGATCCCTGCTGCTCCAAAGCCCACTGTGCACCTTCTACCTGCAGCCAGGAGGCTGCAGGGTCTCGGGCCTATTTCTATTTCCTTACCCCCCTCACACACACACACACACACTCCCAACCTCGGCTTGTTTAACCAGCTGCTGCCTGGGCACAGATGCACATCAGCAAAGCCAACTCCAGAAACCTTCCTTTCTGAAGGGATGTGGGTAGAGATGAAAGCGCAGCGGACGGAGACTCAGGAGAAGCTGGCTTGATGCTTCTGGCAGCTGAATCCTTGTGGTGAATTTTGTTTGGCTTCGGGGATTCTCTCCCGCCCGCCCATCCACTCCCCCCATTGTCTCTTACTCTCTCACACATGCTCACACACTCCACGGGAGTGACTCCCCAGGCAGGAACGGGCTGGTGGATTTTTACATGGCACTAGTCAACTTCTGGTTTTGCCTTTGGAAAATGGACTGTCCTTCCCTCCCCGGTGTGTAGCTTTTATCCCCTGCCAGCCAGGCCTCCTTACGCAATACAGGACCAGACAGGGGGCTTTCCCAGTGTACAGGTATTAAAGCTGTGTGATTTTTGAGAAATCCAGTGCAGTATTGACACAGTATCTCTGTCTTCCTCTTTCTCTCTCTCTCTCTCTTTCTTTCTCTCTGTCTGTCTTTCTCTTTCTCTTAAGATGCTGAGATTTCAGTGCTTGGACCCTCAGTGCTGGTATTTCCCCCTCCCCTCCAAATCTCCCCCTTTTCCCTGGTTATAAGGTATGAGGGTACCACTCAGAAATGCTGCGTTATTGACAGTGCCTTTCTGACGTGGCCAATAGTGGCTCTTCTGACTCCATCTCCAGCAAGACAAAAAAAACCTCTATAAAAACATCTGTTTAAGAACAGCAGAGTGGATAGAGCCTGAAACGAGATTTCCCCTGGACCAGTGCTCCCAGTTAAAATTGCCACTGATTACAGGACGTGCCTTCATGAGTAGGAGTTTGAGTTTAAAGATTCAGGTTAGAATAAAAAGGGATTTATACACTTCTTTCGAAAAAGGTTTTGGTCTTTATAAAACATTTCTAATGTGTCCGAATTGCCCTGCCAAGGGTAGAATCGCCCCTCTGCTCTTCAGCGCAGTGGATTCTGCAGCTGCGTGGTGATCGGGGAAGCTCCTGGGTTTAAATCCAGGGTTTTTTTAAAGTTGTAATAATAACAAGTATAATAAACCTAAACAAGACGCAGTGGAATGGCACACGACAAGTCAGTCGAGATCGGATGCGTATTAAACCAGATGCTGTCGCTGCTGCCCAGGAGGCCAGGCGAGATGAACCCAGGAAAAGTCTTTAGTGATTGAAAGGAGCTGCCCTCGCTGGGCTCATGCGGATAGAACAGAACTCCCTTGGGGACCTAGAGAAGCAGTGGTCCAGAAGAGCCTGATATTAATGAAGAACATTTGGATATTCCGTGATTTAGGGCCGGACTGTCAAAGGTATTTAGGCACCTAAAGGTGTAGCTATAGGACCCTGTTGGGGTTTACAAAGAGACCTAAGAATATTAGGTGCCTAAGTCCTATTGGTTTTGATACCCTGAATACCCTTGTAAATCTGAGCCTTGGGGTATGTCTGTACTGCGATTAGACATCGACAGCTAGCCCATGCCAGCTGATTCGGGCTCACAGGCTTGGGCTATGAGGTTGTTTAATTGCAATGTGAACGTTCAGGCTTGGGGCTGCAGCCTGAGCTCTGGTACCCTCCCACCTCGTGGGTCCCTAGAGCCAGGGCTTCAGCTCAAGCCTGAACATCTACATCACAATTAAACAGCCCTTTAGCCTGAGCCCGTGAGCCTGAATCAGCTGGCATGGGCCAGCCATGGATGTCTAATTGCAGTGTAGACATACCCTTTGTGACTATAACTAAGGACTTGATCCAAAGCCCACTGAAGTCAATGGGGATCGCTCCATTGGTGGTGGTGGGCTTTGCACCATCCCTACGTAATGTGAAATTGGGATGTTAGTGTGGGTGGCCAGCTTTTTTTAAAGATTAGTACTTCTCTCCCTTTTCTAGCTAGCAGGGGGCCCATTGCTCTGGAGCGTCTCTCAGGGCAGGATGATTCAGAAGGGTTTCAGCAAGCTCAGGAAAGCAGCAGCTCGTCAGCCTCCTTGATGATTTTTTGAATCTTGCCTGTACAGGCTGAGGCACTCACTCCACTTTTGGGGCCAATGCCGGGATCAAATCTCTGCGTGTCTGATGGTCACGTCATTGAGCTGAACCAAAGGGACCCAAACGTTGCCCAGCAGAGGTGCAACGTTGGTGGTTTACCAGGAACCTGGATAATTCTTACAATGCAGCCATCCTCTTCTTGAAGATGGAAGCTAGAGGCCCCATTATGTAGTCGGCCATCTCGATTCGAGTGGCCAACTCCTTGGCTCAGGAAGGAGCATAACACACCAAGACTTGAAGTCTGTACGTCCTCTCTGATGTTAATGATGAGAGAAACCTGCACAGTGCATCTCAGAACTCTGTGGGCTGTGCTTTAGCAACCTCTTAGCATGGAAGGTTGCTGCTGCTGAACTTCCTTGCCTTTGGAGAAGTGAATTGGTTGGATTTAAGCATCTCCCAAAATGTGCACGGGACGTGGCATCTAGTGCTTTATCAAGTATTTCAGAAATGCAGCAGTTGTGTTTCTGTAGGTGTGACCCCATCCCTCTCTTTGCCAACCCAGAAGGGTTAAGATAATCCGGTATGTGTTTAAATAGCTGTACCGTCTCTGTCTCAGGCATGCGTACAGCAGATCACTCTTACCTATACTTCATCTGTGCCTTTTCCATTATAGTCTGGCCTTTGCAGTCCAGTTCTTGCTGAGAATGTTCCAAATATTCTTCAGGGTTGTAGGAAAAATGTGACTTGGTATGGGTTCTCGGGTGAAAACAGGCAGCGGTAAATAGCTAATGGAAGAATACATTAAAATCAATTAAACTATATCTCAGTGGGGGTTGGAGATGTGATTTTGGAGCTGAGTTGGGCCATCTAGCAGTCCAGTGAATTCAGCAGGTATAACTTAAACAAATGCATTAAAAATGTGTAATTTCAAAAATAATCTCATTTAGGCACCTGACTCTGATTGAAATCAATGGGAGTTAAGCGCCTAAATACCTTTGCAGATCTGAGTCCCAGCCCCCTACCCTAGAGAGCTGGACAAGTTTGGGTCACTCAGGACTGTTACTCCAGAGCAGTCTGTTGCTGCAAATGTCCCTCAATAGCCATGTGGAATGGTGTCCTGCTGCTTAATCCGTGCACTCCAATACCTTGTAGAGGCTAGAGAGAAGGAATTGCAGGACCATTCTAGAACACAGAGAATAGTAGGGGAGTGTCACTCTGTTGCAGGATGCTCACAGCTTCTGAAACCCTGGGACATGGAGTGTGTGTGTCTGTGAGGGAGTCTTAAGACTAGTCCAGAATAGTGTTAATATATTTTAGAATGCATCCAAGGTTAGGGGATGTAATGCCACTCTTGATCCCTGCCACCTCATTCTCGATCCCCTGTAAGTCCATTTTCCAGAATTCTGTTAACATGTTCTGGAATTCAGGGAGGGGGAGAGACTGTAATGCATTTCAGAGCACCGCCCCTACCCAAAAGTGTCGTCATAGAAAGTCACTCCAAGCAAGCAGGGGGATGCCCTGTACAAGTTTGGGGTGTCCTTAGCTCTGAAATTTGAGAGTTTAAATATACGTATACACAAAGCGAACAAACAACTTTGCTGTGTTTCTGCAGAAGGATTTCTCACCAGGAAAAGCAACTGGAAACAAAAATAAATATATATATCTATAAAGGGCACTTTGCAGGAACACTGTGCTGTACTGATCTCGAAATCTCTGCCTGCCTGTGTCTCTTACACCTTTTGCATCGCTGTTCTTTGTTTTAGGGGAAAAAAATTAGATTACACCTTGTCAAATTAAAAAAAAAAAGCCTGTATCTAATATTATAGCAGCTACAATGGAACTGCTTGGAAATCAATTGGGTTTAGATTATTTTGTATTCACTCATGCAACAGCAAAAAACAAATTTTTTAAAGACCAGAGATGTTCAGCCAGCCGGTCGCTCAACTGATGTGTTTAAATGGCAAAATAATCACTATGATTGGGGAGAGACTGAAGGCAAAATTTCCTTCTGACCAAATCCAGATTTTGGTCAGATTTTTATCTGTATAGGATTAATGAAATTAGGAAGGAGCTGGGCAGGAGGAGGAAAAACTTTTAGTCTTCTGGAGGGACGGAAGTGGGAAATCTGAATAGCATCTTGCCCCAGTGGAGCGAACTGCAATTGGAATGGGAGACGAAGGAGTGGGGCAGAAGAGGGAGAGGCGGCTGTCTGGAGAACAGAGGGGGCAGAGAGAAGGCTTCCTTTTGGGAGGGGAGGACAGGTGTAATCTAAACTTCACTAATAATGTAGAGGCTGCACATTATTTTGGCACCCTTTCCCCTACTCCCTCGTCCTCATTTTGGAGTAAGACGGAATGACTCCTGTCTCACCAAAATGGCCGATAATGTCCGCCTTCTCACCTCATTCGGAGCAGCAGCTTGCTGAGTGTCAAAACGTTAACACCATTTGGTTTTGTTTGGTGCTTTCAACCAGTCACTTCACTTTTATTCCTTCAGTCTTAATTTTCTCTTTTATTTATTTTCCTTCTTTTTTGAGTTGGTTAATGTGAATCGGGGTTTGAAGTGACGGGTTCTTGTCTAGCATCCCCTCCCTTTTCCCCCATCCCACTATCTTTTTTTTTTTTCCCTGAGCTAATTCGGAAGGGGGTTAGAAAATGGAGTCAGTGGCTTTCGTCGGCACAAACTGATTGATCAGTCCTCAGATTTCTCTCACCAGCTGCGTCCTGGGGACACCTTTTTAAGGACGGATTCTGGTGTTGCAAACCCCAAACCTGGATCTTCCAGTTTCTCTTCCAATCAGGTCTGTAAATCTGCCCCTTAGAACATCGATGTCTCTCATCACTTGGATCTTCTGGCTACCTTTCTAACTGGGGAGAGAAAAAAAAACCCTTGGCAATGTTAATAAGTATTGTGTTGTTGGTCATGACTAATTGAAAATGCCACTCACAGAACACAACCTGTGTTAACTTCACCGCATTAGGAGGAAGCAGCAGTAAAACCAGTGGGCTTTACCTGGCCCATTGGAAGATAAAAACCACAGCCCTTCTTTAATCTGTTCAGTTGCTAATGAACTGGATGTTGAACAGAGTTTAAATCAGGGCACAGATACACAGCCAACCTAATATCACAAGTCTTACTATGTGTCACGTTGCGTATAGTGAGCCTCTCTTCAGAATGTGTGTTGAAGTAATTGGCTAGAACCACAAGCCTCTAGCATTTCGTTCTTAAAACCATGTCTGTTGCACTACTCAAAAAGTGCTTCCAAGAGTCTGGTGGCCACTGGAAAAGTGTGTGTGTGTGAGAGAGAGAGAGAAAGAGAGAGAATGAGTCTGTACAACAGATCTGGGCTTCTAGAAAATTGGGGAGAAGATGACATCCAATCCAAATGTCCCCAGAGCACAGGGAGGGTTGGATCCTGAATCTTAGCTCAGTTTGAGGGTCCGGTGGGAAGGGGGAAATGAGAGGCATGTGGTGGTTGTCGTTTGCTATTGTATTATGTGTATTATGTAGCACCAAGGAGTTCCAGGTATGGGTCAGGACCCTGTTGTACTGGATTCTGTACACACGTGGGGCAAAGAGACCTGCCCCCACCCTGAAGAACTCACAATTGAAGGACAGCAGTTACAGATCCCAACGTAGCTGTTTCCATTTTTCCCATGTCTCCACTCTCCAAATTCTGCTTTTTATCCTGATGCTGCACATGGGGAGAGGCTGTCAAAGAAGCCTGGAGAGCCACCTAGAAATGTGTCATGGTTAGGGTCATGCGACGCAGCGGTTAAAGGAAAATGAAGACAAAGTCCAGTAGCTATAGCAGATAGTTCTTTCTCTGTAGTCATTCACAGCTGGAACAGTTTTAAGGTGGAGGTTTTGCTCAGCTAGGTGGCTGTGGGGAGTGCCTATGACGAGGCTGCATTCGTTTTCTGTCTGGATCGCCTACCAGCTTGGTTGCGGAAGGAGGAGAGGTGACATGCATCATCCCCTGTACAGCCCCTCCCCAAGCCTGGGGACATGGGGTAACTAGTGCTGCAGAATCAGCAGATACTCAGCTCTCAAAACCCATGGGAAAGGGTGGCAACCTGGCCCTGTAGCCGCACTTTGGGTGTCAGGGTCCTCCGCAGTGGATCTCACCCCTGGTGACAGGTCTAGAACCTTGTCTTGTCTCCTTTCTGGTGAGTTTCAGTCTGGCGAAGTAAGGGATGGTAGCTCCATGCCCCCTCCGACCGAGCCCATTTCTAAAATCGGTGTGCTTGGCTCTAGGTGTCAAACAGGACAGAGCCCTAGGGAGTGGTGGTTATTTTGCCATAGCTGCCCTTTGGCCCTATTGCAGATGACACCTGAACTGCATGGTGAATTGTGTTGCCAGTGGGATTCCACGGGGTGTCAGGGCTGCATGGAGTGAGATTTGGTCCCCGCTCTCTGCCCACTGGCAGATCACTTACAAAATGACTGACACCCCCATTCCTTCCACTGCAACCAGCACAGACCATTCCTGTGGTAGAACACAGTGCGAATTTGTAGAGGACATTCAGTGCTGTCTAATGGCAAAAACAAAGACAGGGAGTCAGGACTCCTGGGTTCTGTTGTGGGCGCTGCCGATGACTCGTTGACCTTGGGCACATCACTTCCCTGCTTTAGTTTCCCCATCCGTACAAGGGGGATAATAAATAACACAAACATCTGAAAAGCGCAGTGGGATCCTGGGATGAAAAATACTATAGCAGGGCAAAGCCGTTGTTGTATTTTTGTGCTGGCAGTTATTTGCCCCAGCATGAGAGTCCCAGAGGCAGCTCGGCTCTGGGAAAGAAGGGAGGTAGGGGTTACAAGAAGTTTATTGCAGCCCTAAATTAATTGTTTATAGAAGCAGAACCCCACCCCCCACTACCTGTCTGCTCTTCTTGGGGTCTCCTCCCTGTCCTTCCAGTTGTCTCTGATAACAGCGTCAGGGTCTCCTCTGGTTGCATTTTGCATTTGATTTTGCTCATCCGACGACTGCTTATGAAACCCAGCCTGGGTATGAGTGACCAGAGCTCTCTGCTGAGTCTCTGACTGCTGCTTAAACCTCTTTGCCCCAAAGCTCTGACCTAGACACTGACCCAGAGCATCTCAGCTTGTGAAATCTCATGTCAACAGTCAAATAGGAGCGGTACAGTTATTAAAATAAATAGCAGCCGTGATGGCTTCTAGTCTGGCTCTCTTTCTGCCCAACCCCTATCGGACCTCAAGCAAAGGGCCCTCTGGGTGTTTCCTGTTGTCACTGCCCTGAGCCCTGCCTTGCCTGCATTCGTGTGCTCTTTGTATGGCTCCCGTGCTAATGCAGGAGTTGCTGTCATTTTGTGTGTGTGTGAGAGAGAGAGAGAGGCTTCTTTAAACCAGGATACTGCCCACAGAGATGATGCACATTACCAACGCTTTCTGTCCTTGCATTGCTGTGTGGACAACCATATTCCAAATTCTCACCCTTCCCGGGATCTCGGTCTGGCATTGAGACCTGCCATTTGCTCCCCACTTGGTATATGTGCTAACTGCCATTAAAGCAGCCGAGCGATAATACTGCACTGAGGGCCTGTAAAACAGAGCCCCTCAGCATCAGCATGGGGTGTTGCAAATCGGCACGTCGGCTGGGCAGCCATCAGCTTGTGTTTTGTGAGTGGTCCCTGTCCCCCATCCTCCACCCCCACCAGACACGCACAGACAACGCTGGTTTGTTCCCTTCAGACTCCGATTCTCAGCACTCCGCCCGCATTGAACGATGATTTTCAGTCCTGAAATTCTGATTTCTTCCTTTCTTTTTTTCTTTCTTTATTTTTTTTAATTAACCTCAGTTTGAATTTAACTGTCTTGTTCTGTTTCCATGACAACTTGGTGTTTGCATCCCACCCGCCGTTGTTTGTTGCTGTCAGTGCTGTTTGCTGACTGGATCTTGTCCGTCAGTGTGTGTCTCCCCATTTCTCCTCAACCTCCCCCACTCCACCTCCCCCAGGAAGTGACATATCAGCCCCTCTTTGGAAGACTCATTCCCACCCCCACTCCGATCTGTCTGCATGTGACTTCCCACCTGTTTCTTTTTAAGTACTCTCCATCTTGTCTCAGATGTGACTGGCGCAGTCTTCGTGTGGCTCCATTTTCTGAAATGCCACCAGCTCCAGGGAAGCAGCCAGGACTCTCTGCTCTTGTCAAGGCCGAGCGATCCAGTCAGACTGGATCCCAGTGGAAGGAAGGATGGGAGCAGCACCTGGGACACCTCCAGCCCTCCTTGCTAGGGCTAAGAACTTCCCTGCTTGGGGGGCCTTCTGCCCATTTGCCCCAGCCAGTGCCAATGGCCAAGTGTGTTTAAACCCTGTCACTCAACCATTGCTGGTGTCTAGGTGCTCCTCCTCAGCCAGACCCCAGGGGAGGAGATGCCTCCCCACTCTCCAGAACCAGTAGGTCCTGCCAAACCCTCCCCAGCCAGGACCAGGATGTAAGTGAGGTTACATCCCCCCACTCAGCTTTTCCCAAGCCAATGGCAGCCTCTGTGTGAGGCTATACATCCTCCCAGCCCTGTTCCTCTCCCCAGCTCAGGTCAAGGTGGGGATGCATTCATGCCCCTGTCCCTTAGGATCTCCCTGGTGCTGAGTCTCCATGCTCCTCATTGCCTGAAATCCTTGACTCGCCTTGTCTTCCCCCCCAAGGCCTGCCCCATGGGTGCTGCTGCCCTCTCTGGCTGACTGCACAGAAGTAGGTCTGGTAGCCAAGTGGGGTGAGCTCCCCTTGAGAGGAGACATCTGGGGAAGAAGGCAGAGGCTAATTTTTTCCATCGAGCTTCCAGCCTGTTGGTAACAGGGAGAGGGATACTATCATTAGTTGACTGATAGGCTTCCGGTAGAGGTGCCCCTTCCAGAGAACCTGGTTGGTGCTATTATAATAATGCTCTGTGGTTTTTTTCCTCTGAACGATGTGGGCTGCGACACCTCATGAACAGCTCATGCAGCTGTCAAGTGGCTCAAATTCTTCTCCTTTCTCCAAGCAAAGAAGATGATCAGGAACAGGGTTAGATGGGCAGGTGGCTGGGCTGGATGGTTGAAGCCAAGGCAGATATGGAGAGCAAAGGCTTTGCAACTAGCTTGGGCTGTGACCATGCGCCTCCCACCCCCCCGTGCCGAAGAGTACAGCATTTCCAGCCCCTCCGCGGGCTGGGCATCAAAACTTGAATAATGGAGGTTTCAGTTCACTGGCAACTCCTAAAAATGAGGGGAGGGGATAATTGTTTTGAATTGAACAAAACATTTTGTGGGACCAATAATTGGATGTTTTGTGTAAATGATGAGCATTTTTTAATTTTTTTTTTAATTTTTAAAAAATAAAATTGAAGGAAATATCAGAACCAAAAGACATTTTGAACCCAAAATTTTAAGCATTTGAATTTTTTATAGGGATTTATTTTTTGCAGGGGGAGGGGAGTTTCAGCTGTAAAATTTCACCTGCTGCTAATTAAAACTCCGTCCTTCCCCCACAGCAGGGTCGGGCCTTGTTTCTCCAACTGTTCCACTCTGTGGGAGAGAACCCCCTCTAATGGGCTGTCTCCTCTCCCAGCAGCGCAGTGCCCTCACCCCTCTTCCCCGTCTTCATTCCCAGAATACTGCAAGCCACCATTTGAGAACCACGGATTAAGGAGCAACCTGAAGCTAGGTTGGTGCTGTAAGCTAGAGGCTGATCCAGAACACCGGGCCTAAGGAGATCTGAAGCCAGCATGACCCAGTGGGGAGAGCTTCTGGGCCTGATTCTCCTTGGCACCAGTTTTGTATGGGTTCAGCTCCCAATGACTTTAGTGGAGTTGCTCTGGATTTACCGTGATGTAGGAGTGAGGAGAATCGGGGCTCATCACAACCACTGGTGTCCTTACTCACTCAGTACATGCAGGAATTATACAGGTATCTCTGAAGCCTGCAGGGACTCATCCTCACACGGATCTTTCCCCTGTTGCTACGATTATACCTGCAGCCTGCACAACCGTTTGTCCCTTTGCCCTCACACCTGGGATGGGATGTTGTCTCATTCAGCTCTCTCCCCACAGGGACTACATCTTTCTAGGTCACCTGCTGTCTGCCCATGATCCCTCTCTTCCTCTTGGACTCTGGGGGATGTTACCCCTCTCCCCATCGTACACAGACTCAATGGAATAAATAGTAGGGGGTTCATCCAGAGACAGGTGCGGGGGCTTATGGAGATCGTACTCCCCTAGGGTCAACCCTTGGGCAGGGAAAGGTTTCAGTGTCCCTTGGGCAGCCAGCTGCAGAGTTAGTCTCTGGGTTGGGTTTTAATGACTAAACTTCTCCCTGGTCCCCTTCTCCTGCTTTGACGTGTGAAGAAACCACGCAGCAGGTCCCTCCGTCCATCCGTCCCAGTCACTTCAGAAAATGGAGCCACGGAAACCACGCCCTCTCCTTTGCGTCCATGTTCTTCCTGTGTAAGGTCTGGAAGCTGCATCCACTTCTCTGCTAAGGAGATGCACAGAACATGTCACTGTTTTCTCAACATTAAAGTTTCATTACCTTGTTTTTCTTATTATTATTAATTCTATTCTATTTATTATTCTGCCAGGGCTGAGATGTGACAATGTGAGCCACCACATTGGGTCACATCAGCTAGAAAAAGTATGCAGCATTAAAGTCGGTTTCCCCCTCCCCTTCCCTGTCTCTCTCTCTCCACTCTCCTCTTCTTCCTTCTCTCTTTCTGTCTCTTTCTTTCTTCAGTATCCATGTGGGCATTTGCTAGTGGCCCATAAGTTATACTCCTCTGCATTTTCTTCTCTCTCTGTCTCTGTCTTTCTCTTTTTTTAACCTATTTTGCATGATGTTTGTGACTCTGAGAGCTGCATCTATCGATGGAACCGTGTCAGATCTTAAAGAGGCTTCGTTAGGGTTTCTGTACCCGAAAACCACAAAAATTTCATTAGAGTTTCTCATCTTTCCCACTTTCTCACGTTCCAGGTGCGGGGGGGGAGGGGACTCCTTCCTCCTGGACGGTTCTCTCACACACACAAACACACCCTAAATTCTAGCCTGCTCTGGGGGCTCCCCCTGTCTTTTTACCTCTCAGGTGGCTTCTCTGGACTTTGGGGCAGGAGGCCTCTTTCTCCTACTTGATTTCTCCTTGGATTCTCCCCCCCTCTCAGGGTCTCAACAAGCTGAAGGCCTTTCCAACAAGAGCAGAACCCTGAGAGGAAGCCTTCCTCACCCCCTCCCCACCCGAGCTCCTCCCCCTCTTCCTCCATTCCTCTTGATACTGGCCAGAAATGAGAGCTTGTTGGTGTGAGATTGGTCCTTTCCACGGGGCATGAATCTGCTACTCTGGAGAGGACCAGTTCACAACATGGCAGTGGGCTTGTTCCAGATTTCCATGGGAGAAGGAGGTGGAGCAGGCGAATTAGATCCCATTAACAAAGGGGAGGTGGCAGAGGCTCGGAGAGGGGGGGAAGCTGGGGCCCGAGCAGCTGTGGAGGAGATTGTTCAATGAGTGCAATGCCAGCACTTGTCAAGTAAAGATGAGAAATTGCTAATAAATTTTTGTGTATTTATCTGTGCTGTGATGGGTCTAATCTTGATCAATGGAACCCTGTTGCTATGAAATATTGCTTTATGTCTATATTCTATATCTTGTTTGTGAAGTAAAATTTATTTGAAGTTTAATTTTTTTGGTTTTGGTTTTTTGAATTTTTTTTGGTTTTGGTTTTTTAAATAAAGAAAAAAAAAGATGAGCCCCGTTTATATTTAAATTATCTTCTGCTCTTTTTTCTTTCTCCCCTTCTCTTTCTTTTTTCTTTTTTCCCTTTTTTCCTTTTTTCTTTTCTTTTTTTCTTTTTTTCTTTTTTTTTTTGTCACCTCTGTGCGTCTCGTCCGCAGTTCGCCGGGTGGCACCTCGCTTCTCCATCCTGCCCGTCAGCCATGAGATCATGCCCGGGGGTAACATCAACATCACCTGCGTGGCAGTAGGTTCTCCCATGCCATATGTCAAGTGGATGCAGGGGGCAGAAGACCTGACTCCTGAGGATGACATGCCGGTGGGCCGCAACGTCCTGGAGCTCACTGACGTCAAGGACTCAGCCAACTACACCTGCGTGGCCATGTCTAGCCTGGGGGTGATAGAGGCTGTGGCTCAGATCACAGTGAAATGTAAGAGAATCAGCATGTGGGGGCGTGACCATGCATGTGAGCGTGCACACATGAGAGCTACCATGCAGGTGCATGGCCATGTGTATGAGCATGCACATATGTGCAAGTGTGAGCCACCATGCAGGTGAGCATGCACGAATGAGTGTGTGGTTGCATGACCGTGCAGGTGAGCATGTGGGTTCGTGGTCATGCTTGTGATCATGTGGCTGGGTGTGGAAGTGTGCAGATGCATGCGAGCATGTGGTTGTATGAGCACGTGAGCGTATGGGGTCATGCTCATGCACGTAGGCACGTGGTGGTGTGTGCACGAGATCAGGGATGAGCATGGTTGTGTGAGCACATGGGTACGTGACTACATGTGATCATGAGGGTGTAAGTGCACACGAGTATGGACAAATACACATGTGCGTGCATGAGCTTGCACAGGCATTGGTGTGCATATATGTGTGTACAGATGCTTGTGAGTGTGCACATGAGGATGGCATGCTAGTGTGTTGGTTTTCAGTGTGCCCGTGGTACAAAAAAAATCCCCAAATGATTGGAAGCCACCAGCTTCCATCACTGGCTTAGGGCCTTTCCTGGCTTTAGCAGCTGTTGTTTATCAGGGGAACCAAGATTCAAACCTGTATGTTCTGTTTTCATCCTGGGTCACGAGGCTGACTGGCCTATGTGTGGGGAGCCTTGAGCGGTCGGGGACTGGGGCTTGCATCTCACTCTTGTCTGAGGGTTCAGAACCTGCCCATCTCTGGCATGCAGTTCCTTCGCCACAGCCTCATCGTGGTGTCTTATGGAAGCCTTCTCTGTTGCCTCACCACATGGGAAACACAGCTTGAAGCTTGTGATTCCCAAGAGGAGCACAGATGTATGGCTTGAAGACTTTCCTCCTCAGCTGGGGAACATGAGCAGAAGATCTCCTTGGCTGGGAGAAGTGCAGGGTTGATGTCAGCTCTGAGCGCTGACCCTGTCTATAAGGGAATTTGGGGAGGAGGGAAAGGGATGCCTTAATAATGGCCTGAGAGAGGGAAGTAAATGGAAAGTAGATCCCTCTTGGCCAGAGCATGCGGGAAAGGGTGCTCGGGGAACAGCGGAGAACAAAGACCCCTTGGAATCATTGCACAAAACTCCACCAGAGCTGTTTGTGCAGGGAGCAGGTTGAGACGCTGGCAAAAGGACACCTGGGGGCTGGATTGAAACACTCCTTTGCTTTTCTGTTTCTTTTCTTTTTCCTGTCTCATAATATTAACCTTAAAAGCTGATGGCTATGACGCATTGTTCGAATATTCTACCTCCGCAGATAGGGAACCTATGTCCCGCTGGCACAGTCTGCCTTTTGTCTTTCTCTTTCTATTCCTGTCTGAAAATAGCTGCAATATGTTCCAGCAAGAAAATTGAACAGAGAGGTAGATCTGGAAAGGGCCTGGGTCTACAGCATGTGCTTGGAGGGATTTAGAGTATGTGCTTCAGGCGATGGTCTAGATCATGCGTTTGGGTAAATGCCAGGTGCAGAGCATGTATTTGGGAGTTCTTGAGTGTGTGCTTAGGGGGAGCCCTGGAGTGCAGACTTGGCAGGGGGGGAGAAGGTGGATCTAGAGAGCACATTTGGAGGGATGTGGGGGTGGGGAACCAAAGCAAAATCATTCACTTGTAGCTTTCTAGACCAAGGAGAACTGCGAAGTTCTAGAGAAAGCTGTCCAGTAACTGCGTACTGTAGGCACAGAGAGAGCCAGTGGTGCCCAGGTCTAGGGACAGCTAGTGGTATTTAAGGAGATATTTTTCCGTATTCTAAAGGAGTTGGGTGTGAAACCAGCTTTCCTCAGCACATTGGGATGTTCAGTTGAAGTCTGTGTTAACGATTCCAGATGTTTTGTTGAATGCTTCCTTTTGATGGAGCAGTTTAAGGGTAATAAAGAGCATAACTAGGTTCATAATATTTCAGCAGCATTTTACTGAACAGCCGCGCTGTGATCTGTACCGCGCTGCCAGCTCTCAGAGCTCTATCTTGCCAATTAGACACCATTTTAACATATGGTTCTAAAGTGTTTATTCTTCCCCATCCTCAGCGCTGCCCAAGGCTCCCGGGACGCCTGTGGTAACAGAAACCACGGCAACCAGCATCACCATCACCTGGGACTCGGGGAACCCCGACCCTGTGTCTTACTACGTCATCGAGTACAAGTCCAAGAGTCAGGATGGCCCATACCAGATCAAAGAGGACATCACTACGACACGTTACAGCATCGGAGGACTCAGCCCCAACTCGGAGTATGAGATCTGGGTGTCTGCCGTCAATACCATTGGACAGGGGCCTCCCAGCGAGTCCGTGGTGACCCGCACCGGGGAACAGGCACCAGCTAGTGCTCCTCGCAGTGTCCAGGGGCGGATGCTGAGCGGCACCACCATGCTTATCCAGTGGGAAGAACCGGTGGAGCCCAACGGGCAGATCCGCGGCTACAGGGTGTATTACACCATGGAGCCTGACCAGCCAGTGAGCAACTGGCAGAAACACAATGTAGATGACAGCCTCCTGACCACAGTGGGCAGCCTCTTGGAGGATGAAACGTACACTGTCCGGGTCCTGGCATTCACTTCCGTGGGAGATGGGCCTCTCTCTGACCCCATCCAGGTCAAAACACAGCAAGGAGGTGAGTTCTGGGGTCACGCAGACACAGGCAGGCTGAGCTGCCGCAGGCGGCTTCTGTAGGGAGAGAAGGTTAGCTGGCTCACAGCGCAGTAATAACACGGAGCCCAGGGCTCTCTCCAGAGCACCTCCTCTTTACTGATCATCTTTATAGAATCATAGAATATCAGGGTTGGAAGAGACCTCAGGAGGTCATCTAGTCCCATCCCCTGCTCGAAGCAGGACCAACCCCAACGAAATCATCCCAGCCAGGGCTTTGTCAAGCTGGGCCTTAAAAACCTCTAAGGAAGGAGATTCCACCACCTCCCTAGGGAACCCATTCCAGTGCTTCACCACTCTCCGAGTGAAATAGTTTTTCCTAATATCCAACCTAGACCTCCCCCTCTGCAACTTGAGACCATTGCTCCTTGTTCTGTCATCTGCCACCTCTTAGAACAGCCTAGATCCTTCCTCCTCGGAACCCCCCTTCAGGTAGTTGAAGGCTGCTGTCAAATCCCCCCTCACTCTTCTCTTCTGCAGACTAAATAAGACCAGTTACTTCAGTCTCTCCTCATAAGTCATGTGCCCCAGCCCTCTAATCATATTCATTGCCCTCCACTGGACTGTCCCCAATTTTTCCACATCCTTTCTATAGTAGGGGGGGCCAAAATTGGGCACAGTACTCCAGGTGTGGCCTCACCAGTGCCAAATAGAGGGGAATAATCACTTCCCTTAATCTGCTAGCAGGGTTCCTACTAATGCAGCCCAGTATGTCATTAGCCTTCTTGGTAACAAGGGAACACTGTTAACTCATATCCAGCTTCTCGTCCGCTGTAATCCCCAGGTCCTTTTCTGCAGAACTGCTGTTTAGCCAGCCAGTCCCCAGCCTGTAGCGGTGCATGGGATTCTTCCATCCTAAGTGCAGGTCTCTGCACTTGTCCTTATTGAACCTCATCAGATTTCTTTTGGCTCAATCCTCCAATTTGTCTCGGTCACTCTGGACCCTATCCCTACCCTCCAGCATATCGACCTCTCCCCCCAGTTTAGTGTCATCTGCTTAAGTGTCTTCGGCTTAAATAGAAATAGCTATTTGGGGAGGAAGCACTGTCCAGCAGCTGGAGCAGAGGACCTAGGAGTCAGGACTCCTGGGTTTTGTTCCTAGCTCTTGTCAGGGGGTGTGTGGTCTAGTGGTTACAGCAGGCAGCTAGGAGACAGGGGTCCTATGCTCTATCCTTGCCTCTCTGTGTGACATTGAGTACTTCATGGTAAAACAGTGCCTCAGTTTCCCCACCTCTAAAGTAGGTTGACTAATACCCCCACCTCCCAAGGTGTGGTATCTCTAAAGGATGCTGAGAGCCTCTGATCAAAGGTACTACAAGAAGGCAGAGCCGTATTCTGTCTGTAAGCCAAGTGGGATATGCTCGCTCTATTCATCTGCATGTCATTACCCAGAATGCTCTGTGAATGAACAGAGGATTTGACTTCGCTTATGCCTGAGTTCCTCCGAGTACCCTTCTCTGTCAGAAATGCATACCCCTTCCTTCCCTGGTAATCAGGAGCCCCATTCTGGCTGCAGGCCAAGGAAGTCTGCTCTCTCTATGTAATGGTTCCCGGAACCGTCCAAGCCATGGAGAGGCTGAGACCATCTCTCAAGGATAGAGGGCTGTGTCCTGCATTGCTTGGGACAATGGACACCATGATCCAGGACTGTCTTGTCTCCAGCAGCTGTAGATGGTTTCCTGTCCTGGCCCTGCAGGGTGACAGACACTGGGCTCCTGTAAAGAAAAGCCCCTGCCTTCCTGCAGGTACTGTGAGAAAGAGTTAGGACCACGTACCCGTATGCTACTTATGGATAAGTCTTGTGTGTGTGTGTGGGTTGGCGGAAGAGTCTTCTAAATAGTCCAGTAATCTTGGGCCCATGTCTCTCTCTCCTCTTCTGCGCTGGCTGTCCAACCCAACCCCGTGGATTCCTCCTTGGTCTATTTTAGTTCCTGGGCAGCCGATGAACTTCCAAGCAGAAGCCAGGACGGAGACCAGCATCAGAGTGTCGTGGAGCCCTTCCCGGCAGGAGATCATTGTGAAGTACGAACTCAGCTACAAGGAAGGAGATCGCGGCAGGGAGGTGAGTGCCACCAGGGAGGCATGGGGGATGATGGTTCCACCTCTTTCCCCTGCATAATGGCTGGACCCTCCCTTAGCTGGGGTGACTGGGGGGCGTGGAAAGTAGGGTGGGTTTTCATGTCTCTGCTCCGAGTTTTTATTTTTTCTTCTCTTCCCCCCGCCGCCCACGTCCAGGTGTTGAAGACCTTTGAGCCGACGACCTCGTTCACAGTGGAAGGTCTGAAGCCTAACACTGAGTATGTCTTCCGGCTGGCTGCCCGCTCGGCTCTGGGCCTGGGGGCCTACACCCCGGAGGTCAGGGAGCGGACCCTGCAGTCTAGTAGGTGTCTCTCCTTTCCCAGCCTTGTCTGAGGGGAAGACAGTCAGGGAGCCACAGATGGCGGGTACAGGGGTATGGAACCATGGGGACTTCATGGCACTGTCCTCACAGGAGAGGATTGCACGACTGGGGTACTCTGTGGGGAGGGGGTCGTCCTGGTACTTGTGGATCCCACTGCCTCCCTCCTCACTGATCTAGATAGCCAAGATTTGGGTGGGCCGGGGGCCAGGGTGTGAGTTAGCACCACCCATCCAAGAGGAGCGGCTTAACGAGCTGGGCGGCTTAATGAGCTTCACGCAGTCCTCATCGGCCCTTTGTTCTGAGCATGCTCAGTGAGGATGGCTTCCCGCCTCCACCTTTGAAGCTATGGGTTGTTAACAAGCAGAAACTGAGAGGGAGCTCCCGGGGGGGGACACAGGAGGGGCTTAAGAGAGCTCTCTGCGAGAGGTTTGTGAGCCAGAGGGATAGATGGTGGTTAATAAAACTAACATTGTCATCGGTATGATGGAAAGCAGCCCCCACCTCATTGTTCATAAGCGACTTCATAGCCTGCGGAGACAGGCCATTGGGGCTTGTGCAGAGCTGGAGAGAGGAGCACTGCAGGGGGCGTGGGGGAGGTTAACGATGCCAGGATGGAGTGTATGTAACCCAAATGTGCTGGTTTTAGTTTAATGGATTGTCTCCCTTCACTGTTGCCCTGGGGACGACTAGCCCTGGATGGCAATATTTCAACCTGGGCTTTTCACAGATCTTTGCTTTTAAATGAGGTGTTTTTTCACTGCATGAGTGGCTGTGGCAGCTGTTCTTTGTGTTTTCTGTCTCCTCTCATCTCTACTAAATCCCTCGGCTGCAGTTTGGAGTAGCTGCGAGCAGAACTAGCTCAGAAATGGCTCTGGTCAGCGGGAGAGAGCGCAAGCGAGCTCCCATCACTCACAACCGTTAACAAGTGGGAGCAGCAGCCTCTCAGCTGGGTGGCCCGCCTTGTCTTTCCATTTTAATTGTCAGCTCCCCTTCTCTCTCTTGCCCAGGAGCAAGAAGAAAGGGGAGTTTCTGTTTCTACTTCAGACAGAATTTCTTACCGGGGCTTTCTCAAGCCTCCAGTCCATTCAGAGATTTGTTTGGTTGTTTGTTTGCTTCCTTCCTTGAAATGTTTTTTGGTTTTTTTGTTTGTTTTTTATAAAGTCGGTATCTATATAAAAAGAAATTTTTTTTCCTGGCTTTGCTGAAACACCACTGGTTCCAGTTCTGACCCAGTTCGGTACCAGTAGAAGGAACCAGATGTCCTTGATCAGCACCAAGAAATAAAAAGAATGAATCGAAAGGATCTCAAGAATAGGTGTCAAAACTTTCCCACACTCTGCTTCTGTTTTACTAGAGCTTTTTGTTCTGGGAGTCATGGGACTGGGTTAGGGGGGAGGATTTGGGAACTGGGCTTTTTGGTTGGATGCAAGCAGTCCAGAGGGGTGGGCATCATGGGGTGGAAAATGGCTGTAGGGCTTAGCGATGCTGGAGGTTTTCCAAAAAAAAAAAGGAGATGGGAGGTGGGGGGCTTCTTTGGGGATCTTTCTATCCTGGCACTCGCCCGGGAGGAGATGTGGTTTGTTCCATTGGTCTGCAGCTCAGCTGTAGAGGGATAGCAGTCAGCTTCACGAATTTAACGCTCTTAAGAACCTCAGCTGGGGGAGCTGTCAACATTTTGTAACGTGGTGAAACGTTTTTTCCTGGCCGGCTGCTGGATGAACAAGTCAATTCTCCCCGGTCCGGGTGGCATCCTCGGCTCACAGACCTTCTGGCTCGGGCAGGCTTTCGTGTCTTTCCTCTGCAGTCCCTTTTCTGTTCAGCTCCTTCCTGGCCTGCTCCCTGGCTCTCTTTTTCTCCCCATCCATCTACCTGCCTGCCTGTCTGTCTCTCTCTGCATGCCCTCACAACCCAGTGAAGCCAGCTCCCCGCACCGTCTGTCTCTCTTACTGCCTGGGCAGTTTCCCACCTCGTCTCTGCAACACCAAAGCTTTCCCCACCCCAGCCACCTGCTGTGGTGTTCTGTGTGGTTTTTTTCCCCACCAGTCTCAGCTGTCACACACATGCATGCCTGGCCCGCTGCCCCTCCCTGCATGCATCCTCTGCGCAGCCCCCTCTACATCTCTTGTCAGGGTGGCTCTCCCGAACATCATAACCAAAGTAAAATCCATTAAACTAAAGGTAAAGTATCTTTTTCTTCTTGAAGTAGCTGGGTTTTAACTCTTCAAGTACCAGAGACGTAGATTGGAAAATAATGAACCAAATGCTTGGAGGCCTACGGCAATGTTGCCTTTTCTAACCTAGCTGTGGGGCCCTTAGAGTTTCTTAATACCCTTCTCATTCAAAAATTTCTCCTGGTGTAGGAAGCAGGTGTCACTTGACAGGAGCGAAAGGGGAGGGGGGGTGCAACGTGTGGGATGGGTTATAAAGAAACCAGAGGGATTTTCACCTCTCTGCTTCTTCCTAAGAGGGGTCTTCCCCCACCCAGTTGCTCTGATCCTTGTCTCCACTCCAAATAGGCGCTGAGTGAAATTACAATGATCTAAAGTCTATGGTACCTAAAGGGTTAAACGCAATGTATTATACGAGGTCAGTAAGGGTCATTCTTGTGGCTTGGACAGTCAACTTAAAGCCTGTAAAAGATGCAGCTCAGGTGAGTACTGGCTGGTCTCAAGCTGATTCACAAATACAGTCCACCCTGTCACTGCGCAGTCTCCTACGCACCCTGGGTATCCTGCAGCCCCGGGGGAGGAATGGGCGGGAAGAGGGGGGGTCTCAAAAAGCTGCCTGCTTGGTGAAAAGAAATCTGTGAGCACAGAAAGTTATATGCTTCGCAGTGGGCTTTTTGCTGTATGGCAGTCCCCTGTGTAGCCAACGTATTTGGTGGAGAGGTGGAGCCCAGGTCCACAGAACTTCTTTGTCAAGTGCACACAGCTCCCTGGTCTAAGTGAAGCATATCACCTGTTACACACACCCCCACCCCAGTTCCTTGCAGGTTGGGCTGGATTGTGAAGGAAACTCACTATGCCATGAATTCCCAAGAGTGTCTCTCCAACATGGCCAGCACTTGGTGGGTGTTTTCATCCAGGCGTTGTGGTCAGTTGAGAGCGGCGTGGGGCACAGGTGCCCCCCTCCCCTTCCCCAGCTCCCTTTTAACCAGGGAAAGTGCTACAAATGACCGCGAAAGGAGCTCTCGCTCCGGGGACATGCGGCAGGTCCTCATGCTGGGTCTTAGAGGGTGAGTGAGAGAGTGCCAGGCACAGCCACCGTTGATGGAAACAGCGCTCCCAAGCGCAGGCCGGAGCTCCATGCTCTGCCTACTGGGGCTTTCGTTATGAGTGTCAGGAGCCTTAGGCTCGGGATGGAAAGGGTAGGTCAGGTCAGACCCTCTCTGCAGTGGGTTTCACAGCCCTTGTGGTTTCAGCTGGGTTCAGAGGAGTGGAGGCAGGGCTGAGCGTTGGGTGCCAAGGACAGGTAGCTGGAGGCACCTTGGGGCTGTTTCGTCTTCCAGCTCAGTATGAAAAAGGCGTAGATGCCTCTAAATTGCAGGAGACAGCACACCGGCCTATTTTGCTTCATCATCCTTTATGGTCAGGCCAGGTGGAGAGAATTGTCTGTTATGGGGAATCTGGCCACGCTGTCACCAGTCTGGGTGCTGGTATCTGTCAGAAATAGGATAGATCAGAGACTGATCGTCTGTCATTACTGCAGAAGCTAGGTAGCCGAAGGAGGGGGAGACTAGCCAGCATGGAGGGACTAGTAGTTGCCGGGGAAGGGCAATATCCTAAAAGCAAATTGTTTTCAGGAACCCACCAGGAGCTTGGTCTGGCCTCATTGCTCAGTTTCTCTTGTTCTCACGTAAGAAAGTCTTATAAGTTAGCAGTTGAAGTTTGGAAGGTAGGTAAACAGACTGGGATCGTTCTGAAAGGATTTGCTTTATATATCGATATTATTTTATTATGATTTCCTTTTTGAGAGATCTTTCGTTTTGAAATTAATGGATTGATTTATTTTTTGTTTCAAGTTTTTCTTTGGTTGTTTGTTTGACATGTTTTCTATTATTTGACGTGGCTAGCCAGCTGCTGGAGATCGTAACCCCAGGGAGCAGAACTTTGCCTGTTCACCGCACAGAAATCTCCTTTTCTTGATGGGAAGGAGCGAATTGGGGAAAGCTTTAATTGTTTTGTTAAAGAAGCCGTGTGAAGGTAGTTTAGGCCCAAAACTTAAGGTTTTGGGTACAGGGAGAAAGGAAAGATCTGACAAAAACTAATCTTAATAGAAGAGTTTGTGTTCAATTAATAAAGAAATCTGTGAAAATCAGGTTTTTTTTTTTTTAAAATCCCATATAATATGAAGTTTGCAACCCAAACACAACAGTGCATGAAAGCCAGAAAGGGAAACTGACTATATAAACAGACGTGAAAGTGATTAGTCTATTTGCACTGGCCAAGCAGAGTAAAGGGAAGGCACAGCAAAAATGGTGAAAAGTCAGTTAGATTTTTTTAAAGCAAACGGGGAGATTGTTAAACACCGCAGCAGGGTGTCAGTAATACAAACGAAGGGATTCCAACCCTATAGTCCTGGGGACGGAGTCCCCCTTCAGTCATACTCATTACAGACCAGTATAATGCCATTGACTTCAGTGAATTTAGCCCTGATTTCCCCACTGTCAGACCACAGTTGAGCCCTGTATGATCAGCTGAAACCCTGATTTATTTCAGTGGGACTTTGTGTAAGGACTGTAGGATTTGGCCCAAGAATAATCTTTAAATAACCTTTAAATGGTGGTCAGCACTTATGTATTCATCCTGACGGACATCTTGGGTTTTGCAAGTGCACTCCAAGCATCTGCCCACCCCTGCAGGGGCTGAAAAGCTATCTACTGGGGCTGTGGTTTGTTGATTTAGAGCACATCAGCAAACTTGCCTTGCAGATCTACCAGCCCAGACACATGTGCGTCACCTGGCCCTTGTCAGGCTTACGGATGATGATAACACATGGGGATGGGGAACTTAAGGCCAACATTGTCGAATTTAGGTGCTTTACCATGGTCTTAGAGCCAGGATTTTCCAAAATGGCTGCTGAGTTTAGGTCCCCAGCCTGAGACACATTTCTGCTTTTCAGAAAGTGCCAAGCACCTGCCCTCTGGGAATCAAAGCATCCAAAATCACCTAGGGTCAGATTTCCAAAGGTATTTAGGCATCTAAGGATGCAGATAAGTGCCTAATGAGATTTTCAAATGCACCTAAGTGGCTTAGGCACCTCACTCCAATGAGAGTTAGGCACTTTTAGGAGCGTTTGACAATCCTGCTAGGCATACTTCTGCATCTTTAGACACCTAAATACCTTTGAAGATCAAGTCTCTAGTTAGTCCCTTTTGCAAATCTTTGTGTTAAGCCTAGTTTAAAAAATTTGGATTAATGCAACTTTACCAGTTCATCAGGAACATGACTTGCCTTTGATTGTACTGAAGTTTGCAAGGCTGCTTTAAAAACAGGAGCTAAAAGCTGTTCGTCCCAGGATGGAAGGGCTGGTTGCTCAGTTGTGGCCCAGTCACCCATACCTGAAAATAAAGGATGCGTTGGGCTAGCCCGCTCTATGTTTTATTCCTTTGCTTTGTAACATTTATGTTCCGATGCCTCCGTTTCATTTCTCTTGCCTTTATTTTTTATTTTTAAAAAAAACCCAACCCCCTCTCTTCTTTTTAATTTACCTTCCTAAACCAAATTTTTTGTACGTTTTATTTTAGATTTTTTTGTTATCATTTTCTTTTTTTTATCTTTCCCATCTTTTGTTTTTCCCCTTTTTCCCTTCCCCCCTGAATTTTCCCCCATCATAGAACCGTCCGCCCCCCCTCAAGACATAAAATGCGTCAGCACCAGATCCACTGCCATTCTGGTAAGTTGGCGGCCTCCGCCGGCCGAGAGCCAAAATGGTGTCCTGGCTGGATACAGCGTCCGCTATCGAGCGCTGGACTCTGAGGACACGGAACTTAAGGAGGTGAATGATATCCCCCCAACCACCAATCAGATCCTCCTGGAACAGCTGGAAAAGTGGACAGAATATCGCATCACTGTGGTGGCGCACACGGAGGTGGGGCCAGGCCCGGAGAGCTCGCCAGTCGTCGTCCGAACAGACGAAGATGGTAATTCCATCTCCTTTTGGTTTCTTTTCTTCCCGAGTCCGCCACAAATACATGACCGAGGAGACTTCCCTGCAAAGGAAAAGACATTGGATTTTTGGGTCCCTTTTATTGCTCCTTTTTGATGCCAGAAGAGAACCTGAAGGTTCCCCCCTTCACCCCCACCTCAGATTTCCTCACCCATCTTCCTAAAAACCTGCAGGTGCCATGGACATCAGCTCCTCTGAGAATCAGGCCCTCTGTGGTTTTCTTTTCCTGCTTGATTTTTTTTTAACATCCAGGCATTCAAGTCTTGTCCACACTGCTTTTCCCAGGAAATTCTGTGGCAGGATGGAGAGCTGGTTAGATTATGACCTCTCAGCTGTCAAGGATGCAGAATCTGAGCCGTTGAGAGGGGACAGGATTTGTAGCCAGAATTATTTAAAAATATGTGAGGGTTCCTCCCTTCCCATCTTTGTTGTTAAGGAATATTTAACTCAAAAACCTGAGAAACAGGTGAAGGGATCTCTTTGTTAAAGGATTAACAACCCAGGCCCTTCATGTAAGAACTAAAAGAGCTCTTGTTCCAGTTCTCTGGTTCTCCTAAGGAGACCTCAAGTAAAGAACAGGGAAGATTTGATTTAACTGATATTTCTTGGGTAAAATAAAGCAAGCGAAAAAGGGGAAATGATTTAAAAAACAAACGCAACCTTTCTGGGCTGTCTTCCTTCATCACAAACAAGCCAAAAAGGACCCAAGTCCAATATTCTTTTCCGTTGCAGGTCACCTTTAACAGCTCTCCCATTTGCCCATCCCTCTGCCCGTATCCTAACGCGATACCCACTACTGGAGGTAATACCTTGCTCAGAGTAATAGGAGACAGCAGGAGCGGCAGAAGCGCCCTAAAACTGTGGCGGGGGAGGGGAGCTACAGGCTTCCGAACCGTGGCCCTGTGCCGTCCCCCTACGCCTCATCCCCACACCGCCCCTTCTTCCTGAGGCCCCTCCCTCCAGCTACCCATTGCTCTAGGATGACCAGATGTCCCGATTTTATAGGGACAGTCCCGGTTTTGGGGTCTTTTTCTTATATAGGCTCCTATTACCCGCCACCCCGTTGCAATTTTTCACACTTGCTGTCCGGTCACCTTACATTGCCCCAAGGCCCTGCCCCTACACCACCCTTTCCCCCAAGCCCCTCTCCCCCATCACTCCCCCTTATGGCCAGTAAAACGTGGGAGGACCATGGCCCCCGGCCCACCCTGTTCTGCCGCCCTTGGGAGACAGAGCTGCATTGTTGTCCTAGCCAGGGTCCCATACACTGTTTGCTCCAAATCCCGTTTCCATCCTAATTCCTTTCCACAGTGTCTCTTCCCATTTCATGCCCTGAGATCAGACCGTTGCTGCTGAGTACCAGATGCATTTAAATGCCTGAGGAGCAAGGGCTTGAAAGGGCTGGTTCAGTCCCATCTTCCTTGCATCAAGCATCGTCCCAGTGTCCCTCAAGCACAGCCAGAGCTTTCCTTGGCTAGCTCCTCAGAAATCAGGTTTGCCTGTGGGTTGATCCAGGATTATACAGCTCCTTCTGGGCAGGCAGCTCTGAGGAAGGGGCTCATGGAAGGAAGATTGAGCAGAGAGAGAAGACATGAGCTCACCTTCATGCATCCAGATTGGCGAGCTATGCTGCAGCCATCCAGACACTGCCCATGACAGTGTGCGATGGCCTACAGCAGATGTGGTGGCCTTCCACAAGTCTGACTGTCCCTCAGCCCACTTGCAAGGCTCTAGATGCAGTACATGCCTGCCTCATGTAATCTGGATAAACGTCCAGCGCTAAGTCTTAACACCTGTACCCTCTTTTCTCTCCCTACCCCGTAGTGCCCAGCGCACCACCTCGTAAAGTAGAGGTGGAGGTTCTGAACTCAACGGCCATCCAAGTGTTCTGGCGCTCTCCAGTCCAGAACCGCCAGCACGGGCAGATCCGTGGCTATCAGGTCCACTATGTGCGCATGGAGAACGGAGAGGCCAAAGGGTTGCCCCAGATCAAGGATGTCATGCTGGCTGATGCCCAGGTGAGGACTTTCCGCCCCCTTTCTCCCATGGTGACTTGTGGGGAGCGCACCCTGGCCATCTGTTTGGCATATAGCCCCAAGTGACCCAAAATACTGGTAAGTGGCACAGCATCTCTCCAACAAACAAGTCCCTTGTCATATTCAGTTAATTCACGCTCCCAGACTGTAGCTGTTGAGGACGACCATGAGCCATTCTCCCAACACCGGGATAAGTAGGCTCCATCCTTCCCGTTTCTGGGAGGCCCCGGGGCGGGGCCTCATTCCTTTCAATCAAGCCGAGGTCACTACAAAATCTACTAATCTCTCCCATGCTACTTCTTCCTTCACCTTGGCCTGATAACCTCTGACCTCAAGTTGCCACTTGCCCAGGGACTTCTTCCTCAGGCTGTGTGTCTCTCTCTCTCTTCCCCTCTTCTCCCTCTTGTGTTCTCACTTGCAAATCCTCTCTTGTTCTCTGCTCAGTGGGAAACGGATGACACTGCTGAATATGTAAGTACAATGCTTCCTGCCTGGTCCCGGTTCTGTCCTCTCCCTTCCACCCTCTTCATTTGTGGTGTGACATTTTGTATCTTCGTTATTTATTTTCTTCAGTGCTGGTTGTCTATTTTCAAGCTTGTTACAGTGTTTCTAAGCATTCGCGCCCCACCCTGTACACTTCGCAATGCCATCCCGATTGCTCCTTTAGTCAGCACATGGCAATACCGCAGGGTTTTCCCCCGAGCTCTTAGGGAAGATCGAGTCAGCTGCTTCTCGATAGTGGAAGCAATTCAGACATCAAAGTGGGAACAGAGTAACTAAGCTGCATATTTAAAGACGGGCTGGTAGGAGCAAGGTCTGTGACTATATGGCAGACCTGGTCCACTGCTGAAAAAACATTGCTGAGTTAGAGACGTTAAGAGCTCAGTAGCTTCTAAACCATCAGGGCTTGAATGTGAACACTTTATGCCATTAGAAAGCCGAGGCTCCCAGCTATTCACTGGTACAAAGCACTCCCTGCTAATCCTAGCAACTCACAAGGGGCTGGACCTTTAAAATCAACTTTGTGGATCCAGGGTGTCTCTACACTGCAACTGGGAGGATTCCTCACAGCATGGGTAGAGTATCAGCCCACCTGATCCCCTGGGTCCATACTGTTTGTCCAGCCCAGGCTGAAATGCGCAGACAGCTATTTTTAGCACACTAGTTCAAGCAGTGCTACTGCGAGTCTGTTTCTGGGTCAGGATGCTTGCTCCCAGCTGCAGTGTTTACGTCTTCCATTTGAATGCCGACATGATTTGAAGGATGATGGTAGCCACAAAGCAATGGGGGAAGGCATTCCTCCCTTGGGCTAGTGGGTACTGAGGCTTAGACTGCTAGAATGAAAATACTTAGGCTGAGATTTTGATTTCCTGCTAAGAATGATGCTCCTGTGAGGCAGGGCAGTCCTCTGATCCTCCTTGTACAGATGGGGAGCAGAGGGTGTGTTTACACTGCAGTTAAAAACCCATGGCTGCCTCATGCCAGCTGACTTGGGCTGGGGCTAAGGGGCTGTGTAATCGTAGTGTAGACATTTGGGCCTGGGCTCTAGGACTCTGTGAGGCGGGAGGGTCCCAGAGTTTGGGCTGCACCCCAGCCCGGACATCTACACTGCAAACCCCTTAGCCTGAGCCCCATGAGCCCAGCCATAGGTTTTTAACTGTAGTGTAGACATCCCAGGAATTGAAGGCCACTGTTGTAAGTCGGAGGTTGGGTTCCTAACAACTGGCCCATCCCTCCTCCTTGGCAGCATGTTGTTTTTAAGGTCCATTCTCTCACTGCCGGCCCCACTTTGGGCAGGACAGAGGTTCTCAGGAGCAGTAACCTTTTTCCAAGTGCTAGCCTGGGGCCCCAGACTTCGTAGAGGGAGAAGAGATCAAACAAATGCAAAGTTCCCTTCACCCTCCCACCCAGGGCTCTGGCGAAAACCCTGCTGTGCATGCCCCCCTCCTGCTTGTTTTAACATGCGTGTTATTGTTATGACAGTCTTTGAAGGGCAGAGTACCTCCCTGCCAAGGGCCAGGCTAGAGTCCTGCTTCAGATCAAGAGCTCTTTAGGAGCCAGGTGTGGTGAGAGTGATAGAGAATGGGGTTGGGGGGGGAACGCTGCACCCTAACATGCAGGCACCAAATGTTGCCTTGCAGTTTGCATTAAAGCAATCCCTTTAATATTACAGGCGGCAATTTTTTTTTTTTTTTAAGTCTCTGACTGGCGGGTGTGGAGGAGGGAGTTTAATCTCCTTGAAGCCACGGAGCCCTCCTCTGAGACAGTGTGGGAGAGAGGGAAGCTTTGAAGAGCACCGCCGTGTTTTGACGGCTCAACTGGTTGGCGCTGAGATAGGGGCTGCGTTTGAGGTGGATTCGAGAGAGTGTGCGTTTCGTCCCGGTCCCTGTGGATGCCGGGTCTGTTCACAGCTGGGGTGGTTGTGTTTCATAGCAAAAGACTGTACCCCGTCCCCCACCCCATCTCCATGTTTTCCTAGAACTGCCTTGTGTTTTCAGTGTCGGTGAACATTCCTGCATGCTGGACAGGGCTGAGGCTCTTGCAAGGAAACAAGCGTTTGTTTTAAAAAAAACAAAAACCTCCCTCTCTCTCTCTCTCACCTTGCAAACAGGAAATGATCATTGCTGGGCTCCAGCCCGAGACCTCGTACTCCATCACGGTGGCGGCTTACACCATGAAAGGGGACGGCGCCCGCAGCAAACCCAAACTGGTCACGACCAAGGGTGCAGGTGAGAGGCTCTCCCCCTCCCCACCCCTCCCCTTTGGAAGTCGTCTCACTCTCCCAGGCCCAGAATTGGAGAAACTCTTTCCTCTCTATGCAGCTCATCGCTTCTCCCAACCTCGTTATGCAGAGAAGCAATTTCCCCAATCCAGCACTGAACGCCTGATTCCCCCTAAAGACAGCCTTCTACCCCGGTACCGCAGAGAACTCCCAGTTCTCCCCTGAAGAGAACACCCTCTCACCCAATGCAGCAGATAACAACTCATTACACCTCCCAATGGCCTATGCTACATATGCTCCATCCCCAATACAGCTAAGGACTCCCACCTCCTCAAACCACCCTGCTGATAAAGGGAAACTCGAATCTGGTCCCGCTTGTGCTTTGCTGGAGGTGTGGTGTAGACTTCTGGGCAGGGCACAGGGCAGTGTACATCAGCGGGGTCTGTAAGGCCTGCCGATGCCCGGGGTGTGGTTGTGAGTACTTGAGTAAAGTTTACCTGGAGGAAAGGCTGGAGCCAGAGGGGTATTGATCATCTCTTCCTGCTGCCTATGAGATCAGTGGCTCTGGCCCAGCAGGGAACTGGCCAGAGGGCTGAGCAAACCTGGCAGCAGCATGGGAGCCGCTGAGGTTGGAAGGAGATGGCTCCGTGGCCCTGCTGGAGTTCAGAGCAACTCCCCCTGCCGGGGACCTAAGCGGACCAGCCACATGGAACTGAGAGGCAAAGGCCAGGAAGTTCTCAGGCTGCGAGTGTAGTGGGATGGAAATTGTAGTGTCAGCTGACAAGAAAACCAGAGGCTGGAGCATCCTAGTCGGGGAGGAGTTGTGGCAGGAGGGAGCAGCAGACATAGGGCACTGAGATGGGAAGGGAAAGTCAGATCATGTCTCACACAGGATCAACTGGTGTTGATCTAAAAGTCCCCAAATCATCTCCTGGCACAGCCCTGGAATGAGGTATGTGCTCACCAAGAGGCTCGCAGTTCACAGAGCCCTGACGATAATCTCCACCTGTGCTCCCCTCGAGCCATCCTTCCAGCTTCAAGGGGCTAGGCCCTGCTCTGTCCAGAGCAATCATCTCCACTGCAGACCCAGTGAAGGGGGTTTCTGCGCAGGGGGCTGGCCTGGCCCTGCTCCCCTGGCACCGAGGACGCAGTTTCTGAAGTGCTCCCACTCCTAGGGAAACAGACTTCAACTGGGACCCTCAGCACGGTCTTGCAGCGAGCAGTTGCTGGGCTCCTGGGCCGGTCAGAGCACGCAGCGAATGTAGACTAGCAAACAGCAGAGGAATAGAACACACGTGGGGATAGCTGAGGCCACCCACTCTCCCATTCCCATCGCGTTGTCTCTGATGGCTGTACTAGCAGCACCAAGGTCAGTGCGGAGAGGAAGAACAGACAGCATTGACCTTTGCTAGACTGATCTCCTGGAGCCAGGCTCTGGCAGCCACGCAGCTGCCCTCCTAAACCCCGATTCTTTCATCCCTTTGACTTATTCCTTATGGCAGGGCTGCTCCCGGTCTGAGTACAAAGAAACGGGATCATGGCGAGGAGGTAGGGACAGAGCAGAGGAACGACAAAAGCCACTGAGGGATCTGTCTGTCTGTCGTTCCCCTGAACCTTTCTGCTGCACTGGGAAATGGGTGCTTTCGCCTCCTTTCATCCCTGGGGTCAGTGATGCTCCAGTCCTCCGCTATTACAGCTCGCATCAGCTCTACAGCACTTGAAAGGTTTTATTGAGGGGGAGGACTGCTGTGCCTAGACCTGCAATTGACCCTCTGAAACTCCACCTTCCCCTTGTGTCTCAAAGCATCACCATGGAATCGCATTTACTTGTGTCTTCCCTCCGCTCCTATGGTTCCCTGCCCACCATGTTCTCGCATTCACTCCTCTCAGGCAGCAGCTTTTTCCCCTTTTCATTTCCTTCTTTCATCTCTCTTTTCTTGCTGGTTTTTCTTCCCCTTCCTTTTCTTCTCCACTCAGGGGTTCTCTGCCTCCTGCGCAGGGCAGCTGCATCAGCTGCCGTCAGCCACCTTTGGAAATGTTGTGAGCTGCCACTCCACTGATCAAAGGCCCTTGGTCAAATGTGGCATCATTAGCCTGGGTGCCCCCAAGGCTGCAAAGCCAATGCAGAGCCGCAGCGGATGGAGCAATGCAGCCAGGAATCTGGCATCCCAGCCTGGAATGGCAAGGGCAGAAACCAACACTGAGGCTCCCTTTCCATGCATTCTTTCCCCAGTGAGCGTGGAGTTGGAGCATTGGAGCCTTCCCCCTTTAATGTGACCTTTCCTGCCTAGCTGGAGAGGGTCCCAGTACTGAAGAGGACAAATCCTCCAGACACTTAAGCAAACTTCATTCTGGCGCCAGCAGCAAACCCCCTGAACATCTGCATCTCACTCCTTTCAGTGCCACTTCAGTTCAGCCTGGCATATCGCCTCCTAGCGTTTCCCTTTCCCTGCCTAGCTCTCTTCTCCTGATCCACTCACTCTGCCTAGATTTCCCTCTTTCACTTCTGTGTCTTTCTCACTCTCTCTTCTTCACTGGTCTCTGTTCCCTTTTTGTGTTCTCTTCTGTAGCGTTCCCCCCCCCCGCCTTGTCACTCATTTCCTCTGTCTTGTCATCCTTCCTCATCTCTCCCATTAGAATTTGCAGAAGAGGTGCATCAGTCACCCAGATATGTTTTCTCCAGCAGAGCAGCTATTACCCAAAACTCAATTTCCCCCAACTTGAAATAGCTTTTTTCTTTTTTTTAAAAAAAAGCATTTTTCAAATGGCTCTGAAACATTCTCCTTTCCACTATTGAGTCAATACACCTTCCAAGAGGAGAGATTTCTTTCTTTATCATTCAGGGCTAGGGGCTGAATTTAAATACTGTAATACATCCAATTTTCTCCTGTAGCGTCCAACCCAGTTGCAAAATAAAACACTTTTTCCCCCTTCCTTCTCCCCCTCCAAATTATATTTGTAGTGCAAATGTAATATTTCCAGGCCTGGCTGATTATAGTAATGTTTGTGATAAAAACTGAGACATAAAGATAATGGCATTGTTTTTCTCTGTAATAACATTATGTTTCTTAAGTGTTTCCAAAGGAGCTTTTCCCAGCAGCATTCACCAGCCATTCTCCAGTTGTTTGAAATGAATAAAACATTCGTTCCAAGCAGCCCATGTCCGCGTGTTCACATATCGAGGCTGTTGCTTCTAACCAAGCAGGCTTCCCCAGTGTCTCCTGGTGCTGCCAGGGTCTCCGAGTGTGTGTGTGTGTCTCTCTCTCTCTCACACACACACGCACACACACACACACACCTTTCTGCCCAATCCTCACTTGCATGCCCCTAGCCAGATTAACTTCAGAGCTGGTTTGTGTTTCTCTGAAACCCGTTTCCTTCCCTTCTACCTTCTCCTCCCCCGCTTCCTCAACCGGGAGAGAGAAGGAAATTAGATCTTTAATAGAGTGGAGTGAGTGTAAACCACGCATGAGCTGCCGGAATTAATGCCCTCACCACTCCGACTCCAGTAACCCCCGGGCCTGCATATGTAATCAAACCCTGGCCATTAACTCATTTAGCATTCAGGCAGGGACAGGGCTTGTTAGGCAGAGGCATCACCAGACTCCCACAATATCCCATAAACTCAGTGGAATTGACAGGTTGCGGAGGGAGCTGGCTGAGAACAATGTCCCTGTGATATCCAGGAGGGAAGAAGCCGAACTGTCTGGACAGAGACTCTCCTCTCCTCCACTTCACCCATATCCTGGAGTCTGTTTCCAGTCCCCATTTGCCCCCATCTTTCCCTTCCCAGCTGGGTGATCAGACAGCTGCCAAACTTGCTTCGGCTGGCCTCATGCCTGCTGCTCAGGACCCCAGGCTGGCCAGAAATGCAGCCTTTCCATCCTTCATTACTTCACCTTCAGCAACTCTGCGCTTTCCAGCTTGCTCCAATCTGTTCCTGCCCTGTTTTTCTGCATGAGTTGTGTTGTCTAGTGTCTATAGCAGGAGGCTGGGAGACAGGACTCCTGGGTTCTCTCTTCTCAGCTCTGGGAGGCAGTCATGTCTAGTGAATACAGCCAGAGGCTGGAAGTTGGACTCCTGGGATCTGTTCCAAGTCGTGTCACTGAGTCAACATGGGACCCTTCCTGCAGAACACTTTGGAGGGAGAGGGAGTTAAAGTATCACAACTGTATGGCTAAATCTGACTCTGGAGTAGTACGTAGCACTTTGATAGTATGTTTCCTTTCCTAAATTGAAACCTGGCAAATTCAAACCGGAAACAAGTGTAAATTTTATGTGAGAGTAATTAACCACTGGAACAATTTACCAAGGTTTGGGGTGGATTCTCCATCCCTGACAGCTTTCAAATCGAGATAGGATGTTTTCCTAAGCGACCTGTTCTAGGAATTATTCTGGGGAAGTTCTCTGACTGGTGTTATCTAGTTGGATCGTCTGTGTGATCGCAGTGATCTGTCCTGACCTTGGAATCTATGGCTCTAAATGCTGCCTGAACATTAACCCATTTGTCATCACAAAGCTTCCTGCGAGGTGGGCAAATGTTAACGTTCCCGTTTCAGACACCCAGGCACAGGGAAGTCAAGATAAATGCTTTCGAAAGTGGCCACTGATTTTGGGAGCCTGACAAGACACCTGGGGCTTGATTTTCAGGGCAACTGGGAGTCGGTGGCAGCTGGGGGTGCCTGGCCCTGCTGAATTCAGGCCTGAAGATGTCTTGAACTGGGCACCCAAAAATCAGCGGCCACTCAGAAGTGTTGGTCCATGTGGCCTTGGGCAAGTCACTCAGCAAGCGAGCAGCAGAGCCAACAAGAGAAGTAGGATTTTAGATAGCTCTGCCCTCTGACCCCTTCACCCAGCTTCTCCATCCCTGGTGCAAGGAGGAAAGCTGGCATGGAACTGAGCTTGTCTCTACTCTCTGTTCTCTCCCAGTTCCAGGGAAGCCCATCCTGTCCGTGCATCAGACTCAGGAGAATTCTCTCCTGGTGAAATGGGAGCCTCCCTTGGATGCCGAGGGCCAGGTCATGGGCTACCGGCTCCAGTTCGGTCGACAGGACATCGACCCCCTGTCCACCTTGGAGTTCACAGCCCAGGAGGATAAGTACACCGCCACCAACATCCACAAGGGCGCCACGTATGTTTTCAAGCTGGCCGTGAAAAGCCGGGCTGGCTTTGGGGAAGAGGCCGTGCAGGAGCTGACCATCCCCGAAGACATCCCCCAAGGTTACCCCCAAATCCTTGAGGCAAGCAACATCACCTCCATGTCAGTCCAGTTCAGCTGGCTGCCCCCCGTGCTGGCCGAGAGGAACGGCGCCATTGTCAAATACACTGTGGCCTACCGAGAAGCCGGTTCCCCTGGCAGCCCCTTGGAAAAAGACCTGTCCCCCTCCCCTGAGAACTCATACACGCTCAACGGCCTCAAACCCAACACCGCCTACGACGTTAAAATCCGGGCTCACACCAGTAAAGGGCCCGGGCCATACAGCCCGACTGTTCAGTATCGGACGTTCCTGCTGGACCAAGGTAGGACTTACCGGTTTCTCCTCTCTCTCCTTGTAACCGGGGCTGGCGCCGGGAGGCAGAGCCGGGGGAGGTCCAGCCAGCCTAGAACGGGCTGGTGAGTAAATGCAAAGCGTTTGGTCTCACGCACGGGCCCCGCGCTCCTCTCTGCCTTCGCCAGGTAAGTCCCTTTTACTGCTTCCTTCCAAGTTAAGTCCAGGCGCCCTCCTGACTGGCTCCCGGGGCAGGCCAGCCTCTCGCACAGGTGGGACGAGCCTTTTCTTCAGCTTCCGCAAGCCGCCACTCAGCCAGATGCCAAACGCAAAACCGGCGGGGGCTTGTCCTCAGCCGAGCCTGCTCAGACATCCAGAGCCTTGTTCTCCACAGCAGCTGCTCAGGCGCCTAGCGTTTCGGGTGGGGGGGTTTGGCTTAGGGAGTCTGGGTGGGGTGCGGGGAGGCGGGATGTCTTTGGGCAGAGACCCTCCCCCATCCTGCCCCTGGGTTAGGCGTGGGAAGGGGCATCAGGGATGGGACTCTGGCAAAACCCAAGCAGAGTGTGGAAGAGGGAGCAGGTCCTTCTGTTCCTGACCTCAGTGCAGCCAGCCTCCTGTTGTCAGTGTCTGATAACCTCTCCCCTCTCTCTCTCCCCTACCCATTCTTTCTCTTCCTCCTGTCCCTCTGCACTTTCTTCCAGCAGTTTTACCAAAAAACTTCAAGGTGAAGATGGTGATGAAGACCTCCGTCCTTTTGAGCTGGGAGTTCCCCGAGAACTACAACTCTCCCATCCCCTACAAGGCAAGTGGGACTGGGGACTCTGTCCTCGTGGCCCGCCTCTTGGGAGCTGTAGGGCAGCAGGGGGTAGAATTTGGGGATGGTATTTTCAGGGTTAAACCCTCGTCCCTCCCTGAAGCCAGTTCCCTCGGGCGCTCCTGGAGAGAAGCGTATCTCCTGCTCGGGGTTCAGCAGCTCCAGGCTGCTCCCATGGGGAGTCTGACTGTGGGAAGCTCATCTCCATTACCTCTACCTGAACCTGCCCGGGGGCTTTTTGTGATGTTTTGGAACACAGCCTCTTCTCCCTGCCCTCAAAACCTTCTCTGAGCAGCAGTGAAGTATAGAGCTGGGGACGGAGAGTTGGGACTCAGATTCTGTTCCCGGCTATGGAGGGTGGGGGAAGAATATGGTCTAGTGGGCAGGGCCGCCCAAAGGATTCAGGGGGCCTGGGGCAAAGTGGGGGAGCAGGCATTAAAAAAAGGTACCACCTGTTGCGGCGTTTGTACTCACTGGGCGGCATGCTGAGTCTGCGGCGGCGGGTCCTTCACTCGCTCCGTGTCTTCGGCATCACTGAAGGACCCGCCACCAAAATGCCCCTGAAGACCCAGAGCAACTGAAGGCCCCCCGCCACTGAAGTGCTGCCGAAGACCCAGACTGCTGCCGGGTGAGTAAAAATTAAAAAGATGCCTCTAGCCAGGGAAGGGATTCTTGGCCAGGGCTTGCTGGGCCCCTGCAGGGCCTGGGATAGATTACTCCACTTGCCCCCCACTCTGGGCCGCCCTGCTAGTGGGTAGAGCATGGAGTTTAAGAGCCAGGGCTGCTGAGTTGTGTTCCCAGCCATAGGTAGGGAGTGGTGTCTCATAGATGTGACTGGTGCAGTTGAGAATCGGTTTCATTCCCGGCTCTGCTATTGAGTCCCTCTCACCTTGGGCAAGTCGATGCCGTGGTCCCTGCCTCAGTTTCTCCATGTCTCAAATGGGAATACTGCTTCCCAGGGAAGTCATGAGGCTTCATCCCATGCCTGTAAAGTGCTGCGAGACCCTGCGGAGGAGGGAACTATAGAAAGCCAAAGGAGTTTTGCGGTTGCTCCCCACCCAGATGCTCGTTCCCATGTACGTGGCAGTTGCGCGATGGGGTTAGAGACTGAACTGCATGGGTAGTGCTGCTGCTTTATGCCGCGTGCTCTCTGGGCATTGGGGAGGGCAGGAGCTCTGCAGTGTGGTGTTGCATAGAGGAAGCTGACTCCTTTGGGTGCTCTGGCCTTGCTCAGATCCAGTACAACGAGCTGACCATCGACGTGGACGGCCGCACCACCAAAAAGCTCATCACCAATCTGAAGCCCCGCACTTTCTACAACTTTGTCCTGACGAACCGGGGAAACAGCATGGGCGGCCTGCAGCAGAACGTGGCGGCCTGGACAACCACTGACATGCTGACCAAGAAGCCGGAGGTGACTCACAAGGCTGACGCGGATGGCAACGTGGTGGTGATCCTGCCGGACGTGAAGAGCTCAGCGCCTGTCCAGTAGGTTCCTGTTATTGCGGTGAACGTAGTGGCGGCCGATCATAACGCACTGGGCCGTGCAGGCAGCCGCAGTGCCCACAGAAAAGCCACGGGCAGGGGCAGAGCAAGCATCTCCCCACTAGCTGTCCTGCAAGTGTGCCTCAACCGTGGTGTGGAGGAGCAGCCTCCCTGGGCTAAGAAACGTTGAGCTTCTGTGGCCCATTCAGTCCTTGGCTTGTCCACTGAGGCTACGAGCAAAGTTACCCACTAGGAGCCGGCGGGCTCCCCTGGCTCATTCCCCCATGGACCAGCAAACAGCTCCCGGAGAGTTGGTAATGGCTGTCAGTCACTGCTGGCCCAGGTTGACGCTGGTGATATAGGCGGGGAAGGATTGGTGTCCTTATTATGCAGCTTTCTTCATCTGCAAAGGGGTCACTGTCTTATTTGATTCATCTTGCAGCACTGCAAGCCCTTGTAAGCTCAGAGGAAGGGTGGCACTGGGTTGGGACACATGAGACCCAGGTTTGATTCCTGGCCCTGGCACAGAGACACCCTGTGTGACATTGGGCAAGTCACTGCTCTGGGCCTTGTCTACCCGAGGGGGATAATAATCCAGGGTTAGGCAACCTATGGCACATGACGAAGGCGGCACACGAGCTGATTTTCAGTGGCACTCACACTGCCCGGTCCTGGCCACCAGTCCAGGGGGCTCTGCATTTTAATTTAATTTTAAATGAAGCTTCTTAAACTTTTTAAAAAGCTTATTTACTTTACATACAACAATAGTTTAGTTATATATTATAGACTTATAGAAAGAGACCTTCTAAAAATGTTAAAATGTATGACTGACAGGCGAAACCTTAAATCAGAGTGAATAAATGAAGACTCGGCACCCCACTTCTGAAAGGCTGCCGACCCCAATAATCCATCCTTTGTCTGTCGAGGGGAGAGGCCGACAGCCATCTGTGCTTTGGGAAACCTCTCCCTTAGCTTGTAAACTGGAGACAAGGCCCCTCCGGTATGGCGCAGCCCCCAGAGTTGCCTAGAACAGTTGATAGGAACTGCAACTTCCCTCGCAGCCCGGGGCCTGAGAGTGGGATGTGCCAGCCTCTGCGACTCTGCTCTGCTGTCTTTGCCCCTGCTCAGAAGCCACACGAAGGATTGAATGCTGGTTTCAGAAGCAGGCCTGTGAGGGAAGGAAGGACCTGTGGGGAAAAATTAAAAAGGCCCCTGGTGCCAAGGTGGAAACTAGCTAGTGTTTTACACCAAGTTAGGGGCTAAAAGTGAATAACTGGCTTTGGCTCCTCCTCTCCCATCCACAACGCCATGAGGGAGTGGGTGTGAGGGGCCTGGTGACCTGGGAACATTGGATCCCAAGAACAAACCCAAGGCTTCCGCTGTAGAGCGAGCCGAGAGACAGCCGCCCACAGGAAAATGATTCGATGCAGAGTCACGGGTGGGGGCTAGTTCAGTTGCTGCAAGGTGCTCGCTCAGATCCTGCGGTGGTGCACAGCGGGGTAGGCCGCCGTGAGGGCGCGGTCCTTGGAGAGGAGGAAACGGCCGACCTCCACTCACAGCGCCAATGATGGCGTAAGTCAGGGATGCAAGCGGCCTCCGCCTGCAGCCAGCAAGTGTGGGTGCGGATGGGAGAGGTGGTGTGGGACCAACGCTAACATAACCACCATCATCATCGCGTTTCTCAGGTGCTTTCCCATCAGCAGCCTGCCAGGCTCCTTCCCTAAGGAACGGTAATGCCAGGTAGAAAAAATAACATCCTAGGAAATATCAGCTGTGTGAGATTCCTGACGGCAGCCTCATCCCTCTTGTCTTTTCCTTCCTGACTCTCAGGGCTTACTACATCGTGGTGGTGCCTTTAAAGAAATCGAGGGGAGGCCAGTTCATGAACCCCGTGAGCAGCCCCGAGGAGATGGACCTGGAAGAGGTGAGCACTCGGTCAGCTCCACTCCGATCGCAGGGAGAGGCACGTCTGCAGACAACCGACTGGGTGATGCATAATGCACCATTGACCCCTTTTCTGGAAAGATCAGCCCCAAGCAAAGAGAGTAGGGCAGGGCGAATCCCCCACAGTATGTAGAACAAGTGGAGCTAATATGTTTGCACTGAACAGTTCAATTCTTCCTCCCTTCCTCCTGGTCCTGGGGCACTAGAGCCGTTGGGTCCCAAGCATTGCATTCTTCTCTTTTCTAGGTGATTCAGGACATCTCTAGGCTTCAGCGCCGGAGCCTCCGTCATTCCCGGCAGCTGGATTTCCCCAAGCCGTACATCGCTGCCCATTTCCGCACGTTGCCCTCCCACTTCATCCTGGGGGACATGAAACACTACGACAACTTCGAAAACAAAGCCCTGGAGCCGGGACACAAATACGTCATCTTCATCCTGGCGGTGCTGCAAGACTTGGAAGCTGTAAGTGTCACTCGTTCCTCTGCTGTCCGTCTCTCGCAGAAGCTAGGGATCCTGCTGTCCCCTTATATACCGGAACCAGCTGCTGCAGGTGCAGTTACTTTGCAAGCCAGCCTGGGACCTGGCACGTGCCATTTGTATGGTGCTTGGGAACCATATTCCTCCATGAACATTTTAAAATGGCTTTTTTGGGTTTGGGGGGGGGGCACATATTGAAAAAGTTTCCAAAAATCCCCCTGGAAAATTTGTGAGCAGGGCTGTTTGCAGGTGCACATACCCTTGGCTGTAAATACGCTCTCACACGCAGGGCCAGCTAGCGATGCCCTTCAGTTTTACTGGCATGCTTTGGGAGGTGGTTTTTCACACTTCGGTAGAACCCTGCAAATCTGCAGGTATCTGCGGACCATGTTTGTGGATCGGATGCAGATACAAATTTGGTATCCGTGCAGGGCTCTACACTTTGCTCCAGACGTGAGTCTAGAACCGGAAGATACTGAAATATCAGCTCAGAGGTACCCAGGGGTTCAAAGATCCCAAGGACCAACCCTAACTTGTTGCAAAAAGTGTCCCTTCCCCTAGCAGAGCAATAAACTCAGGCAGGCGTCCTCCTTTCAGAGCAATGTGTCCTGCGCCTGGGGAGTGTGAGCGGGGAATACCTTACCAAGGGAATCAATTTGGCATGCTCTGGGTCCTCTTCTGCATCCTTGGCAATCCCGTGAATTTCAGTGGCCTGCACAGGCCTGAATTTGACTGTGAGAGCAATTGCTTTAATATTCACCTGCCTTTTTTTCTGCTGCGAAGTAGGGAACAGTCTAATACTTCATCGCATTAAATCCCCCTGCAGAATTGTAGCGAGAAGTTATTGCAATCATGTTTTTAAAGTGGGGTGGCTGGAAATAAATATTTCGTTGTCTATTTAATATTAAAGGATTAGGCTGACAAGCCTGGGAACGGATTTCCCAATCGGATTATTCCTGCTTGTGGTAATTTCTGCTTTAAGGACGAGGTCCTGCAGAGACAGTAGCAATGGGCTGAAATAACAGCAGCCATCCTCGGTGTCTGTAGACAGGAACAGCCCCTTCCTCCAAATGCCCTGGGGGGGTAGGGGTGGAATTTCAGGGAAGGCCGCTTACTCTGGGGGAGTGAGCCCAAAGCTGCGTGCCACCCACCTGTGAGTTGTCATCCTGCCCCAGCTACCATCACCGTCCGTGCCTCAGTTACTGCATCTGTACAATGGGAGTGATAATACCTCCCTCATGGTCAGTGGGTGTCGTAACGTCTGTAAAGCTTTGACAAGGGAAAGTACTAAATAAGTGTTTGATATTATACCGATCTCTTGGGTTGCGTGCAAGGAGGGCATTTCCTTGGAATTGGGGCCTGTCTGGAGACATGAGAAGCTTCTGGCTAAGAGGGCTCTGCCGTAACGGACTATGTGTGGTAGCGTTTTCCATCCAGCCAGACCCCTAATAGAATGAACGTATAGTGCTCCTCTAGAAGGCAGGCAGCCTCCTCTGGGGTGGAGCATGTCAGTGGTTCTGCACTGGGAGCACAGCCTAGGCTGAGGAGAGGGAAGGGGAGAAAAATTCTGTTTGTTAATTTGTACTTAGTGGGGGGGAGTCACCAGGTCATTCTGTGTCTGAGTATTAATCCCCTCTTCACTCCTTTCCCCCTCCCCTGTGTCAATGTAATCCTGGCTGAGTGCCGAATCCAGAGGGTGAGGTGAGGAATTGGAGGCAGTGTCGGGGAGGGGCTGTTAGGATAGTGTGAAATGGAAGCCTGCACAACATTCTGAAGCAGCTGGTGCTGATTGCGTTGGAGACAGGCTATGGGACAAGGTCACTGGTTCTCAGCCTATTTACCATTATGGGCCGCTTCCAATACTACCTGTATGGCCCTGAGGATGTCACATGGGCCGCAGCTGTGTGCTGATTGGGCAGCAAGCAGCCCACAGGTTGGGAGCCACTGGACTAGATGGACCTTGGACTAAGCCAGTCTGCCCGTTCATGAGACCGTGGGGTCTCCTTGGTCCATCTGCTCTAGCATCCCGTCAGACAGCATCAGTTCCTTCAGAGGCAGGTGCAAGAACCCCTCTGCTGGACAGCTGTGGGAAAAGTTGCTCATAGAGGAAGTTTCTTCTTAACCCCATGTGTTAGGGTTGGTGTCTGTCCCAAAGCTTGTGAGTCTGTCTCCCTTATAGGGGCTTCTCTTCTGGAATGAAGCTGTGGCTATTCCCAGGTCCAGACCCCTTTCTGAATCCTGTTTTATGATGTTTTGTGTTTTCCAGACATTCGCAGCTAGTCCTTTCTCCGACCCAATCCAGCTGGACAACCCCGACCCGCAGCCAATCATCGACGGAGAGGAGGGCTTGATATGGGTCATCGGGCCAGTCCTCGCCGTGGTCTTCATCATCTGCATCGTCATCGCCATCCTGCTCTACAAAAAGTAAGGGTGGCCTCTCGCCCAGATATGTGCCCGCTCCCAGAGGCTCAAGGGCATTTCACATTCTGTCTCGGAATCGCTGCGCTGAGGGCACAGCCCCTGGTCAGAGCTACAGAGCAAAGCACTGGGGGAATGGAGAGGGACTGGACAGCTCAGGGGACTGGTAGTGGGATCCACTTGGTTCAAATCCAGCCCTGGTCCATAGTCAATAAAGCCGTGTCCCTGTAGTGGTAGTTCAGTGGCCTCCAGTGAAATGAGTTTGGCTGGCTGTGCCTTTGCTTTATCCCCACTGGGTTTGAATACCCTGGGGGCAGAGGGCTCAGAAGTCCCCCTCCTGCCGTCTGTTGGTGCCGCTCTGAGCTGGGGATCTCGCCTTTCCATGTGTGTCGTGGGCATTCACGCTCCATTCTAACCCTAACATTTGTCTTTTCTTCCCTCCACTTACTGCTCCCCGGACAGCAAGCCAGACAGGTAAGAGCACCAGGTTTGGTATCTCTGTAGATCCCCACCGCACTGGACTAGCAGTGTCTTGAGGCAGAGATCTCTGCCCACATGATGACTCATCTCCTGCCCTTGGCACTCCCACTGTCCTAATGGACATCAGATACCAAGATCTCACAGGCACATGTTTGTGCCAAAGGAAAGGCAGAGGGGGCGAAGGGAAGCCCAGCTGCCTGTCCATGATAGGATGGCTCTTCTTCAAGGCAAAGCCAAATCCTGTTTGAAGGAGAGTGAGGGTGACAGTAAATGTTAGGTTAATGGAGCAGAGAAGCGCCCGCTCATGTTGCAGTCTCAGCCGAGCGCAGAGCCAGGGGATGTGTCCTCTCCCTGTCCGATGGCTCTGTGCTGACTTTCCCTGAAACTCTGGGAGTCTTTCCAGTCATTTCCAAGGCTGGGAGTATTTTCACTAGTAATAACTCACAGATCTGGCCATGAACCATTCACCGCTGCTTCCGACTGGAGGCAGAATAAAGTGACACACCCTTCCACCCCCCCCCAAGTGCCATGATTCCCAAGCAGTGCTCCAGGTAGAGCAGTCTGGGCTTATCGAACTGCCTCCAGCTACTACGGGCTTTAAAAGACAACTAAACACGCATTCAAGACTCCACACCACAGTGTATGTAATTATTGTAGCTGCAGCAGGCATGAGGACCAGGGAGGTTTCTGTGCCGTGTACCCTTGGAAGGGGGGGTGTCCATGAAGTGACTTGGGTTATAACAATACATGAGATTCTCAGTTTGCAACGAGGTAGAGAGAGTTTCTAAATAGACTGCGAAGCAAATTTCATTTCTTTCTGCCTCGGAGCCGCGGGTAGAACAGTCTACGCTTTGCAGGCGCTTCTGGGGCTTAAAATCCCTTAGTCGACACCAGAACTTGTCTACACACAGAGTTGCACCAGTGTGACTTGAAACCAGTGTAGGTAAAGGTGTGCAAAAGGCTGGGTGGACACATTTATTTGGGTTTAAACCAGGTTTATTTAATCTTCGCTTAAGTCAGTTAGGCTTGGTCTACGCCCACAGCAGCACTGGTTTAACTAAAGATGGGCTTTTAAAACTGATTTAGTTACATTGGTGCAACTCTGGCCTGGAGTACACTAGATTAGGTCGGGTTAACTACATCAGTCAGGTGTGAAAAATCCACACTCTCGAGCAGCGCAGTTAAATTAAAGCAACCAGAGTCCCTGTGTAGACAGTGCTAGTCAGTGGAGGAATTCTTCTGTTGACCTAGCTACTGCCTCTTGCAGAAGCGGATTGCCTACACCAAGGGGAGAATTTCTTCTGTCAGTGTAGGTAGTATCTACACCAGGGGTAGGCAACTTACGGCATGCGTGGCGAAGGCGGCACTCACACTGCCCGGGTCCTGGCCACCGATCCGGGGGGCTCTGCATTTTAATTTAATTTTAAATGAAGCTTCTTAAACATTTTAAAAACCTTATTTACTTTACATACAACAATAGTTTAGTTATATATTATAGGCTTGTAGAAAGAGACTTTCTAAAAACGTTAACATGTATTACCGGCACACGAAACCTTAAATCACAGTGAGTAAATGAAGACTTGGCACACCGCTTCTGAAAGGTTGCCGACCCCTGAGCTACACTTAAGTGCTACAGCCATGAAGCTGCAGCAGCCCAGCTGTGCCTGTTTGTAGCATTTTAAGCGAAGACAAGCCATTTGTGTGTTGACGCTCTTAAATCAATTGAACCCTGGTTTCTGTTGGCTTAGTTCGCCCCTGTAAATTTGCTAAACCAATGTAAATAGTTTTAAACCTATAGGAGTGTCCATTCAGGCATTTGCGCTGGTTTAACTAAATCAGGGCAAGTTTATGTGTAGACAAGTCCAAACAGGAGTAGGAACAAGTTAAGTTAAACTAAAACTAAACAAAGCCGACTTAAGCTGAAGTCGGCTTTGTTTAGACTAGAATGTTGCGCCTGTTTAACTTCTATCAGTTTTTAAAATAACATATCTAAACTGGTGCCAACGACTGTGTGGACATGCATATTCCGATTTAAGAGTGTCTTATTTCAGTTTGACTTAAACCGATTTCTGTTCAATCTAAACTAAACCAAATTAAGCATGTCCACACGCCTTTGGCACCAACAAAACTAAATCAGTTTAAAATCACACCTTTAGCAGGGCAGCTCTTTCATGTAGACAAGACCTTGGAGGGTCAACCCAGGGATTAGCTCCAGTTTAATTAAAGTAGTGCACATTTTGTGTGTAGATAAGGCTCGGTAAATGACCAGTGCCGTAAATGAAGTTGCCAGTGTACATTAGGCTGCAGCTGCACCATCGTAAGGTGAGCTGTGTAGCCGCTCTTTATCGCCGGGAGAGTGCTCTCTCCTGGTGACGAAATAAAACCACCTCCAATGAGGGGCAGTAGCTTCATCGTCAGAAGCATGGCTCCCGCCAGCGAAGCACTGTCCACACCAGCGCTTTTCATTTCATTGTTCAGACTTTTATTCTTCGGGGGGAGGGTATTTTTTCACACCCCTGAGTGACAACAGTTTTAACGATGAACGTGCCAGTATAGACATAGCCTGAGTCAGTTCGTGAGTGTGTGTGACTTGCAAACCGAGACGATGAAAAGAGGCTGTAGCAGAAAAGCCACTTGTGGGGTTTAAGGTAAAGTCCCTGATCATACAAAAGCCTGTCAGGCGTCTTTGTGGCTGTATCCTTTGACGTATGATGGAGTAGCTTCCAGGATGTTGCTGTTGGCTTGAAGGGTGTTGGGAGAACATCACATCTGCTGAGTGCCATGTGACTGCAAGTCGCATTCTTTGTGCCTTGCGCCCATTTTCTGAGCCAGTAGATCATTCAGGTCATGGCTGCATTTCTCAGCCTCGCACGAGAGTGGCACCCACTTACATCAGGTTGGTGCTTGGCTGCTGGCCTGCCCGAGTCAATCGGAAAGGCAGAAAGGGCCCCAAACCAACAGGCTTTTCTGCTTTGGTTTTTAAAAGCAAACGGAAAGACTCTGAGCCGCGGACGAAATGTCTCCTGAACAACGCTGAGATTGCTCCTCATCACCCCAAGGACCCAGTGGAGATGAGACGCATCAACTTCCAGACTCCAGGTAACTGGCTGCAAACCAGCTCTCTCCCTAGGAAAGAGAAGTGGAGTGACTGCCCTTCCCCCAGTCCCTTCCTGCCTGCGTTAAGGCTGTTGCAATGCTGCCTCTGCTGCAGTCCAATTCTAGCCAACTACACAATGGAGAGATCTCTTGTGCCCTGTCTGTGCTAAGCGAGAGTGCTGCAAGAAATCCATGCTTGGAGCCCTCTGGGGTGGCAGCATCTTGTGTCCCCACACAGCAGCCACTCCAGGCATTGTAAATGGGTTGTGCCAGATGGCTGCAATGGCTGGAACCATTGTAGCTGTGGTCCAACTGGACTGGTGCAGGCTGGTTAGATAGGCAGCCGTGACTTAGCCAGTCCTCCTGACTCCATCTCATACTGTGATGCCTCAGATTTGGAAATTACCCAAGGGCCTCAGGGATGGGAGCTACAGGATTCCCAGACTGCACCGGTGCAAGCACATCTGTAACGGGCACTGTGTGCCGATGCACCAGAATAGTTCTTCGGAAACAGCTCTGTCATGTGGACACATTAATCCATCACAAGGAGAAGCAAGACAACCAGTCGTTCGTGCAAGCAAATGCCAGGGCAGCATTTTCTCGCTTAGTGTAGACACCCTCTTAGGGGGTCCTGCTGGTCTCCTTCCCCAGGTAGAAAAACACCTACCCACCTTGCAGAGAGGCACCAGGCTCCCTCCCTTCTACACCTCCACACGTGCATGGGTCAGCTGCCTGCATGGCACCTCTGCAAGCCTCCACCGACATGCACCCAGCACGGGCACTTCCCCACATAGAGGGACCCCCGCACCACTGCACAGAGCGATGCCTGCACGCTGGCCTGCTGCTCAGCCGGTTGGTCCCTAGAGCAGGAGGAGTTGGAAAGGAATTTGTTGTGCTTTTTGGGGCTGGTTGTCAGTTTTGCCATTTTGTGCTCATTAGTAATGTTTCTGCAGCTCCCCCCACCCATCTAATTGCCTCAGGTTTCTGGGGGGAGAGGGGGAACTGGGGAGTTAGTAGCTAATCAAAGGGCAAGGATTGCTGCTGAGCATAACGGCAGTGCTCAGTTCAGATTCCCACAGTGTGGAGATGGGAACCGCCGTCCCCGTGGTCAGTCTCAGCATCCCAAGCTTTGTGGTTGGGTAAGGGCTGAATCTCCTTAGGTAGCAAAGGCAACAGGTTCAATGCAGCCCCTGGGGACTGAACACACAGGAAGGTTCAGCAGCGGCCAGAGTTGTCATGGACTCTGGTCCAAACTCTGCTATGTTACACTGGTGTCAATCCAAAGTAACTGCAACAGAGTCAATTGAGTTACTCTGGATTTTCAGTGGTACAGCTGAGAGCACAATGGGTCCCAGGCTGATACCACTCTGTAGCTCCTCAATGCTGCCTCTCGGATGGTGCAGGGAGGCCAGCGTGCCCTTGAAATCCTCCTGCAGCCTGAATCTCAGAGGCGGGGATGGCCCCCAGTGTTGCTTGGAGAGCTTTGGTTATTGCAGCACTGTCTGACCTTCCTTCCACCCTTTGTAGAAGCAGTTTCCCAGAGGAGCTCCAGCAGCAACTCGCAGCAATTCACGTTGCGTTAAAGGAACCGTTTCCAAGTGCCCACTGGGGAAACTTGCTTTATGACGGGTGCAAATGGGACGGTCAACAGAGCAGCTCCTGTTGGGCAGGGAAGGCGAATTCATCCCTAGGGTAACTCCATTCATACCAGTGCCTCTACCCCAGGGAAGAATGAAGCTGGAGCGAGAGGAGGCTGGAGTTTGCACACCTGGGCATCGAGCTTAGGGTGCCCACTTCCCCAGGCATTCTGGCACATAGGTATTGATTGGCGCATCCAGAGCTAGACTCCATCTGCAAACGGAGGCCAGCACATGAGAGAGGTACTCTGGACTGGAGTCATTTCCATCTCAGCCGTAGCCAGCAAGCTCAGAAGAAGCTAGTTGGTCTCAGTGTAATAGCTGATGTATTCTTTATTGGCAGAGTCTTTGCTGCCCTTGCAGAGGGCTGGCTTGATCAGAAAGCAGCTTTCCATTTCAGACCATTGTAGACCAGCAAGTCTGTTCCCCGTTGGCCAATGCAGGATTGGTCTCTAGTGTGTCCTTCGGGGATGTGTGCAGTGTAGTTTTAAATGGCCCAGCCATAGAATCGTAGGACTGGACGGACCTCAGTAGGTCATCTAGTCTAATTCCCTGCACTCAAGGCTGGTGATGCTTCCAACCTTCCCTTAGGGAACCATTACACAAAGAGCTCGGTGGTGGTGACTTTATCTTAATACTTCTCTGATAATCCAGGCAGGGATTTTCAAAGAAGCCTAAACAAGACAGGCCCCCAGCTCCCACTGAATTTCTGTAGGAGTTGGGTGCCCCTTGGAATATGCCAGCCTGCAGTGTGTAGATGGTGAGGAGAGATCCATGGCTCAGGTTGCAGGTGGGAGACTCTCTGGGTACCGTGAAGCCACTAAAATAAAATCTAGTCTGGCACAAAGACTGGCCCATGCCCTGTTCTCTATCAAGGCTCCCTGTGATCCAGAGAATCTTCATTCTGTCCCCAGTAACAAATGAGGGACTGAGGGGGTGGGATGCATACACAGGGGGTTGGGGGAAATAAAACACTTTTCAGTGGCCCTGCCCCTACCGAATCAGCACAAAAAATTAACTTTTCATTTCCTCTTAAATTTATGTTGCTTTTTCCGTTTGATTAGCATGAAATTTTAAAAGAAAAAAGGAAAGAAGTGTATTTTTATTTATTTATTTTTTACTGTTTTCTGCAGATTCTGGTCTGAGCAGCCCTCTCAGTGACCCTGAGTTTGACTTTGAAAGTTAGTTCCTGTGTGTTTTTGTTCCTGTTGGTTTACATTTTTTTCCTTTTGTTGGTTTGTTTCTTTTGTCGTTTTTCTTTCGTTTTTTGTTTTGTTTTGTTTTTTTCCCCGTTTTTCGCTGAACTCTCTATGTGTCCCTGTGGCCTTCGCCATCTCATCCCTCTTCTGTGCCATCTGTCTGTCTGAACCGCGCTTGCAGTTTTACAGTACCAAACACAGGCCTTGTCAAAGTGACAACAGTGGCGACAGTAACATAGGGACGGAGCTCCTAGTGGCTGATTTAAGAGACGCCATCCGTCCCTCTGTCTGTCTTGTCCTCTCGCAGGATTAAAATCTGGGTTTCAAGGTTCCCGTGTTAAAGGTGTTTCAAGTCTTATCTTAGAACAGTCCTCAAAAGCTCGGGTAAATGTGCATCATTCGAATCTAAGGGAGAAAGCAGCTCTATGTACGCTGGTCTGCGTGTGTGTTTGTTGCTCCGTTGTCTGGGTGAAGGGAAGACTGTAGCAATAGACCATACTCCTCTGCTCTCCTCGTAAGAGACCTGCACCGACACCCTTTTATGACAATCTAGGGAAAAGGCCATTTCGGGTACCTGGCAGCTCCTTGGCCCTGATCTGGAAGCACAGTCCTCTCTCTATAGTCTGCACCTCCACTGGGTTTCACAAAAAGTACCGTTCAACTGCAGGGAGTTTGCTAAGATAAACAGGTTGTGGCCCGCACCAGATGTTCGGGTGACGTTTCTGCAGATTTGGCTGGCACAAAGTGGAGTGATAAGATCAGAGAGGCTCAAGTGATTGAAATGCTAGATGAGACCTGCTCTAAGACTGACCCAGTAGAAGCTGGGATCCAGTCTCCTAAATCCTTTTGGCGTGTTAGGCAGTTACTTACCCCTTGGCTAGGTGCTTCCAACACATACTGACTTCAGTAGGAGCTGCAGATGCAGCTCTAAAGCCTTTGCCTGCAGTCCTAGATGATGGAGTTGGAACAGGCCTCTAGACAATTTTGTCCATTGTTGGCACTGAGCTGAAAGGATCCTCTCCTCTTGATACAGGGGTGGTCCCAGATGAACCCATCTGTGCTCCTCTGCGAAATGATGTTACCAGCTGGTTGCTTAATCCAAACCTATATCTTTCCTCTCCCTCTCGACACAGTACATTTCAGGATCTTACGGGAAACCCTGATGTGCCTGGCCGGGAAAGTGTTTACTCATTTCAGAGAATTCGAGCCTATTTTCTTTATCCCCATGTCGGATCAATTCCAAGGGTTCTTTCTGTCTGCCCTAAGAGACCAGGAGAGAGGCCAGTTCCCAGGCACTCTCAGCTGTTGGTTTACGAATGGGGGTGAAGGGTGGGGGGCAGGGACACACTGATGCAGGGAGCCTGACATGGCTGAGGCTTTTTCGCTGGAGCTCTGACAAAGGAAATATCTCCTGAAATCCATTCAAGGAGAATGTGACTTCTGTGGTGCAGATCTTAGATGGGGCCTTTCCCCTCATCGTCTGCATGATGGGATGGACAGAGACCTCGTACTGGAACCCACTAGCCTGGGAGCCTCTTGTTTTCTTGCTTCGTTTGCTCCTGTTTTATAAAAACCTGTATATATATTGTTTGGGATTTAATTTATGACTGTTTCTAATTGCACTTCAGCTAATAATCTGTAGCTCCTCCCAGCAGAGTCAGATTCAGGTGGTGGCAGCTGGCCCATATGCTGGCTGCCTGCCTCGCTGCCTTCTGCCCCAGGTGGGAGGAAGTCAGTGGGAGGGGTAATGTGTACAGATCTGGAAACAATTTATTACATTGCCAGTGGTAGTTCTGAACAGGGCTCAGTTTGCTCTAATGATCAAGGGAAGTTTGTGGCCCTCTGCAGCACCTACCTCTTATCCTCAGAGAGGGCAGGAGGAGGAAGCAGAGGTTCTGTGCTGAATGTTTATTATAATGTTAGTGTAGTGCGTCACTTCTTCTATACATGGAGAGGCTGCCCCTTGGCCAAAAGGATCCCAAAGCTCTTTATGAGCTAGATGTATATGAAAGAAACACTTCGCTTCCGCCACTGAAACACAGCTATCTCTGGGGTGTAATGCGGCCACACTGCAGGAACTGAAGGAGACTCTCTTGTCTGAGGACAGCAAGAGGTGTGTAGAGAATCAGGCAAACTAGAAACCCACTGGCTATGACCCCTTCCTTCCAGGAGCCAGGAGAAATGTTCTAACCTGACCCCGTTGGGCCTCAGAGGCCATACTGGTCTAGCTTACCCTCCATAATCCTTTTGCCTCCTGGTTTTGTTTTGTTTTTTATTCTCCCATGTCCCCGCTTTCTGCCTGGCTATCCAGTTCCAGAAGGGATGATTAGATAGTTTGGGAACAAAGGCATCTGACTCGGGGCACTGATTTTGGGCCAAGCCCTCTTCTGTCTGCGGTGAACCCAGTCTGTGGGCTTGGTGGTAAAAAACACACTGTAAAACTGAGGATTGTCATGCTTGCTTTGCCATCTCTGTGCTGAGTTTTCAGAGTAACTGACCATGCTGCTGCCGCCGCTACTTACTTTGTCACACACGCCACCAACGGGGCTCGAAATTCTCCATGGCTCCCACCTCCCCATCTCCCCTTTCCATTCGGGGTGGAGGAGGGGACGACAATGCGGTGGCTCCTCAAAACGTTGCCCGTGTCTTGGCTGGCAGGCAGCGGAGTGGAGATGCTGCTGGACCGAGGGCCTAGATCTTCCCAGGTATTGAGTTGCCTCACTCCCATTGCTCTCTGGAGGTTAGGTGCCTCAGTATCTTTGTAGTGTCTTGGCCAGCGTGATTTGATGCAGATGAGGAGAGCGTGAAAAGCTTTTCCACGCAGGTTTCTATTTGAGCGCTTCAGAGCAAGGGATGGGTGGTGGGGGTTATTCCTGAGTTCACTCTCCCCCAACCACCTTTTCTGCTGTCCCTTCTCTAATCCTAGCTACAAATCTCAAAGCAGGATGTGCAGATTAGTATGATAGTCAGACCGATTCCTGACCGAGCCCCGTCACCAATCTCATTAGCCTGCTGTGACAGCCTCCATCAGATCCAAACGTCCTAGGAAAGGATGCAATGTGATCCCTTTTCATGGCTCTTGCCAGACATGTCCATGTTGATACAGTGGGAGCTCCCTTTGCATTCAGAGACCCATAGCATCCAGAACGTAGCGGAGTGGGGCTTAGGAGTGCTCCAGTCTGGCAAACCGCCCATGAGGGGCAAGGTTTGGAGAGGGCAAGGGGCATCCTCCTTTCATCCCAGAAGGTGAAAAACGCCCCCTTCTGGTGCCGCTTTGATCAGAGAGTGGCACCACCGGAACAGGCCCATGGAGTCTGCCTGTAGTGTAGGTGTTTGTCCCTGCATGGTTGCTCAAGAGCAGGTATAGGGCAGTGGTTAGGGTGCTTTCTTAAGCTGCTGGGCATCCTGGTTCAATTCTCCTCTCTGCCAGATAGTGCAGCAGGCTTTCAACAGGGAGCTGCTCTGGCTTTCCTATTGAAGCTGTTCCACTTCAAAAGAGGTGGGAGGGGTAGCTCAGTGGTTTGAGCATTGGCCTGCTAAACCCAGGGTTGTGAGTTCAATCCTTGAGGGACCCATGTCTGGATCTGGGGCAAAAATCTGGGGATTGGTCCTGCTCTGAGCAGGGGGGTTGGACTAGATGACCCCCTGAGGTCCCTTCCAATCCTGAGATTCTGTGATTCTATGACCCAGAGGAAAGAGCAGTGGGAAGCGATGGCCACTGGCCAGCCATGCTGTGGAAGGAGCCTATTCACAGTGATGCACTGAACACATGCTTGGCATTTTGGTGGGGGGAGAAGAGGTTCCCAGAATGATGTAACATTTCCTTAATGCTGGACAGGATTAAGGGCAGTTGACCCAGCCCTGGGGTATTTGCGTGGAGTCCTAGCCCAATGTGCTCCCCAGTGAGCTTTAGAGGGGTTTATTATCACATGCAGAGCCACAACAACAACTTTGAAAAGCCTCCCCAACTCTCTCCCATCTGCACTCCCCTCCCCACCCCCATTATCGATCAGCAAGAATTCTGCCCCCTCCCTGTCTTTGAGTTGGTGTTTGTTTATGACCATGCCGAGTGCTGTGACATTTGCTGCGTAGGTTTCCTTTGGCAGAGTTTGCTCGTTTCAAGTCCACTCCTGGAATCGTTAACAAGCATCTGCTCTTTGGATTTGTTGTGTTTTTTTTTTTTGGTAAATGTTGAGAATGGGGCCATCACAGGGGAAAGCGCTCATTTTCCTTTTTACTTCCAAGGACACAATTTCGAGCCCTGAATCTTCTCTCTTCTAACGTTCCCTCCTTTCATTGCAGATCTCACATTGTAATTTTTTTCTTGTTTTCATTTTTTCCCTTATAAAACATGCAACATTGATAATTGGTTGGGGTTTTATTTAATTATTAAATGAGATTTCTTTTCTCCCGCTGTCTTTTCTGTTAGGTATGCTCAACCACCCACCCATCTCCATCTCCGAGTTGGCAGAACACACGGAGCATCTCAAAGCCAACGACAACTTGAAATTATCCCAAGAGTATGAGGTACGGGCAACAAAGGGCACGTTGGGTAGGTCCTCAGAAGCATGGGCCTAGGAAATCCACCCAGACCCCAGTCCAGCAATGCAGTTAGGCACAAGCACAATAACACTAATGAAACATTTGAAGTTAAACACCTGCTCAAGTGCTTTGGGATGCAGAGAGCAAACAGTGTAGAATAGACAAATGTGTGAGCAATATTTGGATTGTAAGATCTTTGGGGCAGGGACCATCATTTTGGTCTGTGTTTGAGCAGCACCTAGCACAGTGGGTCTTGGTCCGTAACTGGGGCTCCCAAGAGACCTACAGGTTGTAGGACAATCTGTGAGCCTCAGCCAGCTCTCCTGAAGCAAGGGGAATGAGGCATCCATTACTAATACCCAGAGGACTGTCTGTTGCTCTCCTTCGTATCACCAATAGCTCTGGGTCCCAATATGGCCAGTCGCTAGCAGGGCCCTTGGAGCGAATAGGAGAAATAAAACCCCAGACCACAGTCTGCTACTTCCGTTTGCATTTTGATTTGCTCACATCCACGAAGCTTTCATTTCGGTCTCTGCAAACACTGTGGCGCTGTGCACTCAAGGGTTAGCCAAAGCCAGGCGGTAGCTGGAACGTCACCGAAAGCCAGTTTCCGAGGTGGGTCTTTGCCCGTAGAACTCAGGTTTTGTGCGGCATTGGCTAGTTAGTTAAAATCCCAGCACCAAGTGCAGCTGTCACAATTGACTGGCCCAGCTCGCTCTGTGACTTAAGTTACATAAATTGCAAACTGACCAAAGGATTTAATTATTTGTTCATAATACGTGCTGGTAGTCACTAGGCAAATGATTCAATTCTAGACGGTCCAGCTCACAAGGAAAAAGGAAGGGAGTGATTGGTTGTGAGCTCTACTTGCTGATATTAGTGATGTTCTGTAGCAGGGGTAGGCAACCTATGGCACGGGTGCCGAAGGTGACGTGCGAGCAGATTTTCAGTGGCACTCACACTGCGCAGGTCCTGGCCACCAGTCCGGGGGGGCTCTGCATTTTAGTTTAATTTTAAATGAAGCTTCTTAAACATTTTAAAAACCGTATTTACTTGACATACAACAATATTTTAGTCATAGAACGTTAAAAAATATTAGTGGCACATGAAACCTTAAATCAGAGTGAATAAATGAAGACTCGGCCCAGCACTTCTGAAAGGTTGCCGACCCCGGTCTATAGACAGCGTCTCCCCCATAAGAGCTGTGTGTGGGGAAGATCCTTTGGCTCTATTGGGGTCTTTCACCCCCATCTCAGAGTCTGGGGAGTGCGTGGAAGCTGGAAGCCAATTAATATGCTCTATACAGATTTCAGAGTCTCATTTGCATAATGCAATATCCCAAGTGCCCTGGCTTAGTTCCAGCAAAACCTCCTCTAGTTGGGGAGCAAGAGCTAAACAAACAGCACTAATGAAATGAAAGCGAGGCGAGATTAGAGGGACAGAGAGCAGACAGACACATTACAACAGTATAAATACCCATTAGTTAGAAATGCACCACAGCAAGAGAGCGAGAGGACATTAATGTCTTGCTGTTTGGTACCAGCTTTTCCACCTCTTCTCAGCTGTATGGCTCATAACATACACACCCAGAGCACCAGATCTAAGCCACGCCACAGGAGAATGGAAACACTGTGGGTTAGGGTGCCGAGGGGAGGGCGAGGGAGCTAGCTAGCAGTTGCCTGTGGGTGCACAGCAAGGGTCCAGAGCCCATGCTCAGGGGAACTGGCAGCTACTGGTTCAAACAGCATGTGCATGCAGTGTGCCTGTCCCCCCCAAACTCCTGCCCCCTAGGAGGGGCACAGGCAGGACTGAACAGCAGGGAGTACTGTGGAATGTGCCACTGCCAAGCTCCGTTTGGAGGACTCTCCCCCCACCCCCCGAGACTCTCCAAAGTGATGGCAGAATTAAGGCAGAGTTTTATTTAATTCTCCAGCTGAGGATTTAGAGGTAAACATAATTAACCTAATTTCCATATCTGGGACAGCTGGACTTAAAAAACCCCCCACCAACCCTGGCATAAATCATCAGGACAGGCGGGGAGAGGATTTTTCTCTCCAGTGTATTCCACAGTTGTCCCCTTTATCCCTTCAAGGAAAGAGCTACTGTCGATTCAGTGTCTTAGGACCAGATTCCTTAACCCTTGTCTGACCAGGGAGAGGCACCACTTCTCCTGCCAAATGGGCACATGCCAACCATTGCAGGGTCAAAGCCTCCACGGGTCCTCTTGTCCATTACTTTGCTCATACAAAAACATTCCCTGCTCTTCAGGGCGCTGTCGTTTTCAAATATCCCAAACAATGCTGCTTTGCCCTGCGTCTCTTGGGACAGGACAGTTCCCTTCCCACTGTCGAATACCTCTCACTGATAAGGAAGCGTTTCCCTGATATTTAGCGTATTTTTTCCCTCTTTTACTTTTATTCCATTATGCCTTGTTATAACCCTTTGTCCCATCCCTTCAGTACTGGTAGAGTTAAATGTCTCTTTTTAATAATTTCTTTGCTAAATCATATAGATTTTTGCTCTTCCGTTTATTCCTCATAAATCCAGCCCTTTGGCCCCCCAATTATATCTGTTGCTCTTGTCCCAGCTCCCTCCCAGTTGTCAATCTATTTTTGGTAATACGGTGCCCATAAGAGAAAGCTAGAATAATAATTCTAGGCACAGTTGTACCACGGCGGTATGGAGAGGAAGTTTTTGCCTACCTGCTCAACTTGATGCCTCTTTACGTGCAGCCTGAAATTGCACTGGGCTTGGGTTTGTTTGCATTGTAATGGAAAATATCCCAAGTGCGCCTGGGGCATGTTACAGAAAAGGAGAGGGGGGACGTATCACCGTGATGATACTGAAAGCAGTGAGGGATGGAGAGCACCCCATTCTTTGGCTAGATCTGCAGAGCCCGGACTTGACCCGTAGCGGCAGGATGCACAGAGCTGACCACCACTGCTCCTCCTTTCTGACTACGTTGTTTTCTTTCCTGATTCTTCCAGTCCATCGACCCTGGCCAGCAATTCACCTGGGAGCACTCGAACCTTGAAGTGAACAAGCCCAAAAACCGCTACGCTAACGTGATCGCCTATGACCATTCCCGCGTCATCCTGCTGCCCATTGAAGGTAACCATGGTGATCTCTACTGCTAGCCTGTGGCTTTTTCAGGGGAACGCAGGGCACTATGGTCCACAGAGTACCATGATACTGCTCTCAGTTTCCTCTCACCAGGTCCCTGGTAGAGCAGCAGGCAGAGTCCTGTCATGAGAATACGATCTGATCCTGGTCACACTCCCTGCATCCTTAGTTTCAAAGGAGCGTTTATTTAGAAGCTGTGCTCCCTTTACTTGGAGGTTAGTCTGCTTTAGCTCCCAGCTGGATGTACTCCCGAGTAACAGGAAGAATCCAGACTATATACTGGTTGGAGGAAACCCGTGACAGGCCTGAAGGGAGCCTCTGAGACCCTACTGGTGTTTTTGCCACGCTGAGTCTGCTCCTTATTGAATATTCAAGGCCAAACCAGAAACCTTTCCACTAAAATGCTCATTAGCAATAACCCTTGGCTTCGTGTCCTACAGTCCCTTTTCTAAGCAGTTTCCTGAACTGACATGTCTTCTGACTACCTCAGGTGTCAGTCACTTGCAATAAACTGCACAGCTCCTGGCTCTCAACACAACCACCAGTTTGCAAACTGGGCTGAGAGCTGCTTTAATGGAGAGAAAAGCTGTTCTTCTAACAGAGTCCCTGCAGTGGGGCTTCCTCAGATGGCTGCCACTGATGTGACATTCTGCTCCAAGCCTCTCACCCTCGCGTACTCCCTAGGAATGTGCCTTTCATGGTTGGCCTTCTTCAGTCAAGAATTGTCCATCTAGGCATCAAGGGCAGGACCTGGGACAAGTTCTGGTGTCCCCCCTAGCTGGTGTTAAAGGTTAGTTGAGATATTCTAGGGATAAGGTGACTGGCTAGAATCAATCCCTTTCCAAAATAATTCCAGGGGAGTGGCATTTCCATTTCTGAGGAAACCGTGATAATGGAGATCTGCCAAGAAACCAGCATCCATTTAGATTAGCCTTGGCTGTTGCTGAAGGAGAATTTCTAACATTTCTCATTACAAAGATGACTGTGTCTCAGCTTGTTTTCTGTCTGAAATTAATATTGCATGAGCCATTTAAATTGTAGAGCTAGGCTTTCAAAAGTCACATTGTCGTATTCACTGGAAGAGAGAGGGAAGAATTCCTGATATTTTCAGAACACCTGGAACAGTCTAATTCTGCCCAAAGCCCAGGGAGTGTCTGATGCCAGCACAGGTGCAGGCTCTATTTATGTTTAGCGTTCAAGCTGCTAAAAGATGCTGGCTTAACAGCCCTATGGTCTAGACCAACCTATTTATTATTGTGGGCCAGTATATGGACCCCCTCCTCACCCCTCCACAGAGTGGGGCCAGGAGCAGACCCCAGGTGCAGGGCTGCAGGGTAGTTCCTACCCTGATCCCACCACACAGGAGCCAAGAGCCTGGTCTCCGCCTGGCAGCAGGGCAGGGCAGCTCTGAGCCCAGACCCTGCTGCAGGGGGCTGGGACCCCACCAGATAGGGCAGCAGGGGCCCAGACCCTGCCACGCCAGGCCATGGGGCAGCCCGCACCCCCAACTCCGTGGGCCCAGCAGATTGGGCCACGGATTGAGTACCACTGATGTAGTCCCTTCTGTCTCTCCAGAAGAGATACAGCACCGGCAGTGACGGGGAAGCTTCTCTCCTGCTCGGTCAACATATCACAACCCTGGCACGATGGGTGTGTTGTCTTCATGGCCCCTTCGGTGCTTAGCACCTCTGCCAATTAAGTGGTGCTGGGTTGTGCAGTTGGGACACCCACATGCGAGGAATGGGCCTAGGTCCCAAGTTATCTTACACAGGCATTGAAAAGCCACCGGATGGTAACTGCTTCCAGTCATGTGCTTCCTCTAGTTAATCCAGACACTGCACACTCCCAGCAAGGCCGTCCAGTGAGCTGCTGGAGAATGTAACGCTCTGTGCTTGGGTGTTGCCTGTTATTCTGCTTCTTCCATTCCACCCTCCACCCAGACAGCTCTGCGTTAGTCTGTGCGTAGAAATAAGCCTGCAGCTGAATGATGGTGGCTGGTGCCCAAAAGCACTGGGAGAGGGGGCATGTTTTGCTCCACCAGTTCCCAGGCAGCAGCAGTTTCTTCCTGTCTCGTGCACCCATCGTCCAGCCTTTTTCATGCCCTTAACTAAAGAGAGATGGTAACACAGAGGAGGAACTGGCAAGGCAGACAGGAGCAGATTTGCAACCCCACTTGAAGAATGATCTGCAGAGAGATTTACTGAAGCCAAAGTCCTTTCCTCTGCACTTCTGGCAGGTTCCCTCTCAGAAGCCTGGGGTTGGGTTTTTTTTCAGTTGTTCTTTAAATTCTGCTTTTGTCAAGTCTGCAGCATGTCAGCTGTGCCTGGTGAAGAAGGGAGGGGGTAATTTTCATTCAATGACTTCTCTGTAACAAGGCCTGTTACACAGCAAAACATCGCTCGAGCTCCCAACCACCATTTCAAATGACACAGCTGGCCCAAGGGGGCTGCGGAGATTAATGCCAGAAGCTCAGCCTTTGTTGATGCTCATGCTGTTGCTACACAGCTGCTCTTTCACTTGGAATTTTTAAATTTTGGAAGAGGGAGGCCAGGGTCTCTCCAGAAATTCACGTGCCTGGGGAAACAGCCTTTGACTGAAGTTACCCACTGCCTTTGAAGACTGGCAGGCAATTCTGAATGGGTTTAACATCGCACATAAACCAGGCTAACCCTGTTGGCAGCAGTGGCAAAGAGGACGGGAAACCCATTTGCACCCCCTTCCCTCCCAAAACTTGAGTTAAATGTTTCTCTATTGAGTTAATCTTAAGAAAACAAAAATCTGCCGATACTGCCAGCAGCTGTGTCTAAGGAGTTACGGGACAAATCCCCACACAGCAGTAGTCCTCTTCGCCAATCATAAGTGGCTTTCTAACTCTGACCCATAAGACAGACACTTCACAGGGTCTATTTTAAGTGGGGTGCGGCTCTCTTCCAGCCGTGCATCCTGCTTTTCACCACCCACCTAAAAATGCTTCGTCAAAGACTCAGGCAGGCAGCTGTCATGCGACATGCTTCAATCAGTGCGAGTCACTGTAATTTCCAAGCCGCCTACTTCCCCTGCAGACCCCAGCCCTGTTTTCCATGCCTCGCCCAGTCACAGTGCAGATGGGCTCATCCACAGACGATCCAGGGAGTCCTGACTCACTGCTTCAGAAACTCATGGTGAAGAGGCGTGTCTGCGGCATCAGTCCAATCCAGGGTGGGACTCTCCTATGAACTGTGCAGCGCATGTCATGAACCAGATCCATATTTGGCCCCAGAAGATTGTAAGCCCTTAGTGTAGGGACTACCTTTTTGTTCTGTTTGTGCAGCTCCTAGCACCATGAGCCTCTGGTCCATGACCTCAGCTCCTAGGTGCGAGTGCAGAATAAATAAGATATGCCAGGCTTGGTATTCGATATCCCGTCTCCTCCAAAAGTAGCTGTCTAGTGGAGATGTCCTTGGCCAGATCCTCAGCTGAGGTAACTTGGTTGCTGATTTACTCGAGCTGGGGAACTCACCTGCTTTCTCCGATGAGGAATTCAAGCTGCTGGAAAGCTCTTCCCCCCGCTCCAGTAAGGCCGAATCAACTGACTCTCTCTGCCACTTTAATGCAGGGATTGTGGGGAGTGACTACATTAACGCTAACTACATCGATGGCTACCGGAAGCAGAACGCCTACATTGCCACACAGGGCCCTCTGCCGGAGACTTTTGGCGACTTCTGGCGGATGGTGTGGGAGCAGCGCTCAGCTACGGTTGTGATGATGACAAAGCTTGAGGAGAAATCACGGGTGAGACACTTCAGCGAGATGGCTGACTAGTCATGATCCAGGGAGATGCTGTGGAGGGGGAGAGGTGGAGACCCCAAGAGAGGTGCATGTGGAGAGTTGGGGTGCAGCAGTCTCTCTGATCTGCAGCCCTCATCTGCTCCTTTGGGAGATTGCTACCTGCCTTGCTGCCCCCCTGCAAGCACTGATTTGTTGTGAAAATACTGTCCACCTGCAAAGTCTTAGATCCCTTCACTGCTCTAAGGGGAGAGGGAACATGCTCTGAGCCTGGCCCCATGTTAGATCAGGTGGCAAGGTTAGAATCCTGTTATCGCATGTAATATTCTTCTGAGTGTTCTGCCATTCAGAATCATTTCAATCGATCAGGCATCAGACCAGCAATGTGCCTCAACACTCCAGCTCTGAGAGTAGAAGCAGCATGTGATCACGTAGGACATGTAGCTGAATCTGTGGGCTTTCACCCTATTCTGATGCTTCAGCAAGCAATGCTTCTTGCTGTTTCGCTCTCCCTTGCCAGGGGCACATCTTTACTTTCCATGCCACGAGGGGGCGTCCCGTGCTGTGTACTGTGCTCTTTGGACTACGTTCCCGAGATCATTGTCGACTTTTGTTTTCTAGATCAAGTGTGACCAATACTGGCCAGGCCGGGGCACGGAGACCTATGGGATGATCCAAGTGACCTTACTAGACACTATTGAATTGGCCACGTTCTGCGTTCGGACGTTCTCCCTTCACAAGGTGATGTTTCTCTCTGGTGCCACGTCTCTCTATTGTCCCCTTCCTACGTTCTGTAACTTGCTGTATGCAGCTCATGGCCCTTGCTTAGCTCACATGTGATTCTTGGTTCCTCTGCCACTCCACAGAATGGCTCCAGTGAGAAGAGAGAGGTACGCCAATTCCAGTTCACAGCATGGCCCGACCATGGTGTCCCTGAGTACCCTACCCCGTTCCTGGCTTTCCTGAGAAGGGTCAAAACGTGCAACCCTCCTGACGCTGGCCCGATCGTAGTGCACTGCAGGTACTGACCCACTTATTACCAGAACCACAGTCTACCCCTACACGGAGCCCCAGCTGGAGGAGGAAAGCACATTGCCAAGTGAATCCCCTTTTCAGTGGGGCATGCAAACACGTTCCCATTGCAGCTCCCAGCATACAGGAGCTGTCTCATCTCAGTCTCCCGTGCAGCATCTGAGGAGGATTCTCCCATTTGGTTTCTGTTCAGAGCAGCATTTCCTGAACTGATTGGGGTTGGAGTTGGAATGGTTCAGTTGGCATCTTTGATGAGGCCTCATTGCCAGAGTGCTATTCAGTACTGTTTGGCCTTTGAGGAGCGTGCAGGCTCGTTTCTGTCACAGTGGGCATGGATGAAAGATGAAATGGGGAAGCAGCATCACCATGTGGAGGGCGAGAGGCAGAGTGGGCTGGGCTGTCCAAGGGAGAGAGCGACCAGCGTCTTGAAAGTGCTTTGAGAGCTGCAGTCATTCTGAGAGCAGAGTGGTGAAGGTCCCCCAGGGCAGGTAGCATGCCCTAATTCAATTTACCATTCAATGAGGAACATTTGCAGGCTCAGCTCAGACAAATCCCCCTCCTGCCTCAGGAGAAATCTGGCGGGGCTTGCAGGTCACTCAGTGCTGGGGAAAGTAACATCTGAATTTTACAGGCAATCGGGGACTCTAATCCTCCCTCTCCTGGAGGATACAGTTTAAACAGTCTTTGTAAGAGGGCAATTTATCACTAACCCTGCAGATGGCTATTATCATGTGCCTCTCAGAAAACAAATAAAAAAGGACCATCAGTAGGCGACTTATCGTGACCCGATCCCTCATCGGCTGCTCCATTCTTGCCAAAGCTCCAGCAACCTGCTTGGTTTAGGTGTTATGAAGTCTAATTAATGGAAATCCAGGAGGTTTTTTTATGAAAAGAGGGGACTGCCTTTGAATAGGAGGAGGAAACTCTCTATTTCTAGCTGTGAGTGTTTAGACCTGCAGGGCCCTGCTGATTCATAAATGCCTTCACATGCAAGTCTGATGTTACCCAAATGTTTTTGTGCGTTGAGGTAAAAGGGTGACGCATGTTATTCATTACAGCATCAGTAGTTTCCCAGCTGCCTAAAGATCTGAGTGATTATACGTGCTTTTGAAGCCCTTAGATTATGCCAGCCCTTTGTTCAGACCTGGAACCCCCCTACCTAGAATTATCATAATTGTGTCTGACAGGAGATCTCCTGTCATGGTGATGTTGCAAATGAAGAGGTGTAAGAAAGGGGGCTGATCAGTATCGAGGAATGACACACACATTAGCAGACACGACTTTTCGTCTTGTGCCTTCAAGTGACATAGAATAACTTTCTGAAGTTCTTAGTAAATTGGGCTCAGACTTGGAGCAAATTTCTTCAGAGTGGGCACTCTCGGGGGCAGGAATTGTGTTGTTTTGTGGACTGGATTGAGCTGAACTTGCTGCTGGGGCTAATAGAGAGGTGAAGTGACCGCTCTGTTTTTCAGTTCTTAGCTGTGGCCACCTCTTTCTCTAATAGATTGACGGACTGTTAGCACACACCTGTAGCTCAAGAAACACCTTTCTGGGTTTCAAGACTCTATATTTTTAATGGAATTTCCCCACCTATTTGATGGGTTTAACTCTTGTGTTCTCTTTCTTCCTAACCTTTCTCCTTCATGTTTCAGATCCGGTGCCTACAAAAACCAGTGTGTATGTTGCATGGACACACCCTGCACTGTTACAGGGCTTTTCACTGGATAATCCCAAATCTCTTTATAAAGAGTACAGGCTGCATCTTCAGCAGCTGTAAATTGGTGTCGCTTCGTTGACTTCAGCAGAGCTACATCGATTTATAGCAGTTGAGGATCTGGCCCTAAAACACCCTGGTGATGCAGGGAGGGAGTGTTTTCCCTTGTTTGCAAAAAAGAGGGAGGGACTGACATATTTGGGGTCGGGAAGGAATTTTCCTCCAGGGCACATTGGCAGAGGCCCTGGAGGTTTTTCGCCTTCCTCTGCAGCATAGGGAACGGGTCACTTGCTGGAGGATTCTCTGCAGCTTGAGGTCTTCAAACCACAATTTGAGGACTTCAGTAACTCAGATGTAGGTTAGGGGGTTGTTACAGGAGTGGGTGGATGAGAGTCTGTGGCCTGCATTGTGCAGGAGGTCAGACTAGATGATCATAATGGTCCCTTCTGACCTTAAGTCTATGAGTATCAAGGGTCTCTCCCCTGCCAGTGCCCAACATTTTTCTAGGGCTTTCTCCTATCTAGTTTTAAGTGACTGAAGCAATAGGTCTTCCACCACTTACTGTGGAAGGCTGTTTCAATCCGTGATAGACTTAACATCTGGAAGCTTTTCCTGAGATTTTACCTAGATCCTTTTTTTAATTCATCCTGTTACTTCTAGCTCTAGCTGTTTGTTCCACTTCAAATAATTCTCTCCTCTACGTATCCTCACCATTCAGATATTTATGACTAGCATCATGCTCCCTTCAGAGCCCACAGCTTCCACCCAACCCAACTGGAAATCCCAATCCTTCCTGCCAGCCCCTTTCTCATTTAGCTTGCTTAACTCTGAATTCTTTGCGATTGTGAGGCCTAGAATTAAATGTCACGTTACAGGTGTGTTTTTGCGGGGGGGTCACTGTTCCCCAGCTGCTCACTGATGGGACGTCTGTGTGTTGGCAGCCCAGTATCTTACGGGGGGTTCTGGCTGCTACGTCACAAGTGGAAATTGGCGTCGAGTTTGCCATCCGCTCTCACCCCTAGGTCACTCTTGGCATTCCTGCTTTTCAGTATCTCCCAGTGTAGAAGCTGGGGCTGGGATTATTTCCAGCTAAATCAATTAACTTGTGTTTTTGCCAAGTCGAGCCTCATTTGGTTGCTTTTCTGCCCATAGTTCTAACCTGTCCACAGGTAGGTCCTTTGTGTATTTCTGTCCTCACTGGTGTTTGCAACGCCTTCTGAGTCAGTCTCATCTGGGAATTTATCAGCAATGCTGTTTGCCCTGCCCCTCTGATCATTAACAAAGATGATACTGAGGGCTTCTCTACACTGGCCATTTACAGCGCTGCAACTTCCTCGCTCAGGGGGTGTGAAAACACACCCCCGAGTGCAGCAAGTTCCAGCGCTGTAAAGCACCCGTGTAAACAGTGCCCCAGCGCTGGGAGTCGCACTTCTTGTGGAGGAGGTTTTCTGAGAGCCCTGGGAAAGCTCTCTCCCAGTGCTCTGCCACGACTACACAAGCCCCGTTAAAGCGCTGCCAGTGTAGACTTGCCCTAAAGAAGATCTAACTTCATACCCAGTTTCTGGAGCACCCCACTAGGCACCTCCCTGCAACTCGATACACTGCAATTTACCATTCCTTGGTGTTCGCAGTCCTTGCAGCCCTGGGAATGTTTGCCTCCAAGCCAATCTGAATCAATTCAGAATACGTTTTTTTGAGCCTTTGTCTCAGGCTTTACTAAAATCAGGATATTGCATGTCCAGTGCTTCTATTTATCCATTAATTTGGTAACTGTCAACAAATCATGCCAGGCAAACTTGATTACTTTTTATTCATAGAGCCATACTGCTTATGGCTCACAATTCCATTATCCTAGATGGCTACAAATCATTTCCTCTCAATACCTGAGCAGTTAATGTACCAGAGTTGCAGTTATACTTAGCAGATAAGTGCCAGGATGACTCGTACCCTTGTTTTGGAAACCAGTGACACCTTTTACTTTTTACACCCCCAAATTGTTGGATGCTGCATGCTCAGTTGCTATGGCATTGGGTGATAGGACAAAACCCTGAGATTAAAAACACTAAATGCTCCATGTGTGGCTAAATCCTCTAACCAGCTTTTAAAACTGACCATACAACTCCCATTCATGTCAATGGGAGTTGGGTTATGTCATTCAGCAAGTTCCCTTAACACAACAGAATGCACGAAATACCTGCTGATTTACGTTCTAGTCTCCCAGTAATTCATCCACCCTATATTCTTTGTATCTATATTTACAAGGTCGCTATTGCTTTCTACTTCTCTTTCATGCTCGTCACATACTGCATTCGTTGTCTACCTCTCACATACACATCTGCTCACCCTTCCATGCTCCCGATGGCGCGCGCCCCCTAAGGAGCTGTCCCTTCCCGTCTGGTCCACCATCAAGGTACATTTCTCAACGGGGTTTGGATTATGTTGCTTACCTTTCCACCTCTCCTTCCAGCGCGGGAGTTGGACGGACAGGCTGTTTCATTGTGATTGATGCCATGCTGGAGAGAATAAAGCATGAGAAGACAGTGGACATTTATGGGCACGTCACCCTCATGAGGTCACAGCGGAACTACATGGTCCAAACAGAAGACCAGTACAGCTTTATACACGACGCCTTGCTGGAGGCTGTCGCTTGCGGTAACACAGAGGTCCCAGCCAGGAATCTCTACACTTACATCCAGAAACTGGCACAGATAGAGGTGGGGGAGCACGTGACAGGCATGGAGCTGGAGTTCAAGGTAATGGCAGAACACTGAGCTCTAGGGGGAGGAAAACAGGGACAGAAAATGTGCTGGTGGGATTCCATTTGAACTGGACCGTCCAGGAGACAGCCGGGCAGTGCCATGGGCCCAGTCAGTGCTGGGATCAGTGTTCGCAACGTGCTGATCCACATGGTTCTGCTGCATTCAGTGCGATGGGGATGTTTTTGAGAACCACACTGTAGTCACTTCCCTGAGGCAATCTGCAGTGTTGACTATTGCCGAGCATTATAACACAGCTCTAACATGGGGATTCCAGGGAGGGCAGAGCCCAGACAGCAGACTGCAGTGCACCTGAAGTTGCTCTTTTAAGCAGGATGATAATGGGGACTTAAACCAAAAACCCTGGCACCTAAGGAACTTAATCGTAATAACCTTCTCCTATTGGAGAGTAAAGCAGGGTGGAGAGGAAAGGTCTGTGCTTCTGACAGGAGCTTTCTGCAGCTTAGACTTCAAGGGATGACAGACAACTGGCCCTTTCAAGGGGGAAAGGAATGTTTTTGTGTTTCTACATTAAAGTAGTAATTACATTTCTGACTCCAGGGCTACTGCAGTGGGTCCCAGGGGAAAGACCAGCTGCTGCTGGAAGACTTTAGTCCAGCTCTCTGAAATCCAGGTTGACTTTCTTCCCCTTCTCACGTTTGATTTTAATACTGTATTTCCAACGTGAAGAGCACTGTCAACAAATCACAACAAGGCTTTGCAATGGGGAAGGCCCTGACATCTCCGGCACTTTGCTTCTGGAGTTGTCCCCCAGTAAATAAATGAAAGCCAGAACCACGCAGGGGAACTTGGAGGGGGAAGAAATTCACCTGCCTTGGTGCTGGCTCAGTGGGTTCGCATGAAGATGCTGCTGAACCATTTGTCTAAGATCAGACCCAAACCAATGGAAACTTTCGTCCTGCCCACCTAAATAAGCCAGTTTTTCCCAGGCATCTGAGCAATTCTCACCCTTTTCTGGGAGCTGAAAAAACACCTGTTAGAACAAGTGTGTGTGTTTTTTTTCCTTCAGCGACTTGCCAACTCCAAAGCCCACACTTCCAGGTTCATAAGCGCCAACCTCCCATGCAACAAATTCAAGAATCGCCTTGTCAACATCATGCCATACGAGACCACCAGGGTCTGTCTTCAGCCCATCAGGGGAGTGGAGGGCTCAGATTATATCAATGCCAGTTTTATCGATGGATACAGGTAAATGACAACACGTTGCGGCCTGCTGTTTTAACAGGGAGTAATTCAAGCTGATTTCCCTTTTTGCAAGGTGCTCAGAGAAATACAGTTTAAAGAGGTAGTGACAGAAAAAGGGAAGGAAGGCTGAATGAATTGATTTTCCAGCCCGGGTCAGAACATCATCGATCTGTTCTAATCCACACCTGGTGCTTGAAAGGAACTTGAATCCCATCCACCCACACTCTGCCACTTGTGCAATTCTGAACGTTTTATGGGACAGACTCCTTCCTGACACTGTTTGTGATCAGATTGCAGCTTGAAATATGGGGTTTTCCCCCAGAGTATAACCTCAGCTGTTAATGGTCATAACATTCTCTCTCCCTTTTTGAAAAAAACCATCCAGCTGCCGTGTTAGACTCTGAGTATCTTGGCTGGATTTCACTATGGGGAATGTTTATGGAACAGATCGTTCCTATCTCAGCCTCTCTTTAGCTGTTGGGAAACAATCCGTTTTTGCTGTTTGGAGCCAGCAAGCAAAGCTATAGGATCATCCAAGCAGCAATGCTCTAAGACCTTCTGCCTGTGCAGGCCTGCCAGAGGCTCAATGCAGAGGGGCGGCACTGAGCAGCACCAGATGTAGCAAGGGCTCTCCCTCCTTCATGCCTCTGGGTGCACAGAGTAGGCAATACGCTGCCTGTGGTCCCCGAAATGCACTGCATGTGGCCACTGACCCTCCCCTGTTTTGCTCAGATAGGCTAAGCAGCAGATTGCCCTCTAGGTCATGCGCAAATGTGCGTGGGAGAGTGGCAAGTGTCATGCTGCAACCTCCTCCTGCATGACTAGTCAGGATTTAGCCCATAGTCTAATTTGGGAAAACCCAGCACAAGGCCTTTGAGTCACGGACCCCTAGCCCAAGCCTGGGAGATCTCCAAAGAGCTGTATTCCCATCTAGCTTGTAAGGCCTTCCAAATGTCTGGTGCTGTGTGTCAGCTTTCATGCTGTCCCCCCAGTTGCTAAGCTCATCACCCTAGACCCACTGCTAATAACTTGTCATCTTGTGTGTGGGGTTTGTGCTTTCTTTCAGACAACAGAAAGCCTACATTGCCACTCAAGGGCCGCTGGCAGAGACCACCGAGGATTTCTGGCGGATGCTCTGGGAGAACAACTCCACCATTGTGGTGATGTTGACCAAGCTGCGAGAGATGGGTCGGGTAAGCACGGACCCATGGGAAGGATGGTTGAGGGGTGGGAGGGCAACACAGTGAAAAGCCCTCCAGCAGCATAAGGGGTTAACTGTGTTGTTCTAACCTGGTGTCTTTTCTCCCCTCGGCAGGAAAAGTGCCATCAGTATTGGCCCGCTGAGCGGTCAGCACGGTACCAGTACTTTGTGGTGGATCCCATGGCTGAATACAACATGCCTCAGTATATCCTTCGAGAATTCAAGGTTACTGATGCCAGGGTGAGTGCTCCGTCTTCTCTCTTTTCTGGGCTTGGAAGCGTGAATTCTATGTTCATGCCTCAACCGTACAGTTCTCATTACAAGAGACTATCCAGAGAATAGTCCCAGCTCAGAATTTTATGTGGCAGAAATGGAGATTGGAAAACAGGCCCGTGGGGTTCCTTTCCCCTGTTGCGGGGTGGGGAGCAGAACTGTTAAATGAACCGAGATTTTCAGAAGCTGTTGAAATCGGCTGTCTTTCTCTAGCTCCTGTCTTCTCAGGCTCAACATTGGTCCTATTATGCAGCTGTTTGCAAAGCTTCTCCTAAACCCCTGACTCCACCACCACGTTCCAACTAGTGGTATTTCCTTCAAGCTGTTAGTTCACACTGGGTAATTTCTCTGAATTCTTTTCCAAAGATTTTTAAATTCTAGGGAGATTTTGGAGCAACAACTTCGGCAGTGCCCATTTGGATGCTTCGGCAGATTTGTACAGAAGTTGCTGAGGTCAGGGAGATGTTTTGACAAAATGCACAGAGCACATGTTGCTGTCTTTGGTCTGTCTGAGGCATGTGGGGAATGATCAGGAACTAGACTCTTCTGGACAGGCGCATGGAAGGTGCTTCATCCCCAAGTACTGCAGTCCCCACCCATTTGGTTTCATTAATCACAAGTGAATGAGGAGGTTGGCTGACCTTGCTGATAGCAAAAGCTGTACTCTCTGTCGTGTCTTTCATACACAGTGAACGCCAACAGGCTTTTATAGAGGCAACACCCTCAGCATCCCACAGGACAGGCATTAAGATGAGATGCTTTCAGTTAAGATTTGCAGAGAGCTGGGGAGTTGCTGAAGGCAGAATGTGGTACACGAATGCTGTTGCAGAGAGGACTGGTGAGGCTGCATGAAGAGACAGAGAGGCTGTGATGGGATTTAAAGAGAAGGGAGGGGAATTTTCAGCCAGGTCTTGAAATGAATGGGGGACCCACGGGAGGTGTCCTATGGTAGAACAATGGGGGTGTGCTGCTTTGCTCAGCTACTGGAAGCCCCTGGGTATGTGGAACTAGCTTTACAATTGCAGTTCTACACTAGCACATGCCCTTTTAGCTCCTGGCACATACAGGAACTGAGCCTCCATCTTTCCCATGCAGGAGACTCTACTACAGTCTTAAGATAGCTTCTTTCCCGCTCTGCCTTCTAGAGCTGGTTGAAACTTGGCATTTTCGTTCCATGGAAATTTCTGAAATTTCCTTTCAGTCTGAACTGGTACAAAAATGCACATTTTCACATTCCTCACTAAACCCACTCTTTTTTTTTAATTTTTATTTTTTTTAAATGGTCAGATCAGATCATTTTGAGCCCTTCATAACATTTTAATATAAAAGTCTAAACAAAGTCCACCTCGATCCTTCGTCAGCACTTGACAAAAAGGGACACCTTCCCACAAAACATTTCAGTTTAGTCAAATCAGCATTTCCTGATGGAAAACCCTTCCACTGGAAAAACTTTGACTGGCTCGGCGGCTTTCCTTTTAAAATGTGATTTTAATTCCCTGGAATGAAACAGAGTGAAACCAGAAACCTCCTTCTCCTTCAAAGGCTCCCTGCCTGCCCTGGCTCCTGGGGTGGGGCAGACAGCTCCGCCACGCACTGTTTTCACCTGTGTGGGTACCATCCCTGAAGCTCCCATTGGCTGCGGTTCCCTGTTCCCAGCCATTGAGAGCTATGTAGGGCAGTGCCTCAAGGCAAGGGCCATGCATGGAGCCCTCTGCCCCCCCTCCAGGAGCCACCCGGGCAGTTATGGGAGCCTGCCTTAGCCCCGCTGCGCCACTGGGCTGGCAATCCCACAGGCTGGACTGAAAGCCCTGACTGGCCGGCTCCAGCCTGCACTTTGCCCTCCCCTGCTCTAGCCTGTAATTCTGACACCATGGCACTTACTGGCCCAAATTGGAGGTGCGATAGGAAGGGTCTGCAGCAGAAGACTGAGTGTGGTCAGCCCCTAGAATGGTCGATGCTTTCTGGGCACTGGTGCAGCGCGCAGGTAGACTCCAGGGGCATGAAGCAGTAGTGACACTATTCCAGGGACTTCATTCACAGGTGAGTACATTTGGTCTATAGCTGTGGAGATATCTGACCCCCGTGCACTGTGCTTCAGCGTTCCATCTCCTCCTTTGCTAACAGGGCAGCCGGGAGCTTTGGCATTGGTATTTTTAATGGCACGAATAAAGCCCATGTTTTAACTGCAACTTTTGTTTTTTCTGCTGCTCTTCCCCAGGATGGTCAGTCCCGAACCGTTCGTCAGTTCCAGTTCACTGACTGGCCCGAACAAGGTGTGCCAAAATCAGGAGAGGGTTTTATCGATTTCATTGGACAGGTGCATAAGACAAAGGAACAGTTTGGTCAGGATGGGCCAATTTCTGTCCACTGCAGGTAGGCAAACGAGCAGCCATCTTTGCCTCAGTGCAAATTCCTTAACAGAGTGGGTGACCTGGTATTTTGTAATTTCTGTAAGCCCAGCTCCTTGGACACACCAGGGGTGCCGTGCATTCCGTCATTCCCCTCCACAAGGTCCTTGTGGGTCACACTCTCCTCCTCCACCCCATCCCCAGCTCTGGTCTCCCAGCCAAAACAGAATTAATGTTGTTGTGTTATGTACAAACAGAGAAATGCCGTCACATTGCGTGGAGGGCCTCATTTTGCTCACCCAACACAGCAAATTGCTGTGTAGGTTTTGTTTTGTTTTAATTCAGATAAGCCAGATGCTACGCTGGAGCAAGAACTATTCTTGCATCCTGACTGGCTGAAGCAGGTAATAGAGGGCATTACCTCATCAAATCTGTGTGAACTTCTTTCATTAAATCAGATAATGTTGCTTCCAAATTGTGGAGGAGGTTTTCTCAAGTTATTTTCTAATTGCAATAAAAATAATTTCCAAATTGAATATTTATCTACTGCTGGAGCTTTTGACATTTGTGGATTAGTGACTCTGGTGGTTTTAGTACATCCATTGCTGGTAGAGGACGTTGGCCAGGAAATCTGACACCGGACAGGCAAGGACTGATAGGCAGGAGCCTTCTGCCTCTACTATTATGGTCATTGGACAGGGGTGCCAATTTACTGCTTTAAGAAATATTAGAACATAAATAAAACCTTCAGCCTTTACAACTGCTACACTTCCTGCTGCTTCCTTACTAAAATACACACAGGAGTATAACACAGTGTTTGTTCTTCTCTCTTGTCTGTAGCGCCGGAGTGGGCAGAACTGGGGTGTTTATCACCCTGAGTATCGTCCTGGAGAGAATGCGTTATGAGGGTGTTGTAGATATTTTCCAGACAGTTAAGATGCTGCGAACACAACGACCAGCTATGGTGCAGACAGAGGTAAAGAACATTGTAGCAATTACCTAGCACACGTGGGTGTTTGTGAATGGAATAGCAAGCAGGAACACACTGAATTCTCTCTTTCCTCTGGTGCTATTAACCTCTCCCTCATACCTGGAGGATGAATGAGCTTTTGCCTTTCTAACCACTGTGCTAATAGGAAACTTTAACTCCATAAACTCCTTTTGAATAAGGGCTGTGATCCTCAAAGCTATTGAGGCTCCTAATATCCATTTATTTCAATTGAAGTTAGGAGCCTAAATGCCTTTGAGCATCAGGGCCTAGGCTGCATTGCTGAACTACTGTGTCGTGTAGCAGAAGTATTCCGTGTAGTGGCAAATGCACATTGGTACAGGCTCTCTTCAAGGGCCACGGTTGTCAGACTCCCAGCCCCATGCTCTGTCCATTACCACGGTGACTCTCAACCCTTCCGGCCGACTGTCCCCCTTTCAGAAATCGGATCTGTCTTGCGTATCCCAAGTTTCACCTCACTTAAGCAATTTCTCAGTTAAGTGTGCTGTGACACTTTTTTTGTCTTTTTATTTTCACCATATAATTGTAAAATGGAATATGAATATTGTATTTACATTTCAGTGTACAGCACATAGAGCAGTATAAACAAGTTGGGGTCTGTATGAAATCTTAGTTTATACTGACTTCGCTAGTGCGTTTTATGTAGCCTGTTGTGAAACTAAGCAAATCTCTAGCTGAGTTGATGTACCCCCCTAGCTGAGAACCACTGCACTAGCAGATTGACCTCACCCTGCCTGTGGGGAGCAGGGACCCGCCTGGCTGTCAGTTAACCATGGATGTAGGTCCTTTATGAAAGGCAGGCATGGTTGTCCCAGTTTTACGCAGGCATTTATCATCCTGTGGAGCTCCATGATCCATCCGAGTGTTTGCTCGGCTCTGGGGCTGTCCGAGAACATTTCTTCATTTCCAGTACACCCAGTGTTCTTGCAGGGGCTGTTCTGGTCTCCGCTCAACAGCAGAAGAGCTGAGGCGGCGAGCGACAAAGGTGTGCGTTAGAATGTCTGGGTGGGTGTTCCACAGCTACTAACACGCTGATTGTCTCTCTTGGCCTCGCCTAGGATGAATATCAGTTCTGCTACCAGGCAGCTCTGGAGTATCTGGGAAGTTTCGATCACTATGCAACCTAACAAGCCATCCGCCTTGCAGACTCCGCCCACCACTTCAGCCCTGGAAGGCCTCTCCTGGCCCGGGAGGAGTGCTTGGACTTATAAACCCGACTCAGAAGAAGTCCCTTTTCATTTGGACCATGCAGTGGGGAGCGGGGGAAGGATTTGAAAGGAACGCCCCTTCAGGAACTCCCATGTTGTAACCCGGAAAGTGACGAGGCAGCTCGGCAGGGCGCTGAGGGATGATTTTAAGTGGTGAACTGCTCTGGTTACCTCGCGTGGTGTTTGCTGAGGAGGGCGTACGGACATCCTCAAACTGATCCAAAAGTTAAATGCGCCCTGTGTGAAACGTTACTGCTGAAGGGAGAGAAGAGGGCTGGAGAAGAGCAGGAAACCAGCTTTGGTTACATCATCAGAGTTCAGTTTATTTACTAATCTAGTTGGCGGTCTTTAAAGGAAGTCACTTGCAGAGTTGAAGGTGCTGTGTAAAAAAAAAATATATATATATATATATATATAATTAAAAAAAATCTCAATACTTAGGCAAAATTAAGGTCAGGAATACTGCTAGCTGGAGTCTTAATAAACCTCAGTCTCATCATCAGGCTGAGTCGGGGCTTATCAGCCCCTTGCCAACACCATTCCCTCAATACCTCTGCCCCCCAAGAGGTTTTACAGCTCATCTTTTGAATACTTGGAACATTCCTCCTAATCCCCACCTTTATTTTTTTTTAGGCTATTTAAAGGAAAAAAGTGGCTGTGCCCTAGGGGTCCCCTACCTGGGGCACAGACCTGCTGGGCAGAGCTGAGGTGTGGTCAGGTAGAGACGGGCTCTTCCCTGACTGGGTACAATGACTGTTGGTTCTCTTCTCCCCTGTTCAGCTCATCCAGACACACACACGGGCGCTGCTTTGAATGAGACGTGTTTGAGCTGTACAGAAGTAGAACTTCTTTCCATATTAAACCACCCCCTTATGCACACAGCTGTTTGTTTTTCCCCGGGGGTGAGGGGAGCATTTTTGAATGGAGCCCTTACAAGGCTGATTCTAAAGAAGCCTCTGTAAGAGAATCATTCCCAATAAGCTATTGCTGCCAACGCACCACCTCCAGTACAACAGATCTCAGAGACACTCTTGTGACGGTCCTTGTCACCCCAGGTTCGTAGGCACAGCTATGAACGTGCCCTTGCTGTATAATTTGGAAGGATCAAGCAAGATGCAGTCAGTGGCATATGCTGTGAGTGGCTTTCTTTAAAGTATCGATGTAACTGTAACAAGTGACATTACCTTTTTTAAAATAGTGTATTTTTTCCTTTTTTTTTAAAAAAAAGAATCAGTCAATGAATTTAAAAGAAAAATTTGCTTATTTGTTCATATTATGTTCAAAGACAGTCTATTTTTTCACTGTAGAAATGTTACGTGTAATGGTTGTGATATAAAAATGCAGTGCAAATTGCTACTTCTACATATTGCTTTTCTACCATTTAAAAGGTTTAACTTGCTCATGTAAGAACAAAATGTCTCTTTATTTTAAATCTCAGACATATCAAGTGTCACTGGAAGGGCATGAGGTTTGCAGGCTGGCTTACAGGTGGTGTAACTCACTCCCCCTCCTCCTATGGCCATGTTGCCTGCTCTTCCCAGGACCAGTGGTGAATTGGGAGATTGAACAATACCAGTGTCTTATGACTGAAGTGGAGGGAGAGGAATTTCAGAGCCATGGTGGGCAGGTACCCACAGACACACACATGGTTTTTGAACATTACATCGAGTATTGTAACAACAGCCCAGAACTTTTCATGCAGGGGACCATGTGTCGAATAGTCCAGCCGTTGTACATGAAAAGGAAGTGTGTTGCCAAAGTGTGGTGAAGAGAGTGTGTCATGAAGCAGAGACACTGCCCCAATAACTACTCTCCCTTGGTTATTATTTTTATTATTTTCTAGACAGGTAAACATGGCCACAAGCTGGTACTGTTGAGATGAGCTAAATGCAACCAAACTGCTACCCCCTCCACCTCCCAAATCAACCTATGTTCTGTCTTGAAAAGGGGGAAAAAAGGCTTATTTGAGATTTTACTTCCTACTTGTGTGAAAGTTTCCCAAATTTCTAAGTATGTTGCAGCAAAATCTTACTGGGAGAGGTTTTTTTTGGGTGGGGGGGGGGGGAATAAGTTTTTTTCTTTGTATGAGAGCAAAGTGCTGTTGCTTTCACACTGTTATTTCAAACTGAATCAGTAAGTGGTTTTCAGACCACTGTGTATGTAGATATATTGACTTTGTATTAAAGGAAGATTGTCTGAAAGGCCTGCCTGCAGCCCCGTTTGTTGTTAGACTGGTGGGATACATGCAGAACAGAACCAACCTGCACAGCTACTTTAAATTTTGCTGAACTCCAGCTGCTAATTGGAGGACCTTGGAACCCTGGTGCTAGCACACAAGTGTGTCTGCTTTCCAGAGAGCACAGTGAAAGGGTGCAGCCAGCCCCGCCCAAACAGCTGCCTGCCACAGACAGAGTGGGATTTGTCCAACTAACACTAGATGTTAGATTTGAGAATGAGGCCTCGGACCGGTCAGTATACCATTAGTCAAGAAGATGGTTCTTAGTGGGAACTGGAGATGTTCCTTTATCTGCCAAGCCTTTTCCTGGCTCAGAGGCGCCTTGGACTCCAAAATTTAACCACTAACATATGCTGCTCATTATTCCAGCTGCCAGCACACCTGTGCTATTCTGCCCTTTTTTAAGGGCCTGCAGTCAAGTTGGGCCAGTAGGAAAGAAGCTTTTCCTTGGCTTTGGGAAGACCAGAGCCTCAACGAGAATGGAGAAAATACTCTGCTTTCTTCCTTTTCAAAAGGATAATGCAGGTGTCACTGCACAGCAAAACAAAGTGCTGGCAGCAAGTCTCAGGCTTGCAGGGCTAACGCGAGCAGTGTAGCGTGTATGGGAGCCCAGTTCTCTGATACCCTCCCTACGCTTGGGAGCCTGAACATCTCCCACTGCTATTTTTAGCCCCGAGTCAGTTGATCTGGGGGCTGAGACTTGCTGTGTTGATGTAGCCTTAGAGGGAAAATCTGCTAGCGCGAGAACGGAAACGCAAAGAGGCACCTGCCACAAACTTGGAGAGGGAGAGCACCAAAGCAGAAGAGAAGCTTCCCCTCTCCCATCATTTACCCAAGGGAGGCTGCCTAAGATCACCAATGCCCCACACACATGGGCAGCTGGCACCCTGTGCCCATCAAGCCCAGTGAAATGCAAGGATTGAGGGAGACAGAGAGGACGTGGCACGTGGGAGCCGAGAAAGCTCCAAGCAGCCGAGGGCAGTGCTCGGAAAAGAATACCAGCCCCACTGGAGGATTCAGCAGGCCTTAAAGGGCTTGAAATGGATCTGGCAATGAATATGGGGTGACAAAGGATGCAGGTGTTACATTACAGGCCCCCCCTCAAGGATCAGAGCCCCCATGGTCTGGTTCTGTACAGCCTTAATATAGTATGCAGGGATGATTTAATTATGCTTCCTGGAGTGAACGTTAATAGTTCACATCAATACACCGGCGTTTCACGTTTGAATAATATCCCCTCAGGTTTTTTACAACATGTCCGGCAAGAAGCAACTCAAAGAACCGCCGTTCTCAGGGAGAGGTGGCCAAAGGGACAGGAAGGAGTTAAAGTGCACTGCACGGCTGGCCCCACTTGCACAGTGTGGGGAGAGGGTTCCCGTTCTCTGCAGAATTGGAGAGGAGTGGAACTGGACTGTGGATCTGACCCATACTCTAGTATGTACCAAACATGGACACGAGAAAACCCTGCTGTAGAGAAAACGACGACACAATGAACTACAACACTCGGATGACTGGACTAAAGACACCCATGGGAAACAGCTAGAATTCAAAGGCGCCTGTATCCACTTGAAGCAATCAATTGTCTGCTCTTGGACCAGATGGAGGTTTGTTCTCTCGTTAGCGAGCACAATTTCTAGAGCAAATGCAAAGCAGTGGATTCTCGAGCACTTACTCAGCTAGAGGACGACGTTCCAGAGAGATGGCAGCCTGGCACAGCTACTCCACTTGGAGAAAAGACAGGCATCCAAAATGCACACAACCTGCAAAACCATGAGGTAATACTGACTTAGGGACAGAGGAGGCTGAGAACAGGAAGAAGGAGATGACAGCTGCTGCCTGCTTTTCACAGACAAGTTCCTGGCCCCAGAGAAGAGTCTGTAATTTAGACACCTTGAACATTTTGTCTGCACCAGGTAGAGTGTTGTCAAAGGACAAAGCACTTCTAAACAGGAGCTAGGACTGAGCCTATCTGTGCAGCCCCTCAGGACCAGGCCAAACATCCGGTACGTCTCACCAGTCAGTACTTTGCCTCTGGTTTTCTTCTTGTAATAAAACAGAAATGGAGGGAGGAGAGAGAGGGACTGTCATTAACTTGTAACAGCACTCAATGCCAGTAGCGCTCACGGGGGCTCTGATGGGGAGCAGAACAGCTGTCATAGCAAAACAGACCAGTGGTCCATCTACTCTAATAACTGGGTTGAGGCAGCAGCAGATGCTTCATAGACAATTGCCAGCATCCTCTTTATGGACAAATTTCCCCGACCATGCAGTCCATTGTGGGACACTAGCCTCACCAAGAGGTGCCCAGAATCCTACTCTGACGCTCCTCCCCATTCAACCTAGCTTAATTCTGCACACTGGTTCAGTTTCAGTTTAAAGGGGAAAGGTAGCAAGTTATTACAGACCTGCTTTCCAAGTATCAGGCTGACATCCTCCTCCTCTACAGGGACTGACACTGTATAGTCTCCAGCTGCTGGCTGGGAGATTTACCATAAGCCTCTAACCTGGCACAGAGGATCTGAAGGAGGCGGGGGGACAGATAAGGAAAATCTCCCCCATTTTGAATTCTATCTATTGTACCTGGATATCCTCAGACATGTATATGGCTCATAATCCTTTGACTCCTAGTGAGATCTTGGGCTCTAATATAACTGACCTTTGGAACTCAAGGCTACAAGCCAGGCATTGTGTAAAAGGAAAGTGTGTTTTTTTATCAGTTTGTTGACTTCAAATGTCCCTTTATTGTATTATCAGAAGGCAAAAACGAATCTCCAATTTTCTCTCTGCACCGTTCATTGCATTCCATCAATTGCCTACCAATTCTTCTGCTCTCTGCACTAAAACAGTCCCATTTTTTCTCTACTGGTACTGAAGTCTCTCCATGCCGTTAATGGTTTTCATCACCAGTCTTCAGCCTATTTCTGCTCCATCTTTTCATAGATGACATGACCATCTCCCGTGTTGAGAGATGTAAAAGTTCCTACTGAACGCAGAAGTAAGTACATACCAAGAAAACTACAGTAAAGTGAATGCTACAGAGACTTGGAACAGCAGCTGGGAAATACGTAAACCTTTCCAAAAAACCAATCGCTAGCAGAGGAAGCCATTTAGAAAAGCAAATGTAAAATGAAAGCCCATGAAAGCAGGAAAGTCTTGTACTAAACTGATTCCACACACACAAAATACAGCAGAGGTGACAGTCCCACTAACAGCACTTCAACACCCGTCTTCGTTCCAACCCCTACATTGTAACAACAAACAAAAGCATTATGATGACAGCTGAGCACCATTTTTCAATCTATTAGTTTAATTACTGAAAAATGCACTTTCAGAGTGACCAAAACTATTCACAAATCTAGCACATTTTTTTGAAAAACTCAAAACAGTTTAGACATTTTCTAAATGAAAAGTTTCAACTTTCCATTTCATAAAAATGATGTTTTGTTTAGAAATTTAGTTAGATTTGTTTACAAATATTTTAAAAGGGTAAAACACACCTGGAACCATAACAAAACGATAAACCAAAAAGAGTTTGGGTCAAACAAACCATTTAATTCATCCCAAACCAACTTTAAGACTTTTTTTCATTCAGTCACTGAACCAAAAAAATTATTTGCTCAGTGAAAAATTCTGACCAGGACTATCCCTTTCCCATCTTGCAGTCCTGCTTACACTAAACTTGTCCATGCCAAACCAATGGGGCCGTGGAACTTTTACAAAAGGCCAGTGGAGAGGCAATCTAAGTGAAGGGTGTAAGTTCTCCAATGGTAGAGATGTCAGCCCAAATTCCTGTCTTCAGTGTAACCCACACACCAGGACAACTAAGCATAAGTGGGAAGAAGAAAGGTGTAAAGGAGGCTGTTCTGACCCAGAGGATTATCAATAGTGAGAATGGCCTAGCAGGCACTGGTGTTCTAGTGTGGAATCTATGCAAATCCCTTCTCCACTTAAACAAAACAAAGAGGAAAAAGGAACTGAAATTTGAAAGCAGATGAGAGAGATTCTGCCTGGTCACGGATATTCTCTCTGATCCTCAGATGTAGCAGGTGCTCCCTGGTTGTCTCTCTCTGCCATCTCTTTGCAATTAAACTAGTAGCATGACTGATCACTTGGCTTCACGACTGGAAACCCAAACGATATAGATCAGCATTTCTTCCCTCCCCAGAAGGACTAGGAGAAATCACAAAGCTCCGTACCATTTTGGGGACAGGTGGAAGACAGCTGTGATCCTTCAGAGCTGACCTATGCCTTCCCTATTTTAGAAACATATCCAGGATCCCATTCAGGGCTGCAAAAACAAAGGAGGGCAAAACATGAAGAGAAGATGCCAAATGCCAATTCTCAGGGGGCAAACAGGGATAATGGAGGACCCTCCAAGACATTCTCTCAACCCTCGAAAAACCTCCTGTCTGGAAAACTTGACTTCACCAGGCATAACTTGTATTGATGCACACTGCAAATCTTCCCATGGATTCATTTTATGATGCAAGATAACCAGCATAGATTTTACACACTCTGTGTTGAGCCCAGGCTGCTCTGGACCTCTCAGAAGCAGAAATGAAATTAATACATGCAAAAATCTGCCTTTAATAGCCTAGCTGATGTAACATTTTACTTGGTTCATGAGCTGGTGAAATTACATTCTAATACATTGACTCTGAATACAATAGACTGACGTGCTTCAGGTTTGATTGAGCATAAGGTATTCTAGGATACGAGATGTGCATAATGCACTATCTATGGTGTTACAGGGGTACTTGTTGCTGGAATGATTGAGGTGGAGTTTGAATCTTCACTACAAACCCAAGTTTTCAGGATTTACTGTCAGACTGCAGTAGCCTGAAACTCAGCACGTTAGCTCACATTCTTATTAACAAAATCCTAGTTTTAGGGCCATTAAAATCATCCTTCAGCAAGGTACTCAGGGAGGTTTTGGCTGGCCACTTACTACTGATCCACAGGAAGAGGGCTTTGCATCGCTTTTTAATGTCAGCTTTGACAGTGAGTTGATTAGCTATGTTAGCACATATGTGAAAAGAGTAA